>NC_037335.1:74578680-75203680 GCF_002263795.3 Bos taurus | reverse complement strand
TGACCCGTCTTATCCCCAGATGACCCAAGGAGGGCTGACAGGAATTAGGGGCCCTTGGAAGGCATTGCATCCTTCTCCCTCTTCCAGACAGGGTCCTCTCAGGAAGAAGACGTCTTCCACTAAGAACCATGAAGCCCTGACCATACCTTCTCAGCTCCAACTCTAACCCATCCCCGTGTGCATGCTGCATACACGTGTGTGGACCCGTGTGTAAAAACCAGTTATAGACAGCAACAAGTTTGGTGGGAGTATATGGGGTCATAATTCTGAAGGATGGGCTTTTTAAAGATTTTTTGTTTATTTATTTATGGCTATTCTGGGTCATTGTTGCTGCCTATGGGCTTTCTCTAGTTGCGGTAAGCAGGGGCTACTCTTTGTTGCTGTGCACAGGCTTCTCATAGCGGTGGCTTCTCTTGTTGCCAAGCACAGTCTATAAAGCACAGGCTCAGTAGTTGTGGTGCACGGGCTCAGTTGCTCCAGGGCATGTGGGATCTTCCTGGACCAGGAATCGAACCCTTGTCCCCTATACTGGCAGTCGGATTCTTAACCACTAGACCACCAGAGACTCTGATTTGTGACCAGGGGGCACTGGGATCCAGGTCCTGTTCCACATGCCCAGCCGTGTGCCTCGACACGGGGCTGCACCCACTAGGGGAGAAGGGGTCACAAACGTGCTCTACAATGAGCTGCAGGCCCAGAGTTACAGGTGAGCACAAACACACATGTGTGAGTACACACAGGTGCACACGTGTAAACAGATACTACTTACAAGATACACAATTCTACAGTTATATATGCAACCTGCTCCCTCAAGGTGGAGCACCGTGAACACCTATGTGAACTGACAGCAAACACATGTAAGCATGGGGGGGCAGTGCTCTACCTGCAAACAGTTGTGTGTATGGGGGGAGGGTACTTTATCTGCAAACACATGTTTGTGAATGAGGGGAGGGCAGTGCTCTACCTGCAAACACATGTGTATATGGGGAGGGGAGGGTGCTCTGCCCACTGAGAGCAGAGCTGTCCCCTGTTTCACTCCCCTGCTTTGGTTTCTGGGCTGGGCTTGGCTGCTGGCAGGCCTGGGATCAGGCAGGGGTGGGGACAGGGTGCTGTGAGCTGGGGTTCCCTACTTTCTCTCAGCGTTGAGGAGCCCCTTTGCCAGTTCTGCCCTGTGCAGCTCCACCTGGGGCAGCGAGGGGCTGAGAAACATACCAAGGAGTGGGGAGAAGAGAGGACTGCCCGGTGGGGGGGTGTTCCCCTCTTCCCACACTCTGGGTTCTGGCACCAGGACTCTGGGGTTTTGTCTTGAGTCACGGATAGGCAGTGGGGCCACAGGCAGGCACTGGGTGATGGCTCCCTGATTCACCATGGGGCCTCCCAGCCCTTGAGGTTCAGGGGGCGGGGTGCTTCTTTCTGGGCCACGGGCCCTGGGAGACCTCCCATGTGGGGGTTACATATCTGTGTGAGCCTATGGCCAGGCTTTCATGGGAATGCCATCTCAGGAGTGCATGAACAAACCTCAGGGTCTATAGGTGAATATGGCTGCCAGCCCCAGGGTATAGTGAGTGTGCACGCCTGCACGACACGTGTGACTCTATGTGTGTTGCTAAACCCCATCTCTTTGGGCATGAGTCACCTCTGGAGCCCTCATTTCTGACAGCCGCTGCTCAAAGGACAAGTCCCCAGGGTCTCCAGCCTACCTGGATTAAGTCCCTTCTGGAAATGAGGTCTCCCTGGCAAAGCTGCCTTAGAGACCAGGGTGAGGGCATATTTGCTGCCAGTCCTGTGGGAGTCAGGTCCAGGTGACCAGACCTCAGCTCACCAGTTATTAGATGCAGCACAGGGAGCAAGATTGCCCCATGACCCCCCACCTCTGATGGGTCTGACACCCCCACAACTCAGACAGCTTCACCTCTCAAAGGAATAGACTTGCCCCTGGCTAGGGATCAGCCAGGGTGGGAGAGGAGAGGATTAAAAACAGCTGGAACTCAACCTGCCGGCAAGTATATGGCCGGTGGCATGTCTGGACAACTGCAGCTGGGCTCCTGGAGCCGTGTGCAATACTACGCACGTGTGACAAGCTCTGTTAACCCAGACATGTTCCACTGCCAAGAGCACAGCCATGATGCCCCAAAAGTATGATCAAGCACATGGGAGATGTCATGTGTGGACACAACTGAGAACAGAGCTGTCAGGACAGGCAACATGTGACATGTACTAACCAGACAAGAAGCAAGGCCCCTGAGCTCTGGCTGGAACTCAGCCCATGTGTTCTGTGAGTCCACCTAGGTCTGGACTGTGTCCACCTGGGTCTCTTCTCCCTTGCCCCCTCCCCACTGCAGTCTCCTCCCTCCAGGCCCCTAACTGAAGACAGGAGACGTCTAGCCATGGTTTAGTGCTTAGTTGCTCAGTCCTGTTGGACTCTTTGCAACCCCATGGACTGTAGCCCGCCAGGCTCCTCTGTCTATGGGATTCTCCAGGCAACAATACTGGAGTGGGTTGTCATGCCCTCCTCCAGGGAATCGTCCCACCCCATGAATCGAACCCAGGTCTCCCGCATTGCAGGAGAATTCTTTATGGTCTGAGCCATGGGAGGCCCATGAGCTGGGGCCAGTTCCTTTCCTAACTCGGTGGGAGTCTGCTCTCACTCCCACCGTGGTGGGGATGGCAGGGAGGCTCGCTGTGAGTGGGCCAGGGAGGTCTCTTCCGCAGTTCCTTTCTCCCCAGTGGCCCTGGTCCTGTATGTGCCTTCATCCCCGCATCGGCTCTCTGCCTCCATCATCCCGCAGTTCTCCCGGGGGCAATCCTAGCCCTAAGGGCTCCTCACCCCACCCTGTACCTCTACCTTCCTCACCAGCCTCCCCCGCAACCCAGCGGCCCCTTCAGCGGTGGGGGCGGCCGCCCACCTTGAGGCCGGCGCGGACGGGGCGGGCGGGGTTGCTTGCGGGCGGGCGGGGCACGTGCCTTCGGCTCTATAAAAGGGCGCCACCCGGCGCTGGCGGCCACTCTGCTGCCGCCGCCGTCCTTTCGCCTGCCCGCCCGAAGCGCCGTCGCCTGCCACCGCCATGGGTCGACAGAAGGAGCTGGTGAACCGCTGCGGGGAGATGCTGCACATCCGCTACCGGCTGCTCCGCCAGGCGCTGGCTGAGTGCCTGGGGACCCTCATCCTCGTGGTGAGTGGCGGGACCCGCAGAAGCCTCTTGCCAGCCCCACCTCCCCAGTACCTCTGTTCACTGAGGGGCTGTGTTTAAGACAGCCTCGACCCCTCTCTCAGCTCTGACACTCTCCCCCAGCCCCCCACCTTGACCCCCTCCAGGGTCCTCTTTGCTTATAGCTCTAACCCCCTCTGTGACAGCTCTGACTCTTGCCAGAATGACAGCTGTTACACCCCAATGACAGCTCTGAGCTTCACCCTGTCACCAGTGGGCCAGCCCACAGGCTGCGGGAGTTGGTCACCCCTGCAGTCTGGGACCTCCAGCCCTGTCTGGGTGCAACAGGTTCCTGGAGTCCCAGCCCCGGCAGGGGAGGGTGGTGGGGGGCAGTGGCAAATGGGCCCCTATTGAGTTATTTGGGTCCTGAGTGCCTGGCCCCTAATGAATAATTAACCCTCAGAAAGTCTAAAAGTTCCCCTGATGTGAAGACAGTTTGCTTCAGGTGGGGGCAGAGGGCAGAGGCCATGAAGCACACAGCAAGCAAGGAAGGAAGGAAGATCCTGAAGATAAGAGGCTGTGGAAGGCAGCTTTGCCCCAGGCACAAGGGACGTGAAGTCACTAACGTCTATCCTTGAGTGCTGGGCAACTCCCGGACAGTTACCCAGACAGATGCGGTCAGCTTCCGTGCACAAGCACACCGGTGTGCATGGGTCTCCAGGATCTGAGTTACTCTACGGGTTACTCCCCAGTCCCAGTGACTCCCTGGTCATGCGAGTTTCAGTCTGGGTTGTTTCTGGGTGACTGTTTGTACTTCTTGGACCTGGCAGACAGATCAGTTATGGGCTCCGTTTCCTGTCCCAGTTAGTCTCAGATTTTCGGCCATGTTTGTGGTTACACCTGTTTCCCTTTTGGTTACTTCTGGGTTCAGTTGCTTCATTGCAGGGGATGGGATACTCCGTTTATGCCCCAGTTCCAACCCTAGGTAGCCCCCTGTGGACTAGTGAGATTAACTAGGGGGAAGGAGAGCTGGGTGGCTCCCTACCATGGGTGGTGGTGGTGGAGCAGGTTCTATAGAGAGAGGAAAGCTGGGACTCACCTTTGGCTTCCAGAAACAGGAAGGGAGGAAGCTAGGTAGGGCTGTTTATCCACAGCCCCCACCCCCCAGACTAGTGGTCCTTCCAGTCATCCGTATCTCTTCTCTCCCAGGAAGGGAATAGGACAGGTGCTTATCATCACCCTGCCCAGAGCCTTGTGTCCCCCGTCCCCATCTGACTGACAGTCCAGTCCCCTGTTGGAGAGCAGCCAGGACAGGGGACATTGTCTTCCTTTCACAGAGGGACCTCCCTAACTTCTCCCTAAGTCTCAGTTTGCCTTCCCCTAAAGGAGCAGTCGGGCCTCCCGCTGAGCCTCAGGATCACTTGGCTTATCCCTGACCACAGAAGGAGGGTGTTATGTTTGTGAAGGCTTTCAGGCTCAGGTGGTTGAGAGGCATTGGGTATCAGTGCCTGAAGAGGAGGGGCCAGGCCGGGAAGACCCCTGAGTGGTGGGTGAGGGCTTGCCTGCACCCCTCTGGGGGTTGGGGACCTAGGGCGTGCAGTGTCAGAATCAGGGCTGGCTTTAAGGCTGGGGAAGCCCCTTTCTCTGGGGCACCTAGTAAGGTGAGGAGAGGGAGAAGGAGGCAGGAGGAAGAGGAAGATTAGTCTCAAGGTGGTGGAACTGGCTCTGACAGCTTCTCCCTCCAAGGCTTCTTGGGATGGAGCCAGGTTTGTGCCCCGGGTAGGCAAGGAGCTGAGGCCAAGGCCTGCCAAGCTGGGCAGGGTGCCCCAGACCCTCACATGCCTGTTTCAGCACACACACAGATACTTACAATCTCGGACCTTTGCTCTCACCTGCCTGCCCACCTTTGCCCTGCATTGCTGCCTCAGGTTTCCTATCTCTTCGTCCTCCTGAAGGGTGATAACCAAAATTCATAACCACCCAGTGCAGCAGAACACGGAGCCATCAGAATGAACAAGGGCCCTGAGCACAGATCTTGTAAAATTTCTGCTAAATAGGCCTCAGAATTTAGTTATGCAGAGATGGGAAAGGAGAGCTGGGGCAGGGCTGGAGCAGCTTTGGGGGGCCCCCGGGGGCTCAGAGTAATAGCTCTTTACAGCTAGTGCAGGAGCATTCTGGGGGCTTCCTGGTGGTTTAGCCATAAAGAATCTGCCTGCCAATGCAGGAGTGGCTGGAGACACAGGTTTGATCCCTGGATTGGGAAGATGCCCTGGAGGAGGGCATGGCAACCCACTCCAGTATTCTTACCTGAAGAATCCCATGGACAGAGGAACCTGGCGGGCTATGGTCCACGGGGTCGCAAAGAGTTGGACGCGACTGAGTGACTTAGCAAACATACACAGGAGCATTTTTATATCTGAACAAGGGGAACTGACATACAGCATGCTCTGTACTTGCAGGACATCAGGGACTTTAGCCTCTTGAATCCCCCCATTTCTGGCAGAAAGCTTAGAACCAATCTCCCCACTTGCACTGGCCTGAGGGTCCATGACTGGCTAATGCGAGGAGACAGAGACCTCTGTCTTTAGGACCTCCAAATCTGGGTGGGGAACCTAGGCCTCTGAGGGTAGGGAGGTCAAGGTGAGGGGAGAGAGGAGGCTCTGGGTCACGGACGTGTCAGGGAAGCTGAGGGTTCTGAGAGGGAGGCCAGGGGCTCTGACACCCCAGATTAAGGAGAAGTGGATTCAGCCTAACTTCCGGCCTCTGCCCTTTCTCTGTGCCCTCTCCCTGCCAGCTCTTCTTTGGGGCAGAGAGAAAGGCAGCTGCAGGTGGGGGCTGAGTGAGAACCGTCCCACCCCTAGGGACCAGGCCTGAAGGGCTGGGGGAGGAACTGCTCAGGTGGGAGTGTCCCCTTCCCCTGGCTCTTATTGAGAATCGAGACAAATCAATGGAGATGGTTCCGCTACCTTCTGGGCTCACAGTTGCAAACTCTGTTTCCAGTCCCTTCCACAGGACCCTGTTAGAGTGGAGCTGGGACCCTGGGGCTGGGAGGGCCTGTCTGCTTATGACTGCAGCAGGAGGGGAGGGGTTTGATTCCAGGAAAGGGCTTCTGTTTCCGCACGAAGGCAGCGGGAGGTGGCTGGCTTCATCCCTTTCCTCTGGAGTGAGAGTCATTGGTCCTCACTCTCCCTGTTTTGTTCTGTTTCCTGACACAGATGTTTGGCTGTGGCTCTGTGGCCCAGGTCGTGCTCAGCCGGGGCACCCACGGTGGTTTCCTCACCATCAACCTGGCCTTTGGCTTCGCCGTGACCCTAGGCATCCTTATTGCTGGCCAGGTCTCTGGTAAGGCCTTGTCCCCACCCTCAGCCATCAGCCCTCCAGCTACCCAACATGGTGTCCCACTGGGGAATGGGGTGGGGGCGGGAGTGTTCTTCACAGGGCAGGGCACAGCCATGCCCTAGCTGTGGGCCCTTGAAAGAGAAGAGTGACGAAGGGACTTGATACGTAAGAAACTTCGACTCTCACCTCGGAATCAGAGACTAGCAGAGTGGGTCTACTACATAGTCCAACCCACCATTCTGTGCAATAAACCCTTCTCTGCATCCTTGTTCACCAGAGTCAAAGAGGGGGAGTGTGGGTGGGGGAGATCCTGGCCTCCCCACTGTGGCAGGCGGGGACTAATAGGCCCCATCTGCCTCTGCCCAGGGGCCCACCTGAACCCTGCCGTGACATTTGCTATGTGCTTCCTGGCGCGCGAGCCCTGGATCAAGCTGCCTGTGTACACCTTGGCTCAGACTCTGGGAGCCTTCCTGGGCGCTGGAATTATCTTCGGGTTGTATTACGGTGAGTATTCCCACCCTGCTGTCCTCCACGACCCCCTCCCTCTGCTTAGGACTGACCTACTGGCACCAGGCCTTTCCATGACGAATACCAGGGACCTGCCCAGGCCCCGGGCTTATGACTCATTCATGCACAGGCCCCAGGTTGGGGCCGTGAGAGGAAAGAAATGAGCTGGGCAACCGTGGAGTCAAGCCCTCCACCCTCCATCTTCCCACCCCATCTCCAGAGTGATAAAGCAGTGATTACGCTCACCTGAGACCCCTGGGAGGGTGGGCACAGCTTGATGGGGAAGACAGGGCTCAGGCCTCTCTCTCACACATGCGGTATCTAAATTGTCACCAGATGCGATCTGGGCCTTCGCCAACAACCAGCTTATTGTTTCGGGCCCCAATGGCACAGCTGGCATCTTTGCCACCTACCCCTCTGGACACTTGGACATGGTCAATGGCTTCTTCGACCAGGTATGGGCTGGGGTTGGGTGAGGGGCTTGGGTTGCTCATGGGCTGGCTGGGGGACAGGACTCTCTGTCTAGAGCAGACTCCTAGGACTCTGCTAGTTAACCAGCAAAAATCTTAGCACCACTGCCCTGAGGAGCAGGACACTGGAGATGCCAAGACTCTTAGAGGGAAGCCAGAGGGTGGAAGGTGGGGTCTCTCCTCATGGTGTTCTCCCCACTCCCCAGTTCATTGGCACAGCCTCCCTCATCGTGTGTGTGCTGGCCATTGTGGACCCCTACAACAACCCCGTCCCCCGAGGCCTAGAGGCCTTCACCGTGGGCCTGGTGGTCTTGGTCATCGGTACCTCAATGGGCTTCAACTCTGGCTACGCCGTCAACCCCGCCCGGGACTTCGGCCCCCGCCTTTTCACCGCCATCGCCGGCTGGGGCTCGGAAGTCTTCACGTGAGTGCAGTCCCCACCTGCGTGCCCCAGCCCATTCTCTGCTTTGGTCTGCCCCACCCACCCCTGACCACATCTCTCTGCCCCCAGGACGGGCCGCCACTGGTGGTGGGTGCCCATTGTCTCTCCGCTCCTGGGTTCCATCGCCGGTGTCTTCGTGTACCAGCTCATGATCGGCTGCCACCTGGAGCCGCCCCCACCCTCCACCGACGAGGAGAATGTGAAGTTGTCCCACGTGAAGCACAAGGAGCAGATGTGAATGGGCGGGGGCACCCCCCACGCCCTCCCATGAGCGTCCATTGACTGTGCAGGGGCTGCTCCCCAGAAGCCCTCTTCATGACTCCCCTCCTGGACTAGGAAGCTTCTTGTCCACCACCTCCCACTAGACAGCCCCCTCCAGGCTTTTCCATCCTGAAGGAAATAGGACCCAGCAG
The DNA here is from genome assembly GCF_002263795.3 of Bos taurus. Taxonomy (NCBI): domain Eukaryota; kingdom Metazoa; phylum Chordata; class Mammalia; order Artiodactyla; family Bovidae; genus Bos; species Bos taurus. The sequence continues at coordinate 75,195,360 of NC_037335.1, read as the reverse complement.
GACCTTCAGCCTGTAAGCGGTGGTGGCACAGGGAGCCTGACCGATCTAGCCCCTCATCTCCCAGAGGGAGACAGTAGGCAGCAGGTGTGTGAGTGTGTGTGCAGGTACGTGTGCGTGGTTTTCCAGATATTCAGGGCAAAAGACCGAGTGGAAAAGATTCTGTCGGTGGAGTTGGGTGGGGGTCCAGAGGAAGAGAGGGGAAGTGTGGTGTCTATCTGTGAATGAGAAAAGAACGTTTCAGGGGCTCCATGTGGAGGAGGGTCCAGGTACAGGCATTTCTCAGTATGTGTGTGTCTGCCCTTTCTTCTATTCAGGGGGCTCTTATAGGCTTCAGTAGGGTGGGAATATAAGTAGGGCTAGGAGGAGGGGGCCGTAGCCCAGTTGTGGAGCTCTGTCTATTCATAAATAAGGAGCAGCAGAGTGATGTGTTCATGTCACAGTGGAGGCATGAGGGGAGTGGGGGTGAAGTCCAGGTCACAATTTCATGTTTGCTCTTAAAAATATATGTTAATATATGTGTATTAATACATATATGTAGTAGATGTTACAGTTTCAGGGATGGGGATTGGGAGACTCCATGGTCTGCCCTCCTTTAATCCTCCACTCAACACATGTATTTTTGCCTTTTATAAAAAAACAATAAAATGTATGCCAATTGTGTAAATAGCTCTCTGCCTGCTCTGCTGTTTTTCTGGTGCCGAAGAGCTTCAGTGAGTCTGGCCACAGGGCACCCTGAGGGTTGTACTTGAACCTGTCCTGGAGGCAGAGGTCAGTCGCATGGGTCGGAGAGTCCTTCATCTCAGCTTGAACTCGGTGGTCCCACACCTTCCTCCAAGCTTCCATCCTCCCAGGAACCCCCAGTTGGTGAATCATATCTCCTTCCCGAGCCCTGCACCCACCCACTACCCCCGGAAGGCAGACAGAAGCCTGGCCCGGGGGGAGGAACTTCCTCTTAAAGGAGAAGACTGCTCTCCAGGGAGTAGTGAGCTCCCTGTTTCTGGAAGAGACCAGTCATACTGGGAACCTACTGTTGCCTTCGACACCTCGCAATTGTTTGGGCTTCATCACCTACAACCAGACCTTGGCCCCACCCCTTTAGCAGCAGTTTCCCTGACTCCAGTCTGGATCGGTCAGTCCATACAGCAGCCAGAGGGATCTTTCTGAAAGCCCTGATGGAAGTGGCCTCATTCCATGGCTCTCCCCACGCCATCTGGAGACAATTCAAATCCCTCCATCCTGCATTCAGGCCCCCCCAGGACCTGGCCCTGGTCCCCACCCCTCCCCTCACAATGCTCCATCCACTCAGGACTATTCTGTGCACCCCTGTGTCTTCCTACCTCACTGACCAGTCACTAAAACCCTCCTGATCTGCTCCAACACTTCCTCCAGGAAGTCATCCCTGCCCTTACCCACTCCTCCATTTCTACAGTCAGCTGTCTGAACCCAGAGACCACAGCTGCACTCATTCCTCTTGCTGGCTTCAGTTCTTCAGTTTGAGGCACCCCCATCTCCTGTAAGGCAGGGGTTGGACTGACTCTGACACCCTGACTTTGCCTAGAGAGGCAAAGGACTCCCAACATTTGGGCCTGGGCGGTTCTGTTGGGAGATCACGTGCCCCTTCTCTCCTCCTTTTCCTCCCTTACTGTGTGCGTGCATGCTAAGTCGCTTCAGTCTTGTCCAACTCTTTGAGACCCTCTGGGCTGTAACCGGCCAGGCTCCTCTGTCCATGGGATTCTCCAGGCAAGAATACTGGAGTGGGTTGCCATTCCTTCCCCAGAGGATCTTCCTGACCCAGGGGATGAACCCTGGTCTCCTGCATTGCCAGCAGATTCTTTACCAGCTGAGCCACAAGGGAAGCCCTTGAGCTACAGGGAAGTCCTCAAATTTCACTGGGAATAAAAAGGAAAGGCAGCCCCAACTCAAGCTCTCCTGCCAAGTTAACTGCGCTGAGAGCCAGAGGATCCCTTGGTCTGGAGGAGAACTGTGGATTTTAAATAAGCCATCTCTTGCTTGCCAGCTCCTTCACAGAAGAGGAGAACGTGACTCAGAGAGAGTGAGTGGCAAATGCATGGTCACACAGCCTGGACCCTGGGCTGGTAGGGGTGGGAGAAGGCAGTTCCATCTTAAGTCTGCACCTAATCATTGTCCCCAACTCCCAAGAGGCGTGTCTGGAATGTTGAAGGGATCTGAGCCAGAGGGAGTGTCCCTTCTCAAGCCCTGGGGGAGGAAGGGCAAACCTCAGGAGGAGAATGAGGGCTAAAGAGATTTATTCCAGCCACACAGGTACCCCCCACCCTGCTATCCTCCCCTGCCTGCCCCATGTCCTTTGTCATTGCTTCCTCTCAAAATCTGTAGTTGACCCTTACCAGTCAGCCCGGGGGGGAGGGTGGGAGGCCTTCTGGCCCAGTGGTGAACAAGTGGTCAGACCTGGCTTCCAGGCCCAGCCTGGCCTGTCTCTAGCTATGTGGTACTGGCGTGGTCATCTTCTTTCCCTGAATCTCAGTTTCTTCATCTGTAAATTGGGAGACATTGAAAGGAGGAAGTATGGAAGATATTAGCCAATAAATGTCACTTGGTGATTTTTTTTTTCTGCTGAACCGAGGGAGGAAGGTTGGTTGTGGAGAGATACTGAAGGCTGTTTTTTAAAGGTCATTTGAATTTAATATCCTCTTCTGCCTCAGATTCCATCCATGATTCTGAAGTTCTTGAGTGGTGGAGGGTGGTGAAAAAGAGCGGGGTTATGGCTTGCTGTGCCCTAATTTGAGGAAGCTTTGGGAGGAATTGAAGGGAGACACAAGAGGGAGATCACCGCAGGCATAGAGGACAGAGGATCATGCAGCCCAGGGAGCAAGCTGGATGGAAGTTTACATTGAGTGAGAAAGGGGAAGGCCTGGCCGACCAGTGACAGGAGCCAATAGCAGCTTGACCCCCGGGGGCAGGAGCGAGGTGGCCCGTCTCCCCCACTCCCTTCTAAGTTATGCCTCTCACAAGGAGTTCTGTCTGGTTCTAAAATGAAATCTCTTTATCTCCTTCAGGAAAGTATCCCAATCCTTTTTCCAGGGTGGACTTAGAGAATCAAGACCCTAGAACTCTTCTCCTGTGCCTTCATCCTGAGCTAGTCCTCCCCACAGTACACTCTGGAGGAGCTCTCGGTTCCTTAAAGCTCTGACCTGTTTGCATTGAAATCAGCCTCCCTGAAACCTGAGCTTGGTTTCTGTTTTCTTGTGTGCCTGTCTCTGTGTGCTCACATGCAAGTGTGCACCTCTCAGTGTTGCTAGGTGTGCCTGTCCTTCTCTCAGTCTGTCTGGTTATGGCTCTGGGTCTGTGCCCCTGGCTGGCCATGTCTCTGTCTCTTTCTGTGTTTCTGTCCTTGTCTCCTGCTTTTGTCTGGGTCATTCTATGTGTACTTCTAAGTGAACATCTCATGTACTCAAGTACTTAAGAGAGTCTAAGTGTCTCTCCTGCCAACCTAGTTCCCAGGGCATTCCTCCTCCTTAATTCCTGGTAATGAGCTCCCTCCTCCTTGCTAACTCTTTCCCCTTGATTTTGTTTGTCTAAAGATCTGGGTGGGGCCTCCCCAAGGCTTGGGGAAGCATGGGTGAGGTAGAGTTGGGTGGAGTGGGAAGGGGCGAGGAGGGACTACTCCACCCTGTGGAAAGACCCCAGAGGCTAGAGACACCCTTGATCCCCCAAGGGAGGATCTGTGAAAGTACTGGCTTCCTCACTGGGAGAAGGGAGCCTGTCCTGAGGTGGTGACCCTGAGTTGTGGGCCTGGGAATGCTGTCAGTGCAAAGGAAGGAGAGGAGGAACTGGGGAGCTTATCGATGAATTCTCTAAAGTTGAGGGATACAAAATTTACATACAGAAATCTATTCCTTTTCTATACATTAACAATGAACTATCAGAAAGAGAAATCTCATTTATCATCACATCAGAAAGAATAAGATATCTAGGGATAAATCTACCTAAGGAGGGAAAAGACCTGTACTTGGAAAACTACAAGACACTGATAAAAGAAATCAAAGATGACACAGATAGAAAGATATACTGTGTTCTTGGACTAGAAGAATTAATATTGTTACAATGGCCATACTACCTACAGGAATCTACAGATCAATGAAATCCCTATAAAATGCCAATGATATTCTTCACAGAATAAATAATCTTTAGCAAACAATCTTAAAATTTGCATGGGAACACAAAAGACGCTGAGTAGCTAAAATAATCTTAAGAAAGAAGAGCAAATCTGAAGGAATCATGCCTCTCCTGACTTCAGACTAAACTACAAAGCTACAGTAATCAAAAGAGTATGGTAATGGTACAAAAACAGACACATACATCAATGGAATAGAATAGAGAGCCCAGAAATAAACTTAGGCACTTTTTGTCAATTAATCTATGACAAGGGAGACAAGAATATACAATGGAGAAAAGATAGTCTCTTGAATAAGCGGTGCTGGGAAAGCTGGAGAGCTACAAGTGAACCAATGAAATTAGAACATTCTCCAACACTATATACAAAAATAAATTAAAAATGTATTAAAGACCTAAATGTAAGACCAGAGACCATAAAACTCCTAGAGGAAAACAGGCAGACCACTCTTTGATGAATTTGGAGGGTATTGTGCTAAGTGAAATGTCAGACAGAGAAAAATACTGTATATCACTTATACGTGAAATCTAATAACTGTAACAAACTAGTGAATATAACAAAAAAGAAACAGACTCACAGATATAGAGAACAAATGTGTTTACCAGAGGGGAGAGGGAATGGGGGAAGGGTAATGTAGAGGCAGGGGATTAAGAGGGACAAACTATTATGTATAAAATAAGCTATAAGGATATGTTGTACAATAAAACATGGACTCCACTGGCAGTCCAGTGGTTAAGATTCTGTGCTTACATTTCAGGGGGCACAGGTTCAATTCCTAGTTGGGGAACTAAGATCCCACATGACACACAGTGTGGCCAAAAACAAACAAACAAAAAGCACCCCCCCAACACACATACACATACACAAAACACAGGGAATATATACAATATTTTATAATAACTATAAATGGAGTATAACCTTTAAAAATTGGGAATTGAGTCTTCCCTGGTGGTCCAGTGGTTGAGAATCTGTCTGCCAATGCCGGGGAGGTGTGTTCGATCCCTGCTCCGGGAAGATGCTGTAAGCTGAGGAGCAACTAAGCCTGTGAGCCACAACTACTGAGCCCATGTACTGCAACTGAAGCCCATGCGTCCAGAGCCCATGCTTCACAATAAGAGAAGCCACCGAAATGAGAAGCCTGCTCACCACAGCTTGAGAAAGCCTGCAAAGCAACAAAGACCCAGCACAGCCAAAAATAAGTCAATAAATCTTTTCTAAAAATTGTGAATTATGTTTACTCAGGGAACTCAAACAGGGGCTCTGTGACCATCTAGAAGGGTGGGATGGGGAGGGAGATGGAAGGGAGGGGACATGGGTGCAGCTATGGCTGATTCTTGTTGATGTTTGACAGAAAACCATAAAATTCTGTAAAGCAATTATCCATCAATTAAAAAAAAAAATAACATTGTAAAAAAATTGTGAAAATTTTTTTCTATATACCTGTAGCATAATATTTTTTTCTTAAAAATAGTTTTTATTTTTACATAAAATAAAGCAGTAAAAAATGAGGCAGTTCTTCAAAGGGTGACTTGGAGCTAGAAAATCCATCCTGAGCATGAAAATATTAGTGTTAGTCACTCCTCAGTCATGTTTGACTCTTTGCAACTCCATGGACTGTAGCCTGCCAGGTTCCTTGGTCCATGGGATTTCCCAGGCAAGAATACTAGAGTGGGCCATCATTTCCTCCTCCATGCAACATATAAAATTGTGCATCAACTATACTTCAATTAAAAATACAGACTAAACTAAAAAAAAAAATTTTTTTTTTAATAAGAAAAGATACTGGGGCTCTCAGACGGCTCACCTTGGAACACTGAGTAGAACGTCTGAGTCCTAAGCAGGCAGAGGAGTGGGTGCTGTGGCCCAGCAGCTGGGGTGGCCCCCTCAGGCACTCAGTGTCTCTTTGCTTGGGGCCTCGGCTTTTGGTGCCAGGCTTATTTGAGATAAGAAGGAGGATGGCAGGGGAGACAGAGACTCCACCCGGTCTAGGAACTGTGGCTGTCCCAGAGTGGCACCCACCTTGCACAAAGGGGAAACTGAGGCCTGGAGTCTCTTTCAGGGTCACAGAGCAGTGCAGCAAAGCCTGGACTAGAACTCGGCTTACTGCCCCCAACCTGGCTCCCCTCAACCGCTTTCCCAGGCAGCACTTTGCAACATCTCGGGGAGCAGGACTCCCAGTCCAGATCACCTAAGTTCCACAAACCAGCCCTTCCCAGACCTGGGCCCTTGGGCATGTGGTCTCCATTTCCTCCAGATCCCATCTCTACCTGCTCTGTGCCTCTAGGAGGCTAAAGTGTGTAGGCGGCCTCCCCTGGGCCCTCTTGCCCTCTGGTGTTCAGGTGGATTTGGTCAGTTGGGGGGCATGACTAGGAAATTGGAAGGCAGTGTGTGGTGAGGGTGAGGGAGAAAGGTATTCCTGCTTTTTCCAGGGGAGGAAAGCTTTCACTGCACCCAGTAACCCTGCTCTCACCTCTTGTCTCCTCTGACTGAGGGGGGAGTGGCTGCTTACTCCTCGTGCCCAGGCCACCCCCTGTCCCTGCCCCGCCTCTGTAAATAATCCTTTCACAAGTTCTCTTCAGTGAAGCCCTCCTGGATATACCATTTCTGCTGGTTTCCTGACAGATTCCACATCTCTGCTCTTTAGTTTCTTCATCTGTAAAGTGCGGATAGTAATAGACATACCTTATTAAGTTGTACAAGGTGAGGATTGAGTGAGTTAACACATGTATGGAACAGTGCCAAGGCAGCAGTAAGTGCTGTAGAATATAGAATAGTAATAATACTATTACTGTCATGCTTCTTGGCAGGAAAACTATGACAAACCTAGACAGTGTATTAAAAAGTGAAGACATTACTTTGCTGACAAAAGTCCATAGAGTCAAAGCTATGGTTTTTCCAGTAGTCATGCTTGGATGTGAGAGTTGGACAATAAGGAAGGCAGAGTGCCGAAGAATCGATGCTTTTGAACTGTGGTGCTGGAGAAGACTCTTGAGAGTCCCTTGGATAGCAAAGAGATCAAACCAATCAATCTTAAGGGAAATCAACCCTGAATACTCATGGGAAGGACTGATGCTGAAGCTCAGGCTCCAATATTTGGCTACCTGATGCGAAGAGCTGAGTCATTGGAAAAGACCCTGTTGCTGGGAAAGATTGAGGACAGGAGGAGAAGGGTACGACAGAGGATGAGATGGCTGGATGGCTTCACCAACTCAAAGGACATGAACTTGGGCAAACACCGGGAGATGGTGAAGGACAGGGAAGCCTGGCCTGCTGCAGTCCATGGGGTCCCAAAGAGTCGGACACGATTTGGTGATTGAATAATAATAACTGTCATGCCTCCTTCCTTGCGAGCTCCAGTGCACTGTGGGGAGGGAAAGTGTGAAGCCAGACTTGGAGAGAGATGCCTGACTGTCCAAGACTGTCTCCTCCAGCTCCAGGCTGCTTGGTGCTTTCATGGGGCCTTGGTTAGCCTGGTTGTTTAGCCTCAATCTCTCCAATTCAAGTGGAGCCAACTTTCCCTAGGAAGACTGGGGCCAGGGGAGATGAAACCAGAGACCCTTTGCCATACTGGCTCTTCTCCAGAAAGCTCAGGCTCCTGAGAAAAGGCAAAGTAGATACCCCACATTTTGTGGGACTCTGGGGATCCAGTAGAGGTTGAGAATGGTGTGGTGATGCATTAGGGGTTTAGAAGGAGAGAGTTAATTCCAGGGAGGTTGAAAACAGAAGCAAAAAGCCTAGTCTGTGTGTTTCCAAATCTGGTCTCTTTGCTAACCAGGAAGCCCTTACTCAGGGCTCACTGCCTTCCTGCTTCAGATCCCAGGACAATTACCATGACACTGTGGGGTCTTCTCTAGCTCTCACCAACACACTGGGAGTTCCAGCAGCTTTGGGATGAAGAAAAGAGTCTGTGTGCCCCCTGCCAACTCTGCATATGGCCAAAGAAGAGGAGGCCTGAGGGTCACTGATGTCTTATGGATCAGCTTGAGTTTGCCAGTGAGGTGAGCTTCTGAAGGGACTGAAAACTGGCAAACCTGACACCTGCCTGGACCCTTGGTCACACCTTCAGGTCAGACACGATGTGGTGTAGAGAAGGGGTGTGAGTCACTCATCTCTGTCTCCAGAGGTCTCTGGGGATGAAGGCTTAAACCAGATGCAGTCATCTCAACCAGCTTCTCTGATCCTTGCTCTGGGAAGCCTTTTTGGCCCACTATCCTCTGTGCTGTGCTGTGCTTAGTCGCTCAGTCGTATCCTACTCTTTGCAACCCCATGGACTGTAGCCCACCAGGCTTCTCTGTCCATGGGATTTTTTTCAGGCAAGAATACTGGAGTGGGTTGCCATTCCCTTCACCAGGGGATCTTCCCAACCCAGGGTTCAAATCCAGGTCTCCCACATTGCAAGCAGATTCTTTACCATCTGAGCCACCAGAGAAGCCCCTGCCTTTTTTCTGGATGCCCCCGTGGGGAGTGACGGGCTTATTTCGGCAGTCTTCCTCACTGCACTCAGAGTCAAGCAGGCCTGACTGGGCGAGGGGAGGGAGGACTCTGGGAATCCCGATAATCATCTGGACATGGTCCACCACTCATCTCCATGGAGATGTCCTCCCATAGCCAAGGAGGTACCAGGAATATCCTGCCTACCACCCTCATCCTTTGCCTTTCTGCTCAGGGTCACTGCCAGGGCCTGGACAGAAGCGGATGAAGGCGGAGAAGTGGGGTGGGGACTGGTTTAAGCAGGGGGGCAGGCTGCGGTCCTCATCTGAGGAAGCTGTTTCCCAGGAAAGGTAGCCTTTAGCAGGGGAATCCCCAGTTCCACATCAAGGATGGAGAAGGGAAATTGACCCCGGCCTGTGGACAAAGTCTCCCCTTGATTGGACTAAAGGTTGATAGCTTGAGCTCCCTTTGGCTCTAAGAGATGCGAGTGTGACCACATACACATGAGGGTGTGTCTGTCATAGTTGGTGACAGACTGGAGGGACATGTTCATTTTTTTTAGTTCCCTGACCGAGGATTGAACCTGCACTCTCAGTAGTGAAAGCTCAGCATGCCACAAAGGCAGTGGACTGGCAGGGAATTCCAGGGGGGTGGGGGGTGGGGGTGGGCATATTCACACATGCACATTTACATGCTCACTCGCTCACTGACTAACACACTGAGGCACACTCACTTCACGTTCAATCCACCTATACTCATACATGCACTCTCAAACTCTGACGGTGACTCATCCACACTCAGGTGCTCAAACACGCCTAGATACACTCCTGTGCACCCAGCACATCCACATGCAAGCTCTGACACACACCTTCACCCCATGACCTCACACACACATACACTTTCAGCCATGCATGCTTAAGCACACATCAACACACTCACTCACACTTGAATACACATTTACCCAGCTTGAATACCCTCCTGTTTGCAGGCTGCCAGAAGCTACACTGTGCACTGAGTCTGATGTGGGTGGTGCTGAGTGTAGAGATAAGGGGTAAAGAGGTGGACATCATGGAGGTCAGGGTGTGGGCTTGGGGGAGCCTTTAGGTGTTGAGGTCACAACCCAGACATTCAGGGCAAGGGGTTAGGAAGCAGGAGCTTTAGAGCATGTGAATGAGAGTCTCAGTGGCTGGGCAGGGCACCCAGTAACTCCTGGCAAATACTTGCTGAAAGAGAGAACAGCAGGACAGACTAAAACTCCCCATTTCCAGCTGGTAGAGCTGCCTGTCTGTTTCACAGAGGTTTAGAATCTTGGGCAACCAGAGAGTCAGGGCCATCTCCTGGTCTGAACTCAGTGGCTCCACATTCTCACTGCCATCCTGCAGAGCCAGAGGCTGAGTCTCAAATGCAGGTGGCTGCAGACATAGAGAACGGACTTGCGGTTTCCCAGGGGGACAGGGGAGAGGAAGGGATGGAGTGGGAGTTTGGGGTTGGCAGATGCAAACTATTATATATATAGGATGATAAACAAAAAAGTCCTACTGCATCAGACAGGGAACTATATTCAATATCCTAAGATAAACCATTATGGAAAATAATTTTTTAAAAGCATTTGTATTTTCCTGGGGACTTCCCTGGTGGTCCAGCGGTTAAGAATCTGCCTTGCAATGTAGGGGATGTGGTTGGATCCCTGATCAGGGAGTTAAGATCCCACATGCCTCAGAGAATCCAAGCACATGTGCAGCAACTACTGAGTCTATGAGCTCCAGAGCCTGTGGGCCACAACCAGGGAGCCTGTGTGCTACAACCAGAGAGTCTGTGCGCCTCAAGGGAGGATCCTGCCTGACGTAAAGAAGATCGCATGTGCCACAGCAGAGACCTGGTGCAAATAAAGAAATATTTTTAAAAGTTTTGTATTTCCCAGCTTTCAGACTGTGAGAAATAAATATTTATTGTTGAAGTAAGAAAATAAATGAATAAATAAACACAGGTGACTTGCATGAAACTCCTGGGTCAGATAGTGCCAGTACAGACCTAGATCCCAGCCTCAGGGGATAAATTCTAAGCCCAGGGATACCTGACCGCAGAGAAGCCAACAATAAACTGCCTGGGAATGAATGGGAAGTGAGTAAATTCTGGCCTGTCCCGGGGATTTGGGCTCTAACCAGGAAACAGGGGGACCTGCTGAGGTCCTTTAAGGTATAGAAGGTCAAGGAGATATATAGAAACTCTGCAGAAAAGCTCCTAGAAAGGTCTCATGTGTAATGTAGTACCTCTGGTTTTTCTGCCAGAGGGGTTACATTTAATTTATTTATTTGTTTGCATATTATTTCATCAAATATCTATTGAAGATTTTTTTCATGCCAGGTTGTGATAGGTACCAGGATTACTATAATGAATAAGATACATATGCAAGATCAGATAGGAAGTCTCGATGCACAAAAGAGGAAATCTAACTCGATCTGGTTTGAGCAACTGTGGTGATTCATTGGCTCTGAAAAATCAGGGGGAAACTTCAGGTGAGGCTTCATCAAGTACTCACATTCACTCTGCTTTTCCTCTCCTCTTTCCATGGTGTCAGCCTCATCCTAGGCCTGGGTTCTCCTATGGTTTCAAAATACCTGGCAGGAGCAGGCTAGAGGGAGCATCTCTTTCATGGCAGTTGCAGCAAATATCCAGAGGCACACTCTGATTGGACCTGCTTGGTGTCATACCCAACCCTGAGTCACAAGCATGGCTCAGCTGATTAGATCAGTTTAACTCATATATTCCATCTCTGGCCTCAAAAGAGATGTTGGCTCCATCTGAACAAAATGGATTCCCAAATGGAAACGAAGACTCTTAGGAAAAGGGAAACCAGGGCCTACTAAATAGTTCCTATCCTCATGGAACGTAAAGACTAATTAATGGAGGAGACTACACATATAATTGAACAGATGAAATTGGGATTTGGGACATTTTACCAGAACAAAGGGCTTCCCAGGTGGCGCTAGTGGTAAAGAACTCACCTGCCAATGCAGGAGACACAAGTTCAATCTCTGGTTCAGGAAGATCTCCTAAAGAAGGGCATGGCAACCCACTCCACTATTCTTGCCGGGAGAATCCCATGGACAGAGGAGTCTGGTAGGCTACAGTGCATAGGGTTGCAAAGAGTTGGACATGATTGAAGTGACTTAGCATGCACATATACCAGAACAAAACACTTCTATAGGACTGGATACATAATTTGTGGGGCCTATTCTAAAAGGAAAATGCAGGGCCCCTTATTAAAGAATTATTTAGAATTTCAAGACAGCAGCAGTATTAAATCAAATACAGGGACCTTCTAAGGCCTGAGTCACCTGTCCTTAAAGACAGCCCAATTCCTCTCTATTGAAACCTGAAGGAGAGAAGGAATCAGCCAGATGGGGTATTCTGGGTAGAGGTAACAGCTTGTGCAAAACCCTGGAGGCAGGAGGTCAAGCTCCCTGGAAAAGTTGGAAGGAATTCAGTTGTGGCTGGAGCTTAGAGTGCCAGATGAGATTGGAAAGTGGGTGGAGCTGGGGTCGGGTAGGAGCCTGGTCATGACGTATCTGGGAAACTGAAGCTTCCTAAGGCTATTGCTTAGTGGTCTCTGTAAGCCTATTCATCACCAAGTTAGGGGACAAGGAGGAGCCAGGTGGGTGCCAGACCCTGCCTTGGATGGAGTTCAGATGCACAGCAAACAGATCAGGAAAGTAAGGGAAGCATGATGAGAGGCCTGGGTGTCAAGAGGATCAGGCTGCTCAGAGATCCAAAGCAAGTTCCACCACCACCCTGCCTCAGTTACCCCTCAAGACCACAGAAGGTGTTGCATGAGATTATTTGGGTCTTAAATTCCTCTCTAGCTCTAGGATTCTGTGATTCTCTTCTGGGGTTCTTAACAGTCTTAGATGATGGAAGGAAGGCAGAAAGGAAGGGAGGGAGGGAAGGAGACAGGAAGGGAGGGAGGAAGGAAGGGGAGAAAGAAAGAGAAAGAAATCCCCTTTTTGTAGCAGGTCTTTATGTTAGTAAAACACTGCTGAAGGCTTGGGGAGATGGAGGGAGTTTACTTTGCACAAATGCATGCAAGTTGGGTATCAGACATTCTTGTTCTTGGAAACCACATTGGCTCCTCCCCAATGGTGATTTCTCACTGGCCCTTTATCCTACTTGGCAGCCTAGCCTCTGGCCACATCATGGGTTTCTTTCCCTTCTTACCTTCCCTCCTCACGTTCTCCCTCTAGATTGCTCACTGTACTCTAAACATTTTTGGCATTCAGCTGAGCAAAAAATCACTAGCATAGATTCTGCACTTTGCTTTAATGGAACTCACTCTCCTCAGGTTTTAAAAAGTAGTCTGCCCTCCTCCATTAAGGGTGTTCCCAGGTGGCACTAGTTAGTGGTAAAAGAACAAGTCTGCCAGTGCAGGAGACATAAGAGACGCAGGTTCAATCCCTGGGTTGGGAAAATCCCCTAGAGGAGGGCATGGCAACCCACTCCAGTATTCTTGCCTGGAGAATCCCATGGACAGAGGAGCCTGTCGGGCTACAGTCTTTGGGGTCGCAAAGAGTCAGACACCACTGAAGTGACTTAGCACACATGCTCCTTCATTAAAAGGGAACAGAGCTCTCTCTCCATTGTGACTGCCATTTACTTGTCTGTCCTTGAGACTCAGCATCATGGAGACAGGAAACACAGGTTTTGTTGTAAAAGCTAGCCCCTCATTTGTTGCAAGAGGCTCCATAAATATTTGCAGGATGAATGAATGGGATTATCTAGACCGCGCCTTGCAGGCCATGTTCTTTTCTTTCTCCTTCCAGGGAACGGTTATGTCAAAGTATTAGAAGAGTTAGCTGTGGAAAAAACCAGTGGAAGCAACAAATCCTTGGCTATGACAGTTGTGGCAAAAGTTGCATTCTCCAAGGAAAGGGAGGCTGGGGATTCTTGGTGGGTCTCAGATGGGGCTGGATGTGTACCCAGGAAGGAGGAGGCCGCAATGACACAGAGGTTACTTGATGAGTCTGGGCATAGCCAAGAAGGGCACCCAGCCAGCCCCAGGAGCTTTGGCTGTGCCCAGAGATCTTATCTGAGTCTGACTGATGGGTCGGTACTGACTCATGGGACCTGAAGCCTAGGAAAGAGTTCTGATGTTGAAACAGGCCCAGAGAAGGGGGCAAGGTGGATATCTGTAGTTTGCCATCAGCACAGACATCACCACCCACACTTCCTGTTATGCCCCGGTCACCTTTATGGTTATCACTCATCTCCCACCCTGTCATTTATTTGCCACCCTCCTCACATCCCTGCATCCCAACTACTACTGCTCTTTCTTAACCATGCTGTCACTTGACCCAGTTCCTGTCACCTCTGAGTCCTCGGGACTGTCACCTCCTTTCCCCAGCCCCTGTTAGTTCACCGGCACTATCCATTTCTGTCTGCCCCCATCACGAACATCACCATCCTCCTGTCTCCCACCCCTCATCTAAGTCTCAAAATGGGCTTTCCCCTCTGCTGTAGACCTTCTCATCATACGCCCACTCTGAGCCTTTGCCCCTGCCTTTCTGGCCTCTGGTCTCCTCTGGGCTTCTGTATCTGGAATTGCCAAGCTCCTTACCTTTGCTCCCTGCTTTAGCCATGGGAGCTTCATTTCACTGTGTGTCTGGACCCTGGGGCCAGGTGCTTATTCCCAGAGTACTAGGTAGAGGCCGTGCCAGGAAGCCATGAGTCTTCTCTGTCTGCACCTATGTCACTTGGCAGTTCCTTCCACTCAGCCTACGCCTAAAATTTCCATGTATTAAATTGACTATTGGGAATTCCCTGGCAGTCAAATGGTTAGGACTTGGTGCTTTCACTGCCATGGGCCTGAGTTGAATCCCTGGTTGGGGAGCTAAGATCTCACAAGCCACATGGAGTGTCCAAAAATAAAAAAACTAACTAGACTATTTCCCTTTTTAAATTCATTGATGTTCTATACCTCAGACTATTACCTAACCCCCATGATACACTATATGCCCCAGTACTTTGATATGTAATACTTGTGATCAACTACTTCTTCGTATAATCATTTGTGTATCAGATAGTCTTGCCCACCAGACAGGACGCCCTGGCAGGGTGGTAGCTGTGTTTGTCTTGGTCATTGCCAGGTCCCCAAAGTCCAGTACAACGACTGGCTTCTTGTAGGGACACAATGAATGTCTGCTGACTGAATAAATACTGTTTATTGAGCACTTAGCTACAGGCACTGTGCTAAGTATGTACATATCCATGAACTTGTTCATTCCCTGTTGTATGTTCAGTGTCCCTTTTAATTTTGTTTACTTTTGAGCACTTCAAGAGCTTTTTAGCTGATTTGGCACAAGTGCTTCTGACAAAGTTCAAGCAGAGAAGCACATTTCCTGTTACTCATCAGAAAGTGAGGACACAGAGAAAGTCCGTTACTCCCAGAGCAGGGCAAAGAAAACTGCTGCTTGTAATGTCACCTCTTGATTTCATCTTTCTGCTCTCCAAAGGAGGTGGAAGAAGCAAGGGACTGATGGGAGGAGGGTACCACAAGAAGATCACTTCTGATCTCTGGAGAGCAAAAATTAGATCCTCTCCTCACATCAGAAACTAATGGTTTTTGAGGGAATTCCCTGGTGGTCCAGTGGTTACAATGCAAGAGCTTCGCTGGTAGCTCAGTCAGTAAAGAATCTGCCTGCAGTGCAGGAGACCTGGATTTGATCCCTGGGTTGGGGAGATCCCTGGAGAAGGAAATGGCCAGTACTCTTGCCTAGAAAATCCCATGGACAGAGAAGCTTGACCGGCTACAGTCCATGGGGTTGAAAGAGTTGGACACGACTTAGCAACTAAACCACCACGGGGAACTAAGATCCTGCAGGCTGTGTGACCTGGCCAATAAAACAAAATAAAAACAAAATTAAAAAAAAATGATGGTTTTTAGAGGTAAATATACAAAGAGTTAAAGTAAACTTGGATGTTTTTCATATTATTTGTCCCTGTTAGTTCATTTTTGGGAATTTATCCTTGGGAAAATAATTGAAGATGTAGACAAAGCCTTTGCCCCCAAATCTTCACTGCAATGTTATTTTTACTATTGAAACATTGAAATACAAATATATATGTACCAATGGAAAAAAAATATAAAATTTAAAAAGCTGAAAACAAACTGAATACCTAATGATAGAGAATAGATTAAATAAAGTATGGTTTGCCTCTTTGTTATTAAAATCATGGTTCTGAAGAGTTGAAAATTATTCTATAATCATGGCATTAGGTGAAAAAGGCTTTATACAAACAGACGTGTCCAGAATTGTTTTCAGTTTATGTCAACAGATTACTTAGAACAATTAAAGAATCAATAGGTATTTGTTGATTCTGAATTGTGAGAATTAATTTTTATGATGGAAATTATTACTACTTTTATAATAAAAGCTCTATGTTTGTAAAAGAAAACAACAACAGAAAGGCAAAAATAATGTTTTATGTGAATGTGTATTTTACAATCTTAGATTTTTATTATTTTTTAATATTTATTTATTTGGCTGTACCAGGTCTTAGTTGCAGCATGTAGGATCTTCCGTCTTCATTGTAGCATGCAGGCTCTTTAGTTGAGACATGCGGGATCTAGTTCCCTGACCAGGGATTGAACTCAGGCCCCTTGTATTGGGAGTACAGAGTCTTAGCCACTGGACCAGCAGAGAAGTCCCTAGATTACTTTTCTTTTTTTTTTAGATTACTTTTCTTTTTCCTTAAATTTTCTTTATTTTTTCCTTACATTATTTTTTCATTCACTAGATTGTAAATTCTATGAGGCCAGGCTCTTCTTCTTCTTGTCTATCTCTCAGCATCAGGCCTGAATGAAAGAATGATTAATAAAGTGTGAGTTAATGAGTTTCTTTTGCATCATCTCTCAATGTAATGGAGTCAATCAATATGGAGTCAGATTTGTTCTTCCCTATTACAATTCCCCACTGTCAATGTCCATTCCTCATCCTTGTGGGAAAGGGGTGGCAACTGCTCTATTTCCTGCTGAACAGGGGCACTGATGGGATGATTGTGGAACGGAATTGATCAGCTTGGGACTGGAAGTATTCCTGAATCTCTAGTTGGGCATACATGGCTTTTCTTTTTGTGGTTCCCAACACTTAGATAAGCACTTGAATACCCACATAAACTCTAGGATGTTCTGCCTTATGCTAGCTTTATACCCTGCCAAAATTTTATAGAAAGTGGGGGGCTATTTTCTTCTTTGGTTCTTTTCAAAAAGTGGCTGTCACCAGTATAGTGAAACTAAAGAGAAGAGCAAAAGTCATCATTACTTATTTGGTAAGAGGCTTGGCCAAAACAGCAATTTATGATCACAAAATCAAGTCTATTTTTCTTTGCTCCATCCAGTTTCTAGAGGAGTGAGTTTTACTTGGGTGTGGTGAATCCCTGGTCTTATCCCAGCTAATTTAATAGAGGAGTGAATGTTCATCAGGGCCTCATATCGTTCTGTCCACTTAGCAGCAAGCTGATGTTTGTGCTAAGTCACTTCAGTAGTGTCCAACTCTTTGTGACCTCATGGACTGTAGCCCACTAAGTTCCTCTGCCCAAGGGATGCTCCAGGCAAGAATATTGGAGTGGGTTGCCATGCCCTCCCCCAGGATGTTCAGGTCCTTGTTTTCTCCAGGTTTTGAGGAGACTATCCCTGGGTTGGAAGGGTTGTAGCACCACCTTAGTTGGGCAGGCAAATCTATAGGAAACAAAATCACAGGCAGAAGTTAGTATAGTCCCTAATGTTTTAACATAGTTGGCTACTGCTGAGTCCTTTAAAAGACATTCAGACTCCCCTGCCTGAGTAGACATTCCAGAATGGCCTACCATACAATATTTCAAGAGGGATTAATTTAAGTTTGCTTCTTGGAGCCACTCTAATCCATAACAGGGCAACTGGCAAGGGCTTATCCAAGTTAAATTAGTCTCCTGACATATTTCAGCAATGCTCTCTTTAGTGTAAACATAGACGAAACACATGATCCAGCAACCCTGCTCTTCACTGTTAACCAAGTGAAATGAAAGCTTCTGCGCACACAAAATTTGTAACTTGTGGTTTTATTCCCAAACCTAGGAAACAATTCAGATCAACTAGGGAACAGATAAATATACCATGAAATTTAACTCAGCAATAAATCACGGATAGGCACAAAAACATGGATAAATCTATTACTATGCCAAGTGAGAAAGGCTACACATTGTTTAATTCCATTTATAAGACATTTTGGAAAAGGCAAAACTATAGAGAAAGAAAACAGATTAGTAGTTACCTGGGGCTAGAGGTAGTTATGGAGAAGGCAATGGCTACCCACTCCAGTACTCTTGCCTGGAAAATCCCATGGGTGGAGGAGCCTGGTGGGCTGCAGTCCATGGGGTTGCCAAGAGTTGGACACGACTTCACTTTCACTTTCACTTTTCACTTTCATGCATTGGAGAAGGAAATGGCAACCCACTCCAGTGTTCTTGCCTGGAGAATCCCAGGGACAGGGGAGCCTGGTGGGCTGCCGTCTGTGGGGTCGCACAGAGTCGGACACGGCTGAAGCAACTTAGCGTAGCAGAGGTAGTTAAAATTTGATAAAGGAAATAACACAAATCAACAGGAAAGGGAAAATGATGTCAATAAATGATGTTGGCAAAACAAGCTTTTCTTCTTTTTTTCCCACACCGCGCATCTTGTGGGATCTTTGTTTCCCAATCAGGGATTGAACACAAGCCCTTGGCAGTGAAAGCACAGAGTCCTAACCACTGGACAGCCAGGGAATTACCAGAGTGAGCTATTTGAGGAGATTAAAACAGTCCATTTTGTTTCTGTCTATGCCTCTACATCAGATGGTCAAAGAGGTAAGCAAACCACAAAGAAACAATGCGAGTTTGGTCATCTACCAAGCCCCAGTGCTGGGAATTGAGTATAGGAACCAGAGGCAGTAGAAGGGGTGGATATCTGGGCTTAGTGGCTGGAGTGGCTAGGATAGTAACAAATCCTCACTCTCATCTCATTCCTTTTTTAATTTTAATAATAGAATAGTTTTTTGGGGGGAGGTATCATTTTGCACAGTTTGTGGGATCTTAGTTCCCTGACCAGGGTTTAAACCTGGGCCCCTACCCCGGAATTCTCTTAACCACAGAATAGTTCTATTTGCAAGATTGTATGGAGCCATTCAAATGCCACCATTCCTCCGTGTTTTATTGTAAAATGATTGATCCTCTCTAACCATTAAAAGAATGCCTTTTTTGCCTTGGTATCAACCAACCAGGCTGAATTCTGGGCTGGACATTTTGGTGATTTTGGGAACCAAGCATAACCTTTCTTTTCTCCCTGGGAATGTCCCACTTTTGGACAAGAGCACAGATGGTTGTTTTTGCTGTTGTTCTTTTCCGTTCCTTTCCTCCATTTGATATCGTGAAAGTTTTCAACATCATTAAACTGATTTGGCTATAAATGGAGAAACAGTACCAAAACAGAATGAAATTAAAAACCCAAAGGACAAAAGAAAACCCTAAATAAACTCTCAAGTTTGCACTTGTGGTTTTACCTATCAACCCAACCCCTTGCAATGTGACTCCTTAGAGAGCTGTTGGATCCAGATCAGTGACACGGGAGACTGCAAAGAACATAATTAACACAGCAAGGGTGACAGTACATGGTACGCAGGGGCCCAGGATAATCCTACATAAACGCGGAGCTCCTAATATGGACTGTGACCACGCGTTATTCATCTTCCTCTGAGTCATGGATTGGGTTCATAGCTGAAACCAAACCACTTATCCACAATGCACCCCAGAGGACTTTCTTTAGGGATAGATGAAACATTCCCCATCTTGTAAAGATGGAAATGCAAGACGAAACACAAATGGTGCACACAAACGCTAGCATCTAAAGAAACAAAAGGTGTGCGTGCTGAGTCGCTTCAGTCACATCTGACTCTGTGCAACCCTATGGACTATAGCCTGCTGGGCTCCTCTGTTCGTCGAATTCTCCAGGCAAGAATACTGGAGTGGGTTGCCATGCCATCCATCAGGGATCTTCCCGACTCAGGGATTGAACCCATGTCTTTTATGTCTCCTGCATTGGCAGGTGGGTTCTTTACTACTAGCAACACCTGGGAAGCCCCAAAAAGAAAAATAGGAACTGGTCCACAAATATGGTGAATGTCCAGCAATTATTTCCTCTCTCCGACAGAGTACTCCACTCAAATACAAACAGGCTGGCTAATTTCTGAGGAAAAAGCCCCAAACAGAGAGGAATAAAGTTTCTAGCTGTAAACAGCAGAGTAGTTTACCCTACTGTCCGGAGCCCTTCCTTGTTCCAACTGTCAGGCACTGGGGCAGTTACAGCTGCTTCAGAGAATTCTGAAGGGAAAATCCTCAGGGCAAGTGATCCCAGTAGCTGTTGAGCCTTACTTGAAAATTCCCCTACTGGGGCTGACTGGCCGAGAGCAGCAAGGTTCCTGTTCGACTTTGCCAAAATTTGTTACTGATTCCAAGGCTGTACTATTCACCACACGACAGGCCGATCAGTCGAGAGACAAGCAGCAACTTTATTTGGAAAGCCAGCAGACAGAGAAGATGGTGGACTAGTGTCCCAAAGAACCACTTTGCCTGGGATTGGATGCTAGTTTCTTTCATGGGGCAAAAAGGAGGAGGTGAGGAGGTAAAATTTAAAAAAGGTGATGAGTTGTTATAAATATTTCCTCGTTCCAGGCAGACTCTAGAGGCGATGTGTTAATTTCTTCTTTCCTGCAGCTATTCACAGGTAGGCCTGGTCAGGATGGGATGCTTCCTGTGAGCTAAACAAAGATATTTTAGCTTAAACTCAGGCAGGAAGGCAATGTTCTCAGAGATGGGTCATTATATATACTTTAAGCTATAGGTGCCATCGTTTTAGCGATTGTTGTCGCTTAGTCACTAAGTCGTGACTCTTTGTGACCCCAAGGACCATCAGGCTCCTCTGTCCGTGGGATTTTTTCAGGCAAGAATACTGGAGTGGGTTGTCATATCCTTCACCAGAGGATCTTCCGGACCCAGGAATCAAACTCGCATCTCCTGCATTGGCAGGTGGATTCTTCACCCCTGAGCCACCAGGGAAGCCCATCCGGTCCCACCACTTCATGGGAAATAGATGGGGAAACAGTGGAAACAGTGTCAGACTTTATTTTTCTGGGCTCCAAAATCACTACAGATGGTGACTGCAGCCATGAAATTAAAAGACGCTTACTCCTTGGAAGGAAAGTTATGACCAACCTAGATAGCATATTCAAAAGCAGAGACATTACTTTGCCAACAAAGGTTCGTCTAGTCAAGGCTATGGTTTTTCCTGTGGTCATGTATGGATGTGAGAGTTGGACTGTGAAGAAGGCTGAGCGCCGAAGAATTGATGCTTTTGAACTGTGGTGTTGGAGAAGACTCTTGAGAGTCCCTTGTACTGCAAGGAGATCCAACCAGTCCATTCTGAAGGAGATCAGACCTGGGATTTCTTTGGAAGGAATGATGCTAAAGCTGAAACTCCAGTACTTTGGCCACCTCATGTGAAGAGTTGACTCATTGGAAAAGACTCTGATGCTGGGAGGGATTGGGGGCAAGAGGAGAAGGGGACGACAGAGGATGAGATGGCTGGATGGCATCACTGACTCGATGGATGTGAGTCTGAGTGAACTCCGGGAGTTGGTGATGGACAGGGAGGCCTGGCGTGCTGCGATTCATGGGGTCGCAGAGTCGGACACGACTGAGCGACTGATCTGACCTGATCTGATTCAGAATACAAATGTAATAAATGTAATAAAATGTAAATAAAATAAAATGTAATAAAATTATATTTTATTTAATGTAAAATAAACAGATCCCGTATGGAGTCAGATTTGTTCTTCCCTGCTACATCACTAATTTTCACTTTAATTCTTCAGAGTAACCCCTCCTTACACAAGAAGAGTGTTTGGGGCGGGGGTTGCCTTGATCAACAAAACCAAAAAACCTTCACACGTGTGATGGCACTTTTAAGAAGACATGTGATGCTACAGGGCAACTAAGCCCACATGTCTCAACTACTGAAGTCCTCACACCCTAGATTCTGTGCTCCACAACAAGAGAAGCCATTGCAACGAGAAGTCTGCACAACGCAACTAGAGATTAGCCCCAACTTGCCACAATTAGAGAAGGACTGAGCATAGCAAAGACCTAGTACAGCTAAAAAAAGAAAAAAAGCAATGTGAATTTGAGAAACTCTTATCAGAAACATGAAAATAAGGCTTGATGATACACTGAGCCTATGCCTCCTCTTTTGTTCCCATCTCAGAGAGGCACACCACCCCCACCAGAAACATGAAAGTCATTGCAGGCTTCAGGCTCCTACACCCTCAGAGTCAGTCTTTCACGAGCTGGATCACTTTTTCTGTCCCTAATGCTACTCCCTTTGTTCCAACCACCACCATCTCCTGCCTTCAGTACTGTGTGGTTGCTCAGTGGCTCAGTTCACTACTGCAGCTGCCTCCTAACCTGTTTCTCTGCTTCCCACCTCAAATTCATGCCTTCTGAGCTCTAGTCACGCTCAACTTTCTAACACACTACGCTAAGCATGCCACTGTCCTGTTTACGGCCCTTCAGTGGCTCCCATCACTCTCAGGAACAAGTAGAAAGCAGTTCACAGTCTGGCTCAGACTCACCTCTCTACCACATCATACTCCCGTCTACTCCAGCTGCATAGAGTTTTGCTCTTAGCATTTCCCCATGCTCCCTCTGGTCCTTGGCATGAGTTGTCTCTTCTCCAGGGGAAATAATGCTTTTTCTGGTCCACACTCCTTTGCCTGGCTAACTAACTCTTTCTCATGTCTCAGTTGTTAAAGTGAATGTCCCTTCCTCCAGGAAGGCTTTCCTGGTGCTATCCTCCCCCCAGCTTGATTAGGTGCCCCTTTCAACCCCAATGGGCTTTCGTACTTATTACCTCTGATACCTGCATTGTCACTTCTTGTTTGCCCATCAGCTACCCTACAAGTCTTGTAAGCTCTCCGGCGCTGGGCCATGACTTGTTTTCCATGGCAGGTCCAATACCCAACAACTGGTAGGCCTTCCATGGCTGTTGAACAAATGAGTAATGAATAATGAATGAATCAAGTACCCTGGAAGGAACGGATTTTTAAAAAATTTATTAATTACTTGGCTGCATCAGGCTTCTCTTGTGGCTCAGCTGGTACAGAATCTGCCTGCAATGGCAGAGACCTGGGTTTTACCCCTGGGTTGGGAAGATCCCCTGGAGAAGGGAATGGTTACCCACTCCAGTATTTGGCCTGGAGAATACCATGGACTGTATAGTCCATGGGGTTGCAAAGAGTTGGACACGACTAACTCACATGCGAATGACTTTCACTTCACATCAGATCTTAGTTGCAGTACTTAGGGTCTTCATTAGTCATGTGGGATCTTTCGTAGCGGCCCACGGACTTGCTAGTTGTGGCGTCGGTGCTTGGTAGCAGTGGCCTGCTGGCTCCAGAGCACTTGGGTTTTAATGGTTGCGGCCCTCGGGCTTAGTTGCTCTGTGGCATGTGGAATCTTAGTTCCCTGACCAGGGATTGAACCCGTGTCCCCTGCATTGCAAGACCAATTCTTAACCACTGGACCACTGGGAAAGTCCCAGGAACTGATTAATACTTTTTAAGATGCTTAGAAGTTGACATTCAGAAAAAAAAGATGCCCTTGAAGGATCCATAAATTTTCCAAAGGGGATGAAATTGTCTTATGATTTAAGAAATAATGTGAATTTGATAGGCAAGAATTTGGGAGTGAATGTGTAGTTAGAAAGAGTGGTGTACTGGGTGGAGGGGCAGGCGGGGATTGGGAGCAATCTATCCCTTCTGTGGTGTTGGGAAGACTCTTGAGAGTCTCTTGGACTGCAAGGAGATCCAACCAGTCTATTCTAAAGGAGATCAGCCCTGGGTGTTCTTTGGAAGGAATGATGCTAAAGCTGAAACTCCAGTACTTTGGCCACTCATGCAAAGAGTTGACTCATTGGAAAAGACTCTGATGCTGGGAGGGATTCGGGGCAGGAGGAAAAGGGGATGACAGAGGATGAGATGGCTGGATGGCATCACCAACTCGATGGACGTGAGTTTGAGTGAACTCCGGGAGATGGTGATGGACAGGGAGGCCTGGCGTGCTGTGATTCATGGGGCTGCAAAGAGTCAGACTCGACTGAGCGACTGAACTGAACTGAACCGATCCCTTCTGTTGTTTAGTTGCTAAGTCATGTCCAGCTCTTTGCGATCCCAAGGACTGCAGCACATCAGGCTTCCCTGTCCTTCACTCTCTCCTGGAGTTTGCTCAAACTCATGTCCATTGAGTCTGTGATGCCATCCAACCACCTCATCCTCTGTCACTGCCTTCTTCTCCTGCCTTCAGTCTTTACCAGCATCAGGGTCTTTTCCAATGAGTTGGCTCTTTGCATCAGGTGGCCAAAGTATTGGAGCTTCAACTTCAGCATCAGCAGTATTTTATTACTGACATTGTTCAGAATTGTTGCTACTGCTCATAATAAGAAGCATACTGACTTTTAGTCAGTTTGATTGCTTTTCAGTTCCCAGTGGGTCATGCGCCCCCCTATTGTTTGTCCCCAGGGAGGGCTGCTCCCACCCCACCCCCAAGTAGTATGCCACTGGTAAGAACCCTGATTACTGGGTAAACTGGTTTATTTTCCTTCCCTCCACAGTGAACTGGGAGTGATATCAAAGGTATCCAACTTATCAAAACTCTACAGGGCAAGGTGGTCCTCTGCCAGGGTTCACTCTGGCCTGTGACTCCTCTGTCACCCCCGGCTTCTTCAGGGAAGCCCTCTGAGTCTCCTGGCTAGTGGCTGTCCATGGCAGGGAGGCCCTTCCTGCCTCCTTTCTGCATAGGATCCAGCCCTGAATCTTGTCTTGTCCCTGCCACTAGCCAGCCTACCCTGAGGCCTTGTGCTGGCTCTCAAGGTCCACACTCTCAAGACCCTCTGGGGGCCTCACTTTGCTCACTCATAAAACTGGGGCATTTGATGACCTGTTCCTCTCACTGACCTGAGTGAAGTATTCTACCACAGGGGACTGGCTACGTTGGGTGTATTGGCCAACAGGATAGAAGACAAGTCTGGACAGGTGGACAGTGGAGCCTGGGCCCCAGGATGGGGTGTGTGTGCAGGTGTCACAGAGCGGGGTGGGAAGGGGTGGATCCCAGGCAAAGGTCGAAGATGGGAGAGGTGGCTCCAGCAGGTCAGCTGACCCTGCTTGGTGACAGCCTTCAGGAACTGCAGAGACACTAGCTGGGCTGGGCTAGGTCCTGGCTCTGCCCTGGAGTTGGGGAGGGGCTGGGGATGGAGAACAGCCCCTTGGGTGAGGTCACTTCTAGGGTGGGAGCCAAGGTCCCTTTCTGGGAAGCATAGGTGGTGTCATGAAAGCAAAAGGGATTTAGGTGCAACTATAGGAGGGGCAGGTGATGGTGGATCAAGGAGGATGAAATGTCTCTACTTGGGCTGCTTCCCAGGAGGGTGGGGAAAATTCCTCCCGCCCAGCCCTGCTGGGAGAGCACTGTCTTGTTAGAAGGCAGGGGAGCTAGACAGGATGACCTGGGAGACAAGGTAGCTTGCAGCTCAGAGCCAGGGCTTGGGGGACTCGAAGTTGAAGAGGAAGCCCTGGGACACCTCAGGCTTGGTTCAGATGCCTGCGAGGCCTGGACCTTGGCTGTTCCTCTGAGAAATGGGGACAATGTCCTTGGTACTTGCCTACCAAAGACAAAGCATCCACTGACTTGGTCATCAAAAATCAGGGAGTCTCTCTTATAAATTCCTTCTCAAGTTTTGGGGAGCTGAGAGAAAACTCAGTTGAAATTTGGGCTGAGTGAGATGGAGAATGGGGAGACTGGACCCACTGGGGCAGAGGAATGCTTTAGAAAACAAGGAGCCTGATGAGATATCCCAACCCAAAAGCCCCCACAACACCTAGGCAGCATTCTAATCCTGCCTTCCCAGACATTCTGATCATATCAGTCGCTCAGTCGTGTCCGACTCTTTGCGACCCCATGAATTGCAGCACGCCAGGCCTCCCTGTCCATCACCAACTCCCGGAGTTCACTCAGACTCATGTCCATTGAGTCAGTGATGCCATCCAGCCATCTCATCCTCTGTAGTCCCCTTCTCTTGCCCCCAATCCTTCCCAGCATCAGAGTCTTTTCCAATGAGTCAACTCTTCACATGAGGTGGCCAAAGTACTGGAGTTTCAGCTTTAGCATCATTCCTTCCAAAGAAATCCCAGGTCTGATCTCCTTCAGAATGGACTGGTTGGATCTCCTTGCAGTACAAGGGACTCTCAAGAGTCTTCTCCAACACCACAGTTCAAAAGCATCAATTCTTTGGCGTTCAGCCTTCTTCACAGTCCAACTCTCACATCCATACATGACCACAGGAAAAACCATAGCCTTGACTAGATGAACCTTTGTTGGCAAAGTAATGTCTCTGCTTTTGAATATGCTATCTAGGTTGGTCATAACTTTCCTTCCAAGGAGTAAGCGTCTTTTAATTTCATGGCTGCAGTCACCATCTGTAGTGATTTTGGAGCCCAGAAAAATAAAGTCTGACACTGTTTCCACTGTTTCCCCATCTATTTCCCATGAAGTGATGGGACCGGATGCCATGATCTTCGTTTTCTGAATGTTGAGCTTTAAGCCAACTTTTTCACTCTCCACTTTCACTTTCATCAAGAGGCTTTTTAGTTCCTCTTCACTTTCTGCCATAAGATATTCTGAACCCAGGGCTTAAGCCTCTCTGATCAATCCTCTTTCCTAATCCTGTTTCTTTGCTCCAGGGTTCTTCCCCAAGGCTCCCCAGCCCCTCACTGCTCCATTCCATGAATATTTATCCAGCACCTGTTATTTGCCAGGTATTTTCTAAGCCCTTGAAATTTGGAGCTGAATGAGATTGTTGGTCCTTGGGTAAAACAGCAGGAAAGTAAGTGAGGTAGTTTAGGATTTACTGGCTATGGGAGAGAGCCCAGATGGCTGTGGGAACTCAGAGAAGGCACATATCCAGCCCGGGGGCAGTTATGGCCAAGGTATCAGGGACCCTGAGTCTGGAAGGGTCAGTGGGCGTTTGTCAGGGAGGCTGCGGTGTGGGGGACAGCAGAGGTGGAGGCGAGGGTTCTGGAGCCACTTCAGCAGGCTCACAAGAGCCAATTGTTACATTGTCAGGAATTTGGCAAACCCCTTGTTAAACACAGCCATTATTAAAAATTAAATTATATAAATGTGTAATCACAGAAATTATTTTTAAAACAAAAGTAATAACTAACCAAACTCATTACTTCCTAATTGTTAGGTAGGTAGAATAGGGAAAAGGAGTCCAAAATGGCGGTGGCTAAAAGACAAGGAAGGGAAAAGCCTGCGAAAATAGAACAAAAGAAGATCCGAGGACCAGAGTGAGGACCTCAGGTAAAACAAACAACACTCCTGGCTGGCCCAATTTACATAGGACAGGCCCAGGGAGAGATAAACATATAAATTGAGGAGCCAAATCTAGCTCTCTCTCTCTCTCCCGCACTGGGGCGCTCTTCTCCTCGTGTCTTTGGATCGACATGCCCTCACGCCTCGAAGATGGATTTTCCTGCTATCTTCTAAATAAAATAGAGCTGTAACACTGAGCTGTAACACTGATTTGTCTAAGAGCTATAACATGGTCCTTTTGAGACCTGAGAGCTATAACACGGTCTATCCAAGACCCGAGAGCTGTGACACGCCGAGGAGGCTTTAATGTCCGTCACTCCAAATCTTTGTTGTGACGAGACAAAGAGCAGAGGAACATAACACTTGCATGACACTAATCATTATTACATCTTACTTTTTTCTTCTTCCTTTTTTTTAACCTGCGCTGGGTCTCCATTGTCATGCAAGGGCTTCTCTCAGGTTGCGGGGAGTGGGGTCTACTCTCCAGTTGCAGTGCTCAGGTTTTTCATTGCAGTGGCTTCTCAAGTTGCAGAACATGGGCTCCAGGGTGCATGGACTTCAGTAGTTGTGGTACATGGGCTCTAGAGCACAGGCTCAGTAGTTTAGTTGCCCTGTGGCATGTGGGATTTTCCAGGACCAGGGATTGAATCTCTGTTCCTGCTTTGGTAGGTGGATTCTTAACCACTGCACCATCAAGAAAGTCCACATTTTATGCTCTTGAGGTTATTTATATCTGTTGAATATTTAAAGTGGAGGAGCTACATAATGGTGTACTGCTGCTCATCTCTACATTAGTAGTTTGATAATAGCCATGGTAGTAGTATTTGCATCATTGAAAAAATATTTTACTTTTATTTTTTGGCTACACCATGCAGCCTATGGGATCTTAGTTCCCCAACCAGGGATTGAACCTGGGTGCTTGGCAATGAGAACAAGGAGCCCTAACCACTGGACCAACAGGTGATTCCTTGCATCATTGAAACTGAATGACACTATACAGCAGGGCTTAATCTGCGATTTTGTTGATTATATGGACCAGAGGTTAACACACTGCAGCTTGCAGGTCAAATCCATCCTGTGAGCTAATAATGGTTTTTATATTGTTTGATGGTTAAGAATATTTTGAAACATGAGAAAATTCAAATTGCAGTGGTCACAAACGAAGTTGTGTTGGAACACAGCCTTGTGCATTTGTTTGCATACGTGGCTGTTTTCACACTGTCATGGCAGAGCTGAGTAGTAGAACAGGGATTGTACGACCCAGAAAACCTAAAATATTCATCATTTGACCCTTAACAAAAATGTTTATTGATCCCTTGTCTAGACTTAAGAAAGTGATAGAAAAAACATTAATGCAGATGAAACATGAAAGTTTGTCATGTCCTAAGCCATTATGTTGTGAATAGCACAAAATCCTAGGGATATATTCTTCCAGTATCTGAAAACCACCATCCAATTCAGCAAAAAAGATCATATGTCACTGGTGAATGACTGATGCTTCAATACATCTTTATTCTTTTACTTTTGTCCTTCTCTTTAATGTAAATGAAAATTATCAACCAACACTTATGATGAAACTGTGCTCCTTAGTCAATGATGTGAATGAGTTTTTGCAGAATTGAATTGTAATCAAGCCTTTGTTCCTGATCTGATTTTGTCAGATCCTGAATGAATTGCAACCACAGGTTGGCTACAGATAGAGGGTTGGTAAAAATCAGAGAGAGCATTCTATCGAGCAATTGATGCTGTAGAATTTTCAATAAAGAACACTGCATACTTTAATAGTGTTTGTAAGTCTTGTACTATTTTACAACTTTGTACCAATAAAATTTGTAATAGATTTGTGTACATATATAGACATACACATTATTTTTAGAAAGCCAGGTGTTAGGCATTTACCAGCACACAGTGGGACAGAGAGTTCAGGCAGAAAAGGTCCAAGGGAGACCAGGTGCGCAGGGCAGAATGAGAGGGGAGATGGTGAGGCTGGAGCACTGGGATAGATGTGCGGGGCTTTGTGAGCAGGGCTCGGGAGCCAGACACCATCCTGAGGCATTTGAGGAGCCACAGAAAGAGTTTGAGTGCAAGAGAGATCCCACTGGATTTGTGTTTAGATCATGTTGATCAGCTGTGTGAAGACTGGAATGTTAGGGACAGCTTTCAAGGCATTGGATTCGTGGAGGGAGGGCGAACAGTAGCAGCAAAGTCTCAGCACTTACTATACACCAGACCCTCTCTCGAGCACTTCGTATGTGTTATTACCTCCCTTTCCCAGATGAGGAAACTGAGGCCCAGAGAGATTAAATAACTAGTAAGTGGCAGAGTTGAGATTTGAACCAGGAGTCTGATTTCAGAGCCCGCATTCTTAGTCATTACATATGTTCAGACAAGAAAGACAGCAAGACTTGGAGTGATGTTTCTTAATGCATGTACAAAGTTGATAAATATTTACAGATATGCTTGGCAGATAGGAGGAACTTGAGGAAATTCTTCAGACCCAGCAAGACTTGACTTGCTGATAATGGGGTATGAGGAGCCAGAGTCAGTGTAATATTTGCATACTCCCTTCATGCAGCTCCCTTCATCCCATGGACAGTACACTGACTGGGGCTGCTCTGACCTCCTGTTCCTCCCTCTGTCCTCAGGGAGCCCCCAGTCTCAGGGACAGATTTCTGGATAGGCACACACATGTGGGACAGAGCCTGAATGGGCCTAGAGTGGGGTTCTTGGCTCCAGTGTACTCAAGCTCAGAGGAGTAAGAGGTGTGAATTATCATCAGCAGGAAGGGCTTCCGTGGAGGTGGCTTGGGATTTGGATGGCAAGGAGAGATGGGTCCTGCTGCCATTGTGGTTTTTCTCCTTGGACATCTGCATTTAACAGCAGGAGTTTGATGGAGCCCTTGATACACAGCCAATTCAGCTGCAGATACACACATTTCAAAGGCCTAGAGGTGTCTTCCTGGCAGGAGTTCTGGCTCAGGGTGTGGGCAGGAGGTAAAAAGGGTGGCAGTGGAGTGTTGGGGGGGTACTATAGGTTGGTGTCAGGGCGGGCCCCACATGGGGTGTTGCTTCCTCGAGGCCACAATTGTCAGCTAGGGGCTCCCCATCATGCTGGCTCAGCAGGTCCCACAGGGTGACAGGTGACTCACCCTCACCTTAACATGACCCTGGTAGAGGTGGGTGGGGGGGGGTATGTGAAATGGAACTGTGTATTTATCCACGTGGGGGTACATGAGTCTGAGGTGTGTGGTCCTGGCCGATGGTGCACCCAGGCCATGTGGGCTGTCCAAAGATGTGGGCCACAGGGGCAGAGGATGTGCCTTGAAGGTTGGGGGGTGGTGGTGGTGAACACACAGCTCTTCCAAGAGTACATGAGCGTGGGTGCAGGTGGTGGTGCATCTTTGGAGGCTGGTGAGCCATTGGAGGAGGTGGCCTGGGTGGTGGCAGGCGAGGAAGCTCCCAGGCAATGGCTCATCACCCATGAGGATGGCCTGGCTGGGCTAGATGATGACACCAGGCACTCTAAGTCTGTGATGATGGTGGTGGCTTCCCTGAGCTTATCCATTAAGCTCCCCACTGCAGGCCAGGGTGGTTCCCCCATCCTAACCCCAAGAGGGCACACACCCCTCCTCCACAGACGACAGGCAGGCAAGAGGCAGGGAGTGTGAGCTTCCAGCTGGGGCTTCCTCTCCCCCCTGATGTGGGAGGGAGACATGAAGATCCCAGTGATGTCTGGTCTGCTGGGGTGTGGGGAAAGCACAGCGACCCCAGGTTGCCCGTGCCCCACGTGTGTGTGGTTCTGTGTGCACTGGCACGCAGCGTGCGTGTGTATCCACGTCTGGGTGTGCTGGCCCTGTCCTGGCACCTGGAGCCTAGTGCCACCTTCCCATTGAGTTTCACGATCTGAGAGATGCTTGAAGTGAGGCAAGGAGCCTGGGCTGGGAGCCAGGAAGCCTGCGTTCTACCCCAAGTGCTCTTAGTGACTGGAGAGGTCCCTTTATTCTCTCTGGGGCTCAAGTTGTCCTTTGTAAAAGGTGGAGGGGCCATAATCCCTATGGTGCCCCCTCACAGGCTGTAGAGTGAAAGATTCTCAGGGAGGTGTTTGGGAGGTCAGGAAGGTTGGGTTCTGGGGGCTTCACAAGGGGAATACTCAATTGATTGACCAGAGGTGGAAGGCAGGGAGCAATTTCCAGAGAAATTGCCTTCCGCCTTTAAAGGGGGTATTCAAACCTCTTAAAGAAGTGAGATGTTTAGAGTTCTGGGGCTGAACTTCAAAACAAATTAACGTTACAGGCCAAGACCTGCCTGTGGTGAGGCTGGGAATGTCTGTCTACTCATCCTTGCCCCTCCCAGCCCTGCTTGCCAGCTGGGGTAGGGGGTGGGGGGGATGAACAGCAGATTCCCCCAGACTGAGGTTGGGAACAGGCTCACAGCCCTCCCCTCTCCCCTCCATCCCCCCACCCCACCCCACCCCACCCACTCGCAGCTTGGTGTCTTTCAGGCTCAAACTCGGGACCTTTTCATCCTGGGGCTTAGCCACAGCAAACAGCATAAAGTCAACAAAACAAGAAAGGAAGCACCACAGGTGAGGTGGAAAAGAAAACTTGGAAGCCACAATAAAGGTGTGTGGGCTGAGCTGGAGTGAGCAGTGTGTCTCTCCTAAGAGCAAGACCCTGGGGCTAAGGCTGGCCCAGCCAGTCTCTCATTGGGTGTGGAAGGAGGGGGCTCCAGGGTGGCACCCCTAGTGGACTCAGGCCCAAGGAATTAGCTTAGGCCGCCAGCAAGGGCCGCTAGTGCCATGTCTCATGAATCCCATTAAAAGCGTGTGATTGGGAGGGGGACAGAGTTAGATACCGCCCTCCCCTCCACCCAACCCCACTGAAGCCTAGGCTAGGCTTCTGCAGCTGCTGTGGAAAGCAGCTGAGAGGCTAACTGGGGGCCAGGGCTGTGGGTGGAGCAGGAGTGGAATAGGCTGGCACTGGAGTCGGAGTGAGAAGCTCCTGGCTGTTTGCCTTGCCTGGCTGTTTGGCCCGGGGCTCAGGGTCTTGGAGCCATGAATTCCTGGGGATGCCCAAGACATCCCCTCATCCCACCCCACCCATAGGCATAGTCGCCTTCCCTGACAGCCTAATTTCTCTTCCACTCGGGGCAGGGGGAGCTCTGTTCCCTCGATGTACATTTATTGTGCACCTGTTCTGCGGGGCACGCTATGCAGGCTGGGGCATCCCCAGAAGGCTGCCTGCCCAAGACCTCTCACCCCTGGATCCCCCTCTTCTCAGAGAGATGGCTGTCTGTAGATCCAGCCAGCGATTGCCGAGTGCCTGGGGCAAGTCCCCATCCCTCCCCTGGGTTGAGAAATGGGGGCTGGCAACCAGGAAGTCAAGTCCTGGTTGAGAGCTGGGAGGCCGAGATTTAATGGGAAGAGCTGGATGGAGCAACTTGAGATCTGGGTGGAAGTCTGTGGGCTTTGGTCTTGTTGTCTGCCTGCAGAATGAGCATAGTATCCTTCTCCATCCCATCCCCATGCCCATAGCTCTGCAGGCTTTGGCCCTGGAGTCAGACAAGAGTCAATAAGGGCAGAAGGGGTGGGGTGTAGGGTCCCTTTCCTCAAAGAGACATCCTCTCCACCACCCACAGAGTGTTTACTCCCCAGCAGGGACTCACCACCAACTCAGTCTATTCTCCCAGCCACCCTTCTAGGTAAGGACTGGTAACTTCAGCATACAGAGGAAGACACCCAATTAAATATCTTGCTCAGAAGCACCCAGTACCAATTAAGAAGTCAAACTGCATACAAGCTCAGGACTGCTGGCTATAAAGTCTGAGTTATGAATCACAACTCACCAGGTGGATAGGGGGAGCCACCCCTGAACAGCCAAAGCCCACACCAGCCCCATGCTCAGACTCTTGGCCAGGAGGTCCCTGGGTTTTTCACTGCCTTGTTCTGCCACCACTTCACTCTTTCATCTTCTCATGAAGCGTCCCTCTTTCTGACTCCCCTCTTTGCTCTGATTAACTCAGTAACTGAGCCACCAACGTTAATTAAGACTCTTGTTTTCTTGTGGATTAAGAATTTGCTGCTCCGAGCTTTTCCTTTTAAATGCTTTAGTGTAAAAGGATTTTGATATTGACTCAAGTAGAAATTAAAGGATGGAACCAGAAGGCAAATGGGGAACTTAACAGTGGTGGGACCAAGCTGCCACCCTCTAAACCCACTGACTGGTCAGCATCAGTGAACTTGGGACAACTAGACATTACATGCCTCTGGATGAGGTACAGTGGGTAGCACAAGGCACTGTCCACAAAGGAGTCAATCCCCACTAAATTGATCCTAAATAAAATCACACAATATGGAGCTTCCTATATATTCTTAAAAAAAAAAAAATACAGAGAAGAGAAAGAGCTAAATGACACCACAAGGAAGCAAACACAAACCCTCAACTGTGACTTCCTATTGAACCACATTAACTCAACAGGGACAGCGATGGGAACAGAGTGTGAACAAAACAAAGGGGAACTGCTCATGTTTAGGATGACATTTACCCCAGTGCCACATGATCTTGTTTGGAGCCTGACTCAAACAAACCAACAAATTAAGACATTTGGAAACAACGTGGGTACTTGATAATTCCATGGAATTGTTCATTTTGTTAGGCATGGAATTGTGATTATGTAAGAAAACGTTTATAGGTTTTAGAGATGAATACTGAAGAATGCAGACGTGAAATGACATACCAGCTGGAATATGTTTTAAAAGACTTCATAAAAAAGAAAAAAAAAAAGTCTGTGACACCAGAGTGCCAAAAGGTTGATGATTTTATGGCATGATGGTTATATGGAGGGTCATATACTACTTTGGTAATGTTTGAAATTTTCATTTAAAATGCTTTAAAGGGGTATGGAGCCTGTCTCCAAATGTTGAGGTTGGGTATCTGAGCTGGTCTGACAGCTGGAGCTCATCTCTGTCCAGTCTAGTGCCTCCATCTCAGCTTCTCTGACATCCGAGTAGCTGATGGGAAGCCTTGTTTCAAACTGAAATACAGTGTGTTGTCCTCGAAATGGCCCTCTGGGTCAGCCTCACCGGGCATAGGTGGCCCCTCTTTCAGCTCTACTCTCTGTAATCAGTGAAGCCTTTCTGCCCTCCATCCTCGTCTCTCCTGCCATGGAAACCTGTCCAATGATGTCCAGTCTTGGGACTGAGGGATATCAAGAGGAGAGCTCAGAGTTGTGGGCATAAGCGGGGGGGCCCTGGTCCTGTTGCATTGGGGTGGGAAGGTGAAGGCGGAGCTCCTGCCCCCAGCCAGATGAGATGAGAAGGGGCACAGAAGGTGAGGCCAGCTCTCTGGGTTCCCTCCTTGGTGTGGGATAGGGCAACAGAGATACCTAGACAATCAACAGAGCTGAGCAAGCTGTAGTTT
The DNA here is from genome assembly GCF_002263795.3 of Bos taurus. Lineage (NCBI taxonomy): Eukaryota > Metazoa > Chordata > Mammalia > Artiodactyla > Bovidae > Bos > Bos taurus. Next base: position 75,160,879 of record NC_037335.1, on the reverse strand, counting down.
GTCTCGGGAAGGTCTCTCCCCAACCTCTGCTGACTCTTCTAAATTTACTCACCTGCTGCTGCTGCTAAGTAACTTCAGTTGTGTCTGATGCTATGCGACCCCATAGACATGTCCTCATTTCCTTCCTGCAGTTCCATCCGATGGCAAAGTCAGCCATCATCTTATCAAACAACCCCTCCTGCAGTGAGCACTGCTAATTCTGCATTGAGGGGAATAACACTGCCGGGGGTGGTCTTCCATCCTTGTCTCCCCATCCTTGTCTCTCCCATGCAGAGATGCGTTAGGGCATCCTCAGGCTGGGCAAGGAGCCAGGACATCTGGACTTGACTCACTCTGAACCCTGGGCTATGCCAACAGCAGAAGAGACTGTGTCTGCCTGCTCAGTCCAGTCTGGCTCAGCCTGCCCCCCAGGGGGCCAGCATGGGCATGGGCAGACCCTTCTTTGATTCTGGGAGAGGCCCAGGAACTAAGGATGACCCATCCCACCAGGGGAACCCCTGTGTTCCATCAAGCCTTCCCGGGCTCAATGCCTATGGCTGCCTGGACCCAAGTCCCTGCCCACAGAGACCTCTGCACTGGCCCCGTGGGCTAAAACTGTGTACCTGGAAGGCTGTAAATCAGACCCCACCTTCCCGCAGGCTAGCACGGTCATTTCAAAGCTGCTTTCCTGCTGAAGAGGGGTGCTTTGTGAGCATTTCCTCAGGGCCTCTATTCCGTTTCTCCTCAGTGAAAGGTATATGTGTTGGGGCACTCAGGATTTGGGCAGCGATGTTGGGAGTGAGGAGATACCTCTGGGAGCAACTGACCTTGCCCATCTGGAGGGAGGCGGGGAGCCTTCGCCATTTGGGAAGCCTCTAGAGTGAGTGGGGAGACAAGTAGTCACATCACATGGGGTTGCCAGGGCCTCTGGGCGTGCCTCCCTTTTCAGGTTGAGCAAGAGAGTGGAGAGAGAGTACCTCGCCCTAGGATTGCTGAGATGGGCTCTTTGCCCACCCTGAGCCCCTGTTCCAGATCAGATAAAGCACGTATCTTCAGTGAGCTGCCTGCCGACAGGCATCATGCTGACGCAGGCAGGAAAATATTAACCCAGAGGAATGGGCGCATGCTCATGTGTGCAGTGATTCTGTGCATGTGTACGTGTGTGTGAAAGAGACAGAGAAAGTGTCCACAGAGAGATTTTTACATTCAAGACCAGACACAGACGTGAGCACACACATCAGCTCATTCACATGTACTTTCACATACATACACACATTCATGTACACAAATCTGTATACATACACACAATATACAAACACATATACACACATACATATACATAAATGGATTCTCACACAAGCAGATTTCTTCAGCGTCATCTCCCAACTTCTTTCTGTCAATGAGACACCATCCTCCAGGACCTGATAGATCCAGCTCATACTACAAAGTGACAGGTCTGAGCTCCATGCCTGATTTCTGATGCCAAGTTAGGCAGCCTGATGAAGGTTTTAGAGTGGAGTAGACCTGGGTTTGAATTCTGGTTCCATGACTTACAGGATGTTTGCCCTGGGCTAACGTCAGTGCCTCTGGACCCTGTCTGCTTCAGGCTCTGTTCACTCTTTTCTGGAGGTCCACCTATGACTCTGGGAAGGAAGGATGAAAGCTTGGGCTGCTGGGAGATCTGGTCACTACAGAGTGTCAGGGTTAAAGACCATCCTGGCTCCTGCATGTGTCCCCAGCCCTCCCCAGCCCAGCCACTTGCTAGGTTCTAGCCACCTACTAGAACCCCAGTTCTCCTAGCTTGGGTCCCTGGTCTCCTGGGAAGATCCAGATGTTCTAGGCCTGGGTGATCTTAAGCAAGTTGCTTCCTAGCTCTGAATCTCAGTTTTCCTACTTTAAAAATGAGTTTGAAAAGGGACACTCACCTGGCTGAGTCTTAAGGGTCTTTTTTTGGGAGGAAGGTCTTTTCTTTTTTGAGCAGTCTGAGATTTCAGAGACCAGGGTTCATCGAGGTACCTATACTGTTCTCCAACTCCCCTCTTTACTCTCTCAACCAAAGCTGCTCATTTCTTACTGATTGATACCATGGCACACCTGAGTTTATACAAAGGATTCTGTGGCTCAAGAGAGTTTGGATTTCATGCTTCTAGTGCAAGGGTTAGGGTTAGGGTTACAATTTGATTGAAAGCAGTTTACATGATACATTAATCAAATGACATGTCAATGGAAATAAATAGTTGATTCATTTTTTTACACATCAGTACTTTGAGGGCACTTGGAAGTTCAGATTAGTTTTAGTATATTTGGGCATTTTTCTTTCTTCATTCTGATTTTAAAAAGTTTCTATTTGTGTTTTTATTCCTAACTAGGTTTCAGCCAGTTGTGCCTGCCCCGTGCTATTCATAATAGGGAATAGTTGGATACATTTAAAATTGGAGACAATTCTCTGCTGTCCAGCCACATATGTGACATGGATATCGACTTACTAGCATGGAAAAGATAATTCTTAATATTTGAGTGAAGAAAGTACTTTACAAAATTTTATACAAGTTTCATTCTACTTATTATTGACAAATTGGGGTGGATGTGTATATGTGTACACATTAAAAAAAAAAAAAGGATTAGAAAGAACCCTACCAAAATGTTTGCAGTAGTTGTCATGGAGGGAAAAAATGTTCTTTTGACTTATTTGTATTTTAGGTAATAAAAAACTTAAAAGGAGCTGAGATTTTTTTATTTGCTTTCTATTTTTTAAAAATTTCCACTCCAACGTTGGACAATTATATTTGCTTGACTTGCTTGGCTATGTGTTCATAAATATTTAAATTTCCAGTTAGGTTGAACATTAATGTCCCCACTTACTAGTTTACACTGAAAGCTTTTTAGTGTAATGAGTGAGAAATGGGAGGCTGATGAGCACTGGGTTATTTCCAACCTTAACATTAATTGTTGTTCAGTCACTAAGTCATGTCTGACTCTTTGTGACTCCATAAACTGCAGCACACCAGACCTCCCTGTCCTTCATTATCTCCTGGAGTTTGCTCAAACTCATGTCCATTGAGTCAGTGATACCATCCAACCATCTCATCCTCTGTCGCCCCCTTCTCCTCTTGCCCTCAACCTTTCCCAGCTAATAGTGATATATAATTCACTGATTCATAATTCTGCAAAAGTACTGTACTGCAGGCAAAATTAGAATATCAGAACAATTTCTGAAAGAGGGACTAAATGCTCAAAGATACATCAGAGTTTGCAAAAAGAGTTTGCTCAGCCTCAGAGCCCCCGTTCCTGCCTCTGTTCCCTCCACAGTTGAACTTTCTGCCACCTCAGCCCATCTCTTCAGCTGTGGCCATCCTCCATCCACCAGTTCATCGAGGCTGGCTTCTCCTCCACCTGCCTCTGGGGCCATAGCCTCCTCAAGCTTTGTGCGTTCTCTTGGTAGGCTGATGTCTGGGCTTCTATCTCCTCCCTCCTCCTCCCACCTGCTCCTTCTCAGTCACCCTCCTGTCCCCGGCATCCTGCCCTGGGCCTTACCCCAACCCTCGTGCTTCCCGACAATCTCATGGACCCCAAAGTAGATGCCCAGGGGCTGATGTCGGTTCTCTCTCTCCAGCCTGAGCCCGGGCCCAATCATGCCCCTGCCTGCTGGTGGCCCCGAGGCCTCAGGGACCCCAGACTGACTACTTCATGCTTCTTTTTGCTTAGAAGCCTTGGAGGGGCTTCCAAGAGGGCTCAGCAGGTAAGAATCCACCTGCAACACAGGAGACACAGGAAACCCTGGTTCGATACCTGGGTTGGGAAGATCCCCTGGAGAAGGAAATGGCAACCCATTTCAGTATTCTTGCCTGAAAGATCCCATGGACGGAGGAACCTGGTGGGCTACAGTCCAAAGGATTTCAAAGAGTCGGACATGACTAAGTACACAAGGAAAAGAACCCACTGAGGGCCTCAGGCCCTTGGGATAAAGTCTGACTGCATGCCCTGGCAGACAGAACTCATGGTCTGTCCCTGCTCACTTCTCCAGCCCTCTGTAAACCACTGACAATTTCCAGAATGTGTTAGGTTTTCTCACGGTCCCACTGGGCTTCAAATGACTGAATAGGACCACGACTGCCCCATCCTTCCTCAGAGGACTCAGTGTCCATCTTATGTCTTCTGGAAGATTCTTGCCCACCTCCAGTCTGGCTTAGTGGTTCCTGTATTCCCTCCACTTTACACGGTGTATCCTAAGTCACCTGCCATTTATCTGTCTCAGCAAACAGCCCAGTAAATGAGCCCAGGGCTTGATCCCTGACTCCAGGATGGATCCTGGTCTCCCTCCCTCACCAGCCCTACCCCAGCCCACTCCAACTCTGCCCATGTTCCCGATCTCATCCAAGACCCCAGAGGTCCACTTTTGACTCTTAACCTCACCCTGGCCTCAATAGCACACACAAGAATAAAGGCAGGTGTCAGACTTCCCTGGTGGTACAGTGGATAGGAATATGCCTGCCCATACAGGGGACAAGGGTTCAATCCCTGGTCAGGGAAGATCCCACATGCTTTGTGGAACAACTAAGCCCGTGCGCCACAGCGACTGAAGCTCATGTGCCTAGAGCCTGTGCTTCGCAGCAAGAGAAGCCACCACAATGAGAAGCCCGCACACAGCAATGAAGACTAGTCCCTGCTAGCTGCAACTAGAGAAAGCCTGCTCTCAGCAACGAAGACCCAGTGCAACCAAAAAATGAAATAAATAAACTCTATTTAAAAAAAAAAAGGCAGATATCCGCCACTATCTCAGTCCTATCGCCACTATCTCGGAGGTAGAGGGGTGCATCTCTACCTCCCTGAAGGAAGGATTCAAGTCTGCAGAGGCGGTGAGGGGCAGAGCCTCAGCCACAGGGCTGCTGTGGTAGAGTTCACTCCTTAACGATGGTCTCTGACTGGGCAGCCTACCTCTGTCGCTCCTTACAGAGTGAGTGACCTGCTGGTCTAGGAGAGGTGGTGTGTGGGCAAGTGCATGCTAAGTCGACTCAGTCATGTTTGACTCTGTGACCCCATGGACTGTAGACTGTCAGGCTCTTCTGTCCATGGGATTCTCTAGGAATACTTGAGTGAGTAGCCATGCCCTCCTCCAGGGGATCTTGCCTACCCAGGATTTGAACCTGCATTTTCTGCATTTCCTGCATTGCAGGCAGATTTTTAACCCACTGAACCAAAGTGGCAGAAGCAGGGTGGGGGTGAGGGGCCAGGGAGCAGGGGGTGGGGGGTGGGGGTAGTTGTGGCTTGGCTGGGCAAGGCAAGTTCCAGACCAGACTCGTTCTATTGGCACCCTCTAGAGGACAGTTCTATTACCTGAGTTGGCTTTGCAACCGAACCCTACACTCCCTCTCCACAAGAGGCTGCCAGCCTCAGAACCTTCTGGACCCACTGCCCACCCTCCACGACTCCACCTGGCAGGTCTCTTTACAGTCTGCAGACCAGCAACCCCTCCCTTGTTTCTCAGCACCAAGTCATCTGCTCAGATCCCAGACTGCCTTTCTTTGGAGGCTCCCATGCTCCGGCTCCAGTACTCTTGCCTGGAAAATCCCATGGACAGAGGAGCCTGGTAGGCTGCAGTCCATGTGGTCGCGAAGAGTCGGACATGACTGAGCGACTTCACTTTCACTTTTCACTTTCATGCATTGGAGAAGGAAATGGCAACCCACTCGTGTTCTTGCCTGGAGAATCCCAGGGACGGGGGAGCCTGGTGGGCTGCCGTCTATGGGGTTGCACAGAGTCGGACATGACCGAAGAGACTTAGCAGCATGCCCCGGCTCCGGAGGTCCTCTCATAGACAGTGGCTGGTCCCCTGGCTGGCTCCTGACCTACCTTGGCCACCCACCCGCGGGCATGCCCTCTGGTCCAGCCTGGGTCCTTCCCAGAGGCCTTGCTTACTGTTCCCATGGGAGGTGTTTTCCTGAGGGCTGGGCCTAGCTTTCTGCTTTCCCCTCTAAAATAAAATGGGGGCTCCCAGAGGACGAGGCCCAGGCTTTTTCTCCTCCCTACCAGACTAAGAGCCTCCAGAGAACCAGGCTGGCTTCCACCTCCCTTCTTGGACTGAGGTTTTCCTGCAAATATGGCTTTAGTCTCTTCCCCTCAGAGTCCAGGGCCTGAGTCTCCTCTTCCTCCTTTGGGATGGAGGCTTCCTTAGGACTGACTCAGGGTCTTCTTCCCAGCCCTTCCACCTGGCTGTTGATCTTCAGAATCTTCCACCTCAAATCCCCATTCTGTGCAGTTCTGCCCACAGAGGGGGATTCAGGGGCCTCCGGAGTCTCCCCCAGCTCCACGACCCAGGGGGGTACTTCCTCTGGCTCTGTGCTGGACACTTGGCTTGGTACAACAGGCCCTTCTTCTGAAACCGAGAGGCCCAGAGTGCCCACCGGGAGCTCCGCCTCTGACCTCACAAGGGCTGCCTCAGAACCCCGTCTCCACGGCACTGTTGGCAGGAGAAGGGGTGCTATTTTGGGCAGTGTGTCTGCACTTGGCTCGAGTGACAAGGGCCAAACCCCTGCTCCACTGACCTCTTCCCTGGAGGAGCAGAGCAGAGCAGCACTCGGGTCGCCCTGAGGAGGGCTGAGAGGCGGGCTCTGGCTGGGGACATAGGGACCACAGAGCCCTGGCAGGGGCTGCAGCCAGAGCCTGAGACGGTCATGGAGGAAGCTGTCCAGGGGCTGCTGTGACTGAGAGGCCCCAAGGCAGGCAACTGGGAGCATAAGGCCTTTCAGCAGAGTGAGTTGGGCCCCAGGTAGGGCTGGGACAGGGGGCCTCCCCTGGGACTCAGGCTTCGGGGATGCCATTCCTGGGGACCATATGGGCACGGGACGACCATGGGAGTGGCTGGGGAAGGAACCCAGCTGGGAGTTGAAGGCCTGGATATTTGTTCTGGTTTAGTCCTGAGTTGCTGCCTCATACAGGCACGTCACACTTTCTTTCTGGGCTTCCTTACCTGTAAATTGACTGTTGGGATGACCAGTGGTGGAGCAGAGATTGGGAGCATGCGTGGGGCTAGGCTGCCAGGAGGGCCTGGGGTGGGGTGGGGGTGGGGAGCGAATAGAGACTGGCGGCAAGGGACCAAAGCGGGAGGAATGTGGATCAGAGTAGGGATGGATTCCTGGCTTTGCTGGGGTGGTTTCTCCCTCTGGAGCCCCTCCTGGGCCAGGGCTGAGGGTTTCTGCAGTTAGGGTGAGGTGCGGGAGCTTGCACGGCAGTTGGAAGAAATGGGGCTGGAGAATAGGGAGCATGCAAGATAGGGAGGTCCAGGTTCACCTTCGTGCTGACATTTTCAAGGAAAATGGGAATAAAAGGGGTGGGTGTCTTCAGGAAAGGTGAGAGGGTAGACTTTGTTCTGAGGTGGGGATACGGACTAAGTGAATTTTCAGGACCTCATACTGTGTGGGGTGTATGTGCGCGTGCGTGTGTGTGTATGCCCGTGTGTGTGTGTGTCCCCGTGTGTGTGTGTGTGTGTGTGTGTGTGTGTGCAAGGAGGAGGCAGATAAGGCCCTGGAAAGTCAGCAACAGGAGGGTTTGAGGTTCAACTGAAGGCAGTAATACCTGCCTGTGCGAGGGTGGAAAGGCTGCAGGGAGCCTGGGGGCATCTCCATTGTCCAGAGCTAGGCTGCAGGCTTGGGAAGGTCAGGAGGACCTTGGCAGGGCCCTGGCCTAGGGGGCCAGGGGTCCTGAGGCCAGCAGGGGTGGGGGTGGGGCTCCAGGGCCTCTCCCTATTGGCTGAAGCACACACACCCCTCATTCTCCCTTCTTGCCAGCTTGGCTGGGTTGAGGTGTTGGCACTGGCAGGAGCTGTCCCTGTGGCTTCTCCCCTGGGGGACTGAGGTCTGATGGGAATGAGGGGCCAAGTTCTGTGGCCCCCAGCCCCAGTGACCTCTCTTTGGCTTTACAGCATCTAAAAATCTCAAAGACAATATGACTCAGTCAGACAGGAAGAGGCGGTAAGCATCCCACATGTTCCCCTACCTCAGCCCTCCTGGTCCGGCACCCAACACACCCCCAGGGCCCTCCCTGACCCATCCTAGCTCCTCCCTCATGGCAGCTGATGCACCAAGACTCCCTCCTTCCCACCCTGCTCCAGCCATGGGGCCCGGAAGAAGAGCTTCTCCCACCTGCACCCATAGCCAAGCATGGGCTGGGCCCTGGGGTGAGGGGAGGCTCAGAAAGACCCAGATGAGGGTCAAGGGGCTGGGCAGGGGGTTCCAGCTGCCCCTACGCAGGTTGTGCTCAACTGAACTGAATTCACTACTTCCCACCTGCTCAGGCTCAGGTCTCTTCAAGGTGAAATGAAACCCAAAGTCCTTGCAATGGCTAAGGCCCTGCCTATTCAGTGCTTATTTCCTCTCTGACCTTCCCTCATCCTACCTACCCACTCTCCCCTCCTTTCCTTCTCTTCAAACATGCTCAGAGTCCTTCAGTGACCGTCCCCTCTACGTGAACATCCTCCCCGCAGTTTCCCGTGTGGCTTGCTCCCTCACCTCCTTCCTGTCTTGGCTCAAATGCCTCTTTCTCAATGAAGGGACCTGGCTGCCCGTTCCAAGACCTTCCTCTCCCTTTTCCCTGCTCTAGCTCCCGGTAGGTAGGTAGGACAGTAGGTAGAACATCTCAATACCACACCAATGTATGTGCTACTTGCTTCCTTTCCTTGCTGCCTGCCGGCTCCACATGAGCATGGGTGTTGGTCTGCTTGTGTGCTCCAGGATAGACAGAATGCATGGGTTGCCTCTGTGCTGTCAACGTCACTGTGCCCACTCAAGACTCTCCCAGGGCTTTGGACCCTGTTTGCCAAGACGCTCTAGTGGCCCAGACAGCTTATCCCCAGTTGAGGACAGGCTTCTTCCTGCCAACCCCGTCTTGGTCTCAGCTCAGTCAAGGATCCCCGTCTCCCCCAGCGCTCCAGCCAGAAGTCACGGCCTTGTCCTTACAAGTCTGTCCCCCATGCCTCACATCTAACCACCATTCTCCTAAAAAGTATGAGGTGCTCACTTCCACCTCCCTATTCCCTCACAGCCACCATGTGCCCATTCTCCCAAAGTCTCTGCTGACCTGCCCTCCTCCCACCCCCAGGGGCTGCTTGCTCTGAGGGAGTTACCCATCTCCTTATGGAAGAACCCATCCGAGGGCAGGGCTTATTTGTACCCCTTGTGCCTGACTCCTAAGTAGATGCTCAACAAATGTTTGTTAAATGGATGAATACAAGTTAGCAGCTTGAATGGTTGGCTTGAGGTTAATTGAGTAGTTTGCAGCTGGTTGGTTGCTTAGATAATTAAATGAGTTGGCTAATAGGAGAACCAGTTAGTTGGTTAAGTTGCTAGGTTGATTAGTCAAAGAGTTGGTTGCTAAGTGGTCAGATATTTAGTTCCTTAATTAGCAAGGAACTACGTAATTGGGGCTTCCCAGAGTGATAAAGAACCCGCCTGCCAATGCAAGAGACATAAAAGATGCGGTTCAATCCCTGGGTTGGGAAAATCCTCTGGAGGAGGGCATGGAAACCCACTCCAGTATTCTTGCTTGGAGAATCCCATGGACAGAGGAGTCTGGTGGGCTACAGTCCATAGGATCCCAAGAGTTGGACATGACTGAAGCAACTGAGCATGCATGCATTTAGGTAGTTACCTGGTTGATGGTTGGTTTCTTGGTTTGTAGGATAAGTGTTCTTTGACTCCCCTTCTGTGAGCTCTCTCATTTTTGCCCCTGGATGAAATGACCATCTCTGATTGGGTGACCTCCAAATGGGTATCTCTAAACCAGACCGCGTTACCAGCAGGCTCCTTTCTGGTCACCTCCACTTAGCTGTCTAGTGGGCTTCTCAAACTCAGCACACCCAGAGGTGACTCCATCCTCTGCCTAGGCCTGCCGCTTCTCTCATGCGCCTCACACACCATTGTGCTGCTCCATCCAGAGCCGGGGCATCCCAGACTCTCCCCTTTCCATCCTCCTCTCTAATGAGACACACATCTGTTCGTAGGACTGCCTTCCTCTGGCCACCTCCACGCACCTTCTGGGCTCTGGCTGCCATTATTGTTCAGCCTGTCTGGGCAGAACATGTGATTGCTCACACATCCTCCACTCCTGCTCCCTCATTTCTGCCTCCAAGCAGGAGGCAGTGCTCCTGCCTAACTCCTCCACCCCAAGACCCTGTGGGATCAGACCCCTTAGCGTGGGCTATGAGGCCATCTGCCCTCTCTGCCCCTCTCATGCCGCTTTGCCTCCTCTCTCTGCAGCCTGTCCTTGCAGAATTCCTCTACACTTCACACATTGTCGTCACTGTAAGCCTTTGTCCAAACCATTCCAATGCCCAGGACTTTCCCTGACCTCCCTGATGCTCCTTCATCTGACCATCCATCTATTCTCGACCTAAATCTCCCTTCCTCTGGGAGAGCCTCCTCCTCCCTCTGCTGGGTCATTTGCTTCCTCCCTGCAGCCCCATAGCATCCAGCATTCACTTGGGGCAGCACTCCTTGTTGTTGTTCAGCTGCTAAGTCATGTCCAGCTCTTTGTGACCACATGGACTGTAGCCCACCAGGCTCCTCTGTCCTCCTTGCATTGCAACACTCCTTACACTGTAAGTAATTGCTTAGTAAATTGTTCATCTTTCTAAGAGCAGGGATCATGCCAATGTTCTTTACTACAGTCCCCAAACACATTGGAGAAGGAAATGGCAACCCAATCCCATGTTCCTGCCTGGAAAATCCCATGGATAGAAGAGTCTGATGGTTAACATTCCATGGGGTTGCAGAGTTGGACAAGAGTGAGCGACTGAGCACGCATGCACTGAACACAGTTGGCAGTCTAGGCATTCAATACATCTTTGGTTCATTGGTTTGTTGGTGGTTGTCACTTACTGAATCCTGCTTGCTGTGTGGTGAGGAGGAAGAGGCCAGGGTTCCAGGGCTCCCTTGGTGTCATTGACTTCCTGCTTTGTCTGCCTCTCCTCTGCCTCTGTGTAACCTTCTGGGACTGTTCTTCTATCTTTTAAAAATAATATTTGTTTATTTACTCACTTTTGGTTGTGCTGGGTCTTTGTGGCTGCACAGGCTCTTCTCTAGTTGCAGTCTGTGGGCTTCTCGTGGTGGTGCCTTCTCTTGCTGCAGAGCACGGGCTCTACGATACAAAGCCTTCAGCAGTTGCGGCTCCTGGGCTCTACAGCACAGGATCAGTAGCTGTGACACATGGGCTTAGTTGCTCAGCAGCACGTGGGATCTTCTGGACCAGGGATCAAACCCGTGCCTTCTGCATTGGCAGGTGGATTCTTTACCTCTGAGCCATCAGGGAAGCCCCCAGGACCGTTCTTGAATTCCTGCTGCCTCAGGCTCTTCCTCAGCGCCAAGGAGGCCAGTCACAGGGGCATGGGAACACCTATGGGATGCTGCATGGCAGCGGCAGTTGGGTGGGCACTACTGGACTGACTGTCCAGGCAGCGCTACATCCCCCTCTATATGCTCAGTCCTGGGTTTGTTTCCTGAAGTAAGGACAGAACAAGGACTAGGGTGGATGAGAAATGAACTTGGGTTCTCAGCCAGAAACGTAGATTGTGCTTTATCCATGCCCGGCTTACATTTCTCACTCTCAGGGCTCACTCTTTGCTGCTGTGAGGCTGGGGAAAGTCAGGAATCTGTGGCGGGGTGGGGGTGCTGTGGCAGTCCCCAGCAGGGTGAGGAAGTCGAGGGATAGGCAGCATGGGAGAGGGGAGGGTCACCAGTCTGAATAAGCACTAAGGCTGCAAGCAGGTATCTCCTCCTCCTCCTCCAGAACCTCCGGCTGTCTCCTTCCCCAAACTCAAGTCTTGTCTCCCCAGCCCCAACAGAAGATAGAGCCTCTAACTCACTCTTTCATTTGTCCATCCAATCATCCATTTACCAAACAAATGTTTATCAATGTTCTACCGTGTGTCAGGCACTGTGGGAGTGCTGGGGATCTAGGGGAGAGTTACAGGCCTGCTGCGGTTCATGGGGTCACAAAGAGTCGGACGTGACTGAGCAGCTGAACTGAACTGAACTGAACTGAACAGATGACGTCTCAGTTTTTTCATTTGAGTGTACTCTGCACATCTACTACGTGCCCGGCACTATGCTGGACACTGAGAATACACTGGGGAGTAAGACACAGTCCATCTTCTCCTCCCTCCTTCCCTGTCATTGGTTCATTCATTTACTCACTCATTCACTCACAAGCATCTGTTCATGCGGACCTTGCTGCAAAGACAGAACCTGGTGTGTGCTTTGGGCCTCAGTGCTGTTCACAGAGCCCGGGAGCTAACTCTGCCACACCCTGTGCTATTTGCAGAGCCTCGCAGTTGCCAGATCTTGCCTGATGCCTTACCTGTGTCCCCAGAACTCTGACTCCAGCAAACAGGCAGACAGACAGGCAGACAGACAGGCAGGCAGGCAGACAGCTGAGCTCTACTCTCCCCCTGCTCTCTCCCACCTGCTTCTCCCGCAAGGCTCTTTGGCACCACAGACGGCACTTACAGGCTCCCCAACTGCCCCCTCTGCACCCTGACCTCATGGGTGCACCTTCCCAGTGGTCTAGTCTCTGGCACAGGAGGAAGAAGGGACGTGACCTGGATGTCCAACCCCAGTCCCTCTCCACGTCCCTGGGCTCTCATGTGCCTCTGACCCCCGAGGTACCAGCTGCCCTGGGCAAGAGCAGGCATGTGTGGAGAGGCCACTGGGTTACCCATTAACTCAGCCATGACAGTAAGTTCACCTGATCTCATTTCTGCCCATGGGGCCCTCCGGCTGCTGCTTCAGGTCCACCCGCGTGTCCAAGGTGGTCTCGACACCTACAGCAACAAAGATGCAAGTCATATGGCAGAACGAGAATGTTCGAGAGTTCCTGGCGGAGTTCATCAGCACGTATGTCATGATGGTGAGTGGGCGGGGGGTACAGGGTGAGCAGACTCTGAGGAAGGGGTCTCAGGAAAGTGGGCCTCAGAAAGGCGGGGCTCCATAAGGGCAACCCATGACCTGCTCCCCACCTCTGGGCCCTGGATCACACTGTCCCTTCCCCAGCCTCTGAGGGAGAAGCATAGGAAAACAAGGACTTGTCTTTCTCACCAAGTCTTTTTGGGAGAGAAAGGGCTCACGATATGTGGGCAAAATGAAATCCTGAGTTACAGGTGGGTGGGTGCATTGTGGGCATGACTGGGAGTGAGGAGAAGGGAAACAAAGAGTAAAGAGATTGGAGAGGATGTGGAGGCTTTGAGAATTAATCCTGAGGGTGATGCGGAGACACTGAAGGTTTTCCAGGAGGGGAGTGATATGGCCAGATGTGGGTTTTAGGAAGAAATTCTGGGCTCCGTGTGGCGCCTAAGCAGAGTGGGCAATGCTGATGGGAGGGGAGCCCAAGAAGAAGCTGTTGGGATGGCCTAGGACAGAGAGAGAGTGTGGGGAGGTCCAGGGTCAGTCTGGTCCAGGGATGCAGAAGAAAGCACACATCCGGGGGAATTAGAGAAGACAGAACAAAGGAGACTGCAAGCAACAGATGTGGGGTAAATGCTGAGGGGGCCATTTCAGCGTGAGGTCAGCTTTCCTGTGTTCAGGTGAGCTGCTGGGGGTGGGGGGAATCTCAGGGGTGGGGATGGCTGGGTATAGAGACCTGGAACTCTGCAACGTGGTCTGGGCTGACACAAACACTTAGACTTCATCAGAACATGAATAGTGGTTATGGAATTTGTACAATAAGAACGTATAGAAAGAAAAATGAACTGAGTTGAGGACAGAGCCTGAAGAATGAAGAGAGCACACAGAAGGGACTGGGTGACTGGGGTAGGGGGAAGGTGGGGGGACACCAGGTTACAGAAGAAAGGGGAGCAGTCAGCAGTGTGGGGGGCTGTGGACAGCCCGGAGTAGTAGGGTATGGCAACCTGGGAGGTCCTGGGGGACCTGGGGAGGGCTCTTTAAGGGGATCACAGGGGAGAATCCAGATGCAAGTGGGATGTGGGGTTTCTTGGGGACTCCCTGTCCTGCCTCAGCCCAGTCACTCACCCATCTAGCCTCTGCCTTAAGCTGTGGCCACTCTTGCTTGTACCTTATGAAGGCCCGGGTCCGTGACAAGAAGGGTTAGCCTCTGGGGAGGGGAACAATGGCTTCAGGGGCACAACAGAGGTGGTGGTGGGGGGAGGGGAGAGGATGAGTGTGTGTGTGCGCGTGTGAGTGTCTGTGCACTGAGTCACAGTGTAGGAGAGATAGTGGGACCCAAATTGCCCCGGGGACTCTGGACACCTGGGTTCTTATCCTGATCATTCTGCCACTGAGTCATCAGCTGGCCTTGGGCAGGTCTCTCTGTGCTCAGAGCCTGTCTTCTCAGACATTATTATTGTTGTTGTTTGGTCTCTCAGTTGTGTCTGACTCTTTGCGACACATGGCCTGCAGCACGCCAGGCTTCCCTGGCCTTCACCATCTCCCAGAGTTTGCTCAAATTCATGTCCATTGCTTCGGTGATACCATCCAACCATCTCATCCTCTGTCGCCCTCTTCTCCTGCCTTCCACACACTCATTCCCAGCATCAGGGTCATTTCCAGTGAGTCAGCTCTTCGCATCAGGTGGCCAAAATACTGGAGCTTCAGCTTCAGCATCAGTCCTTCCCATGAATATTCAGGGTTGATTTCCTTTAGGATTGACTGGATTGATGTCCAGTCTGGCCCCAGACATTATTAACAGTGTGAAACTGGGCCTCCATGAGCTTTGGAGCTGGGTGAATGCTGGCTCTGCTCTCTTCTAGCTGTATGATCTTACATAAATATCTTAACTGTTAAGAACTTGAGCTTTCTCAGTGGTGAGTGCGATGCTAATATTGAGCTGGCTGACTTGTGTGAAGAAGGTTTGGAGCTGGACACCCAGCATACACGTGGCTCATATGTGTTGGTTGATTCTCAAGCTGACAAACTCTCTCAGCTGCTCTCCCCTCCCTGCCTCTCACCGTCTCCCTCTCCTCCATTACCTGCCCTCCTGAGCCATGAAGACAGCATCTGGACCCTCTCTTGCCTTAATCCAGGGCAAAGTAATTAATTGCTGACAAGACATTCCAGCCCCATGAGGGTTGTTAGACCTTGGCACTGTGGAGGTGGGAGGGTGCCTCCTGGGAGATCCTAGGGAAAGCAGGCACCACCCACATGCATTCCTGCCTGCCCACTACCCATGTTGGCGGTTCTCCTCCCTTTATTGAGGTTGTTATTGAACACTACTGCATATCAGGCACTATAATGCTAAGCCCTCCTGTGCACCTTCTTCCCAAATCCTCATAACAGCCCTATAAGGGAGATGCTATTATTATCCCCATTTCACAGATGGGGAAATCAAGGCTTTGTGAGACAAAGTCACATTTTAAGTTAAGGATTAAATCCAGTCTAGCCTAATATCCTGATCTTGACCCTTGATCTCCATGCTCTGTCCCTTACCTTAGCTGGATTTCTAACTCTCTCCCAGCCGAGGGAAGGCCCTCAGGTCCAGGCTTTGGAAAGTTCAAGACCCCTCTCCAGGCCTTGGTTTTCCCTGGGAGCAGAAACATTTGCCACTCAGTTGCCGTGAGGATTGAAGGGAAGTAACGTGTAAAAGAACTTTGTGAGATGTAAGCTCACAGGGGACATTGTGTTGTTATTTTTAGGTGTCAGACCTGTGCCAAGAAGTGGGGGCTTTCTCAGGTGATAGGAAACTCAATGAGTCATCAGCGTGAAGGTTTCGCCAGAAAAGCTAGAGTGACCTTGGGCCCCATTTATTGCAGCAACTTGAAGGAAGCAGACTGTTCTACTCAGTTCCACTCTAGCCTCCGGGGGTGTTGTCCTCCAGGCTGGGCCTGTGGCTATTGGAAGCACCTGGACAGGCTGGGCCATGTTCACTGGCCAGGGAGGGGAGGAGCTGGGCTATCAGTGCCCTGGAAACCCAGCTGGGGTTGTGAGCAACAGGGCAGGGGCTGCAAAACTCACCTTGTTGGGCCCTGAGAGAATCACCGAGGGAGGTGGGGACTGTGGCTAACGGCGGAGTGCTGACCTGTGAGGACATGGCTGCCACCACTCTGGCTGACTGTCGCCACATCACCTGGAATGCAGGCTGCTTTCTGCATCAGAATCAGAGATTCTGATTTTGCAAGAGAAGCTGAAACTTCTGTGCATCAAAACCAAATGAATCAAACAAAACGTGTGCTGAACAGATGAGGTCCAGGGACTGCCAGCTGGCAACCCTGACACACAGGGGCGCAGAGGGGGTTTACTCACTCATTCATTGTTTTTAGTAAATGGTTTTGAGCTCCTACTTGGAAATGGGAACCTTGCTCTTCAAACCCTCCATGCCTGCTCCAGTCCCTGCATCTCTTTACTCCGAATCTGTCAGCCTGGCCTGGCTTCACTCCCCACTCCCATGCCCCCTCTGCCCCTGTCCTCTCATCCTCACCCCACCCTTGGCCCCAAGCCAGCCTGTGTCTGGGCTCCTCTGCACCTGTCCTGGGCTCCTGCGGGACCCAGCAGGCCCTGCTCAGCGGCCTCTCCCCTCCGCTCTCCAGGCTAATGCACTGGTTCTCAGACTGTCCCAAATCTAGTGTACTCACCGGCCATTTTTCATCAGCAAATGGCTTGGTCTCCAGTCTGACAGAGAACTGTCAGGTGTGTCTGGCTCCTCACCCATCACACTCCCCTCCCTGTGAGTCCACAAATGCCCCCTCCCCTAGGCAGGAGCCTCCACTCCTTTTCATCCACCCCCTGCCCCAGGCTCCTCTGGCACTTTGCTTCTTCTTTTCTCTCTTCTGTATCTCCAGCCCCTCCCTCTCTCAACCTTAGCACACTCAAGACTCCCTAAAACAGCAGAACATAGAACACGCCTCCCTTCTCTCTGTGAGCCGCTTCATTTATCACACTTAGTCCCCCTCCCTTCTCAGGCAAGTTCCCAAAGAGATGTCTCCACTGGTCTCTTCAATTGTTCCTTACCACCTCCTCCCCTCCTGCTCTCTGGACCTGACTTCTGACCCCATGCCCTGATAAGACAGTGTTCCCCACCTACTCAAGAACCCTGGGTTGTCACATCCAATGGGATGCTTTCCAGGCCTTCTCACGCTTGACCCAGAGGCAGCTCGTGACCATGTGGGCCACACCCTCCTTGGGAAACTGCTTCTTTCTGGGGTATAGGGCACATTCTCTTTGTTCTTCCATTTCTTAATTTTTTTTAAATTTATTAATTTTTTATTGTGCTGGGTCTTTGTTGCTGTATGTGGGCTTTCTCTAGTTGTGGTGAACAGGCTTCTCATTGCAGAGACTTCTCTTGTTGCAGAACATGGGCTCTAGGCGCTTGGACTCAGTAATTGCAGCAAACGGGCTCCGTAGTTGTGGGGCATGGGCTTAGTTGCCCCAAGGCATGTAGAATCTTCCTGGACCAGGGTCGAACTCCTGTCCCCTGCATTGGCAGGCGGATTCCTATCCGCTGTGCCAGCAGGGAAGTCTTGTTCTTCCATTTCAACGGTGGCTCTGGCTGGGGTTTCTAACGCCCACCCCTGAGGGCTGACGTTCAGCCCTAGGTTCATCCTCTCCCAGGGGTCTTCATATCCTCCCTGATGGCTTCAACTCACGTCCACAATTCTTCAGATATTTCTTTTTTCAAAACCTCCAGAACTCTTCAAGGGAAATACAATATGAGTCACAAATGTAATGTAAAATTTTTCTAGTAGCCACATTAAAAAGGTAAAAAGTGACAGATGAAATTAGTTTTAATAGATAGATAGTGAAGTTGCTCAGTTGTGTCCTACTCTTTGCGACCCCATGAACAGTAGCCAACCAGGCTCCTCTGTCCATGGGATTTTCCAGGCAAGAATACTGGAGTGGGTTGCCATTTCCTTCTCCAGGGGATTTTCCCGACCCAGGGATGGAACCCGGGTCCCCTGTATTGTAGGCAGACACTTTACCATCTGAGCCACCAGGGAAGTCATTTAACCCACATGTCCATAATGTTACCAGCTCAACATGTAATCAATGTATAATTACTTAAGATTTACATTTTCTTTTTCCTCCTAAGCCTTTGAAATCTGCTGTGTACCTTACACTTACAGATCTCAGTTCAAGTTCATAATAGCCATGTGTGGCTCACGGCCATCATATTGGATGGTAGATCTAGACTCTGATTTCCAGCAGTCTGGACACCTAGAGGTCTCTCAGAGGCAATACATCCAAAACAGAGAGTATTCAGAGGAGGTGCCATCTGAACGTGGCCTTAAAGTAGAGTATTCGTTTTTCAGGACCTAGGATCAGGTACTCCAGAGGGAGGGAGAGGCATATGCAAAACACCGAGGCATGAGAAAGCAAGGCATGAAGGGAGCGATCCGGTCGTTTTCTCTGAGACTGCCTTACACAACTGCCTAGATTAAAAAACTGGCTTACCATGTGCAAGATGTGTTTGTTTATTTAGGTTTTGTTTTGTTTCTAAAAGATTTATTTATTTATTTATTATTTTTGGTGCACTGAGTCCTCATTGCTCTCTCTGGTGAAGGCAAAGGTGTTCTCATTGTGGAGCAGACTCTAAGGCACATGGGCTTTGGTAGTTGCTGCGTGTGGGCTCAGTAGTTGTAGCCCATGGGCTTAGTTGCTCTGCAGCATGTGGGATATTCCCAACCCAGGGATCGAATCCCTGTCCCCTGCATTGACAGGTGGATTCCTAACCACTAGACCACCAGGGAAGCCCCAAGATGTGTACTTGAGACAAGCCACTCAACTTCTCTAAACCTCTGGTTGCCCATCTGTCAAATGGGGAGAATAATAATACCTAATGCATAAACAGGTTTAAGGGTTAAAGAAGGTAAGAGGTAGAACTTGCTTACCAGTGCCTGGCACATAGTAAGTGCTCGATAAATGGTTATTATTCTTTTTTACTTTAAGTTTGTTTGTTTTTGGCCCACCACGTGACATGTGGGACCTTAGTTCTCTGACCAAGGATGGAACCCACACCCCCTGCCATGGAAGTGTGGAGTCTTAACCACTGGACCAAGGAAGCCAAAATGGTTATTATCTTTAATAGTAGTAATGTAATTTGACTTCCCAGGTGGCACAGTGGTAAAGAATCTGCCTGCCAATGCAAGAGGCTCAAGAGATGCAGATTCAATCCCTGGATAGGGAAGATCCCCTGGAGTAGGAAATGGCAACTTGCTCCAGTATTTTTGTCTGAAAAATTCCATGGACAGAGGAGCCTGGCAGGCTGTGGTCCATGGGGTCGCAAAGAATCGGACATCACTGAGTGACTGAGAACACATATAATGCTATTATTGGTAATATTAGTGTTCAACATAGAGAATACTAGACCCGATATGAAACTGAGAGGCAGAAGGCATGAAAATCAAGGATCTTAAATGGTGACTTACTGAGTTTGGACTTTATCCTAGAAATGGAAGGGAGCCAGGAATGTTTGGACCAAAGGCAGACAGACATGGTCAGATTTTTGTGTTAGGTCACTCTGGCTGCAAGGAGACTGGGTAGGATCTGGGGAGACTATAACCAGAGTTGACCATGTGCGGTGGAGAACATACAAGTTTCTGACTTGGCTGGGATGGGGGAACATGGAATGAAGATCACATTTTCTGAGAGATGGTGAGCTTTAGAGCTGGAGATGCCTGTGGAACACCCTGGAGACTTCTCGGAGGTATTTGGAAAAAGAGATCTGGCTCTCAAGTGCAGGTTTTGGGAATTAATCCATCAGGCTTATCTGAAGCTGGTAAGAAAACCCAGGAGTGACTGAGGTGGGTTATGAAAAAGGCCAGGGATAGAACACAGGGATCATCTGTATTTATGAGGCAGATGAATGAAGAAGAATGTGGGAAGGAGCTGTGTAGAGGGAAAGGCTACAGAGCAAAGAGGGAAACCAGGAGAGAGACATGTCACGGAAGCCAACGAGGAGGTCCTTTCTGGAAGCAGAGTGGTGAGGAGAGAGAAAGTCAGCACACTCACGTGAGATCATGTCTGAAGGGACCACTGGGAAATCCAGAGGCTGGAGCCCTTGGACAAGGGAACTGGTGTCTGTGACGGGGGAAGCAGAAGCCGGGCTGGGAGGGAGGACAGGGAAGGGGAAAAGGGCCTGAGACTGTGGGATGGCATCACCAAGTCAACGGACATGAGTATGAGTCAACTCCGGGATATGGTGAAGGCCAGGGAAGCCTGGTGGCTGCAGTCTGTGGGGTTGCAAAGAGTCGGACACGATTTAGCAACTAAGCTGAAACTGAATGGGTCCTTCCTAGAGCCTGACTCACATGGGAGGAGGCATCCAGGAGTCCACAGCTGGTCAGGGAGGCCGGGATGAGGTGGAAGCTCTACTTTAAAGAAGGAAGAGACCCAAGTCTGTGGGAGCCAGTCAAGGGGAGGGTAGAAGACACAGACAAGAGGGGAAGGCAGTACAGACGCAAGTGGGAGGGGTGTTAGTGGCCAGGGGGAGGTTGAGTAAGGGCCTTCATTTAGGTCTCTAACCTCCCTGTGAACGGGCTCAGTGGGGAGAGTCATCTGATGAGATCTGGTTGTTAGGGATGGGTGAGAAGTTAAGAGGTGATGCCTGAGGGTGGGCTTCCAGGGCTGATGCGTGTGGAGATGATGAGGGTTGGTGGTGCGTCCTGGCAGAGTCCAGAAGGAAGTTTGCAGAGTCCCTGAAGAAATTTCCTTTGGACTATGCTGACGAGTGAGAAGCTCTGAGGGGTCCAATCCACACCAGCCCTGTCCTTCTGGAAGCCCTTCGGGTGGACTTGGAGTCTAGGCACCTGGCTAGGTCCATGGGAGCCTGACTCTCCCTCCTCACCCGACTCCTTCTTTAGCACGCACCCAGCTTCCACTGGTCAGTTGTGACAGGCCTTGGCAGAGGCAACGGGATGAGGTCACGAGGAGGCATGTCTCTGGAGGAGGAGGGTACGGCAGAAGGGGGTACCCAAGGGCAATGCAGGGAGACCTAGCGTGTGGAGGCACGGAGCCCCAGCTGAGCTCCAAGCCCTCCTCTGAGGCTGGGCTGTCTGGGTGGGCAGTCCCCTCAGAGGCCCTCTCCTACAGGTGTTCGGTCTCGGCGCCGTGGCCCACATGGTTCTAGGAGGTAAAATGGGGAGCTACCTCGCTGTCAATTTGGGTTTTGGCTTCGGAGTCACCATAGGTGTGCACATGGCGGGGAACATCTCTGGTGAGTAGGCCGGGCCCCAGCCGACAAGCCCGGCCGGGTGTCCCCCATGGGCTCCTCCAGCCCCCTTCCAGCCAGCCCCTTCTCCAAGTCAGCTGGTGTCTTGCCCTCACGGGCCACTTTCCTCTGCCCAGACACTTCACAAGCCCCCTTGACCCACCGTTTTTACAAGCTGGGTTCTCTCAGGCAAGCGACTGAACTCTCCACCCATTGCTTTGCTTCATGGGGAGATGGAGACAGTGGTTTCTGCCTCGCAGGGTCCCTGTGAGGACTGCCCCTTCACAGATGCTCGCTATTATCATCGCTGCTGTCATTGCTCTTGGTATTACTGATTGTTTGTTTGCCGACACCCTTGACCCTCCCTGCAGGGGCCCATATGAATGCGGCCTTGACCTTCACCAGCTGTGCGCTAGGCCGCATGTCCTGGAAGAAGTTTCCCGTGTACGTTCTGGGTCAGTTCCTGGGCTCCTTCGTGGCGGCGGCCACCATCTACGGCCTCTTCTACAGTGAGTGTCCTGCCCCTGGCGGCCCACCTCCAGCCTCCGCCTCCTCCCCTGAAATGTGGGCAGATCTGAGTGTGTCCTCGCCTGTGAACACGCTGGGATAGAAGAGTCTTGGAGGCGCTCCCTGCCCTCCATCCTACCGCCTCATCTCTGGGATAGCGGTGGGGTTCAGTCAGGGGGCAGGTTCACACTCAGTCTGTATTCCCACAGACGCTATTATCGACTTCTCGGGGGGAAAGCTGATGACGACCGGCCCCACAGCCACTGCTAACATTTTTGCCACCTACCTTCCTGACCACATGACACTGTGGAGGGGCTTCCTGGATGAGGTCAGTGGTCCAGGCACGGGTGGCCCTCCTTAGGCCCTCCCCCACTCAAGAAGGGGCCAGCAGGCAGCCCCCTGTGGTGGAGTGGACAAGAACCCTGGATGGGACAGTACAGAGTCATGGCTCTGCCACGGGTAGGGGTGGGGGGCGCTACTGAGGCCCTTGGGCTCGAACGGGGGCCCCAGGTGCTGCCACGGTGTCTCTCCCCAGGTGGTGGTGACTGGGATGCTTCAGCTGTGTCTCTTAGCCATCGCAGACAAGGGGAACAACCCAACGCTGTTGGGGACGCAGGCCATTGTGACTGGCATCCTTGTTGTCATCATCGGAATATCCCTGGGCATGAACTCAGGATATGCCATCAACCCATCCCGGGACCTGCCTCCCCGCTTCTTCACCTTCCTCGCTGGCTGGGGCTCACAAGTCTTCAGGTACTGCGTGGTCCAGCCCACTCCTGGGAGTTTCCTGTGGGTTCCCTGCATGTGGAGGGTGGAAAAGCTGCGGGAGCACCCCGCAGATCCGCCCCCTCCACTGCCCTGCCACCCCTTGCAGCGGCCTGGGAGGCAGGAATGGGTCCTGACCTTTCTCCAGACCCTGCTCCTAGACTGAATGTCAGCCCTGCCCCAGACCCGCTGCTGTCCCTGAATCAGGCTGAAGCTGATCAGTGTCCCAGGCTCAGGGCCAGCTCCCGGGCTAGGATGGGGGTTCCCCCTCTACTCTCCACTCCCTGCCACCCCTCCTCCCATCTTGGCCTGGGGTAGACGCAGGTGCCATGCTGGGTGCTGGCCCCCTAAGCAGGTCTCTGCCTTTTGCCTGCAGAACCAAGGACTGGTGGTGGGTGCCGGTGGTGGCACCACCCCTGGGTGCCTACTGTGGTGCCATCATCTACTTGTTCTTCATTGGCTCCAACAAACGACAGGAGCCCCAGGTCCTGGAGAATCCCTTGGCGTTTGAAGACCACAAAATATCTGTGTTGCCCAAGACCACGTCTCACCAGCATGGGGTCGCTTCCCTCACCCCTGTTTCCGTGTACCCCGAAGATAGACCCTCAGCCTTGTACCACCCTTAAGTGACTCCATCTGCCTAGAGCCCCTCTAAGACTATTTGTGACCCTACATCCACCCCAATAAAGAAAGCCTTGTCCCACAGTGGCAACCCCGCTTCTTGGGGGCCTCCTGTGGTGGGGCTTACCTCCTGGGTTCTCTCAGAAGCTCCCAGGTTATGCTGTAGCCCAAGGCTGGGCAGGAGCTGTGGGGCCTCCAACTCCTGCCGGCCCTGGGAGCTGGGTGGCCCCCAGGGGAGCAAGTGGAAGGGCCGATCAGTGGCCTCATTAAGACAGGACTAGATTAGAAGAGCCCGGACATGGAAGGGTGGGCTGCCAGGCACAGGGCAGGGAGGGGATGGCATGGGGGAGGGATTCCAGCTGGCAGGTGGGGGCTCAGCCCTGGAGGAACCTTGAGCTGCCTTGGGAGAAGACTCTGGACTCTCCTTCAATCCTGGCCAGTCCTTGGACCAGGCAAGGCAAGGCCCCAGTGTGTGGATCAGAGTTTCTCAACATTTTTGTTTTCCTTAGTCTCCCCTCCTCAGGAGCCTTTTAGGCACTTTTCCCCCTTAATTGCATGATATTTTAATACCACAGATATACCGTATATCTGTTTGTGTACTGTACATATATCTTTGCTTTATACAAAAAAAGTAAGATTTTAAAAAATCTCTCCCTTTCAAGGATCCAATTTTTTCACCCATGGGAGCATAATCACCCCATCCTTGAAAATGCCTGAAGTAGAATGAGAGGAGGTAAGAGGCAGGCTCTGCCTTCTTCGTGGGGGCAGAGCTCTCCCACCGTGGGGAATTCCAGAGTTGGAAAGGAAGAAGCAGAGAGGAAAATCCTGTCAAAAGGCAGGGGGCAGGAAATGGTCTCATGAGGTTTTGGGGAACAGGTGCAGAGCCGGGGCAGCCAGGGTCCACCGATCCCAGGCTGGGAGGATCATCCTGCTTCTGGGACTCAGAAGGCAGCATCACCCATGGCTTCTGTCCCTGCTTCTGCTTTTAGCCTTTCAGCAGCCATTGAGCACCTCCGGTGTACAGGCTCTGCGGGTAAGGTTGGGTCTCTGTCTTCAAGGAGCACAGTCCCTACTCAGGACAGGTGATCACAAGGAAAGAGCTGAGGAGTGAAGAAGGAGCTGTGTGTGGGGCTCAGAGGGGGCTCACAGCTCAGTCTTGAGCTGAGGCCACAGATGGCTTCCTAGAGGATGAGACAGAGCAAAGGGTGGTGGGGTGGTCCTTTCTGGGGCTGGATGCCGAACTTCATGGTTTGAGGAGACAGGGCAGGGTGGGGGGTGGGTAGAGGACGCTGGTTTTCCTTCTGGAGGTGGGGACCTGGTGAGATGAGGTTTAGAAAGCCCACATGAGCTGCAGTTTGCAGGATGCTGGAAAAGGGGGAGACTGGGGCCTGTAAGGAAGTGTGGGGCAAGGCTGTTCCAGGTGGGGCAGCAGGACAGCTCACAGGTCAGTGCTGGAGGGTGGACAGAAGAGAAAGGATTCGCCTGACACCAAGGAGGTAAAAGCCTCAGGCTAGGTTCAGACTGGAGGGAGGAGTGGGTGAGGATGGGCCAGGGGCCAAGGCTGCCTTCCAGTTGCTGGCTTGGGCCTGGGGTATTGGAGATGTCCCCACTGAACATGAAGAATGGGAAAGGCACTGGTTTGAAGAGGAAGATGATAATTTATACTGAAGACACATCGACTTTGAGTTGCCTATGGGACTTGGGCAATAGGTGTGTAGAGTCCTGGGCAAGTTACTCTGACTTGCTGGGCCTCGGTTTTCTCATTTGTAAAGTATCAAAATACCTACCTTTTGTGTTGATGTGATTAGATGAAACAAAACATGTACAATGCTGAGGATGGTGCTTGGCACAGAGTCAGTGCTCAATAAATGATTATGCCTTTCGTGTGGTCTAGAGCTCAGAAGAGTTGAAATAGAGACTGGGGAGACTGCAGTTGTGTGGACAGAGCTGGGGCAGAGGAAGAGGGAAGGAAGGGCCAGCGAGCAGGGTCCTGATGAGGTGGAATGGGCCTCTCAAGAGGTTTGGCTGATGAGGGGCACAAGGTCAGGGGACACAGGAAACACCCCAGATGTCCCTCAACAGGGGACATACTTACATTTCAGTCCAGTCACATAGGGCAGAATACAATACATCAGTGAAAAGTGAGGTACAAGAGCTACCTGTAATGACACGGAGAAAGTGTGCAGGCATAAAGAGTGATGTCGTACATTATACCATTAAAAACAAGCAAACAGCAATATATTCTTTGGGTGTACATATGTGATAAAACTCCCAGGTTTGATCCCTGGGTTGGGAAGATCCACCGGAGAAGGGAATGGCAACCTACTCCAGTGTTCTTGCCTGGAGAATCCCATGAACAGAGGAGCCTGGTGGGCTACAGTTAATGGGGTCTCAAAGAGTCAGACACAACTGAGTGACTGAGCATGCACGCATGTGATGAAACTACTTAAAAAAAAAAGGGGGGGGGGACTTTCCTGATGGGCCAATGGTTGAGGATCCACCTGCCAATGCAGAGAACATGGGTTCAATCCCTGGTTCAAGAAGATTCCGAATGCTGCAGGGTAACTAAGCCCTTCGGCAGGCAACTACTGAAACCCGAGCGCCCTAGAGCCCAAGCTCTAGAAGCCGTCGCAAAGAGAAGCCCGCACGCTGCAACTAGAGAGTGGTCCTGCTCGCCGCAACTACAGAACGCCTACATGCAGCAACGAAGACCCAGCACAGCCAAAAATTTGAAAAAAGATAGTAAACTCCTTGAGAGAAGGGACCAACTTTTCACTAAAAAAAAAAAAAGGCATACTTCCTTCATGGAGACAGAGACAGTGCTAAGATGGGGAGGAGCATGGGCATAGGGTAAGCTAGTAATGATTTTCCAGTTTTGGGGTTGGGGAAAATTTGGGGGTTCATTATGTGATTGTGCTTATACAACTGTGATACATATTCATTCAAAGGTATCATTTATTTTAAAAGATGAAGAAGAAACAGCAATAGCATGAGAACAGGTGATGGGAAGAGTGCCAGGGATGCGGCTCACTGAGATTAGTGGGCTGGGGGCACAGGGGGGAGGAGAGACGTGAGTGAGTCTGACATCCCACGTGGGAGGAACCTAGCCAGGGCCTGGGTCTGGGCGCGTCTAGGGAGCCGCCCACAGCTGTAAGTGTCAGTCAGCTGCCTCCCTCTGTGACCCTGGACCCATCCCTTCCCCTCTCAGCCTCGGCGACCCTGTGAACACAAGGAGGGTGGCCACTTTCTTCCCTGGTGTTCCTTGCAGAGCAGTGTGACCCTAAGACCTCAGTCACAGATGAGAGGGGCATATACAGACCCTCCTCTGCCCCACTGACCACTGCAGGCTTCTGGCATCCTCAGGTGCCAGGGAGGTGGCTTTGGAGGCAGGCCAGCCACGGGGTCCACCCAGAACCCCTCCAGCTGTCTGGAGCTATGCCTCAGACCTATAGTCGTCCCACTGCCTGGAACCTCCTGCTGAGGCTGAGCCCAGTGTCAGGCTCAGGTGACCTGGTCACAGCACTTCTGGGCTCACGGCGCAGACCCCTTCATTCTCTTGGCAGAGAACCAGACACCATCCTAGAGCTAAGGATATAAGCATTTAAAAAGTCTTTGTTCTCCTGGAGCCGATATTCTGTGCAAAACATGTGTTTGTGATACATGCTAAGCAGGAAAAGCGGAAGAGGAGGATAGGAAGTGTGTGTGGGTGTGAAGACTGGAGGTAAATGAGTAAAGACTTGAAGATGGTGAAGGAGTGAGCCATGCGGACATGTTGGGGAAGAGCGTGCCAGGCTGAGGGAATGGCCAGTGCAAAGGCCTTTGCTGGGATGGCAAGAGTGGGGGAGCAGCAGAAGACAAGGTCAGAGAAGTGAGTGGAGGGTGAATTGCCCCTGCCTGGAGAGAGGTGAGGCCAAGGCTTGTGCCAGAGGTGAGGAAGGTCTCTGGAGGAGAGAGGCAGGTGACACGGCAGGAGGGAAAGAAGGGAGGGAGGCAGGAAGGGAAGCAGGAAGATGAGGTGGGGCAGGTGTCATGGTGCCTTATCCCTGCTCTTGGCTTTGCTCACACACACAGCCCCTCCTGTAAGTATTCCCTGGCTGGACTCCTGAGGGACATCTGTTCAGCTCTGGGAGCCAGGCTGGGATGTGAGCTATAGGAGTCCTAGCTCCTCTCCCATTCTTCTAGTCCTAGGCTGGCATGGACTGGCTGTGTGACCCACACATGACCCTTCCCTGCTCTGGGCCTCAGCTTCCCTATCTGTAGAGTGAGGCTGGGACCTCTTGGCATCTGAGGAGCCTACCTGCTCTGACTTCTTGCAGCACTTCAAAGCTTCATATCACAACCTCATTACTGCCCCCTGCCTCAGGCTGGCTGAGGCTCTGTTTGAGATGGGGACACGGATGGGACAAGAAGGAACCCCCCCAACACCGTCAGCTCCAGGCCAAGCTTCTCCAGGGCTTTGCCAATGAAGGCCTGGTCCTCAGTTTGGTGGTCCTGGCTTTGGGAAGGGCTCTTCTTACTCCTTGCCTGGCCTGCCGCTCTCCCACTTGCACTCAGGTGGCACCTCGGTCTGCCTGGTCTCACTGTCTCCTCCTCAGATGAGGTTCTGCAGATCTGGGAGAGGTGGGAGGAGCCATCTTGGGCTGAACCTTGATGCTGGCAACTGCAGAGGGAGAAGGCTGTGGCCACACAGCCTGCTCTGGCTCTGTACCCACCCTTGTGCTGAACCCAGAGCAGGTCTAGAGCTCTGTACCCACCCTCCCATGTGCAGGACTCATAACCATGGCATCTACGAACACAGACAATGAGGCCAGCCCTCCTGGTTCAAACAGCTGCTCTGCCACTCACGGTCTGTATGAGCTTAGGTAGGTCAGGACGTAACAGCACTCACCTCCCAGGCTGCTGGGATGACGGAATGAGCTCAGCCTGGCACGTGGGGAGGGAGCATCCTGTCACCACTCCACACTGTCTCGTGGTCCTCATGTCATCACACCCATCTGACACCCAAGGAATCTGGGGCCTGGGGAGGCTGGCTCAGCAAGGGGTACAGAGTAGGGATTCTAGTTCTTTGCTGATATGATCTCTACTGGGTTTTATTTGGTCTTTAAACTGTGAAATATATTCTGTATATATTCTGATATATTCTGTATATATATTCTGTGTGAATAGAACATACAGTTAAGGGCTTCCCTGGTGGCTCAGTGGTCAAGAATCTGCCTGCCAACGCAAGAAACATGGGTTAGATGCCTGATCTGGGAAGATCCCACATGCTGCAGGGGAGCTAAGCCTGTGAGCCCCAACTATTGAGTTCCTGTGCTCTGGAGCCCGGGAGCCACAAGAGAAGCCACCACGATGAGAAGCATGCCATCACAACTCGAGAGTAGTCCCCGCTCACCGCGACTAGAGAAAAGCCCGAGCAGCAATGAAGACCCAGACAGCCAAAAATGAAATTATTTTTAAAACACAGTTAAAATAACAGTGAAACACCAAAAAACAAATAAGTACACTCTATATAAGTGAAAAGCCCAAACATTCAAGTACCCTGACCCAGCTCTGGCAGGTTATTGAAACTCTCTGGGTCTCAGTTTCCTTATCTGCAGAATGGGGGTCATGTGGCCCAGAGGAGTGAGGTGCTTTAGGTTTCAGGTTTGCCACTGGCATTGATGGAGCAAGGCTGGGCAGAGTTTACCAGAGTTCATGGTCTCCCCTTGTGTATGTGTTCAGAAGCCAGGGTGGCAGTGGGCGGATACCAGAGGGTGTGTGAGGGGATGCTCAGAGGCTGAGACATACAGTTTAGAGGCAGGTACACCCAGGCACACAGCTGAGGTCATATGTCCAAGGCTGAGCCTTTGAGTCCTCCAAAGTGAAAGTGAAAGTGAAAGTGAAGTCGTGTCCGACTCTTTGCGACCCCGTGGACTATAGCCCACCAGGCTCCTCCGTCCATGGGATTCTCCAGGCAAGAATACTGGAGTGGGTTGCCATTTCCTTCTCCAGGGGATCTTCCCAAGCGGGGGATCGAACCCAGGTCTCCCGCATTGTGGGCAGACGCTTTAACCGCTGAGCTGAGTACTCCAGGGACCAGGCAAAACCCTTGCTGGCTGATAAAGAGTATTCCTCAGACGGGGGTTCCTGTTGCAAGGACGTGTTCTTGCCCTTGCTGCCCCCCACATTCCTCCACGTATGCCCTGGTTCTTCTGGTCCCAGGTCAGGGGACATTAACAGGAAGATGAACTCCTAATGGAGGCCCAGCCCCAGGGCAGGGGAGACTGGCTCGGGTAGACTGGCTGGTGGAGACACCAGGGGGCAGTCTGGAGGTTGGGTGTGTTGAATTAGAGGTACTTGAGGGCTATCTAGGGAAAGGCCTGGTCCCAGGCTAGAGAAGGAGCTTTTAAGCCGAGGGAGGCAGTTAAGAGCTTGCAGGTGGACGAGGTGGCCCAGGGAGAGACGGTGGAGCCCCTCTGAAAACGGTGTTTCAGGGATGGCTGAAGGGGAGCAGGCAGCCAAGGTCTGTGATCTCCCCTGACTCCAGGAACCTGAACTCTATGGGGCCTTACCTAACTTGTGCTTTGGGGCCAGTCCCTTCCCTCAGGCGGTTCAAACAAGTAAGGGCAAATGAGGGAAGCCCATACCTTCCTCGGCAATGTGTAAAAATGCCCCAGAGACGCTCGCCTTACAGGACTGCCCTGTAGCACTGAGTCACACAGCTCGGGCCCAGCTCTGGCTCTGGCAGTCTCTGCTACTCGCCCTGTCCTCATTTCCCTGCCCTCCAGATGACAGAGTGCCCATGGCAAAATCCTTGGACTTTTCTCTTTCACCTTCCCTCCCAAAATGACTTCACCGGCTTTTTAAATACCACTGGATGCCAACAGCTCCCCAAATTAGATCTCCAGCTCAATCCTGTCTCCAGATTTCAGAGTCTCATGGACAACTGCCTGCCGGTCAGATTTTCCTCTCACAAGCTTGCTCCTCCTAGATTTTCCTATCCCAGTAAAAGGCACATTCAATCTTCCCATTTCTCAGGCCCCAAACTTTGAAGTCATCTCGGCTCCTCCTCTCACACTCCACATCCCATCTGTCCACAGACCCTTTAGGTATGATTTGCAAATTGTGTCTAGAATCCAACGACTTCTCAGAGTCCTTGGTTTGAGTCACTGTCACCTTGCTCTTGGATTACAGCAGTGGCCTTCTGACTTTTCCCAGCCTCTTCTTTGGTTCTGACTCAGCCCTACAGTCTAGTCCCAGGTGCTGCTGCTGCTGCTAAGTCGCTTCAGTCGTGTCCGACTCTGTGTGACCCCATAGATGGCAGCCCACCAGGCTCCCCCGTCCCTGGGATTCTCCAGGCAAGAACACTGGAGTGGGTTGCCATATCCTTCTCCAATGCAGGAAAGTGAAAAGTGAGAGTGAAGTCACTCAGTCACGTCTGACTCTTAGCAACCCCATGGACTGCAGCCTACCAGGCTCCTCCGTCCGTGGGATTTTCCAGGCAAGAGTACTGGAGTGGGTTGCCGTTGCCTTCTCCAAGTCCCAGGTGGCGCAGTGGTCAGATCAGATCATATCAGATCAGTTGCTCAGTTGTGTCAGACTCTTTGCGACCCCATGAATCGCAGCACGCCAGGCCTCCCTGTCCATCACCAACTCCCGGAGTTCACCCAGACTCACGTCCATCGAGTCAGTGATGCCATCCAGCCATCTCATCCTCTGGCGTCCCCTTCTCCTCCTGCCCCCAATCCCTCCCAGCATCAGAGTCTTTTCCAATGAGTCAACTCTTCACATGAGGTGGCCAAAGTACTGGAGTTTCAGCTTTAGCATCATTCCTTCCAAAGTAATCCCAGGGCTGATCTCCTTCAGAATGGACTGGTTGGATCTCCTTGCAGTCCAAGGGATTCTCAAGAGTCTTCTCCAACACCACAGTTCAAAAGCATCAATTCTTCGGCGCTCAGCCTTCTTCACAGTCCAACTCTCACATTCATACATGACCACAGGAAAAACCATAGCCTTGACTAGACGAACCTTTGTTGGCAAAGTAATGTCTCTGCTTTTGAATATACTATCTAGGTTGGTCATAACTTTCCTTCCAAGGAGTAAGCGTCTTTTAATTTCATGGCTGCAGTCACCATCTGTAGTGATTTTGGAGCCCAGAAAAATAAAGTCTGACACTGTTTCCACTGTTTCCCCATCTATTTCCCATGAAGTGATGGGACCGGATGCCATGATCTTCATTTTCTGAAATGTTGAGCTTTAAGCCAACTTTTTCACTCTCCACTTTCACTCTCATCAAGAGGCTTTTTAGTTCCTCTTCACTTTCTGCCATAAGGGTGGTGTCATCTGCATATCTGAGGTTATTGATATTTCTCCCGGCAATCTTGATTCCAGCTTGTGTGTGGCGCAGTGGTAAAGAATCCCAAGGCCAATGCAGGAGATGCAGGAGACATGGGTTCAATCCCTGTGTCAGGAAGATTCTCCTGGAGTAGGAAATGGCAACCCACTCCAGTACTCTTGCCTGGAAAATTCTATGGACTGAGGAGCCTGACGGGGTACAGTCCATGGGGTTGGAAAGAGTCGGACACGACTGAGCGACTATGAACATTCATACAGTATAGTCTTAAAACAGCAGCTGGTATGACATTTTCCAGAAACGAAACAGATCTTATCATTCACTCCTCAGCCCTGTTTCCAGTGACTTAAAGGCCCCTGCTACTCTCTCCTTTACTCATCCCGCTACTACCTGGTGGCTCTGCTGTTCCCTTCAAGGTACATGGCATATTTCTACCACTGAGCATTTGCCTTGGCTGTTCTGTGTGGGAGGGTCTCCCTTCAGGTGTTTGAAACTTTAGATGTTTTTTCTCCTGTGCTTATATTATGTATACCAATAAGCAGAGAGAAACAGCATTAAAAAAAAAAAAGGAAACGAAAAGGTGATTAACTTAAAAGATACCGGTTATAAACTCATCTAAAAAGTTTTAGTGTTTTCCTAAGGCAAAGTGTAAGTAATCCCCTGGCCCTGGTTTGGGGATACACACTGCCCCCTCATGGCCAGTGCACAAAAAGGCCTCACCGGGACGTGGTCTAAGCTTCCCTCCCACTTGTCCTGACCTGCTGGGCTGTGCAGGCTCAGGGACTTCAGAATGAGCTGTGTGAACAGCTGCTGCTCTGTCTGTGGAGCTGGCAGACACAGGTTTTGGAGTCAGAGCTAGTAGGGATTTCAGATCTCCAATTCACTGAGTGATCTTGGGCAAGTGACCTAACTTCTCCAACCTTCAGTTTCCTCATAGGTAAAACAGAAAATAACGATACACACTTCATGGGGCTTTGGGGAGTAAAAGATACGAGCACAGTGCCTGGTGTATCAAAAGTGCTTGAAAGCTATTAGAAGTGCTCAATAGCTACTAGCAGCTTTCACTTAGAAGCTTCCGCTATTAGAAGCTAATAGTTCTTCACTATTAGAAGAGAGTCTTGGGAAAGTGTGGGTAGGTAAAGACTCCTGATTCCCTCACCCATGTGGCAAGTGGTGGTAGTGGTGTAAGGGGGCAGGTGACTGAAAACCCCAGCCCTTGCCAGAGCAGCCTCACGACGGCTGTCCCTTCCCTCCCTATGCCCGAGAGACAGTCCCAGGACAGGCTCCAGAGGCTTGACCATGTTGAGCTGCCACATGACACTGGGAGACCCTCCTGACCCCTCAGACCCTGCCAACCCACTCTCCTTCCAAAGGCCCAGGGCAGTACACAGGCAGGAACTACTACTACTCAGCTGACAGGTGGGAAAGTCAGTGCCTGGACACTGGAAGCAAACTGCCCAGGAACAGAGTGAGCGGAGGGAGACAATCGGGCCCGGCTGTCCAGCCGAGTTCTCTGCAGTGGGTGTCCCGGGAGGCTGTGCGCGTGAAGCTGGGGCTGAGGGCAGGACTCCACAGGAACTCTGTTCCGGGAAAACAGATCCTCTTTTTCTGAGAACCAGCCCCCTCTGCTGGCCTAGCTTGGGGAACCCCAGGCCTGTCTTGGTCTGGCACACAGCCCTTGGAGCCCTGTCCCTTCTGGCTGGGTCTTTTCAGACTGGGGTGGGTCTGGCTTGGAGAACACCCTGGGATATGTGAGTGCTAAAAGGCCACGGGAGATACTATGGGACATCTGTGGAACTTTCCCAATGGGTGTGGCAGGGCGCGTGAGGGACTGAGGAAGGAAGGCAGGTCTGTGACAGTGAAGCAGTTCTGGCCTGTCCCTCCTTGCCCCACCAGTTCTGGAAGAGGGCAAACTGGCAGGTTTTCCTTAGAGAACACGGTCTCCAGGCATGAAGCAACACTGGTACCACTTGGGAAGGACCCCCCAAACCTAAACCTCAGGGCCACTGTTTGAGCCTCCCCCATGCATTGGAAAAAGAAATGGCAATCCACTTGTGTTCTTGCCTGGAGAATCCCAGGGACGGGGGTGCCTGGTGGGCTGCTGTCTATGGGGTCGCACAGAGTCGGACACGACTGAGGCGACTTAGCAGCAGCAGCAGCATCCCTAGGACTGACATTCCTTCTTCCCCTGGCCTGTCCACCACTGGCATGGCCAGGAGCAACCCCAGACCCCGCAATCAGGAGGACGGCTTTCATCTCCATTCTGCACACAGCCTCTCACAGCACACCAGAGTGGTACCACTGCTGAGTGGAACTAGCCCTGCCAGACAAGCCAGAGGGAATTCCAGAGTTCAGAACTTGGCCTCTGGAAAGCTCTGGTCCCAAGAGTAAACTCCCATTGGAGACTGGAGCTGGAGGGGCAGGAAGATACCACTGGATTCTCAGGGAGCAAAAGTGGGGTCCTGATACCCACAGGCCCCCTCCATGTAAGAGGTAGAGGTGTTTTTCCTTTTAGCCCACACACAGTGTAATGTACTTAGATTTGCAAGGTTTGGTCTAAGGGCACTGTTTAGTGGGGAATCCACCAAACCCATGAGAACCAGCCCCCCTTTGCTGAGGGGGTCTGGCTCCCTTCTGACCAGCAGCCTGTGCTCCCTCCTAGATCTCCTGACCTCTCCCCTTTGCAGCACCAGCTCCCACCACCTCCTCCTCTCATCTGCATCACTCTGGCAGCTTTGGGCTGCTTTCTTGCCTCAGTTAGCCCTCTCAACCCTTTGACACCCTCTGAGTGGCTACTCCAGAACAGGGTGGGCAAACTAAGGTCCTGGCCAAAACCAGCCTGCTGCCTACTTCTATACCGAATACAACCCACGAGTTAATAGTTCTCTCATTTCTAAATGGTTGGAAAAATATAAAAATATTTTCTGACACATTGGAATTCTATCAAGTTCTGATTTAGGGTCTATGAAGTGTCAAGACGAGAGCCACACTCATGCCCGTATTTATTGTCTGGGGCTAGTCCACACAACAGGGGTAGACCTGGGGTAGCCACACCAGAAACTCACAAAGCCTACAGTATCCGGGCCTCTACAAAGACCTCTGCCGCCTCCTGCCCTGTTTTAAGTCCAGCTGTGATGCTCTGCTGAGAAACCCTCTATGGCTCCCGACAAAGTGACTCCTGTCTACCTCTCCAGCTTCATCACCTGTCCCTCCAGTTGTCTGCCCACTCCGGACAACCAATCCTTCCTCAAAACTCCCACAGACCATAGCCCTGGGCTTGTCTCAGGCCGTTCACTTGGAATGCCTCGCTCCTCCAAATGGCAGTCTGCCATCTCAAGACTCAGCTCAAATGCTTGTTTTCCTTCCCCATCCAGGGGTAGCTCCCCCAGGCATGAGGGCTGACTCCCTCCCAGCATGCCACAAAAAACTCCTTGTATGGCTCCTCAGCTTTTAATAAACAGACTGATGACCTATCTGTGCCAGACCAAACACTCTCACTCTATTTGTTCTGGTATGTTCCCCGCTCTGGATTACTAACTGCAAAAGAGCAGGCCATGTCTGTTCCCCACAGCCAAGCACAGCCCAGCACGGGCAGGGACACACGTGTTCACCATAAGTGGCTGGTTAGCATTCTAATCCTTTACTTGGCGGGAATGACGGAGAAAGAGGCCTACATATTTTCCGAATGCTGTCAAGTTTCAGCACGTGTAACAGTTCAGGCACCTCCATGTACATTATCTCATTTAATCCTCAGGACTCTGGTGAGGAAGGTGGTAGCTCCACTCCATCAGGCAGCTGCAGAGTGTCCCATGGCAGAGCTGGAAGCTAAGATCAGGTCTCCACCTCCTGCTGGTGTGGAGAGGCTCTCGCAGTACAGCTCACCCACTCAACCCACTGCTTCAAAGATGAAACAGATGCTTGAGGCCCCTATCGGGTGTGGGGCCACTGACCCTCTGCTAAACGGGCTCGGGAGAGGTGGCTCTGTCTCCTCCCTCCAGTCACCTGTCCCCACCCTCCCACCCGTCCTGCTGGACCTGATGTCTTTCGAGGCAGAGTGCCTGGGTCAGGACCAAAGGGCGGCCCTGCTTTTCCTGGTAAAACTAAGTGCCAGTTTTGTGACATCACTTCTCATTTCTCCTTCTGTTGCTCTGGGGTTTGTGGCTTTTCTGGAGCAGAACGAAGTTGCTGAAGTCTGGCCTCCATGTTGAAGAGGTACCAACGCAGAGGGCTGAACTAATGTGACTGCAGCCGCACCTGCCTTACAGGAGCCTGAAGAATACCTCGGGGGCGTGCTGGCGTAAGCCCTGGACCGTTCACATGGTTTTCTGAATATGCAAACAGAAGTCCAGAGCTCAGAGATAGGGAAAGCCCCAATACGGTTGCTGCAGGCCTGGAAGAAAGTGACATGGGAAAGGCAGGCGCCCAGGAGACTCCTTCTCAACCAGACAGGAGGGGTTATGCCTGCACATGTCAGTGCAGAGAGGCCGCAGTGTGAACCAGTGGGAGGAGGAGCTCATGCTATGTCCTCCATCATCATGGTGGAGAGGGAACCTGTCACCACACAGGATCAATGCTAAGAGGCCCTCTGTGGATTCTGGAAGACAGGTCCCCCAAACCCTCTCCTAGGTCTGCACTGATGCTACTGAAGACCACTCAGATAAGTTTAGCTAGGTAGACCAGGCAGAGCTTTTGGCAAAAGACTCAGCAAAGACAGCTGGGTTTAACCGCACACCTGACTTCAGATACGGTGTACCAAGCCGTTGTTTGGGACTTTGGACTGCGAAGTTTTAGCCTTTGTCTTTCCGAAGATAGTGATCACTTTGGATTAAGAATGCAAGGCATTGTCAGGAGGAGGATGGGTAACTGGATGGACATCTGAGGCCATGCCTAAGTGACATTTTCAGGTTAAAATTCCGGTTTGACTAAAATCAAGTCCTATGTTCCCCCAACCCTCAAAGCAATCATGGTGATGGTGTGAGGAGTCTGTGCAAATTCAACTGAATCACTAGTGATCATTCAGTCAGAGACATGGCAATAGTGAGACACAGTGAGACACTTTACACACAGCAGAGCGGACAAGGGGATTTCTGACACAATCGTGGTTTGCAAGTATCAAGGTCAAGACAGTAGGTGAGCTGTGAGTCCACCAGGCAGTCGGGAACAAGCATGATTTATCTGCGGGGAAAAAATCTCCATCACACCCAATGATTTTTTTTCCTAAGTGTGTCATGATCTCCTCAGTCCTGGACATCAAAGTAGTCAATTACGGGCTCCTTCGCTATCTTCTGTAAATTGCTGCTCCCAGGATTCCTGAAAAGCAAACACAGAATGAGCAATCTTTTCTTGCTTGGGGGAAACCGATTCAGGCAGGTTTCAGAAAGTGAAGGGTCAGCTTCTTTACCGTGTGTGAGATTCTGCTAAGACAGTGCAGTCCACACGAGCAAGTAACTGCTGGAATTTGGTGAAGGGCACACAGGAGTCTATATTAACACTATTCTATTCTAAAATTTTTCCAAAATAAAGACCTTCCCCAGGGCAGGACTGGGGCTGGTCCTGAGAGCTACTTGGCCCCAGGAGCTCCTGGCTGACGCTGTGCCCAGTGGGCAACACTGATCTGTCCCGTCCAGTTCCAAGGGAACAGAGATGGCTAGGACCCTCCTGGTGACCTTGTACACTTCCCTACCCACCCTCCCAGAGGTGTAGGAGGCTCTGGAGAGCTTCTGTGTGGAAGGCCAGAGCAGGAGGAGAGACCCCACTGGGTTCCCAACAGCTTCCAGCTAGGTGGCCTTGCTCTGTAGGGCAGCTGGTCCCCTCCTGGGAAGGGAAGGCAGGATGACGACCCCTCTCTGCTCCTGGCTGAGAAAACACCTGCCAGACCTGCTGCTTGCTCGTGCTATTTTCTTTCCTCTTTAATCACTAGCATATGGAAAAATGATTCAAACCATATGTAAGCAGAGCAAAACACGCAAGTTTCCCCCTTCACTGCCAATGCCCGCCTAGAATCCCACTTCTGTCTCCAGAGTAACTGCTGTGAACTGTGAGATGTTCCCACATCACCTGGTGTGGCAGACTGAATCCATTTCCCAGTGTCACCATCTATACCATGGAAATTACGGCTAGTGACTTTGCTCCCTGGAGGGCAAGTAGGCATTACAAACAGCAAACCTGGGACCCCTCTGGCATGAACAAATGTGTGTCCAGCATCTCAGTCAAACATCATATATCTGAATGCAACACCCCAAGGCCAGACCCAATGAGGTGCCAATGACTAGTGCAGCCCAGGGCAATTTACTCCTCGGTGGCATCTCCGAACAGACATGGCCCTTTGGGAAGCAGCTAAAGAATCCTTACTTGTCTGTCTGTCTGTGATGAGCAATCGGTGGCGGAGGCCGTGACTGATTCTCCTTTTCGAGTACACCTGTCAGTGTGGTAGAAGGACAAATGGACTTCCCTCTGTGAAGTCAGAACACAAAGTATTGAAAAGTGAGAACTGTTTGTGGAGACAGGCAGACAGCTGGAAATCCAGTCCATGACTCTTAACGTGATGCTGCAGGGCACTCTCTGATATGACCTGTCACCTTTGATTAATCCTCATCCCTTTCATCTACCTCTGCTGAGCCCACTACCTTCTTCCTCTAAACTCACTTGAGTCTTCTTTGTTGGGAGGTTCTTCCAATTCCCCCAGATTCGGATAGTGATCCTAGGTCTTGCAGTCCCCTCCTCGCTCATACTCCTGCTTCAGTCTCCTCTAATGGCAAACACTCTTCACAGAGGATGCCCTGAGTCCCAGGCCAGCACTGTTTCCATGATGCCAGGAGGACACAAGGGGACAAGGGATGGATCTGATGTGAAATATGCTTTAGGTGTGTCTGCTCTGAGGTCTGAGGCATGGGCTTTACTTTCTGGTTCAGAGCCTTAGATCAGTCAGAATGGCTGGCCCAGAGGCAGACTCTTCACCTAATCTTCCAAAGAAGGAAGTAAGAAAAACAACAGCCCAAGGCCAGGCCCAAGGAAGCACCAACGACTAGTGCAGCGCTCCTGCACTAGCCACTGGCCAGCCCAGCTTCTCAGGTCCAGTGTGCCTCACCGAGCAGTTTCCCCTCTGACAGCAAGATGCACCCACCTGACCGCAGTGACCACGACGTTGCGCTTTGGCTCACTGTCATAGCTCACGCTCTCCAGGCCGTACACCTGGGCCAGATCGTGGATGATCCGGCGGTGGTCTCTGTTCATGGGAGGGAAGCAGTGGCTCTTCTTACTACTTTTCCCCTGTATGGAAGGAAAAGAAGACTGACTGGTAAACATCATTTTGAAAAAAGGCTATGCCTATAGAGGTCCTTCCCACTGTCCTGGAACAGCCTGGGTCAATAAAGAGGTGACGGAGTTTGGGAGGCCCATGGTGCATGGCAACTCTCTGCC
The DNA here is from genome assembly GCF_002263795.3 of Bos taurus. NCBI lineage: Eukaryota > Metazoa > Chordata > Mammalia > Artiodactyla > Bovidae > Bos > Bos taurus. The sequence goes on along the minus strand of NC_037335.1, from coordinate 75,122,115 downwards.
TGCGGGGCAAGGGTCGGGGCGTGGGGGGGCGTGGGGAAGGGCATGGGATGTACTTCCTGCATCTCCTCTGTGAGCCATGTGGCAGCAGCTGGCTGGGGCCAGGGGGACCGTGGGCAAGTGAACTGAGCCTGACGTGGATACTGCAATGGTCGCTCCCACAGGGCCTCTAACTGGGGAGTGAGTGATGTTTTTAAGAAATGACTAAATAAACTGAAGAGTTACAAAACAAGAAAATCTCACTTGTACACTCCACACTAAAAATTGTGAATTTATAGAGACAGGCTAGCAGAGAACTACATCTGCTCAGGTTTCCTAATTAGGAGGGGAACAATGATTCCATTTTCTTCTTTGTGCTAGTATCCTGCTGGGAAGCAGGAACAGAAGGGAGGCAGGGCAGAGGGTGAGTAGACAGCAGGAAGGAAACCTATTTTCATTAGATGTGGAGCCAAAGGAGCCATCTCTCCCTCACTCACATGCCCTCTGAATGAAGAGGGAGTCGCCGCAGGGCTGGCTATTGCTGACTACATGAGAGGCTTTTTTGATTAAAGCCACCTCCTCGACATCTCCGCTGCCTCCAGGACAGGCTTCCCTCTCTTGAAGGAACTGATACCATTACTGTTCAACTCTACTCATTCAACTTTATATCTTTGCCCAACATATTCTTTCCTGCCTTTGGGGTAATAAGAACCAGTGAGTCCAATCATACAACAGTCCTTCAGAGATCTCTGTATGTGCGTACTCAGTCACTCAGTCATGTCTGACTCTTTTGTAACCCCATGGACTGTAGCCCACCAGGCTCCTCAGTCCCTAGGATTTCCCAGGCAAGAATAAAATGGGTTGCCATTTCCTCCTCCAGGGGTTCTGCCTGACCCAGGGAGAACCTCCATCTCCTGCATTGGCAGGCGGGTTCTTTACCACTGAGCCACCAGGGAAGCTCATCAGAGATCTGAGGAGTTGGCATGTCTTCCTAAGTATCCCTACTGAATCCCCTTCATCGAGAGTGTTTCCTCCCATTCTTGGGCACAGGGCTAGGATGTGTATTTACATTTAATATTACTGCAGATATCTTTCTTGAGCCAGGCTAGAGCTTCCATGAAGCTATAATGGCTGGGCTCTGGAGAAAGGTAAGGATCCTCAAGGCAGCTCTGACTTTTTCCTACAACTACTTTACACTGATAGTGTTTCTAGGACTTGATTTTTTTTTTTTTTTAATCAAGTTGGCCTTAGAAACATGTAGAGTTGGATATTTTGATTTCAACCTTATTCACAGCCTCCACAAGGGCTTCCATTTCCTTCTCAATGTCGCTGACAAACCTTAAGTCCTTCCTGAAATGAGAAATAGCCACAGTTAATTGCGTTTGTTTCTGCTCTTTTGAGATCCCTTCCATCCACCCTCTGCCTATACAGTGCAGAGAATGGACAATGTGGGCAGGAAAATTGCAGAGGCCAGGCAGGAACTGTCAGATAACAGAAGGCTGAATGTGACAGAACAAAGGAAGAGAAAGTAATAAGAAAACAATTATGAGAAGAGAGAAGACAGAAAGAGAAACAGTCATCAGAGGGCCAGGAGACAAGAGGAAAATAAGACCTGTTACCACCCAAGTGAGGACCACCCATGTGACAGAGACCTGGATGGGCAGAGGTGGAACATGGCCAGAGACCCTTCACTGCAAGCCAGTCCAACCCTTGAAGGGCCCCAGCTCCTATCACAGGGACTAAACACACACACACACACACACACACACACACACACACTCACACTTCCAAAGTTCAACTCTTCAATGGGACAGTTTTGAGAAACCAAGAGAATGACTTATTAAATACCATATAATTTCTTATAATAGATATAGATATAGATATATAGATATATATAGATATATATAAAAACTGACTCAACCACAGAGGACTGCATATCTTAAAAGAGCAAATATCTGGTAAGCCACACTTAAGAAAGTAGGTATCAAGTCACATACCTAGCATCTTCTTTCAAACTGTCACTGAATTTTGACCCTGAAGAACGTACGTTGAAAGGATCAGAATCATCACTGATATGAAATGCCTCTGCTAACCTCCTGAAAGAGAGTAAAGTATGTAAATGAAAGGAAAGAAGGGGGAGGAAAATTATCTCATAGTAACAGAGTGCCCACCAGGTTCTACGTTTTTTATACATTAATCATCTCATTTCAGTAAACCTGATTATTCAGGAGAATAAGAACAACTTGGGACAAGATATTGAATTGTCTTCACAGAACAAAATAAGTAAGATACATCTAGATGGTTCTGAGCAAGCTGTAGGCTGACACTGGAGACTCAGATTGTCTGAAGAGAAGGCTGAGGAGGGCGTGCACTGGGGATGGTCAGTGGGAAGGATTTCCTCTGAGGTTTCACCCAAACATCAGATGAATAAAGTAGAAGGATAATACTAAAATTAACATCACTCTACAGAAAGTCTACAAAATGAAGAATTCCATTAACAACATAAGTGCTGTGTTAATTTTAATGCACTTCCTTTCATACTTTTCTTCTGTAATTTTAAGTAGTACATGAAACTCTGAATCTTTTTTTTAGCATTTCTCATACTACTATTTGATTTTCACACTCCCCATATTAACAGTTGCATAATCTTCTAATTTTATATGTCCCACAACTTACATAAGCATGCCCCATTTAGGTTCCTGTAACAGTCTCCCAGTTTTTCAATATGATAAGTAACACAATATCTCTGAGCAAAAACCTTTTAAGATTATTTCTCTGGAAAATGTCTCCAGGTGTGGCAATAACTGCATTAAATAGTATGGACCTGAGACCCAGATCATCATGGTCTAAGGGTTCCACAATGCTGTTTATGCTTTGACCGGCAGCTGTATGAGTCTCGTGGCATCTCACCAACACCTGGTTATGTCCCTTTTTTTTTTAAAGATAGTTAAAATTCAGTTTAGCATTTATAGTTTTCCTTTACAAGGAGACAGGGATCTCTTACAAGCTTAATGCCCATAAGAATTTGGTTTATTGTTGCTAGGTTTTCTAATTTTTTACCAGCAGTTTAGTTTTCAAATTTTCAAGAGAATTCCTAGAGGGGGAGATCTTTTGATGTTTTGATCAGCTGGCCACTAATTCCAACGTACACATCAATAAAACATAACTGTGGGATGCATTTGGTCTGTCAGTTTTCCATTTCTGCAATGGAGCATGTATCTGCAACTTTAGATGGCATTTTCCTTTTCAAATTCACATGTCTTTTTTTTTTTTTTTCAGGTCTGTGAGTAAGAAAGAATCCTTATATAGTGAGGGTCATTATGTCATTGTTCAAATATTGAGGAGAAATTCAAAAGGCTTTCAGAAATAGCTAGTTCTAATCAATAACTTTAATTTACTGAGCATCTACTATGTGTTAGGCTTGTGCCAAGAGTTTTACGTATAGTATGGTTAGTTTTAATGTATTAACCCTATAACAACTCAGGGAGGTAGATACTATTATTATCACTCACTATTCACAGATACGTGGGAAAATTAAAGCTTAGAGGGATAATGTGTATTGTCCAAGGTCACACAGCTATGTGAGTGAAGCTAAGATTCAATTCCGAGCAATCTAACTCTAGAGCTATGGCTGGCTCTAACTGCTGTACAGTACTGTCTCAACTACACAAAGGTGCACTTCCACGTTCTGGAGGCCTTCTACGCATTCACTACAGCATTTCTAGAATCTCTGGACTGCGGCAGAGAACAACGTGACAACAGTTCTTAAAGGACAAGAGTTTTGAATAGCAATTATTACAAAGTTACCATAAGAGTCAAACCAAAGGAAATTTGGGCAGTGCTATTAATCATATTACCATCTACACATTTAGTCACCTAAAAAGGTATTGTTAACAATTGTTCAAAGTTGCACTTCTAGGTAAAACAAAACTGCACTTGTCTGCATGTATCTGTTTCTGTTTAACTCTATCTTGAAAAAATTTCAAAGAACGGTTAAGTTACAAGAATATTACAATGGGACTTCCTTAGTGGTCCAGAGCAGCTTCGAAGCTGGTCCGGGAAGATGCCATTGCGGGCAGCTAAGCTTGTGGCCCACAACTACTGAAGCCTGCACACTCTAGAGTCCGTGCTCCGCAACAAGAGAGGCCACTGCTTGCCACAACTGGAGAAAGGCCACAGACAGAACGAAGACCCAGTGCAGCCGAAAAACAAATTACAATAAGCTCCTACACACTCTTCACCCAAATTCTCCAAATATAAACATTTTCACACAACTATACCTTTAATCTCTGTTGGAACTAGAAAGTCTGTCAGGCACTGAATAAATGCCCCTTAATCTGATAAAGAATATACTCAAATAACTTACAACAAACGTCACAGACAGTAGTGAAATATCCATTATCACTACCTTCTATTCAATACTGTACTGGAGGCCTAGCCAGTGCGATTTGCCAAGAAAAAGAAAAAAGTTAAGAATTAGAAATAAATTAGAAGGGGACATGATTGTGTACATGCAAAATCCAAAAGAAGCTACAGATAAACTATTAGAAATAAGTAATTTAGCAAGGTTGTAAATACTGGTCAACAAATATCAATTGTATTCCTACATGCCAGCAACAAGCAATTAGAGAATTAAAATTTTAAAGTGATAACAAGAAAAAAATACCATTTATAATAGCATCAAAAAACATCAAACAGCAAAGAACAAATTTACTTAAAGATGTACAAAATCTATATACAGAAAACTATAAAAAATATCATTAAAAGAAAACATGACTAAATATAAGGATATACTTTGCTCAAGGAGGAGAAGCCTCAATATTACAAAGTATCAAATCTTCCCAGACTGATCTATAAATACCAGCTCAATCAAAATCCCAGTTTTTTTTTTTTTTGCAGATATTGATAACCTATTTCTAAAATTTAAATGGAAATGCAAATGGCCAAGAATAGCCAAGACAGTCTTAAAGAAGGACCATGTTTGAAGAGATATGCTACCACTTTTTAAGACTTGTTATAAAGGTACAGTAATTCAGATAATGTGATATTAACACGATGGAACAGAATGAACTCAGCAATAACCCATACGCAACATGACTACTTGCTTTAAGACAAAGGTGGCACCGCAGCGAACTGAGAAAAGGATTTCTTGATAAATGATACTGGTCGAGTGAACATTTGTTTGGAAAAAAAAAATAATGGAATCATGAACCCTCCTTATATTATGATTTAAAAAAAAAAATCGGTCCAAGTCAACTATAGTTGTAAATGTGAAATGTAAAATAAGGTTCCTAGACAATAACACAGAATACCATTATGACCTCAGGATAGACAAATACTTCTTAAACAAGCTATAAAATGTACTATTAACTAAGGAAAAGACTGATAAACTGAACTACATTAAAATTAGAAATTTTTGTTTATTAAGACACCGTTTGGAGAGTGAAAAGTGAATGCACAGAATGTGAGAAACAACAGTCCACACAGCAGGACTTCCCTGGTGGTACAGTAGATAGCAATCTGCCTGCCAATGCAGGGGACATGGGTTCAATCCTTGGTCTGGAAAGATTCCACATGCCTCAGAGCAGATAAGCCCTTGAGCCACAATTACCAAGCCTGTGCTCTAGAGCCTGTGAGCTGCAACTACTGAAACCATGTGCCTAGAGCCTGTGATCCACAACAAGAGAAGCTAGTGCAATGAGAAATACATGCACTGCAACAAACTTATTCTTATTCAATGTAGAGTAGCCCCTCCTGGCCACAGCTCAACGCTCACAAGCAACAATGAAGACCCAGCACAACCAAAAATAAATAAATCTTTTTAAAGGAGAATAAATGTATTAAAAAAAAAAAATATATATATATATATAAAGGTGGTGGTTTAGTTGCTAAGTCATGACTGACTCTTGCAACCCCATGGACTGTAGCCCACCAGGATCCTCTGTCCATGGGATTTCCCAAGCAAGAATACTGGAGAGGGTTGCCATTTCCTTCTCAAATAAAACAAAGGACTCATATCCAAGGACTCCCAAAATATATAAAGAATTCCTAGTAATCAATATGAAAAAGACAGATGATACAATGAAAAAATAAGCAAAGACTTGAACTGGTACTTCACGAAAGAGGATATCCAAATGGCCAATAAACATACGAAAAGGTGTTCAACCTCACCAGTCATCAGAGAAACATAAATTAAAAGCTCAGTGATATCCTGATATCCAGTTATACATCTACAAAAATGGATTAAAGTTTAAAGAGTATAACTTGGTACAACCATTTTGAACACTGGCAGAATCAACAGAAGCTGAAAATACGCATACCTTATTAATCAGCAATTCTACTCCTGAGTTTATTATCCAATAGGAATGAGTACATATATATAGCAAAGCTAGTACAAGGATGTTCTTTACAGAGCATTATTTGTAACAGCCCAATACCAATAACAACACATGTAATCTATTAACTATAGAATAGATAAGTAATGATACATTAAAATAAAATAAGTATTGTTCAGGAATGAAAATAAACAAAATACTGCCACATGCACCAAAAGGAGTATCACAAATATAATGAAAGAAACCAGACAAAAATACCACCCACATGATTTCATTAAAGTCCAAAAACAGACAAAATAATCTAAACTGTCAGAAGTCAGGATACAGGTTATCTCAGTGGAGTGTAAGAACAGCTTCTGGAAACTTTCTGTATCTTGACCTCATTGCTGATTACACCAATGTATTCAATTTGTGATGACTCACTGATCTATAGTTTTGATCTATATGTATGCTATACTTCAACATAAAAGTTCATTAAAAGAATTTTAAGCCTCTTATCTCCATTGGAATTAGGAAGTCTGCCAGTCCCCGAATTAGTATGCTGTGGGGCATGTAATGTTTATACTTGCCCCAAACCACTTAAGCTCATGTTTCAGAAACATGCTGAGATCACCTAACTGGTTTATCCTTAGGCACTTCAATTCTTGATGACTGAATTTCTTCTGCTCTCCAATAGCAGCAGAAGACTCAGAGCAGGTGCTGAATGAATGCTTGAAGGGTTGCCCCCTCCCACTAACTTCACAGAGCTCAAAGACAATCAGATAAATCGTAGTTCAAACTACTTACTTTTTCCTTTCCAAGGCTGAACATTCCTCATCACACTCCAGCCTTGAGAAACAAAGAAAAAATTAAGTGAGAATGCAGGTTTCACAGCTCCTACTCTGAGCAGCTCAGTTGGTAAAGAATCTGCCTGCAATGCAGGAGACCGGGGTTTGATTCCTGGGTCAGAAAGATCCCCTGGAGAAGGAAATGGCAACCCACTCCAGTATTCTTGCCTGGTGACTCCCAAGGACAGAGGAGCCTGGCAGGCTACAGTCCATGGGGTCACAAGAGTCAGACACGACTTAGTGACTAAACCACCATCACCACTCAGCAATAAGTTCTTGGATGGTCACCCTAGAGATTGAGCATACTCTTGCCAGACAATGGCTGGATGAGGTCCCTCTCAAGGACAGGTGGGCAGGCCTTCGAAGGACTTCAGAGTGTCCCAAGGCTGCTCAGCCCCCCAAATGCTCCCAGCAGCCCTCTGACAGCCCCATCTCCCTCTCTTGACACAGCCACCTCTCTGTTCTCTTGCAGGTTAAAAGTACATACCCAGGTCTCTGCTTTCTCTGGCTACTATCTGGAGTGAGGCCCAGAAATGCTTCCTCTGGTCTTAGCTGTGTCCTGAGTAGGATTCACTGCACTGGAGTGGGTGTGGCCTCTTAATGTCAGAGGTCTGTTGAATACTGTGTGTGTAAGGCTTTACTATTGGGGACTGACACAAGTGAATGGTTCCTGCCCTCTGGAAATTAAGTCTAATGCGGGAAAGAAGGCACAGCTACACATTTTTTAAATTACCTGGCTTGGTGAATTTCCTTCTTGGTAATCAACTTGCTGATCTCCACTGAATCTCCAAGCTGCATGTCTGTTATTTTGGAGGCCATGGAAATAGCAGCTATTCTGAAGTACAAAAAAGAAAGGGAAGAAAGGCACTGCAGTTTCACAAGAATCTCCTCGCACCAGGCACACAAAATATGTCTTTCAAGAAAAATCTACCTCTTGACAATCTGTGTAGCCTTGGAAGCCCATTTACTGTAACTATCACACATTTACGTGGTATCTCAATTAGTCTAAACAGCTCCATAGGAAATGAGGTAATCAATTCCTTAGCACTCCCTTGAACATCTGGGCTAATGCCTGGCACTCAGTAGGTATTCACAGTCAATCTGATGTTGCATACTCCTGAAGTCCCACCTCTATGACACATCTATGCATCTCTGCATCTCCAAGATGTTATCTCTGAATCTATTCGTCCATCCATCCTAACATCTCCACTCCTGTACTCAGATCCCCATGTAACCACACAGGTCCCAAGATTTCAGGAGTCTGTAAAGACAACCCACAGAACACCCAGAAACCCCCACACTCCAGTAGGAGCACAGGGCCTGGCTGTGCCACCACAAATGGTGGGACATGAAAGCAATTCATGCAACCTCAGGACATCTTCCCTTCTGATCTCATGGTGAAATAAGACCAGAGGTAGAGAGAGAGAAAGGAGGAGAAATAAAATGGTTTACAAATTAAGGTTAGGGAAAGTAATAAGGTACATAAAGCAGTGCTTTTTCTTTGAACCTGAAAAACTAGACTCAAAATTTATTTTAAAAACTTTCCTTAAAAGTTGAAAAGATCCTATAATAAACTCCTGTATATCCTTTACCTAGACCTACCAATTGTTAACATTTAAGTAGCACTAACCTTTGATAAGTACTGGATGCTTCTGAGCAAACCATGATTTCTTTTCTTCGTCCACATTCACACTGCAGCTCTATCTGAAATAAGATGAACACGGAGCAGCGTTCAGCCCACGGAAAACATGTGAATGGGCAGGTTTCATTTTTAAAGCCTCTCTTGAATCAAACCTTGGCAGAGAACAGAGAGACAGGGAAAGGCTCCTCTCCAAGATGGGGGAGCTAACCACACATGCAAACTGACAACGTGGTGGCTGACATGCTAGGATGGAAGTGCCAGGTTTACAGTGCCCCTTATTGGGAATTATTCCTGTCCTTAATCCTGCCTGAAGGGGCAGGCCTAGAATGAAGTTTCTACCACCAAACCAGAGGTAGACACTTGACCCAGAACCAGCCAAAGTCTAATCGACTCCACTTCATCCCTCCACTTTCACCTCCTTGGGGGAGACCTTGCTTCATCCCTCAGAACAGTTAAGTCCCCCACTCACATGTTCCCGTGGGACCCCTGCAAGGGTGTAACTACTTCACAATCCTTAGCAGAGTCACGGGTAATTACCTGAGTAACCAGTTAGTATCTGTCCATCTGATTAATGGAACCATGTGTCTCCTGTCCACTGGTAGAGCTCCAGCATCAATACAGCATAACATCTTATACAAAACAGACACTTAAATACTTGTTGGATGAATGGAATGGGCAATCAGAGTCTCTTGAGAATTCGATCAAAGGGAGACAGAGACTGGTCAGGTGGCAGTGGGTACTTTCTGAACTAAAAGACCATCTCAAGCTTGGCAGACAGAAGTCCACCTTTCTCTCTGTTAACCTGAAGTTCCTTGTAACCAACGACCCCCAACTAGGATGTGTGCCAAGGTGCCACTGCAGACAGTTCTAGACTCATTAGCAGCACCAGGACCACAGCCAACACCCCACCCGGAGCCAGGACTACGTACCTTGGCCTTGCAGGTGGTCACTGGGCAGGGCAAGCTGAGGTGGCAGGGTGCCATACACGGGTGGCCACAGTTGGCTCTGGAGGTGGTGCAGGGCTGCTTGCAGATCTCGTCCCCCAGACATTCCCCTTTGTGACAGAGCCTCTGACACTTGTGCATCCCACATGGTAGCGTGGCACCACAGGGTAATCCACAAGAGATATCAACCAGGTGACAGGGAATGTTGCTTCGTAACTAGGAGAGAAGTAGCCGGGTTCTCATCTCCATTCAGGATCTGGGGTGGGTTTTAACTTCCTACTTAAACATTTCTGAACGTTCACAATCAGTATATTAAAAAAAAATATTTTTTTTAAATCAGGCTGATTTTCGAAGTCTGAAAGGTTAGTTTGAAAAGAAAACAAACCTGAGCTTTATTTAACAATGCTTGTTACAGTTTGAAAGGATTTGTTTTAGTAGCCGAGTGTGACTTGCAACAAACAAGGTGAGTAACAGGCATGTGAAACCAGATAACTAGGGAGTATCTGAAAATGCTATGACTAACTGGGAGGGTCAGGGGATCTTCTACGTCTGCAAACAGCTAGGGCACTGAATTGACAGAAACCCCGGGGGTGGGGGCACCGTTGGCTCATGGTTTCCGGACTGCTGGCAGGGCAGTTTTATGTAATTACTCAGCTCTCCTCACATCTCCCAACCTCTGGTCTCCATATTTTAGATAGCTCTGTCATTAAAAAAAATTTAGAAGCAACAGTCCATGGAACCGCCGTTTTTTCTTGAGAAATTGCCTTCATCCAGGATTCCTCACTCTAGGAAAAAGATGCTGGGATTTTACTTTTGTGGGACCAAAGATTACTCTCATGTACCCACCCAAAGTCTTTTAAGAACCCTCAAAGAGAGGAGTATACTTGGACTCTGATGAGGCATAACCTGTCATCTTGAAGAGGGCCCCAGAGTCTAGTACATACCTGCTTTGGATTTGGTACTTCAGTGGAAGGTATCCCCAGTCACTAAACACTCCATTACCACCGGGATAATTCGTGCACACGCTGTGCCCTGTGCTGCTCCCGCCCACATTATCTGCCTACTATCTTCTCATCGTCCTTCAGGAGGTTACTTATGTTACTTCCTTTAAGAACACCTTCCCTGGGTAGGGGTCCCTTCAGTGCTCTGTACTTCCCACACGGTTGTACCTATAATTGACTGCTCATTCATCTGCTTTCTGCCCCAGTGAAGGCTCCACCAGGGCAGGGCCAGCCCCTGTGGTTCATTTCTCAATCACTTGAACCCAGCCAGTTACCTGGTACAGAGCAGGCATGCAGTAAATATTTGCTGACTGAAGTCCAACATATGGATAACACATGGATCTCTCAGAATGGTTACTCTCAAAGGAAGTAAGAGTTTTCAGAGGAAGAATAAATACTAAGGATTATGACTTGAGAACCTCTGACAGGAAATAATGTCCATCAAGATAAGAATGCTGAAAGCATGTTGTCACAGTTGTCAAGAGTTTCAAGAAATGTTGGCCAACATGTTATGAAGTAAAAAAAGCAGGTTACAAAACAGTATAATCTTCATAGAGTAGAGGAGAATATGTAATACACATGCCTGAAGTCTACACACCAGAATGTTTAAGAGTATTTCTTTTTGGGTAGCAAAACTACATTAACAGTCTACAATTAATATGCATTTTTAAAATTAAAGAAACTTTAAAATTGTTTCAAAGGGTCTATAATCAGCAGTGCCAAATACAGCTTAGATGCTAAGAATAAGGACGAAAATCCTTCATGGTAGTGGCAGTGGGGAGGAGCAGGTTAGTGGGGAGGAAGGCGTTTGGCCCATCAGCAGGATGGAAATCTGTGAAGGGAGTAGAGAGAAGGATTGGTGGTAACTGGCAGGGAGCCCGCCTGCACTCTTGGGATGTTCTCACTGTAACACTTTTCCCAGACTGGCAAGCCCTCCCCATGCTAGCTAACCTGGACGCTGTCTCTGAACACAGCTCATGTTCTCAGGGGCTACTGGCTGAGTCTCATCTTATTGTAACCAGATTAAAAATGAGAGCAGAACAGTCTAAGAATGCTACTGACTGAATGGTTCTGTTTATGTGACCTCAGGAAAAGGCAACAGACTTTGTTAGGACAGGCAACAGATAACTGGTTACCGGCGCTGGAGGAAAGTGGAGAGTAATTCTGAAGGGACGTGAAGGAGTGAGTATGTGGGGATGAATGACCTGTTCCACATCTTGACTGTGGTGGTGGTGACATGACTGTATGACTGCTTGTGTCAAAACTCCTAGATTTGCATGCTAAAAAGAGTAAATTTTATTTTATGCAAACTATACCTCAATGATTAAAAAAAGGAAAAAAAAGTGGCAATAGCAAATCTCTGCTTCTTTGGAGCATATTTACTTTGAGAAACAATGAGGCTAATCCTCTTAACGAAATCCAACCATAAATCTCTGGTTGGAACGATGAACCACTCGAGAGAAAGCTTACCTCGTGTTTGCCCATGCACCACTTCTGGGTGAGGAAAGTACAAGGAGGGCACTTGTCCTCACTATGACATGAATGATACACTGGAGAAAGAGAAAGGCAAAATCTGGAATTATGTTCAAATAATACCACACAAACTATTATACATATTATAATAGCATTTGACATGGAACTTCTAAATTTAGGAGCTAAAAGTACTTTTTAAAATGGTCACTGGAAAGTAAAAGTAGTTGGCTTTATATTAAAGGGCTGAAAGATGAGCATGAGAAAAAGAAACCCAGCTGAGGGGGGAGAGACACAGAAGCAGAGAAGGGGGCACCCCATCTCCTGAGGCATGGCCACAGGGTCTGTGCACGTTACTCAGTCATGCTTGTGGTCCTACCGTACACAGCTCCCCTCTGTTCAGACATCTTGGTTACTTACCTCATCTAACATGCTTCCTCTGCCTCCTTTCAATTTCTTTACTCGCAGTTCATTCAAACTCATCCCCTAAACGAAGCCTTCCTTGGCTGACCCCTCCCTGCCCTGAGCTCTCTTGCTCTCCCTGACCTCTTGGTTCTGAGGCAGAAGGCTTGTTGCCATGCTATCTGCCCCATCTTCAGGCAATCGCTGGTTTTGGCAAATGTACTCAACTCCCATCTTCTTCCTCCCAGAAACAACAGAGACCCCTCCAGGTCCTGGGTTATTGTTTTCTTCCTCTGAACCTCCCTCTATGTCTGATACCATGCTGGATATACAACAATTGCTCAAGAAAAGTTAATGCTGAATGAAAGCAGGCTAAAATAAATCACAAATGGCTAAGTTCTCACTATGGACATTCATCAGCAGGATCTGGACTTCATCTTAACATCTGCAGGTGAAAGAAGTGAGTGCGAGCGAGTGTGCTGAGTGTCTGCTTGAATATTAACTTCACAGTGGCATGGACATCACTCACAGGCTAAGCTGGGAGGGTCATCTTAAGGTCTCCAGGGAAGGAGGGACTTCTCACTTCATAAGGAATTTACTTAATTCTTCTTCACTCTTAAAAAAATTAAGAACTGGTTGTTTCGTCAGTCTCAATCATATGGCCAGATTTACTGTAAGTATCAAATCTGATGACTTAAGTTATGTCAGGTTTGCCTCTGGGACATGACAAAAAAGGAAATGATGGGCTAGATACAGTCTGAGGGGAAAGCCAGTGACTAGACTGGATGGCAAGTGGGTGATGTCAAGTAGCTACTGGTCTGGTGTCTACAGCAGTCTATCACAGGAAAACTGGAAACCAACGTCCAGCAATATGAGACTGACTGAATCACTTATGGCCTATCCATGTAACAGGACACCCCACTATCATCTAAAAAAATATTTATTGATAAGGAGACAGATTAAAATTATAGTAATTAGAGAAAAAAATCTATTACTTAAAATAAGTTCAATAAAATTCCACTTTTATTTTAGGGAAAAAAAGGAAATATATATTTTTACCCATGGAAAAAGGCCCTGAAAAATCACCAGGCAAGAACACTAGAGTGGATTGCTATGCCTTTTCTCCAGGGGATCTTCCCTGGAGAAGATCCCGACCCAGAGACTGAACCCAGGTCTCCCGCACTGCAGGTGGATTTACCGCACTGCAGATTCTTCACCACCTGAGCCACCAGGAAGTCCGAAAAATACACAGGAAGGCATAATTCTTAAAAGGTTACATAAGATTTAATTTCAATCTTTTGATTTTACTTTTCTTTCTTTTTATATATGTTGCATCTACAACAAAACTGAAGTTACTTTTAATTTTATAAAAAGATGCTTAACTTTGAAATATGCACCAAAAGTGGAGGCCACAAAAAGGAAGACAAGACCAGCTGGGGCTTCTCCCGACATTCTGGGTGTGTTTGACACCCACAGGGTAAAGCAATGAAAAGCACTGTCATTCCCAGCTGTGGCCCAGATCACAGACCCATCTTCACAGAAGCAGTCCTGAGCACAGGGAACAAGGAGCAGCCATGACAGTGTGACCTGAAAGCAGTGAAAACTATCACGTGCTGTGCTAAGTCGCTCAGTCATGTCTGACTCTTTGCGACCCCAGGGACTGTAGCCCGCCAGGCTCTTCTATGGGATTCTCCAGGCAAGAATACTGGAGTGGGTTGCCATGCTCTCCTCCAGGGAATCTTCCCCACTCAGGGATCGAACCCATGGCTCCTGCATTGCAGATAGACTCTTTACTGCTGAGCCACCAGGGAAGCCCTGAAGACCATCATGCAACATCCTAAATGATACAGTGTGAGCAGGCTGTGAGGTGTGCAGGCAAGCAGATGGGACCCACCTGGATGGTCACATTCATGGACTCTGGCACAGGTCTGGGTACACTCAGGGGGCCTGGTGCCACAGGGAACTGGAGGGTAGATCACTGATGCACCACAGTGGCAGGTTAATTCATCAAAACCTGGTGAAGCAGCAGGTAAAACAAACCTTCATGAGTTTGAGATTCGCACACAGATAACTACAAACACACTTTTTTTTTTGGGTGGGGGGACTTCTATTTTTAGAGGCTAATTTTTAGGGGCCACCTTTTCTGGAGAAAAAAAAAAAAGGTTTTTATTTTATTAAAGTTGTCTGGTAGCGAAGCATTCGATTTTTACTTGCAACAATCTTTTAAGTCCATGAGTAATCCCAGACAGTTTTACATGTATTTTATAAACAAATGACCTACAGAACAGAAGACTTCCACCAGAGATACAGATCCTTTTGGTTAGGAAAATGGATACAGATTATGAAAGCCACAGATAGTTAAGTTCAGCAAACTCACAGGGGACTGCCAACAAGCAGCTGACTGTGTCATGAGCTCTCCCAACCCTCAGACCCATAGGGAAGTTAGTTCAACTCTGGTCCAAGTTGGAGGCCGGGTCTTTGGCCATGGTTCTCAATTAGGAACCAAGAGTCAGAAGCCCAGGCCCTCCAGGACTCCTCCATTCAATGCTTTTCTCCAGTCAGTACTTCCAACAAACAGAGGCTATATAATGTGATGGAAAGGGTCCTGTAAATACAGTGGGAAATTGAGGCTTTTAGACCTGAACCTACTTCTCACTTACACAAGGACTGTAGGTAGGTAACTTAACACCTCTGAGATTTCTTCCTTTTGGTCAAAAGGGGATACCAAACTTTGACCTACCTACTTGGAAAGCATACTGTGGCCAAGGGCTAAAATATGTGAAACAGCTAGGTAAAGAGTAAGAGGCTACATATCTTTATGGAACTCCATGTGTGGGATTTATAACAAAGCACTGACTCAACTCCTTTTTAAAATATGGTAGATCTAGTATTTTCCTGAGAAAGTATGTTGGGGAACCGTGATCCAGGCTGATCTTTTAATGGAGCAGTTCTCTAAGTGTGTTCTGTTGACCCCTACGACTCCCTGAGATCCTTTCAGGGAGTCCAGGAGGTCAGCTGTTTTCATAATACTTAGGTACTATTTGCTTTTTTCACTGTGCTGACATTTGCACTGATGGTACAAAAGCAACTGTTGGAAATACTGCCAAAGGCATTCATGCAAATCAAGGCAGTAGCACCAAACTGTAACCACTTTATAGTAGACAAAAAATGCAAGGTTCACTTAAGTCCTTGAAGAAGTAAAAAAATCTTAACCCTTAAATACATGTCTTTCTAATATTCTGTGTAACAAAGGAGGATATCTGCTTAAAGCACTTTTGTTGCACACAAAAATGCAGTCATCCCTCAGTGTCCTGGGTGGGGAAGGGGGCTGGTTCCAGGACTCCCATGGATACCAAAACCTAAGAATGCTCAAGTCCCTTATATAATATGGCATAGTATTTGCATATGACCTATGCACATCCTCCTGTGTACTTTTTTTGGGTGGCTATAATTTTGGATTTATTTCAGAAAAGCTGTTGACATTATCTTGTAAAGTTAGATGCCTACATGCCCTGAAAAGCAAAAATTCTACCCTTATGAACAAATTTTAGAAAAATTATTACATAAGTGTACAAGAAGACACATGTAAAAGGTTCATAACAGCAACACTAACAGTAAAAAAATGCTGGAAACTATACAAATGTCCTTTGACAAAGGAACAGATCAATAAATGATATTATATTTACTGAATCAAATATTACAATGCAGTGAAGATGTATGAAACCCAGCTATTTACAAAAATATGGATGCATCTTAAAATATAATGTTGAATAGAAATGTCCTATAAGACTAGATAAACAGAATTATTTTTATGGATTTCAACATAAGCACAATTGGATCATATACTGCTTTTGACTTACACACACATGTCAGAATAATGACATATATGGTTTTCTACAGTAGTGTAGAAACTACTACTATCAAGCTATTTAAATGTTCAACCAGTTTTCTCCAGGAGAAAGCACAGGATAGCCAAGTGTAAACAGGCAGATGAAATTCATATTAACACTTACGTTTTTAGGTTGCATAATGGCTCCCCTGTATATTTTAAATCATCTCTAGGTTACTTATAATATCCAATACAATATAAATGCTATGTAAACAGCTGCCAGAAGAAAACACATTCAAGTTTTATTTTTGGAACATTCTAGAATTTTTTCCCCTTGAATGTTTTCAACCCATGGTTGGTTGAGTCTATGGATGTGGAGCCCACAGATAGACAGCTGTCTGACCACTGTTTGTTTTAAAGAATTGCACTTTTTTGAGTTCTGAGCTGAATTAACTTTTTTTCATAACACACCATTTTGCCTGAAAAAGTAACAAACAAACTATGATTATTTAGACTTGGTTATTTTGGCAGATACTTCATCAAAAATTAACAGTGAGCCTGTCATTTCAAGAAAACCAACTCTGTTGCCAATGATAACATTCAAGCTTTCAAGTGGAAACAGAATTTTGGAAAATATGCACTTACCACTAAGAGCTTGACAACTTCCTAATACTTTTCCTAAGACTTTTCTGATGGGATTGGTAGTATATTAAGGGATGTGAATTTTTAATATAACACAAACAGACCCATCTTAGAATCACTGCCTACAACCCAAGACTAAGGGACAACTGAGCAATTACTTGTTTTGAAGTCTCAACAGCTTTTCTGCCCATAGATTCCACGAGTAAGCACTGTTGAAGTCTCCTCTTTCTACTGCCATCATGTCTCAGAGTCTCCCAAAGAGCCTGAACAGCTGTGGAAGCTCTTCATTGGAGGTTTGAGCACTAAAACAACCAATGACTGAGGAGCCATTCTGAGCAACAGGGAATGCTCACAGACTGTGTGGTAATGAGGGATCCAAATACCAAGTGCTCCAGAGGCTTTGGTTTGTCGCATATGCCTGCGGAGGGGGTGGATGCAGCCATGAGTGCAAGGCCGCACAAGGTGGATGGATGAGCTGTGGAACCCAAGAGGGCCGTCTCGAGAGAAGATTCTCAAAGACCTGGTGCCCACTCAACTGTGAAAAAGATTTTTGTTGGTGGCATTAAAGAAGACATTGAAGAACATTACCTGAGAGATTATTTTGAACAGTATGGGAAAACTGAAGTGACTGAAATCATGACTGACCGAGGCAGTGGCAAAAAGAGAGGCTTTGCGTTCATAACCTTTGATAACCAGGACTCTGTAGACAAGACAGTCATTCAGAAATACTACACTGTGAATGGTCACATCTGTGAAGTATGGAAAGCCCTATCTAAGCAAGAGATGGCTAGTGTTTCATCCAGTCAAAGGTTGATGTGGTTCTGGAGCCTTTGGTGGTGGTTTTGGAGACAGTTTTGGTAGGAACAACTCTGGTCATGGAGGAAACTTTAGTGCTGGAGGTGGCTTTGGTGGCAGCCATGTTGGTGGTGGATATGGTGGCAGTGGGGATGGCTATAATAGATTTGATAATGATGGAAGCAATTCTGGAGGTGGCAGAGGCTACAGTGATTTTGGCAATTACAAGAATCAATCTTCAAAGTTTGGACCCATGAAAGAAGGAAACTTTGGAGGCAGAAGTTCTGGCCCCTGTGGTGGTGGCAGCCAATACCTAGCCAAACCATGAAACCAAGGTGGCTATGGTGGTTTCAACAGCAGCAGGAGCTATAACAGTGGCTGCTGCTGCTGCTGCTAAGTCGCTTCAGTCGTGTCCGACTCTGTGCGACCCCATAGACGGCAGCCCATGAGGCTCCCCCATCCCTGGGATTCTCCAGGCAAGAACACTGGAGTGGGTTGCCATTTCCTTCTCCAATGCAGGAAAGTGAAAAGTGAAAGTGAAGTCGCTGAGTCTTGTCCGACTCTTAAGGACCCCATGGACTGCGGACCACCAGGCTCCTCCATCCATGGGATTTTCCAGGCAAGAGTACTGGAGTGGGGTGCCATTGCAGTGGCAGGAGGTTTTAATTACTGCCAGGAAACAAACCTTAGCAGGGGAGGAGAGCCAGAGCCAGAGAAGTGACAGGAAAGCTACAAGTTACAACAGATTTGTGAGCTCAGCCAAGCACAGTGGTGACAGGGCCTAGCTGCAACAAAGAAAACATATTTTAGATACTACTCATGTATATGGGCAAAAACCTCCAAGGACTGTATTTGTGACTAATTGTATAACAGGTTATTTTAGTTTCTGTTCTGTGGAAACTGTAAAGCATCCCAACAAAGGATATTTTTTTCCCCAACAAAGGATTTTAATGCAGATTTTTTTTTTTTGCACCCATGCTGTTGATTGCTAAATTTAACAGTCTGATTGTGATGCTGAATAAATGTCTTTTTAAAAAATATGGTGTGTGTAAAGTTAGTCTATTCTGAAGCCATTTTGGTAAACTACCCAAACAGCGTGAAGTTAGAATTCCTTTAGGGTGATGCCAGGTTCCATTAGAAATTTATTTATAACTGGCTTGGGTGGAGAAGCCACTATCTTCAGAAACCTTGGTATAGGTGAACTGACAGTTACTGTTTTGTGACCTGGAGTTAGTAATGGAGTTTTTTTGTTATTAATATGATTGTTGGCACATCCAATGTAGTATGTCTAAACTGAATTATGGCACCAGATAGTTCTAGATGGGAATGAACTTGTGTATCATCCATTATCATGTGTAATCAATAAAAGATTTAATACTCTTTTTTAAAAAAAGCCAAGGTCTCAGTATACCTGAAATACTAAGGCTTATTAATTCAGAATCTAAGAAAGTCGACTGCCCAGGATCTATTATGCCTGACTTTCTAGAAAACTCTTATGATAAAGTATACAGTGAAGACACTCACTAGCTTGCCAGCACGTCTGGCAGTTTCCACGATGACAAGGTTCTTCACATCTATGAAGGCCACAGCGGAGTTTCCTCCCACAAATCAAAGGACACTTGTGCTCCTTATCCTAGGAAAAGAGGTTTATACATACATATTTTTTTGCAAGCTGGAATCTTAGTTCCTAGACCAGGGATAGAACCTGTGCCCCCTGCAGTGGAGTCCTAACCACTAGACTGCCAGGGAATTCCTAAGAGATTTATTTATACTTGCTTACAAAATTATCTCCATTTTATATTTTCCATAAACAAGATTAACAAAGCTCTCCACAATTAAAGATTGCATGAGGTCTGCAATTAGCTTCAAAATAATCAGGGGAGGGGCAGTAGGTGAGGATGTGGATGAAACAAGATTAGTCATAAGCTGATCACTACTGAAGACAGATGTTGGGCATATATGACACATACTTCTCTCAGCTTTTATATATGTCTGGAGTATTCAATAAGAAGTCTTTAAACTTTCAAACACTGGCTTATAAATAGGTCTTTATCACGCTTCACACTGTCAATATAAATGCCAAAAATAACAATTGTGTATTACATATATATACATATGCGTATATATATATGTACTTTACTATTAGTAAACTGTGTTACCTTGTTCATACACCCACAATAACACAGCACCCACTGCCAGGTAATGCTTCCTCTATTTAGTTTCACAGACGTGAATATTTCAGATAACTGAAACTTGTTCCTTTAAAAACTGCCACTCTCACTGTGCCCACTGATCTGACCCAAGGAACATACAAAACTTGAATCCTGAGTTACTAAGACCAGGTGAGTCTGTGTGCGGCGACAGTACTCAGTCTCTTGCAGATGACTACACACTCATCCAGCGGTCTTGGGCTCTGGGGCCTGAGGCCCTCTTTCTTCTTCCTTCATGGTGCCATAGGCCGACTTCCTGACCGGGCTGAGGACTAAAAAGGCCCAGCCTGTGCCTCTGGCAGCATTCTGACTGTTGCTCAGGGGCCTCTCCCAGTGATTTCCAAATCTGGGCTGCATTCTTAGATGGCTAAGGCTTCCAGAAGCCCAGTCCCTAGATGAATGCAATCTGACTGTACCTAATGATCGATCCACTTACCACACAGCATATCTCATTACATTTATGCCGTCCACATAACCGCTTCTTGTTACACCTCTTGTCGCACATAAATGTAGCATCTGCTATGAACAATTAAGAAGAAAAAAAGTCAAAGGATATGAACATTCATTCAACAAGTATCTGTGTGACTACAAGCTGAAGAAATACAAATGTAACAAGGTAAACAAATCAGTTATGGTGAAAGTGCATATTTAAATAAGATCATTTTTCACTTGTCAGTCAAAAAAATAGAAAACAGGAAGACTATTCAAGTGTCCATTGATAGATGAATGGATAAAGAAGATGTGGAATATATGCAGTGGAATATTACTCAGTCATTAAAAAAATCTTGCCATTTTTGACAACATGGATGATTCTAGAACACAGTTATACTAGGTGAAATAAGACAAATACTGTATGATTTCACTTATATGTGGAAACTAATGAACAAACATAACAAAACAGAAATAATATAGATACAGAGAGAAAACAGATGGTTGCAAGAGAAGGGTAGAGGGAAGAAAGAAAATAGGCGAGTGAGATTAAGAGAAACTTCCAGTTACAAAACCAATGATTCATGGGTATTAAATGTATAGTGTAGGGAATATGGTCAATAACTAAGTGATATCTTTGTATGGGGGCACACTGAAACTAATCTTATTGTGGCAATCCTTTTGAAATGTATAGAAAAAACACTACATTGTGTGTAATGGGCACTAATATAGTGTTGTAGGTAAATTATATTTCAAAAACAAACTCATAAAAGAGATCCTATTTGTGGTTATCAGAGGCAGGAGGTGAGGGAGGTGGAACTGGATGAGGGGAGTCAAAAGGTACAAACTGCCAGTTACAAGATACATTAAGTATTAGGGATGTGATGTACAACATGATAAACAGAATTAACACCACTGTATATTATATACGAAAGTTGTTAAAGGGTAAACCCTAAGAGTTCTCATCATAGACAAAAAATGTTTTCTATTTCTTTCATTTTGCAACTATATGAGATGATGAATATTCATTAAACTTATTATAATCATTTCATGAGGTATGTAAGTCAAATTATTATGCTGTATACTTAAAATTTATACAGTGCTATACATCAATTGTATCTTAATAAAATTGGAAGAAAAAAAGGAATTAGGAAGACTGGGTGAAGATGTAGAGAAAAGGTACACTCAGTGGATGGGAGAATAAACTTTTGGACTACATATGTATCTATTAAAAATTTAAGTGGTGGGACTTCCCTGGTGGTCCAGTGGTTAAGACTCTGGCTTCCACTGCAGGGGGCACAGGTTCAATTCCTGGTCAGATCCCACAGGCCGCTGGGTTCAGCCAAAAAAAATTTAAAGTGGTAATTCCATTTTAAGGAGTCCTCCCTACAGACACACTTCTGAAAGCAGCTAGGACACCAAAAGCACAAGCAACAAAAGAAAAATAAATTAAACTTGACCAAAATTAAAAGCTATTGTGCATCAGAAGACACCATCAAGGAAAGACAACAACAATAATGGGAAAAAATATTTGCAAATCAGTTATCTCATAAGGGTCTAGGGTCCAAAATGTATCAAGAACTCTTTCAACTCAATAACAAAAAGACAACTCAATAAAAAAGGGAATAAAGGAACAGACTTTTCCAAAGAAGACATATCAATGGCCAAATACATGAAATGATGTCCAACATCATTAGTTATTAGGGAATGTAAATCAGAACCACAATGGTTTATCATTTCATACCCACTTAGGATGACAGTAACAGTAATAACAATAATAGTAAAAAAAACCCAGAAAATACCAAGTGTTGGAGAGGATGTGGAGAAACAAACCCTCAAACATTACTGGTGGGAATGTGAAATAGTGTGATGGCAGTTCTTTTAAAAATTCTACCTCTAATCAACACATAACCCAGCAATTCCACTCCTAGGTACATACCCAAAAGAATTTACAACAGGTACTCAAGTAAAGGAGGTAGCAGAGAAAGAGATGGTTAGATAGCATCACCGACTCAATGAACATGAATTTGAGCAAACTCTGGGAGAGAGTGGAGGACAGAGGAGCCTGGCGTGCTGTAGTCCGTGAGGTCGCAAAGACTTAGTGACTGAACAACAATAACAACTCAAATAAAAGTTTATGTACCAATGTTCATAGTGGTACTAGTCGCAATAGTCAAAAGAAGGAAAACAGTTAAAAAATAAAATAAAAAAAAGAAGGAAACAAAATTAAACATCCATTAACAGATGAATGGATAAACAAACTATGGTATATACATACAACAGAATATTATTCAGTCATAAAGAGGAATGAAGCATTGATATGTGCTACAAGGCAGATGAACCTAAAAAACAGGCTAAGTGAAAGAAGCTAGAGACAATATGTAAAGGTTACATATTGTATCAAAAATTCAGAATTAAATCCAGAGATAGGAAGCAGATTAGCAGTTGCCTGGGGCTGGAGTTGGGGTAAGGGGGAGTGAAATAAACAAAGGGTTTCCTTTCAGGATGCTGAACATACTTTAGAATTGATAGAGATGACGGTTTTACAACACTGTGAAGGCACTAAATGCCACTGAATTGTATAATACACTTTAAAATGTTTCATTGTATGCTTTGTGAAGGTGTTGAAGGCGCTCAAGTGTTTAAATGGCTTATCCTCATAGAGAATGCCCTCAAGAGGGAGAGCTATACATACTGACATGGAAGAATATCTTTGATACATTGTGCAGGGGGAAAAGAGCAAGTTCCAGACAGTATGTTTACTAAGAACTTAAGTTTAGGGAAAAAATAAAACCATACCAACACATGTATACATTGGTATGAATACAGAAAAGATCTGAACTCATCCTTGACAAATTAATGAGGTAGTTTTATCAGGGGAGTAGAACTAGGAGGGGAAAATGGGGGTGAGGGTGTATTTTTACTTCATATATTTAACATCTTATTAAATTTTTTAAATTACTAAAAAGTGTACTAATATAGTAAGTTTTCAAATTATGCCTTTTAATCACCAAAATTTTGACTGTGGTTTTGAGGAAGTTACTTTTAGTTACTTCAAGTATTCAGATATTTGAAGGAGATATTCAGCCCTTGTCCACCTTCCCCAGGCTAACAGATACTTCATTTTGTTCAGAAACTAGGCACCCATGTGTTCCCCCATTATACTGAATAGTCTAGCCTATCATGGTAATTCCATTCCCTTTGTGACCTAAGGGTTTAGGCAGAAACATATGATAAAGTGCACTGAGGGTCTTTCAGGGCTGTCTTCTTTGCTCTCAAGAAGGAAAAGAACGTTAAGAATCTCTCTTTCCTTTAGATGCATTGGGAGAGGACATAATGTATGAAATTGCTGTAGCTCACTTATACCTATGAGGGGAAAACCGAGAACATCATAGGAAGCTGAACTGGAGACCTAGAATCATTGCGTTTGGATTTAACCAACCTTGGACTTGTTCTGCCTGTACACTTCCTATTACGGGGAACAGTAAAACCTCCTTAGAGCTAAAGTCATTTTTCCTTGGGTTTTATGATACCTATAGCCAGGAGCACCCTAACCAGTACAGCTTTCTTCTTGACCAGAAAAATAGCTTTTATTCTGTGTAAGTTTATCTTCTATCACTTTTCCAGAACAGTTCTAAGGTGGTTTAAACAAAAATTACATGATGGTTAGTAAAACAAGGGTAGAACCATAATAAAGTGGAATATCAGGATCAAAGACAAAGGGAGAAACAATATTCTAGGTCTGAAGGCTGAGAAGGCTGTTGGCTGAGTCACCCTGTTCTAAGTATCCAACAGGCCTATCAAACCACAAGGAGATCAAGCATCAGAGTCAGTTTTTACAAAGCTTGCTTCATTAGATGCTATTTACCTTCTCTTCCTATACCAACAATTTATTATGAAAACTTTCAAACATATAAGAAAGTTGAAACAAATTTATAGTGAACACCTATACATATGCCTATTACCTAGATTCTACCAGTAGTTACACGTAGTTTTCCACATTCATTCTTCAACTATTAGTTTATCTTAATTTTGGATGTTTTTCAAAGCAAGCTACATACATGAATATATTTCCCTTATATTTTATAGCATTTCTTTAACTAGAATTCATGTTTGTTTGTTGTTGGTTTTTTTTGAGATAAAAGTTACATGGCTTCCCTGGTGGCTCAGTGGTAAGGATACGTGCCTGCCAAGCAGGAGACGCAGGTTCAATCCCTGGGTTGGGAAGATCTCTTAGAGAAAGAAATGGCAACTCAACCCAGTATTCTTGCTTGGGAAATCCCATGGACAGAGAAGCCTGGCGGGCTACAGTCCATGGAGTTGCAAAGAGTCCCACAAGATTTAGTGACTAAACAACAACAAGTTACACACATGTACAAAGTACCTTCACTGAATTCTAACAAACACATAACCCATCTCCCTGTCAAGATGCAAAAATTACCTTCACCCCAAGAAGTTCCATCACACCCCTTCCCAGTCATACCTTCACTTTTGAGACTGGTACAGGGAAGCTCCTACAAAAAAAAAGAAAAGGGAATAGTAACTATTTTAGGAATAAATGAAACAACACAACTGCAGTACAATGCTGAATGTAACATGCATATCCCCAAATACCCAGGACCCCTCTGGCAGTCACTATCTGGAGCTGGGTCAGCCCAGTCCCTGTATTCTTTACTCACAATAGGTCCCCAGGTCTAACAACTTTTCATGCAAATATAATTATAACATTCTTTGTGGTCTGACCTCCAAACTCACAGTAGATTACATATTATAAAATCTGAATGCAAACAAAAACTACTAAGGGTATGCAAAGCAAAGAGAAATAACTGTCTGGCAAGGGTATAGACAGAAAAAGAAGATATAAGAATTGAAAATATGTAACAATTAGTACCATATGATGCAGGGGCAACCAGCTCTACACACTCAGGAGTACCACAGCAATGCTGCTGAACTCTAACAAAGTGGAATGCAGAACTCCTTGGCCATTCAAAATTTTATTACCCTGGTTTGAATTATGTGTGAACAGCCTCAAAAGTCTATCACATGTAATTTTACTGATGCATGTTCCTGAATAACATGCATGGTGAGGCTGCTGTGTGAAGAGCGAGTCAGTCACTTGGGAGACAGGGTGTCTGGCCGGCTGCCCAGCATCTCTGTCCAAATTTGGCTTCAATGTCATGGACAGGCTGCTATATACTCAGAAATAAGTTACATGATAAAAACATTTCTTCTTTGTGAAAATGACCCCGAAAAAAAGGAGCAGCTGCTAGAGTTGATAACAGACATGAAGCTGTCTAAGAAACTGAAGCTTCTTGGCTAGAAAAACGTTTTCAATAAATTAGTGAGTTGGCTGGGTTCTAAGATAGGAAGAAACTCCTCATACGCTCTCTAGAGATATAAAGCAAAGATGACTCAGGAAACTGCTTGAGCGAGTGCTTTAGTTAACATGAACACTGAAAAACGTAAGAAATGACATGGTAGGAGTCTGGGGTTTTTGAGCACAGGCCATCCTTCTTGCTTGACCCTACAATAAACCTCCCTCTGCTCCAAAGTGCTTAGTTTCATTGTTTGGTCTCACTGTGCCTCAGGGACGTGACTTTGTGTTTGGTAACAATTTTGGTGAAGCTGGCCTAGGAGTCTGTGCTGGTGTGCGATGACCCTGGCCTGAGGTAGCCCCCACCCTGAGACTCCAGCAGCTGCCAGAGCTGAGTCATTCCAAGGAATGGGAAGGGATTCTCCCTGACAGGTGCCAGCCGCCCCAAGACATGAGGCTCTTTAGAGCTGAGAGAAAAAAAAGAAATGATATGCTGGAGTGGTATCTACACCTGTAGGGAAAAGCAGAGCTCCCACAATTCCCTACAATATGTATGAATTTCAATAAAAACTTAAATACAGCATTCTTTGTTAAGAGGTAATAAGATACAGCATACATTTCTTAAAGACTCCTACCAAAGGGGTTAAAAGAGAACCACCTTTGAAGCTTTAAGAAATTAAGTTTTTATTTACCTAGAAAACTCACTTCCATGGAAAAGCCCATTCCATTACAAAAGACATTTCATAGTTTTCTATATACAGGTCTTTAGTTTCTTTAGGTAGATATATTCCTAAGTATTTTATTCTTTCCGTTGCAATGGTGAATGGAATTGTTTCCTTAATTTCTCTTTCTGTTTTCTCATTATTAGTGTATAGGAATGCAAGGGATTTCTGTGTGTTGATTTTATATCCTGCAACTTTAACCACTATGAAGTACCATTTCACACCAGTCAGAATGGCTGCGATCCAAAAGTCTACAAATAATAAATGCTGGAGAGGGTGTGGAGAAAAGGGAACCCTCTTACACTGTTGGTGGGAATGCAAACTAGTACAGCCACTATGGAGAACAGTGTGGAGATTCCTTAAAAAACTGGAAATAGAACTGCCTTATGATCCAGCAATCCCACTGCTGGGCATACACACTGAGGAAACCAGAAGGGAAAGAGACACGTGTACCCCAATGTTCATCGCAGCACTGTTTATAATAGCCAGGACATGGAAGCAACCTAGATGTCCATCAGCAGATGAATGGATAAGAAAGCTGTGGTACATATACACAATGGAGTATTACTCAGCCATTAAAAAGAATACATTTGAATCAGTTCTAATGAGGTGGATGAAACTGGAGCTTATTATACAGAGTGAAGTAAGCCAGAAGGAAAAACATAAATACAGTATACTAACGCATATATATGGAATTTAGAAAGATGGTAACAATAACCCAGTGTACGAGACAGCAAAAGAGACACTGATGTATAGAACAGTCTTATGGACTCTGTGGGAGAGGGAGAGGGTGGGAAGATTTGGGAGAATGACATTGAAACATGTAAAATATCATGTAAGAAACGAGTTGCCAGTCCAGGTTCGATACACGATACTGGATGCTTGGGGCTGGTGCACTGGGACGACCCAGAGGGATGGTATGGGGAGGGAGGAGGGAGGAGGGTTCAGGATGGGGAACACATGTATACCTGTGGCAGATTCATTTTGATATTTGGCAAAACTAATACAATTATGTAAAGTTTAAAAAAAAAAAAAAAAGACATTTCAGGAAAAATCTGGCTGAACAATGAGGTGATTATTCAAGAGATCTTTCACTTTGTTAAATAAACTGTTTAACAGATGAGCTCCTCCAGCAATTTTAGAATAAGACTTTTATTTGCAAAAATTTAATTTACACAAAACTTTCAAAAGTACACTCACTGCCATGGGGTCCACTATTCGAGGGAGTGAGGTCACAGAGTGAATGAGAAGCTAAAAAGCACAGAGAGAAAGAGATTGCTGGGAGAAAAGCAAACTGACAGGAGTCATGTCTAGTTCGTGTATCCCCATCCTGTTTGTAAGTCTTGGTCACAAAGAGCATCTCCAAGGCATTAATAAATTTATGATTCCTAAATCAAAGTATCTCACAGCCTTCAAGCTGGTATCTACAAAGCATAAAGTGGTCCTGTACCTGACATTCAACATATCTTTACTATCCTATGTATTATATGATTTCATTCAGAAGAAAACCCCATGCATCTTCACACAACTTTAGTCTCATATAAACTACACTAATTACTCTGACATTCTTTCCTTTAATTCTGAAGCTTACCTATTAAGCTAGCTCCTAATTTATGGCCAATATCCTCAGAATCAATTTGCAGGTCAGCTGCTATCCAGACCGTGGGCTGTATTTAACAAATAGTATCAATGACTCAGAATTCTGTCTCTACTCCAGCCTGTGCTCTGCTGGGACAGGTGCTAATTATGCACTGAAATGACCAGAAGTATGTCAGAGATCCGGGCAGATCAACACTCAGTATGTTCCATGAGTAAAAGTACCCAAAGATTTCCACAGGAAAGTTTCCTGCCTCTTCTGGTTACACAAACAGAAACACGCATCAATTCCAAAACGGTAAGATGACTTTTTTATAACACATGATCCAATCAAGGTTGCCCCAGGCAGAAAGCAGAAATTGACAAAACAGTTGTATGGTGAAGAATTAACATTACCTGAAGAGAGGTTTGGCTTTTGTTACTGGCTTCTGGGAGATAATCTTGGAATATCATGCTTGATAGGAGTCTCACTGTTTGCCTGGGGCCTTGGGTCCCCACAAAGTCTGATAAGAGTTAGGGTGCAGGCTGGCCATACAGTGTTAGCAGACTTCTGGAGGGACTGGAGGCTGAAACTAGCTACATGGACAGTCAACCATACCTACATGATGGAGCCCCAGTAAAAACTGAACACCCATGCTTGGGTGGGTGAGCTTCCTTGGTTGGCAATACTCCACACATACAGTCACACACTGGTGGTGACAAAGTAACACTGTTCCAACTCCATGGGGAGAGGACAACTGGAAGCTTCATATTTGGTGCTGTCTTGCATTCAGCCCTACATACTTCTTCCTTTGATTGATGTTAATCTGTAATCTTTCCCTGCAGTAAACTGTAATCAAGCATATAGCAGTTTTCAATGAGTTCTGTGAGTTCTTGCAGCAAATAAACCTTGAGGGTAGCCTTGGGGACCACTGGACTGCAGCCGGTATCAGAGGTGAAGGTGGTCATGTGGACTAATTCAGCAGTTGTCTAAACTCCTACAACGTGTCAGAAGTGAGGGAGACCTTGTGGACTGTGTCCCCTTTAACTTCTTAGTGAGCTAAGTGCTTTCAGTGGTGCTAATGTTCTTCTCTTCTGGCATCTAGCACTGTCACACTTGTATTTAGTCGAGCTACTTGTATATGGGCCCTGAGCCTGTCAGTGGCCTCTGAGTCTTGCACGCTGGACCCCTTCATACCGATTCTAAAACTGATCCACAGTAGGTGTCGGTATATACTGGTTGGATTGAATGAATCATACACAATAGAACAGGAATAAGCCTGAGGTTATTTTGATTCCTTCCCTCCCATCATCACCAACTGATCAACAAAAAGCACTGGTGGCAACAACTCTAGCATCGTGAAGGATTTACCTTTGTTCTGAAAGAGCATCTGCAGGAAATAACTGATGTGCGAGAGCATGGTCCACAGTCTCCTTCATGACAGAGCTTTTCACAGGTATGAATGAAATCTTTAATAAAAATGAAAAGAGCTGGGGATGAAAATTGCAACTACTCATTTTCAGATTCCCAAATTCACTAGCCACAATGGTTCTCCACCTCTGTGTCCTGTAACTCCGTCACCAGAGCTGAGGGAAGACGGATGCTGTTAATGTCTCTTGCCTTATCTTCCCCTCATCTGGCCAGCTGGGCCTTTTCCAGCAAGGAAAGGCCCCAGCATTAGTCACAGGAATATGCTTTGGGGCACAAGGTACTCAAAGAAAAGATCTTCTGACTCTTTATTGAGACCTCAAGTCTCCAAATTAGACTTGGATCTCCTTAAAATTGTAGCCATGGGTGACTTACTAAAGTACTCGTGACTCTAGGGAGTCAAAATCATCTAGGGATCATCAATAACCAGAAACCACGATCCATAATCTCACTAAGTTCGATGAATGTCTGGTGATAGGTGGCCTGCCACTTGTTCTGTTAAGCTAGGTTTTAGAACAAGTCCTGTTTCGTGGACTCCCCAGGGATCATCCATAGTCTCTCTCCATGGCTGCTGTTTACATGATGCTTTTTTTCCATCCCTTTACCTTCAGCCTAACTGAAGATGGCATTATAGTTGCTTCTTTTTAAATTCATTTTGATAATCTCTGCTTTTTGTCTAATTGTTTAATCCATTCACATAAATGTTATTATTGATATAGTTGGATATATATCTGCCATTTTACTTTTAGTTTTATGTCTCATGGCTTTTTTGTTAATATAATCTTCCTTCATTGTTTTCTTTTACATTAAGTGAATATTCTCCACGGTTAACATTTTCCCCCAATAGTACCATTTTCCACTATATTTTGAGTTATCTTCTTAATGGTTGCTCTAGAGCTTATCAGTGGTACACATCTGAGTGGACTTCAGATATGTACAAACAATTCCTGTGATATAAAGAAGCCTTATACCCATACAGCTCTATTTTCTCTTCTCTTTTGTGCTATTACTGTTATATATATTACATCTAAATGTGCTACGAATTTAACACTACAATGTTAAAATTATTGCTTTATATAATGTTATGCCTATTAAAGAAGCTGAAAAAAGAAAGGAGAGCAAGTATACAACATAATTTGTTATATTTATCTTATTTACTGTTACTGGTTTTCTTCATTTGTTCCTGAAGATCTGAGTTACCATCTGATATCACTTCTTTAACTGCAATATAACCTTAATTCCACCTACTCCCTTTGTGCTGTTACTGTCAGATATATTTCTATATATTATAGGCCTAACGACACAATTATATTATTTTATACTATCACTTTTTAAATCAGTTGAGAATGAAGAAATATGCACTTATACTTTCTTTTATGATTATGTAATTAACTTTCCTCTTTGTTTTTTCTTGTGGATTTACATGTATCAGCCAGAAGACCTCTCTTTAGTATTTACTGTCAAGTAGATCTGCTAGCAGAGAACTCTTGATTTTTTCATTTTTGAAAGCCTTGCTGCATGTAAGATTCCTGGTTGGTAATTTTTTCTTTCAGCACTTTGGATAGGGCATCTCACTGTCTCCCTCTTGTGATCGTGTTCTCCACTGTTTCTGATGAGCAGTCACCTGGGAGTCTTATAGGGGTTCCCTAGTATGTAATGTGTCATTTTTCTCTTGCTGCTTTCAAATTTTGTCCTTGTCTTTGGCCTTCAGCACTTTTACTATGTGCCTTGGAATTTATCGTATGGAGTTTTTGAGTTTCTTGGATGTGCAAATTAATGTCTTTCAATAAATGTGAAATGTTTCCCACCAGTATTTGAATATTTGTCTGCTCCTTTCTCCTCTCCTGGTGCTCCACCATTCTCCTGATGTGCTTAAAGGTGTCCCATGTTTCTCTGAGGCACTATTCATTTTTTTTCACTTCATTTTCTCTATGTTTTGGGGATTATATTATCTCTATAACACAGATCTATCTTCACATTTATTGATCCTTTCTTCTGCCAGCTCAAATTTACTGTTGAGTACCTTTGATGAATCTTTAATTTTAATTACTGGACTTTTCAACTCCATATTTTCCTTTGGGTTCCATTTTTATAATTTCTATCTCTTTACTGATACTCTATTTGATGAAACACTGCCTTTGTACCTTCCTTTAACTCTTCAAGCATGGTTTCCTTTAGTTCTTTGAATCTATTCATAACAGCTTCCTTGACAGCTTTAAATCTGACACTGATCACTGTCACAGAAAACTGAAAGTTTCTGTTACCCATGGGTTTTTTTTTCTGTTTGCATACTTTGTAATTTTTTTGTTGGAAACTGAACATTTTTGGCAATCTGCTGTTGGCAGTAACTGGATACTGCTTCCTCCTCTCACAGCCTGTCTGGTTGCTCACTAGGCTATTTTAGTGAAGTCTATTTCTGTCACAGTACAAAGACACTGGTGCCATTCTTTTGATGGCACAACCCTAAGCATGTGCACTGTCACCTTGGGAAGACAAAGGTGTCAGCAGGACTCTCTGTCTTTCCCTGATCCTTCTGATAAGCCGTCTGCCTCTCTTAGTATTACATTCAGTCCTGAGGCTTCACTAATTGCTGGTTGACTGCAGCGTCCTGGGGCATAAATTGCTCAGCAGTCTGATCTAATAAAATTTGGGCAGAGGTCTTTGAGGCAACTCTATGAAGTTTGTTCTGATCCCAGGATGGTTCCTCTTGGTATTTCCTTCCCTGGTTCTCTCTGGTGAACCAGGTGGCCTATAGTTTAGCTTGTTGCTCTTAATTAAGAGGAACTATTGTTTTCTAAAGGGCCCTTAGGTCTGACTTCTCCACACTCTCTTTCAAATTAAACTCAGTTCCTTTAGGGAATATTTTGGAGCTCTCTTTCCTTATGGACTGTCTCTCCCCACTGGAAAAGGTCACTCAGTCACTGGGTGCTAGGTGGGACCACAGCCTCTAGTTTTCTTGGCTCATGTCTCACATTGTGAAACCTCTGCCCTACAAGTGAACTGGGGTGAGGGTGACTGAGGCCCCAGCACTCCTGCCTGCTGTGACTGGAACAGGGCCTCCAATCCATGTGTGACCAGTATGGAGGAAGGGAACCCCAAACCCGGCAGTAGTGCTTACCAGAAGTTTAGCCTTTTCAACTTGGAGCTGGGGGGATAAGAAATGCTGATGGTCTGCTCCTCCTAGCAAGTAACCCTTGACTGGGAACTGAGGGTGGATGAAGCCCCGATTTCTTGGGCACATCCATCCTTTAGTTGAGCTGATTTGGGAAGGGGCAGGGAAGGAGGGAGTAGGTTGTGACTCAAACAACACAGACTCTTGCTGTTCTTAACTCAGTTTTAGTAGGTTTTTCAATATAAATTTCTGCATTGGAGTTATGTGTGTAGGACAGTTTCCAGAGACTTTAAATGGTTGCTTGCTTTTTTTTTTTTATAGATTTCCCTAGCTTTGCTTGTTTTGCTCAGGCTACCATCCCGAAAGCAGAATACCACCTAGTCTTTTGTACTAAAGCTATGTGACTAGGATGGAAATTTCTTACTGGGTAAGATACTAATGGACCTAAACAAGATTTCTATAGATAAGCCAGGTCTGAATAAACATGAGATCCACTGTTACTGCTAGTTATGGGCTTTTCTTTGAGCTTCTCAATCCAACTCACCTTAGCTCCTTAAAAGCTTTCCATGATTAAAACTCTGCTGAAGTATAGCAGTTACTCTTTAAACTCCTGAGCAGGTCTTGTCCCATCCCCAGGTCTGTTCATACTGACAGCTACTGTCCTTCTCTTGCTCAAGGCCCTCTGCAGTAACCCATTTCACATTTCCTCTTTCTCTCCATGCCAATGAGCTACGTGAGCATCAGAGCAGTATATCTAGTCATATACGAAGCTCTTACGAAACTGACCCATGTGCTTTCTGAAATGGGAAGATCTTTACTGTCTCTCTGGATTTGCAAGTCATTTGATCTCTGTTTCACAGGGCTTATCTGAAGATACATTTTCCTGGTAGGCACAGAGAAGCAACAGACAACCGATTTTCCTGACGAGGTTGAAATGTATTAAAATAAGAGAAAAGGGCATTTCTTCTCTCTACATAATTTTAAAGTCAGACTGAGAAAAGGAATTAGGTAGGGTGCTCCTACTGGTACTTGGAAGAAATGTGAAATCTTTCTGCTTGAAAAAATGGAAACCAAACTTAAAAGAGTCTATCTTTACCACAGATAGTTATAGGAACACCTCTTTTATACAGACCCAATTGCTCAGTTTCATTTTTCTAAATACGCAGCTTTCTGCCAACTCACTGTAAAACTGTACATGCACATATCCCAAGGACTGCCTCAGAAAGTATCAGTCAGAAGCTCAGACTATTGCTTTACAGCTAATCTCAACAAAACTTTTCTGGTTTCTATATCCAAGTAATCAGAAGCCCACAAGTCAGAAGAAAAGGAGAGTCACTAAAGGTAGGCAGATGGGCATACTGAAAGCATTCACAAGAAAATTAAACAACCAAAATGTTTAACAAATAAGTAAAATAGTCAAACTGCACCTTGCTATGGGGAAATACCTGAGAAAACTCAGCAAGCCCAGAGGGAATCAGTGTATTCAGTAGAATACAATAACTGAGGTTCAGGGAAATGATGACTCTCAGTCAAATAAGGGGTAAGAAATTATCTTCGGTAACCTCTATTCAAAGAAAGAAGGTAATGTAAATTTTGAAAAATGTCTCTTCAAAATGATTTTCAGGAGGTGTTATTCTCAGTTAGATGGGAAACCTATCTGAAGAGAAAGATGTTTCTTGAGTGGTTCAAATGAATAAAGTTTAAGTGCACTTAAAATTTCAGTTCTTAGAGGGAGAGGGTGGGGAGATTTGGGAGAATGGCACTGAAACATGTATAATATCATGTATGAAACGAGTCGCCAGTCCAGGTTCGATGTACGATACTGGATGCTTGGGGCTGGTGCACTGGGACGACCCAGAGGGAGGGTATGGGGAGGGAGGAGGGAGGAGGGTTCAGGATGGGGGAACACAGGTATACCTGTGGCGGATTCATTTCGATATTTGGCAAAACTAATACAGTATTGTAAAGTTTAAAAATAAAATAAAATTAAAAAAAAAAAATTTCAGTTCTTAAAATGCCTCACCCAGTTAAAATGTTTCTATTATACGAAAATGCTTCTAAACACTTGCCGAACCCTAAATTACTAAAAGGATACCTGGCATTCATACTAGTATAGGCTGCTAAGAGAAATCATAAACACCACAACCTCTCCCCTCCGCCCCACCACAACAAAACAGTATCTAACCACAACTGACTTGGCAATACCTGAATTACTAATAGAACGATCATTCGGGCAAATGTGAGCTTTCACAGGTATATTTTAAGAAGAAAGAAAAAGTAATCACACAAATCTGATCATATTATTTAGAAAAACCTCTGATACTGTAACTGGAATTAAATACTATTTTGTTTAAGTAGTCATTGCTGCCAAATATTTACGTTTACTTTTTTAAAGACAACTTTCTGCCCACTAGTTACCTAGGGAACCACATGGCAGAGGCTTGCCACACACTTTTCCACATGAAGGCACAGGATCCATGCATGTCTTCCGACCACTACTTCCAAGTTCCAGCAACTGGCTGAGAGGAGTTTGCCCACAAGGGCAATAGCGCACCAGCTGGGGAAGCCGTGGGCACGGCTGGCAGGGCTGAGGGTGACACACTTGAGAACACGTATGGTTCCCACATTTCAAGTCCCTGTTAAGAAAAACAACACACTATTACATAATTGTTGCATTAAATACAGCTTTATTCTAACTGAGAAAAACATAAAACCTTACTTGCCACATATCTTTAAACAGCCAAAGTCCCCAAATCCATCAGACTTTCCTATGTCTGTTCCACATAACACATCTCGGGAGGTGCTGCCACAGTAGCATACTTGAAGACACAATTTCAAAAATGAAAGATTAGTAATCTGCACAAGTGCTTAAAATACTCTAGGCAATCTATAAGAAGACACAAAATCCTATTCACCACTGTTGATCAGACCCAGCACAGAAATAAATGTGGCATATACAGCAGCTCTAAGCCCCACCTAAGAGCTCTACCATAGGAAAAAAATTTAGAAGGTTTTGTTAATTTTAACACATCTCATGGTACCCCTGCAGCACACCTCAACATGAGCATTAAAGTGAAACAGACTAGTCTCTGGTCCATAAGGCCATGGTTGGAAACCATGGATCATGAGGCTCCCTGGGGTCCTATGGAGATGCCACAGAAGACGGAAGCTAAACGGGGTAATTATGGAGGCACTGATGATTGGATTCCACCCTCATTTCAACCAAGCAGCATAGATGTAATACTTTGTATCTTGGGGTTCACATAAAGTGCTTAGGAAAAGTGTCTGCTGCTAAAAGAAAATTTAAGATAGATACAATATAAAATCCTTATTAATTTGTATTCTACTATTGTTAAATTTGAAGTAATCATGTCTGAGTCCTGACACTGAGTAAAAAGTGTTTCAAAGAACTTGAGACTTTTATTGACTATACAGAGAATTCAGTCTAATATCTATAGATTTTTCTGTGGGTTGAAGAAATAATGGGTTGCTTTATGTGCTGCACTTAAGGAGTTATTTTCAAAGCAAACAAGAAAAGAGTTGGTTTCTGACTAATATGTAACAAAGTCTGGTAAGGACTAAATTTCATCAATTTAGGTAATTTTTCTGATAAGGGCCACTTTACATTTTTAGTTTATAATGAAAACTTTTTGTCAATTAAGATATTAACCAAGATGCTTGATTTTTTAAAATATACATTTACTCTCCCAGTAAATACATGGGCAGTTTCATTCCCTATTCTAAAACTCATTAAATAAAGATTTACTTATTAGATGAATTATAGGTGCAGGATATGCAATCAAGATTGGCAGAATCAACAAACTGGTAAACAAAATCCTAGCAACAGGCAGACTGTGCAAGCAGGCTTTTTTTTTTTTTTACTGTCTGCTCAAATAGAACAGACTTCTTTTTTTCCAGAGGTATAAGATAGCTATGAACCAAAGAATCAAGGGTCAGAAAATTGACAATTCTTTTCAAGTACACACGAACATTCTCTAGGACTGATGACAATACTAGGGAACAAAACAAACCTCAACAAAACAGAAACTAAAAAACACCTTGAGACAAAAAGTCTACAAACAAATGCTGGAGAGGGTGTGGAGAAAATGGAACCCATCTACACTGTTGGTGGGAATATAAGTTGATACAGCCTAATTGATACTCAGTTGATACTGATGGCCTAAATACTTTGCTAGATATATAATATGGACAAACAAAAAGTCTTTAATTGGGTTTGAAAAAATCAGCTACATACACAAAAATAGAAAGGAAGAGACTGGGATCCATACAAATCTGACAAAAAAGTGTCATTTAGTCCAATATAAATCAAGAGCTAAAAATGGTCCAGATCAAAGACAATCTATACTGCTAAGACCAAACTGCCAGTAGAGATTTACTCCTGCCTTATCTCAAAATAGGTTTAATGCAGCATATAAGGATATATGAGACAAATGAAGAGAACATAAAAGATGTGAAAATAAAAAGGAAAATAATGGTAAGGATACAGAATGAATCATAGCTAAAAAGTACACACTATAAAGATGGACATTATATCAGGTCAGTTATATCAGCTTCCTAAGATATTATCTTTGAGGAAAAACAACTGTTCTTGGAACTAAGAACAAACAGGACCTTCTTGTCAGAGGACCCATTAACAAAACACTAAATAATATACAGCACAATTCCCTATGTAACATCCTTATAGTACACACCACAAAACATTTCATAGGGCTATTTCTTATTTTAAGTGCCAACATAGATCAACAGTATCACATCAAAGTAAAATTTAATAAACTAAAACTATAGGACCAATGCATTGCAGCCCAGGATCTCTGCAGATTAAAGACAGCCATAAAAACAGAGAAAGCATACAGTAAGTGGTCTTTTGAGACTCACTTCTTTCACTTAGTATAATATTTTGGAGGTTCATCCACTTCATAGCATGTATCAATATTGCATTCCTTTTCACGGCTGAATAATACACCTTTTTATGGATATATCACGTTATTCCCTTTATCAGTTGATAGGTATTTGCGTTATTGCCACATTTTGACTATTACGAATAATGCTGCTATGAACATCCATTTAGAAGCTTCTGTTGGGTATATGCCGAAGAGTAGAACCACAGTCACATGGCAACTCTATGTTTAACCTTAGAAGGAACTACTACACTATCTTCTTTTTCCTTTTGGCTGCACCACACAGCTTGTGAGACCTAGGTTCCCTGACCAGGGACTAAACCTGGGCCACGGCAGTGAAAGCGCAGAATCCTAACCACCAGGCCACCAGCAAGAGTCCTTAGACTGTTACACTATTCTATTCTTACTGTGCCTTTAATTTACAGTTTTCTAGTGTTTAAAGGTGTCAAGCATCTTCTATGTGTTTATTGACCATTTATAATGATTTTCTTTTGTGAAGTACCTCTTCAAGTTGATTTGTAGGAGACTATCTTTCTGTTTTTCTTTAGAAGGAGTATTTTAAATATTCTGCATACAATCTGTGATTTATCTATTCATTTTCTTAATGTTGTCTTTTGTTGAACAGAAATTTCTTAATGTGATAAAGTTCAATTTAACATTTTTTGTTGCTCTATGAAATCTTTGCCTGATCCCAAAGTCATGAAAATATTCTTTTATAGTTTCTTCTGGAAACTGTTCCTGGGTTTTACATTTAAGTCCAAGATCCATATAGAACTAATGTTTGTGTAAAGAGTGAGACAGGGGTTGAGGGTCACTTTTTTCCCATATAAACATCCAGTTGTTCTAGGACTATTTGTAAAAAGACTCCTTTCCCCACTGAATTAACTTAATATCTTGGCTGAAATAAACTGACTGCAATATACCAAGGTCCATTTCTGGACTCTGTTGTTAGAATCTACTAGTCTACCTTTATACCGATAACCACATGTCATGATTACTATTACTTTATAAGCCTTAAAATCAGGTCTTTCAAATTTGTTCTCTTTCAAGATTGCTTTGGCCTTTTCTGCACCCTTTTCAAGTAGTCACTGCAAAAAGATTTCCCAAGCAGTTACTTTTAAACAGCATTAAAAAAACCCCTACTGTCCAAATTCTATAGGACAATGACCTATATTGGTATTATGTGACCAAAATAATGAAAACCATCCAGTCATTCATATATCTCCAGCTCTTCTACCCAAGATAACAGACCTAATAGAGTCTTTGTGAATACAGGCTTGAGAAAAATCCATGTCATCAATACAACTGTAAATAAGGTTCCAAAAAAGTCCCTAAGTAGGGCTGGCTGGTGTGCTCACCACTTACCCTGGTTCAGTATGACCCGACAAGGTTGGCATGGACCCCCATGGCACAGCTCAGCACAGTGGTGCTGACCACAATTCAAAATATTGTCACAAGGGTTTGAACAGTGAACTGAGACAGCCTGACCGCAGCGAACTGTGTGCCTATAAAAAGAGAAAACATAAAGACGGCATTAGCCTAATGTTGGACATTGAGGTCCTGTTTGACAGCTAAACTAACCCTTCCCCAAAACCTACTAAACCTCTCTAGGCCCCATTTCTCCTACTTCTTCTCTGTTTCCCTCCTCCAATCACTCCCTCAATTACTCTTCCTTTCTCCACTCTTCTTTTTCCTCCTTTGCTTCTCTGTCCCCCATTTTCTGGCCAGAAAGGAACTGAGGGCCTAAGTATTTGTTACACTGTGATTTCTCCCCTGAGCTGAAGCAGCATGCAGGAGGGTAAAGAGCCTGGAACTCCCACAGTATCTTACAGATCTGGGTGGAGAAGTTGGAAGATGTAGTTCTAATGAATATTCCTGCAATGAAAGCACAATGGCATTCTCCTGGGACCCTGCACTCTGGCAATTTCGGTAGCTATAATATTGTACTTAAGAACATACTGTATGTGACTTTGATTCAGGAAGGGAAATAATTCTGGCTTTGTTCTAATAAACATCCTGATTTCGCTGACCTATTAGCCAGAGAAGGATATGAGGCCACTGCTCTTACATAATTGTCTTCAGGTTTCTTTCCAGGGTAATGGTTTAGAGCTTGCAGTCTACTCTCCCACAAAAAATTCTGCTCTATTCCACTACTCTCACTTCAGCTGTGTATTTTGTTTTAAAAAGTCACTGTTACATACATAGATGATCAGTTTCCAGTGCTAAGCATCACAGCTAATATCAACCCCTTGAGGAAGACATTATTATTTCTACCATAAGAAGATAAGAAAAATGAGGCTCAGCAGGAGAAAGCAACTTGCCCAGGTCAACAACTAGTTAGTGGCAGAGCCCAAATGTGACCTGGGCTTTCTGACCAGAAGGCCTTGCATGTGATTCTCAGGCTACACTGCTACTCTTGTAAGTTCAGTAAACACTTAAAAAATGTTTATCATTGAAAAATCTGCACTATTCCATCTTGTCTTGTGGTTCAGGAATCACTGTATGGTCTTCACTGGACCTCAGAAGCACTCCACAGCTGTGCAGCTACCAATGGTCCCTGCACTGATAAAGCATAACTTGCACTGTAATGAAAAGAGGGCGGGCTCTGGGGGCCACTTATTCTTTCTTTCAACAATATTCACTGAAAACCTCCTAGACACCAGATACTACGCTAGGCACAGATAAATGATCCTTGCCTCCTGAACCTTAGCAGGCTGGGGTTCAACTCCTGGTTCTTTCATCCACTGGAGATGTTAAGAAAAAAGTCCCATAGTATTTCACCTAACACAATAATCTCACTTTTTTATAACGTTTTAATCACTTAAAAGATTGCAAAACAGGATTAAGGCAGCACAGGATTTACTATTTACAGAAAAGTACTATTTATACCTACCATGTATTAATGACAGTAAATAAATACTATTTGCACCTACCTACTAATCTTTCATTTTAGAAATTCATACATAAACCATCAATGTGGAAACTGAAGCCTTCTTTTGGAGTACAAGTCTAACTTTACCTGGTCCGTCCACATTCACATGTTTTAGTCATAAAGGCAGGGCAGGGTGGGCAAGGTCCTGGATGGCACAGACTAAAAAAGAAAAGTTTTGATGAATAAAACATATTTATGTATCCAAACCTGAACAAAGCTGTCCCAACTGACCCCGACTGTGAATATGGCAGCAAATAAACTTACTATGACATGTTTTAGTATTTATCTAAAGTTGATTAACTATTTAAACAAAGATACCAATAATGTTTTTATATAGAAAGGATTGATAGCAGTACCATTTTAGAATATTTAACTAGAAAGAAAAGCCCAAGTCAAAATACTGGTCTTATTTGGGTCTGACCAGTCAAAGAAAGCATTTCTAAATATGGTCTTGGCCCACTTAGTGCAGTGCGTAGGGATAAAGAGGTTGCCACTCAGGATGGTCAATAGAGTCCTTTAGCAGATCAGAGGAGAAGGCAATAGCAACCCACTCCAGTACTCTTGCCTGGAAAATCCCATGGATGGAGAAGCCTGGTAGGCTGCAGTCCATGGGGTTGCTAAGAGTCGGGCACGACTGAGCGACTTCACTTTCACTTTTCACTTTCATGCATTGGAGAAGGAAATGGCAACCCACTCCAGTACTCTTACCTGGAGAATCCCAGGGATGGGGGAGCCTGGTGGGTTGCCGTCTATGGGGTCACACAGAGTCGGACACGACTGAAGCAACTTAGCAGCAGCAGCAGCAGCAGCAGATCAGAACTCAATCAATGTTCAGTTCAGTTCAGTCACTCAGTCGTGTCCAACTCTTTGTGGCCCCACGGACTGCAGCATGCCAGGCTTCCCTGTTCAGTGTAACAGACCTCAAATCTGCTAGGTCCATGAGAAGTACAGACATGTTCTCATCTGCTAATGAAGTGCTAACAGGTGATGGGCTAACAACTCGAACAGTGAAAAGAAGGCGGGGGTGAGGGGAGGCATGCTGGTGAGTAACAAAGGGAAGAGGAACTCATGGAAAGGACTGGGCTCAATGATACGCTGTAGGTCAGAATCAGGCCTCTGAACAGAACTTTTTTTATAGGAGCTATGATAAAAAGAGACCAAAGGAAAAAAATAACAAAATGGATATATTTAAACAAATACTACCCTCTTCAAAGCAGACACCCCTGGTAATTACACAGAAATATCACTATTTAAAACATTTTGGGAACTTGGTGGGGGAGGCGGGGGGAGGTAGCATCTGCGTGATGGCAAATCACAATCCTTTGGGAGTTACAAGCCAATCAGAGATGAGTTGAATTCATCAAATAGGTACCAGAATTTGCTATAAACATCAGGTGTGCCTGCGTGGATTTTTTTATGTAACTCCTAAATCAGTAATAATAATTACTAAATCAGTTTTAAACACTGAAAACAATCTAGAAACATGTGTCCAATCTCCTAAGGTGACCCATGTGACAGACTAACCCACAGAAGACTAAGATTAAGCGTGCTTCTTTAAGGATGAGTATCATTATTCAATAGCTACATTCCATATGACACGCCTCAACACTTTCAGAAGAAATTATTTTCATGGCTGGACAGTTAAATAACTTTAGACTGAGAGACAAACTGTTGGTCAGGTGTGGATGATTCCAGGTTATTTCAAACATCCCTGAGACCTGGACTTAATGAGTAATGATTCACAACACTGCTATGTATCAGAATCACTTGGAAAGCTTTTACAATTACAATGCTTAGAATGCATTTGAGTTAGTTCCAGTGAGATGGATGACCCTAGAGCCTATTACACAGAGTGAAGTAAGTTAGAGAGAGATAAACAAATACTGTATATTAATGCATATATGGAATCTAGAAAGATGGTACTGACGAATCTATTTCGAGGGCAGCAATGGAGATGCAGAGACCAGACTTGTGGACAGAGCAGGAAGGGGAGGGTGGAACAAATGGAGAGGGTAACATGGAAATATATACGCTACCACAAGTGAAACAGACAGCCAGCGGGAATTTGCTGTATGACCCAGGGAGCTCACACCAGTGCTCTGCGACAATCTAGAGGGGTCAGATGGGTTGGGAGGAGGAAGGGAGGTTCAAGGGGTAGGGGACATATGTACACCTATGACTGAGTCATGGTGATGTATGGCAGAAACCAACACAATACTGTAAAGCAACGATCCTTCAATTAAAAATAAATAAAAATTTTAAAAAACAAACAAAAAAAAACACTACAAAGCTTAGACCCAACCACAGGAAATTCTGATTTAACTGCTCTGAGGCAGTGACTGGGCGCTTGTGTTTTAAAATGCTCCTTCAGTGACTGACCATCTGGTCTGCATCACTGCTGGTGTCCTCTGATAGTCACAACAGGGGCCCATTTCTATTGAAGGCTTCGGAAAGATAACTCATGCAAGGGTTAATTTCTTATTACTGAATTTACTCAAAATGCCAATTGAGGGAAGGAATAGATGAGTTTCTGGATTCTGATCTATGAAAGCAGTCAAAGGAAGAGGAGGGGCTGACTGCCCAGCAGATGGCAGACCATGCTGTTTAGCCCAGTCTGAACAGCTCTCCCACTGACAGTCCCCAGCACCACCCCCACATGCTGATCACAAGACCTCTGATCCGACTCCTGCTCCTGCAACAGAAACTAGATAACAGCAGAAGCAACTATAACATTCTGGTGTCTGTATTACTCTTAGATTTGGGTAATAAAAGCAAGTATTACCATTTTTTGACCACTTACCATGTGCCAGGCTCTGGGCCAAGTCTCTTAAGTGTGTTAATTTAATATTCGTAGAATTCTGCAACTAGTTTTGATCATATCATTATTACCTTGCAGGTTCAGACACTGAGGCTCAGAGAAGTAATTTGTCCAACATCACATAACTGTTAAGTGATGAACACAGGA
This sequence comes from Bos taurus, assembly GCF_002263795.3. NCBI lineage: Eukaryota > Metazoa > Chordata > Mammalia > Artiodactyla > Bovidae > Bos > Bos taurus. The sequence goes on along the minus strand of NC_037335.1, from coordinate 75,078,645 downwards.
ATTAAACCTATGTCTGAAGTCAGTCTGTAGAAATTTATTTGTAACTGATCAACTGTTTATTATGGTTCATTTCTTTCCTCATCTGTAAAATGGAGATGATAAATACCTATACATCACCGGACTGTGGTTGGGATTCAGCGAGTCAACTTTTGTAGAGTACCTGGCACACAGCAAGTGCTCAGTGAATGATACCACGCTGTCCTTCTCCCAGGCCTGTTACACACTAACCAAATATGCGCACTGAGAGCCACAAGCAAAGCATGTTCACCAGGAATCCCCCGGAGTCCAGGGTTCCAACTTACAGGTTACAGGAATGTGGGCAGTCCTGGCCAGGCTGTTTCCTTCTACAGACCTCACCACAACTATGTGGAATTTCATTTCTGCTCCATTCAGGATTCTTTACCTTGCCTAAAACATATTAGATCAGAGATGTTATTAATTTATTAATTAAATAATTTCAACTGTTATCCCGTAGACTTCAGTGAAATCATACAATATAACCAGACAGTATGAAACACAAGTGAGGTTTTCATTAGTTCAATAAACACATTATCCACAAATAAAAAGTTGAATGTAATGCTACTTGTCAAAAGCTTTACCGAGTATGATAAAGTTGGGATTACCTGGAAAAGACAAACTAGTCATTTTTACTTACAAAAATGTCACTTTCACTAATTTAATCTAAGATTTTAAAAATAATCCTTTAAAATAAGTCCTTCTATAAATGGGTCTTTGAATTGACAGGGGAATATCTAAGAACCAGATAGAGGAAATAAGCGAAGACAGCACTGGCGGGGAGGCAGCAGTGACGGAAAGAACAGAGGCTCCCCAACATAGTAGGAACTTGCCTACTCTAAAGTTGTAATATAGGCATAAAAGGGTTACAGTTTTATAATCAAGTCACTCAAAAAATCTTTAGTAAGCCTCCTTCATGAACTCAGTGCATGGGCAGGAAGAGTAAAACTGAGAGCATGGGACTGCCCCTCAACCTTGAGGAATTCATTCTCACTCGGGCAATTTACACCCTAAATGAAGCCAATTCCTGATCCTTGGCCTCTGCTTTTCTCTCTTGCCTGTCTCTTTCAGAAATCTTGTTCATTTCTGTGAGGTTCCACACACCTAAAGGCCAATGAGTCCTAAATCTTTATTTTCTACATTGCCCTGAACCCTCAGTTTCAGTCCCACATGTCTAACTGTCTGCTGAACATCTGTGCTTGAGGTTTCAGCCACTTCAAATTGCCTATGTATCTATTAAGTTAGCATCTTTTTTCTTAGGCCCCAGCTTCTTCAGGGTTCCCTGTTTCTGTTAGTGATACCATCACTGTCGAGTCTCACAAACTCAAAAACTAGAGTCATCCTCCTTTTTCTTCTATATTCTGTTTAATCACCAAATCTTGTCAATTTTCCTACATAGTGTACCTCACACCTTGTCTCCCTCCACCTCAGCTCCTGCTCTTCCTCTACTGGCCAGAACCTCATCTCCACACTATCAGAAAAACCTCCCTGACTCTGCTCTCTTGCTTCAACATGGTGCCCAGGTTTTCTCCTACCATCTTTCAGTGGCCCCACCTCCTTCCCTGACTCTAAAAGGTGGTTCTTTCCCCTTCACCTGCCAGGGTTCTGCAGTATCGACTTCTTTTCCCTCATTACCCTTTCACCTACTAGCGTCTCTCATCTATTGCTCTCAACTGCGACTATCATCTCTAAATCCTGATCTTTCTTCAAATATTCCTCACTTCCTGTGGAACATCTTTCACTGGTTGTCTTACTCCTCCAACTCAACATTTCTAAACTGAATTCACTTGTTTCCATCAAACCTGGTTCTCTTGACCTGCCCATTTCTGTTCTTGGTATCACCATTTCCAAAAGCGTGGAACTCTGGAGCCACATTTGGGTTCCTTCCTTTCCCACTGTTGTTAATTCCTGTTTACCTTTGAAATTTTACACTCTTGCCTTTCTGTCCTACTCTAAAACCCATTCCAGACTTTCAGTATTCTTCACCTGAGTTACTCTAAGTCCCCAAACTCTTTAGGTCCCAAAATACTTTACTCATTGCTGCCAGACCGATCTTCATAAAGAATCACTTTGATGTCCTCAGTGGCTTCCCACAGCCTGACAAATGAAGTCCCAACATCTAGGCCTGGCATGAAGAAGTCACCCCTATCTTTCCAGTCATCTCTTACTCCTCCACCTTCATAGACCCTGGGCTCCATAACCGGATGACTCCTCACAACAGACTCTAAGCCTTATTGGTTTTAAACCTAGTTTCCAAGCCCATTTCAATTTCACCTCCTTCATGAAGGCCCCTTTTATCATCCAGCCAGAAGTCACAGGCTCTGTACTTCAAGTAGAACAGCAACTTAATTGTGTCTTAAATCTTAGCCTCTAACCTCTGGGAAGTCAATTAATAGTCTCATTCCTCCGTTTCTTCATGGTGCCTGGTACATTAATAAGTTCTCAATAAAGTACATTAAACCTATGGTCTCCCTGAAGAGCAGAGTAGGGCAAAGTCCTCAGGTACAACAAGGCCATTATTTGCATTGCCACATCACTCTACCTCACTCAAGCATCTTGACCTTCACCCCCAGATTCTTTTACCTTCTTAGGTTCTCACATACAGTTTGTCAGTGAAGGCTTTAACAAGATTTTAAATTTCATTATGGTGCTTCATGTTTAAAAATCCTTTAAAATAATTAAGCCTTGGTATTGGTCTTATTGTCCAATTTACAATTGATATCTTGCTGCCTTTTCAGTAGTACATTCAAGAATATTCATTCCTTCAACTAATACTAATTCAGTATCTACTAAGCCTCAGACTTCTGCAATGAAACATATGAGACCAGCAGAGTTTGGATAAGAGTGGCCAAAGTGGGAGTGGAGATAAGAAAGGGAAGTTTTCTTTGGAAGAGGACGGTTGGGGTAAGATCTTGAATGAAACAGTGGATGAGGATTTAAAGAAAAGAAGATAGCTGAGTTCACAAAGAGGTTGAGTCTAGAAGTTAAAAACTGTTGATGGTCAGTGACCAACTCTTGGTGGAAGCTGGCAGTTAAATAACAAGAAAGGAGAAATGTGAGCAAATTAGTTAGAAAAAGGACAGCAAGCAGAAAAGAAACAGAGCTAGTCATTTCAAGAAGCGAATGGTCAAAAGTAATAAGGGCTGCTGAGTGGCCAAAAAATTTAAGAATTTATAAAATCAACCCTGAATTTGGTTAGGAAGGGAGTCATCGATGACTTCTGAATACAGTTTCAGAGAGGTAATGAGGACAGAGTAAAAATGAAGTAATTTAAGGAGGGAGAAAAATGGTTAAGAAATATAATCTGAGAAATCAACAGCCAGATGGTAAGTTCAGTTCAGTCGTTCAGTTGTGTATGACTCTTTGCGACCCCATGGACTGCAGCACACCAGGCTTCCCTATCCATCAGGTGGTAAAGTCTAGCCATTAAAGACAGGCAGGAAACAGAGAGAGAGAAAAGACATGTAGGAAATATGTTAGCAACAGATACAAGCATCTGGATCACAAAAAGCGTTTTTCCTAACACATGGAAGAACCAAGCTATTTCTAAACAGGAAACAGTATTCCATAAAGAGGAAGAGCACAAGGATACAGTTTGTAATGCTGGTTTACAGAAAATCTCTCTTTATTATAAAGGCCAATGACTGATTTCTTGAATTAAATAAAGTACACTTCACACTACCCTTCACTCATGTTATCCAAATCTGGAATTTCAAAGTGAGTTACAGTTAGAGGTGAGAAGCAGCCTGTGCCCACTTCTGCCATCTGATTAGCTCTGCTCTAAAGAGAAGACCAAGGTGATCTGGTGGGCATGATGAGAAGGCCTATCTCCAGAACAGTCTGCCAAGAATACAAAGGCCTGTGACTCTAGCTGTGTACACACCACATGCATGTGATGTCTCAGACACCGTAGCTCTGAAGTCTCGTTAGTAACTTCTAAAGCACGCCCAGCACACCGCCTCTCCTGTGCTGGGAAATAAGGCACAATGCACAGAGCGAAAGCAGCACACACCAGTGTATGTAAAACAAACTCACCACAGAAACAAGTATAGGTATTAGGAACATGTGCAGAAACATTCTGACATGCGGGGCACCTCCAACCACTCTGGCCATCTGTCAAGAAAAATGAGAGGAAATCAAAATACTTTCCTTACAAAAGCACGTGTAATTTAAAACATTTTAAATCTATAGGAAGCCATTAATACCTAAGCAGTGGCAGTAGTTTCCATGTTAAGGATCAGACTTAAAAGAAACGAGTTCACAATACTGAATGCTTTGCTTAAATACTGGATTTAGGCTTATATTTATAAGGACTTCAGATACTGTGAATAAAGTAGGTATGCATTTCATCCTACTTTTTAAAATTGAGATCAAATCAGCACATAACATTGTGTGAGTTTAAGGTGCACAGCACATTGATGTGACACATTTAAATATTACAGTATGATTATCGCCATAGTCTTAGTTAACATTTCCACCATTTCATAAAATTAACTTTTTATTTTGTGGGAGAATGTTCTATTACTTTTAATATCAAAGTAATCATCTGAACCGTGGTTTGAAAAAAAAGGTAGGATAAAATACTTGAGTACATGCAGGAAAACCCAAATGTTTTCAATTAGAAGTGCCCAAGTTCAGAAAGCATATATTATTAATAATACTCGCATTATCCTGCCCAAGAATACTAGAGTGGGTAGCCTATCCCTTCTCCAGGGGATCTTCCTGACCCAGGAATCTGGGTCTCCTGAATTTTAGATGATTCTTTACCAGCTGAGCTACCAGGGAAGCCCCCAAACACTTGAGTACATGCAAGAAAACCCAAATATTTTAAATTAGGAGAGCCAAAGTTCAGAAAGCATATATAATTAATAATATTTGCATTATCCCTAAATATTACTATAACTTCAGGAAAAGCCCACAAAATACTATGGAGAAGATCTGTTAAAGCTATAGCAAATTCAAAATCCTAAAAGTAAATTAAATATTTCTTTCTATAAATTTTCTAAAGCAAACTATACAAGAAATCGTTTCTAATGAATAAGCTACAAGGATCTATAGTACAAAACAAGAATCTACAGTACAACACAAGAAATATACTAATATTTCATAGTAACTATAAACAGAATATAACCTTTAAAAATTCTGAATAGCTATGCTGTACACCTGAAAGTTACATTACATTGTACATAAACTGTACCTCAATTTTTAAAAAGCTGTTCTCTATAGTTGCTATTTGGATAAAACAACCATTTTCAGTAAAAGTCACTGATTATGTTGTACCTTAAGTATATTTTATTATTTTTACAATATTGTATTAGTTTTGCCAAATATCGAAATGAATCTGCCACAGGTATACCTGTGTTCCCCATCCTGAACCCTCCTCCCTCCTCCCTCCCCATACCCTCCCTCTGGGTCGTCCCAGTGCACCAGCCCCAAGCATCCAGTATCATGCATCGAACCTGGACTGGTGACTCGTTTCATACATGATATTATACATGTTTCGATGCCATTCTCCCAAATCTCCCCACCCTCTCCCTCTCCCACAGAGTCCATAAGACTGATCTATACATCAGTGTCTCTTTTGCTGTCTCGTACACAGGGTTATTGTTTAATGTGTTCTGTTTAGCTGGTTTAAGATTTATAGCTTAATAATGGTCATCCAAAATATGTGGTCAAGACAACACACTCTCCCTGCAGATAAAATACTCAAGGAGAATTAAACCTGAACACACCAAATGGATGAGAAAAACTACTCAGAAGACAGAAATGACTGACCTGCTTGAGATGCTGGAGACCTGGCCCATTTCTTTATGCAGTTCAAATGAAACACATGGTAACAGCTCTGACAACTCCACACTGGGGCTGTGACACGAACCAATTCACAGCACACCATGCACTCGTATTTTTCTGTGGTGAGCTGTTCAATCAGAGAGCCTGTTTAAAAAACAAAACAGATAAACTCAAACACAGAAAAACATTCCTTAGTCAACCAAGGATCAGAAAGGCATCTGAGAGAAGAATGCAAACACAGACTTTAAGGGAGGTCTGGCTCTGAGCAAGGTGGTTGTTCAGAGTGTCAGGCTGGGAAGGGGCAGGGGTATGCTGAGATGGAGGACTCAGGAAGCAGGTCTGGGACTCAGGAAGGGATTCACACATCTGAGGAAACATTCCCCAGAAACTGCCCAGGATCCCACCAGTATCTCCTCCTAACACACGGCTAGAGAGTTCATAGGACAGACTCCTGGCACCATGCCTTGCCCTCTTTGAATTTACCATATCCATGAATTTACGTTAGGGAGGGGCTCATGAAGCTGCAGTGGTCGGGTGCAAGAAAACTAAACCTAGACAGGTTTCAACAACCCATGGTCGTGAGACAGTTCTAGTAGATACCCTGCAAGTCTTTCGTTGTTCACTCAACAAAGACAGGCTTGGTGCCTACCACAAGCGCCACGGTAGGGTTACTAGACTGAAGGAGACACAGTCTCTGGTTCCAGAAGCTCAGCATCTATGAGAGAAACCAGGGTCTGATGTCGTAAGAATCCTCCCACTTCCAGACTTTTGCCTCGAACACGAGTTCAGTGAAATCTTTCTAAACACAGAACACAACGCTGTCAGCTCCGGAGGCAGGACCAGGGCCCTGATGACTGTAGTACTCCCAGGCCCATGCCAGGTGCTCAGGGATATTTCTCAATGAACGACTCAAAGAATAAAGGAGTATCATCCAGTCTGTTTCATAACTTCTCTCCTTGCAAAGTTTTAGGCTTTAGTAAAGTTTAGTAAAGTTTCGGAGATAGCGCTTTTCCTCTGGAGAAAGCCGGAATGAAGATACTGCGATTAACTGATGAAAGGGAAATTGATCTGCTCTAGACACAGATGGATACATTATAAAACTGAATTCTATTATAAAAACCAAGGAATCAGATTCTTTCTTAAAAGTAGGGATACCCTACCTTGCATAGGTTAACATTTCTGAATAACAAAGTTAATTATATTTCCTACCAGTTACCATGCTATATTTGGAAGATTCTGGAGGTAAGAGGAAGCCCATAAGAGAGCGAGATTTAAGTTTGAGACATTTATATATGAAGCTGATTGGGGCAGAGGAATGGTCAGTGAGACTTACACCTAGGGTGAATTTTATAGAAAATGCCTACTGACCATTCCAGAACAGCGCTGAGTTAGAATTAAAGCACACAGAAAGGTTAAGTGAAGTATGCAGCATACCTGAGAACATTACAGTTTTCACCCTGAAGACTGTCTTTTTATTTTACTGTTTCTCTTATTCATTAAATTTATTGCTTGTTAAGAAATCACTACTGTGATGCTTCTAAGTCCAGTCACAGTGAAATCTGACCACTAGGATGCACAAACACTTAGTTACGTGGTGACGGTTGTCGACTTTGAATATCCTACATATCCCAGCCTTTCCCATGTCTGTTTCATTCCATGTTCAGTATGTTCACAAATCCTGCTGGTTCTACCTTCAAAACGGATCCAGAATCCAACCTCTGCTGCTAACACTCTGGTCTAAGCCACTATCCCTTCACCTGGATTATCACAATGGCCTCCCACTTCAGGCTATTCTGCCCTTGCCCACTTCAGGCTATTCTCACCACAGCCACCAGAGGGAGCCCATCAAATGAAAAATTAGAAGATACACTCTTCTGTTCAGAACTTGTCAAAGGTTCCTCCATCACGTGCCTCTGGAAGCCAAAATCTTTACATTGCCCTTCACCATCTTCCAGTCCTCACCTGTGACTCCTCTTTCCTCAGGCCACTACTCTGAGACAACATCAGCCTCCTTCCTAGCCCAAAACTGGCAGGCAGATTCCTGCAGGGAGATTTTTACAATTTGTCCTTCCCTCTGCCTAGAGAACACTTTCCCCCGACATTTGCACAACTCAGTTCCTCAGCCCCTGCAGGTGTCTACTCAAACTATGATCTTCTCAACAGGGCAGTCTCTGGCCACACTTTAATAACTGGAGCCCGCTCCCCTAAGCATTCCATATCTCTCTCAGCTTCCTTCATATCACTTAGGTCTAATATCATATATTTTACTTATTTTACCTTATTTCCTAACTCTATGCATAGAAGGCACTCAATAATACTTGCTGTATGAATAAAAGTAATAAATGACAGTAAAAGGTTCTAGAAAGACACTAGAAAGGGAGACAGTACAATTCTTTCATCAACATTTCAGTTTTATCAAAATGTGTAACATATGTAAAACAAGGCACTAACCAAGAATAGCTCTGTGCCAGTGAACTATCACATTTCAGGTGTAAGACTCTTGTCCAGGCTGGGTGCAGCCCTATCCTGACCACTGGCTCTTCTTCACTCCTAAACCCTCTCCCACTAGGGCTTCTCCACCATTCCTCAGTCATGACTGTGTCTACTTTATACTTATTCTTTGACAGCAAGTCAGTAAAGAGAGTGACAGCCCAGTGAAATAATCAGAAGAACAGAGACCTCTCTGTAGAAGTGACTACAAACTTTTCAGATACACCAATAAATTATTAAAAACAAAATACCTAAAACAATCCTAACCTGAAAAATCCAATTGTAAAAAGGCATTTTTTTGAGGCAAACAGGGAAATTCAGTTGTAGACTGGGTATTATATGATTTCAAGGAATTATCACTAACTTTGTTAAGCACAATAATGGCACTGTGATTAAGTAAGAAAATGGCCATATTATTAAAACAGATGTAACCTAAAATACATGAAGGTGAAATAATCTGATATCTGGAATTTAGTTTAAAATATATCAGAAAAAAGGAGGGAGACTGTTTAAATATTAATGCATACCTATTTACGGCATATATACGTTAAAGTTTACCAAAATTTCTTAATGAGTGGGAAATACTACATTATAATAAGCAAAAAAGGATAAAACTTATGTTATATGGTTTCAACTATGTACAACTGAGCACTGAAAAATTCTTTAAGGAAACAGATTAAAAGATCAGAGCTGATTACATCTGGATGGTGGAAAGAAAGGTAAAATTACTTACCTATCAACTTTAGTAAGCCATCTTATTTAAAGCAGCTGTTTTTAAAAAGCTGATACAATGTTAAGCATGATCAATGTGTTTATGATGGTCTTGCTGGTCTGAAGCATATGTCAGAAATCACGTTTATCTGTGTCAGTCTAAGGCTTGTGGCAGAGTTTAGGGGCTGCAGGTAAAGGTTTTTAAGTCAGTACAGCACAGAGGCGGGCTTCCCAGGTGGCTCAGTGATAAAGAATCTGCGAGCTAATGCAGGAGATGTGGGTTCGATTGCTGGGTCGCGAAGATTCCCTTGGAATCTCCCCAGACTCGGGAAGAGCTTCAGGCAGAGAACTTGGAGGAGCAGATGTACAAAGGTTGATGAAAGGAAATAAGGAGATCTCAGAATGAAAGAAAAAGAAGAACAGGCACAGATGTCTCTGAAGTTGCAAAACGTTGAGAAAAGTATGCCTTTTCTTAAGTGATGACTTCCCCTTCCTCAGCGAAGGAAAAGAGGCAAGGAGGTCCGCTGAGGTCGGGAGATCAGTGAATGTCAGGAAGGTCTGAATAAGTGTGGGAAGGGTTTGTAGTAGTCTTAAATGAAAACGGAAAGGACAGCTGCCCAAGGTCACTTAAGGGGAAGTGGGCAATGAAAGCCAACTGAGCTGGATGGAGTGAGCGAGCGTACATGCGTGCTCCTTCACTTCACTGGTGTCTGACTCTTTGGAGTCAGACTCAAATGGACTGTAGCCCGAAAGGCTCCTCTGTCTATGGGATTCTCGAGGCAAGAGTACTGCAGTGGATTGCTGTGCCCTCCTACAGGGGATCTTCCCAACCCAGGGATGGAACCCACATCTCCTGTGGCTGCCACACTGCAGATGAATTCTTTACCACCAAGCCACCAGGGGAAGCCCAAGCTGGAGACCACTATTTAAAAATATTCACTGAGAACCAACAATGTATTGGGGCGGCCAAAAAGTTTGTTTGGGTTTTTCTGTAACATCTTATGAAAAACCCAAATGAACTTTTTGGCCAACCCAATACTAGACACTAAGGATATACAGTGTACAAAACAGAAAAGAGTCTTCTCCCCTCGTGAAGTTTACCATCTTGTGGTGGAAGGCAGCCAATAAACAAATAAATATTGAAAATGAGCAGTATCATCAAATAGTGACAAGTGCTACGGAGAAAAATAAGCCAGGAAAAGAGATTAGCGAGAGGCGGGTGGGGGCAGTATCAAGAGTTTGAAATAAAGGCTTCACTCAGAGGGTGACTGAACACCAAGTCTGTGCTGTTACACGATTTCCTGGAATAGCGTTCTGTCATCCAAACAGGGTAGAAAAGCTGGATGCAGCAACCAGCCAGGGTCGGGATTCCTCAAAATGTCTTGGCCGAAGGGTTAGCACTTCAAATGGCATACAGTAAGGTCCAGCATGAAGAGGGGAATGAAGGAGAAGAGGAAACTGGCAGAACTGGTAGTGGGTGGAAGAGACTGGGAGAGCCAAAAGCACAGGAGGCTGTGGTCAGAAGGCAGCACACAGGACTTTGGGATTGCAGAGACGGGGCATCCCCAGGGTCACTTCCCTGGTGGTGGATGTGGAGGAGGAACGGATGTGCAGGTCACTTCAGCTGACAAGATCAGAAAACCCACATGACCACTGAAGCCACTCAGAACAACAGCAGGATTTATGGTACATCAGTAGTTCTCAAACTCGAAAGTGCATGAGAATCTCCTGGAGGCTTCTCAAAAGAAGAGATTATTGGGCCCCACACCCACAATTTCTGTTTACTAAGTCTGAGGTCTAAAAATGTGCATTTCTAACAAGTTCCCAGGTGTTGCTGATGGCTGCTGATCTGGAGTATACCTTGAAAACCACTGGGGCAGAGAAAAGATAGAGGCTGGATGCGTTAATAAATGAGGGTTGGGAGGTTTAGAGGCTAATAGATGACAAAGATGAGACATGGAAGGTGATGGAGAGAAAAGGTTCTGTAGCATTAGCTTCAAATGATACAAAGGTAGAACAAAAATAGTGTAGAAATGACCCTGGGGAAGGAGTGTGCTCTTCCTATCTTCCAGAAACTAAGGTGAGTGGGATAAGTGAAAAGAGCAGGCTCTAAAGTTGTAAGGAAAGGCGTCACCCAAGAGGAGGCCACGGGTCATTTAAGAGGGGGCACAGCTGAAACAATTTAAGGACACAGGGGATTTCGTTACCGCAATGAGGGATCCAGACAGCTGGGAGGACTAGGCAGTGCTGGGCTCTCTCAGCAGAGTGAGAGTGAACAAAGGCGGCTCTCAAAGAGCCGTGGAGGCATATCTGGGGTGAGCCTCTCTTTCCATTCCAATCAAGCTTTCATCTCTACTACTCCACTACAACTGCTCTTAGCAAGACCAACACCCTTCAGATTGCCAAATACAACGGTCAGTATGCAGTCTTCCTTCTGTGCTGATCAACAGCATTCCGCACAACTGATCACTCCCTCCTCTTTGAGTTTATTTGGTGTTTAGAACGTTTCACCTCCTAGTTCAGTTTACTCTTTTACAACTTCCTTTACTGGATGCTCATTTTACAGCCAGGATGAAGTAGGCTCCATCCTCACTCTTTTTCTAACTGCACTCACACCTTAGGTGACCTCCTCTAGTCCATTAAACACCATCTGTACACTGACAATGCCCAAATTTAAGTCTCTAGTCCATATCTCTTCCCTGAATTTTATATCTGACTCTCTAACAGATCTATTGTCCAGTAGACAATTTAATTCTAACAAATTTAACCAAATTCTTTATCTTTCCTGAAAAAGGAGGAGACAAAACAAAAGATATACAAAAACACCTTTTCCAACAAGAAATTGTCATAGATTGGAGGAGGCAAAGGACACATCCTGATTAAGTGCAATGTGGTATCCTGGATTGGATCCTGGAGCAGAAAAAGGATATTAAAGGAAAAACTGGTGAATCCAAATAAAGTCTGGGGGAATCCCTGGCAGTCCAGTGGTTAAGACTCTCTGCCTTCACTGCCTAAGGGTTGGGTCCAATCCCTGGTTGGAGAACTAAGCTCCTGCAAGCCTTGCAAAGAAAAAAAAAACAACCCACAAAGTGTGAAGTTTAGTTAACACCATGGTACTAGTGTTAATTTCTTAGTTTCGACAAAGATGTTAACATTAGAGGAAGCCAGGTGAAGGATATATGGAATTCTCTCTACTACCTTTGCAATCTTTCTATAGGTCTATAATTATTCCAAACTAAAAACTTTAAAAAAAAACACCGCTTTCTCTCCCCAAGCATTACCACCGCAGTGAGTGGTATCTCGCCTTCTGTGCTGCTCAGACACAACATCCTGGACTCCTCTCGTTTTTCTCAATCCAACAACCAATCTATCTGTAAATCCTGTCCACTTCATCTTCCAAACACACCCAGAAACTAAGCAATTCTGACCTCTTCTACCACTATTACCTTAATTCACATCTCCATCAAGTACCTGAATTGCTGCAAAAGCCTCGTAACTCGCCAGTTTGCATCCTTAGAGCCTACTCCCTATACAGCAGGCTGGGTGATCATTTTAGATCATCTCTTCCCCAAAAAGCCTCCCAGCCTCCTAGCTGCTTCTCATCTTCTGACTCAGAACCAAATCTAAGAGCCTCACACAACCCTGCCTCTGCAGTTTCTCTAACCTCCTCTCCTACCCACCTCTTCACTGCTCACAACGCTGTCCCTCCCACCCCAATCTACACTTGCTTCTCTCTCTGCTTGAAATGTTCTTCTCCAGAAAGCCATGTGGCGCACTTCTGCACTTCCTTCCGGTCTCTGTTCAAATGCCTCCTCATCAAAGAGACCGACCTATGTAAACTGGCGCCCCTGTTCTTCTGTCCTCTTAATCTGCCTTGTATTTTAGTTCTTATCATCACCTGACTGACTGAATATTTAAGTGCTTTCTGCCTGTCTTCCCTGCCAGGAATGTAAATGCCATTAGTGCTGTATTCCTAGTACCTAGAACAGTGCTTAGCACAAAGCATTTACTCAATAAAAATGAATAAAGAGGTCTCAAGAAAATGACGGTATGTGACGCCATGAGAGATTCATTAGGCAGAACTGAGATGGCCTCCAAGACTCCCAGCCCTGGTGTGCATGCCCTGGATAATCACCCCTTGAGTACGGGAGGAACTGATCTAATCAACTGAGTGCTTTTTAAAGAGTCTGGTGATCAAAGACAGAAGTCATGTAAAGAATCTGGAGCAGATGGCTTCCTGCAGGCCCTGAAGAAATAAACTACCATGTGAAAAGAACCACATGGTAAGGAACTGCAGGTCGGCCCTCAGAGCTCAGAGTGACCCCCAGCCAACAGCCAGCAAGAAAATGGGGACCTTGGGACTTCCCTGGCAGTCCAGCATTAAGACTCTGTACTTCCACTGAAGGGGGCACAGATTTGATCCCTGGTTAGGGAACTAAGATCCTGCATGCCACGTGGTGCTGCCAAAAAAAAAAAAGAAATGGGGACCTCAATCCTGCACCCATGAAGAACTAAATCCTACCAGGACTTCCCTTGTGGTCCAGGGGCTAAGATACCACACTCCCAGTGCAGGGGGCTGGGGTTTGATCCCTGTTTAGGGAACTAGATCCCACGTGCTGCAACTGAGACATGATGCAGTCAAATAAATAAAAATATATATATATAAAAAAAAAGAACTAAATCCTATCAACAACCAGTGAGCATCAAAGAAGACCCCATCCCTCAGGTAACACTGTCCCTAGCCAAACTGCAGTCCTCTAAGACCCTGAGTAGAAACTCAGCTAACCCGTATCCAGACTTCTGACCCATGGAAACTGTGACACAGTAAAGTTGTGTTACCTTAGGCCATTACATTTGTGGCAATTCGTTATGAAGCAATAGGAAACTATTAACCAGCCTTGAGAATTCAAAAACAAATCTGGTATAATACTGCCTTGGTTCACACTCAAAGTCCCAAGGAGTGCCTGATGAAGCAGACAAGAACTACATCACTAGGCTTGTGTAAAAACAGGCCTGGGCAGGTGGTGGCTTCGTGTGTTAGGCTGTATGTTACATTAAACTGGAGGGAGACCAGGATGGTCCATGAGGAAGAGCTGGAGGAATGAACCTACTGATCCTGGATAAAAATATATACTCCGGGCAAATGAGAAGTATCTTCAATACTGCAAAGAGCTGACTTGCCATAAGTGGGAGGGAAGCAGAGAGGAGAGAGACTAGTTGCTGTGTAGCTCCAGAGGACAGAACCTAAACGAGGGGACAGGAAGCATTTACCAGAAAGAAGTTTTCAGTTTAATGCAAAGAAGAACTCTCTAACAGTCAGAGCTGAGCAACTACTGTGTTCTAAGACCTGTGTTAGGCAAGAGAGATATAAAAATGAAAGGAAAGGTACATTCTTTGCCTTCAAGGAACATGTCAACTGGTGGAGGGCACTGACACGTGAACAAATGATGGTTTCCAGTGGTGAAGCTAAGTGCTACAAGAGAAGCATGTATGTGGATGGGGAAGACATATCACAGGGCGAGCAAAGATCAGTGCTATCTGTGGGGGTGAGAAAAGGTTTTCTGGACATGTAACTAAACTATAGCTTTTGAAAAATGAGTATGGGGCTTCCCTGTTGGCTCAGTGGTAAAGAATCCACCTGTCAATGCAGGAGACGTGGGTTCAATCCCTGGTCTGGGAAGATATCACATGCCTTGGAGCATCTAAGCCCAGGTGCCACAACTGTTGAGCCTGTGCTCTAGAGCTCAGAAGCTGCAATTAGTGAAGCCTGCACACCTTAGGGCCTGTGCTCTGCAACAAGAGAAGCCACCGCAACGAGAAGCCCGAGCACTGCGACTAGGCAGTAGCCCAGCTCTCCACAACTGGAGAAAAGCCTGAGCAGCAGCGAAGACCCAGGACAGCCATAAATAAATAGAGCAACAATGAGTAAGAATTCACCAGTGAGCTGAGTAGTTAGTAGCTAGTGTAGACAGAAGGGACCACATATGTGACCATGTGGAAAGATGACAGTACCAGAGTCCAGGGAGTAAAATGTGGTGGGGGCTGAAGCAGCAGCAGATGAGGCTGTTGTGTAAGGCAGAATCTGTAGGTGATGAGAAAAAGTGAACAGAATCAAGCAAGGGAGTGACACAGGTCCATAAGTGTTTTAGAAATATCACTTTTGGCGGGGACTGTGTAGCATGGCATCCAGGATCTTAGTTCCCTAACCAGGGAGCAAACCCATGCCCCCTGCAATGGAAACTCAAAGTCTTAACCACTGGACCAACAGGGAAGTCCCAGAAATACCACTTTCTGATGCTAATGTAAGAAGTGAACTAAAAGAGAGAAACTGGAGATGGCAAGATTAGTCAGGAACTGTTGCGACCAAGGAGACAAGAGATGATGCACAGGCTGGAACTAGAAGTAGTAGAGATGTTACCATCCCTACTTGTGTTTTTTGACAACTCAAAAAAATCTTGTAGCCAAACATCTGTATCACCCGTATCTGTGCTTTTTAAAACCCTTACTAATTTCCTTATTTGTTAAGAAAAACTTTCCTTATTTGTATTTGCTTATAATATATAATGGAGAAAGAAATGGTAATCCACTCCAGTATTCTTGCCTGGGTGATCCCATGGACAGAGGAGCCTGGCAGGCTACAATCCATGGGGTCACAAAGAGTTGGACACAATGGAGTAACTAACACTTTCACTTTTATGATAGATAAAAACTAAGTCAGTGGACATCTCCTGGGAAGAGGAGCAGGTGGTGGCAGGACCCAAGCAGAGGATGAACAAGAACAGAAAGACTTTCTACTGGTACCTTTTTATATTTTCTGATTTCTAAATTGTGTGAGTGTATTACCAATTGAGAAATTAAAATTTTTTTAAAAAAAAAAGGAAGAAAGAAAACATTTCCAACCATTTAGGTAGGCTTACCTGTGTGTGTTTCCACATTCTTTAGCATGTGGTTCTGTTTGCCTCGGGGAAAAGATGCTACCTGGGGATCCTGCCTCCTTACAGCACATTTCTCTGGGTCAGCCCTTCTAGAAGACCTGCTGACGACTGCCAAGTTCCCACTGTCACAGGTGGATTTTGCTGGCCTCTCATTAAGATCATCCTTTGGAATGGAGGCCATGTTGTCTCTGGACCCTGCGTTTGTATGCCGTTGGCCCTCCTGTTTTGGTGGGTTCCTGCCTGGTCGTGGCCTGGCTCCCTCCACTTCCCAGGGAGACCTTTTCTGTGGGTGTCTTCTCTGCTCACCGCGTCTGGCCCCATCCGCTACCACTTTTCTCGAGGAAGCATCTGAAGAGTCAGGGTGGATAACCCCTGCTGGTTTGGTGTTTTCAGGTCCTGCCTCCTCAGGTTTGGGAGTCATTCTGTGACCCCACTCACTTTTGAGTTTCCCCTTGACTTTTGGTCCTCTCCCATAGCTGTATATAAATTGGGTTGCTTTCTTGGGTTTTGCTCCCCTTGGATCTGCACCGACAATTTCCTTCTCACTCTCGGAAGGACTGTGCTCTCTGAGGTTTGTCCCACTCTCTGACTTGGCCACGTTTTCTAGGCCAGGTGCATCTGAGGTCTGGTCAATGAGGCCCTGTGCTCTCTTGACTCTGATATGCTGCTTTTCACTCCTCAATTTCTGCCAAGGTTGATTCTGAAGGCCATGGTTCTTGAGAGATTTGTTAGTAACAGAGGACTGGAAAGAAGTCTGCTGACTCTTAGGTTTGCTTCCTGAAGGATAAAAACTGTGCTGATGAACAGCAGAGATGTCATCATAAGAGATTTGCCT
Source organism: Bos taurus (assembly GCF_002263795.3). Classification (NCBI taxonomy): domain Eukaryota; kingdom Metazoa; phylum Chordata; class Mammalia; order Artiodactyla; family Bovidae; genus Bos; species Bos taurus. The sequence continues at coordinate 75,061,869 of NC_037335.1, read as the reverse complement.
GGAAAGGTGACACGGAGGTGGTGAACTGTAATTTCTTCTACCAATTCTATTAGAATCTAGTCTCCTTTGACTCCCACAGTACAGACCAGAATTTTTTCTCTCCTGAGGAATGAACTCAGCAGCATCCGTATTGAACTTAAAAGCACCTAGGACATAAGAAATAGACACGTAAGTAAAGAAATTAATTGGTCACTCATGAAGCCCCAAAGACTGTATGCCAGACCTAAGAGTTATCTTCCTAAGGACTTTGTATAAAATAGTCTCCGCACAAGGCCTGTTTTCTGTGAAGGTGGTGGGTTCAAGTTGCTTGTGGAAGACTGATTGGCAGCCTTACCAACAGCCACTGCTGAACTGCTAAGTAAAACCGTTCACCTGGGCTATCAGGCATTAGTTATAAATGTGTTTATTTCTATTGAGAAATGTAAGGTCAGCGAACAGTTCAGGGATGAGACATCAATCGGCAGGTTCCGTGTGGTCTTTCAAAACTCTACGGTAGCATTGTGTAATATTAAGTTAACAGGCTTTGGAGTCAGCCCAAATCAGTTTAAAGCCTGACCCTCCAGTTTATAGTATTAGCTCAGGAAAATCATTTGATTGCTTTTAGCCTGAGTTTCCACATACATGACAAAAGCTGATAATACTATTTCAAAGGGTCATTGTGGAATTTATGTGAAGACTTCACATAGACGTACTTAGCAGGAAGAATACATCCCACCTCATCCCCACTGGAATGTATTTTAGGTTTTCCATACATAACCTCTGTTAATACAGTCAGAATCCCAGAGTCTCAAAAATTAGGCCTATGCCCCTTCAACCTACTCATCCATCCCCCACCTCCACCAGCCACATGCTTCTTTGTAGTCAACTTTGTCCCTGAAGTCCAAAGATGAAACAATTCGCCTAAGGACACAAAACCAGATAGTAGCAAAGTCAGACTATGCGCAGTGTATAGAATATTCTCTGAATCAGCAGGGCCTGGGAGATGGATTTAAGTCCCTGTCCATCACTTGTGTCTTTATGCAAGTTATTTAATCCCAGTAATGGAATAGTAAGAATCCCTACATCAAAGAGTTGCTATGAAGATTAAAGCAAGGTTAGTAACAAGTATAAAGTGGTTAAAATAGTGCTTTATTATTGCCGTTAAGATTACAGACTATCTGAAACAGACCTGACCGCAAAAGGCTGCAGTGCACAGCCTGCGAGTTTCAGGTTTAATAATAAGCCCTAACATTTATTAGGTACTTAACACATGCCAGGCACTATTCTAAGCACTCTGCATACGTTAATTTATTTAATCCTTACATTCCTGATGAGAAAACTGAGACTCGGTAAAGAGTAACTTCCCCAAGGCCACAGGGGTATTCCAGAGCAGATTCAGGATTCAGGCCATGTGACCCTAGAGACCATGCTCTTAAATTACACTCCATTGACAGAAGTTGGGTAGCAGGTACCATAGAAACATATACTTAAGAACTGAGCGAGATCATAAAGGTAACCTCTCACTCAATCCAGGATTTGTCCTGAAAGCTTTCACACAGGCAGGATTCTGAGGATGGGGTTGGAGAGCCTTACAAAATAGCAAGAGGATTAGACAAATTCAGAAGGTGGCAGAGAAGGTGTTCCAGATGCATAAGAGAGAACTTAAGGGGGAATGGGTAAATTAGACCAAGTAGGTATTGTGTAGTTTTCTCCTACTCTAAGAAGCAAGGTTGTAAGAGGGGCAGAAAAAAGGTCAGTAAAGTAGTCCAGAATAGCCAGGTTAAAGGATACAAAGGGTGTTTCATGTTAACCAGCAAAGGGTTGACTCAACTTGAGAATCTAGACAGAGCAGCATCTATTCATATAAAGTATGTGTTCCACCAAATGTGAAGTAGTGGACAAAGCCCTCAGATCATTCACGGATACGAGGAAGGGGAAAAGGGCACAGGAAACTGGACTCAAAAATCTGAGACACCTTTATTTTTTCACTATTTTGAGCAGCTGAAGTTACTAAATAGGATATCTCATCCCCAAGGCTTGGCTATAGTGCAAGTGGTACTAGAGATCCAAGACAACACCATGGTGGGTGACCTACAGGTGGGTGGAGCAGAGTAAGGGGAAAATCCAACTGCAGATTATAAAGTCCAGAGACAAAATTGGCACTGGAGAGTCTATCCATGGGTAGAAAGATACCCCTTGGTGTTTCAGGTAAACAGCAGGTAAGAGAATTACACTGGAGTGAGGATGGAGGTGTGGGCTAGAGATAATGCTGAAATAAGAACATGGAATAGGAACTAAGGCCAAAGCGAACTAAGGCAGAGGAGACAAAGTGGGGAGGTCTTTGGATTACCCGACTTTGCCTCAATAGATGAGACAGAGGTTGTAACCTGGAGAGCAACACCAGAGGCCAAAAATAAGATTCACAACTAGCCCCACTCATTCGTTTCTGCTTCAAACACTGAATGGTGCAGAAATGGGCCAGATATGAGCCTAAGGATAGGAAGACCAAGGGATCCAATTCAGGGGATCTGGGAAAAGAATGAGTGGGAGAAATACAAAACACCAGGCTAAATGTGGTCCCCACTCTCCAAGATGAATTAATACCTAAATCAGGACTAGGGTAAACAAACAAAAAATGGACTAGGGTATGCAGTGTGTTAGCCAACGTTTTTGACCAAGATCCATGGTAACAAATATATTTTACCTGCCACCAAGTACACAAATACATATATAGGTTTCTCGGTGCCCCAACAGGCTGGTAGGTAGCAGAACTGAGACTCAAATTAATGACTGTTCACAAACCTCATGCTGCAAATTGCTGCCCTGTTTTTCCGAAAGAGTGGATCATGAAATCAAATTATGTAGTGGGTTGTGACAAGAATTTTTTCAAACGAAATATGTAGTATAGAGTGTATTGGAGATAATAAGGAAAACCACTGCTTCCTGAAATTTTTGGTTCGTTTTTATATTTGTGTGCGCTGAGATCACTATGTAAAATGCTCCTTTTCCGTCACTGTCCAAAGAGTTGGGAAAACAAAGATCTAAGGTACCCTGAAGTAACTGGAAATCGTGTTACATTAACAGCCATATGAGGCTGTCTCTACACATTGAGACAACTCTGGGAGGGGAAGTAAGCTAACAATTGTGTAACACGTACAGTAGCGGCGGGAACCTTCAGACTAATTGACTTATTTACTCCCAAATCACAGATGAAGAAAACGAGACTTCACATTGCGAGCTCATGGCAAGCTGAGACTGGAAACCACGAGTGTTCGGCTCGCGCCCGCGCTGCTGCCCCAGGACGCACGAATGCATATCAAGCACAGCGAGCAATCCCGCCGCGCGTCGAGAGCTAGCCGCCGTCACGGGCCGACGCCCGCCTGTGGGATATCACTGCCCCAGGAAGGCCGGGAAAAGCCCTGGAGAGGGCGGGACACCCGCATCGACTCAGCGGGACAAACCGACTCTCCTAGGAAACCCAGCTGCCGGGCTTCATCACCAACCAAGGATGGTTAAGACCTCGGACGCACGACGCGCGTGGCTTGGCCCTTCCGAGCCACTATCCCCAACCCCTGTACGTGCCACTCTCGCGATACGAATGGCCGGTGCCCTAGGACTCGTCACTGACTCAATTTCCGTTCCCCGAAAGGGGCCCAGTCCTGCGAGGGCCGGTACAGTACCTGAGACAGGAGGCGCCTCCGCCATCCCGTGCCGCAACACCTAAAGCGAGCCCTGCAGCCCAGCGAGCGCTGTCACCCGGTCATGTGCTCTGGACTTCCGGCGCCGCGAGAAAACTCGCTTCTGCGCGCGCGGTAGACGGCCACGGAGTTTGCGCGGCCTGAGTCAACTATGCGGAGCGTCGGTGACGTCAAACAGACGCGCCCGGCGCCGGGCTGAAGCAGGGTACTAGTAGCTGTAGGTAGCCAAGATCCCGGGAGGGTAAGCATGCCCGGTCTTGCACAATCAATAGTTGTTTTCCTTTTGAGAGTCACTGTTCTGTACTGCTACCGTGTCCTTTAACCCTCCCACCCAACCAGCCTCGCCTGATTTTCTGGAGTCAGGACAGACCGCACCTATTTACTAGCGTGGATCAGATTTAGGATTAAAACAAAGACGAAGTAGTCAAAAGGCAGAAAGGGGAAAAAATGTCTGCAAAACAAACGATAAAAGGCTCTTACAAATCAGTTTAGAAACAAAAACCCATTTATTAGAAATGATAAAGGACTTGAAAGGGCAGATGACAATACTAAAGTAGTTACAGAGGGACTCAATGTGAGAGGGGGTAGGTTTGGGGGTACTGATTATTTTTTAAGTACAAAATGTTTTCAGTGTGTGGAATTTTTTCATTTGTGTGTTTTGCTGTTGCTCTACTAAAGAGAACACAGTACTTAAGTGTTAAGCATGTGCATTTGTAAAGTAATTCACTGCTCCAGACTTCCCCAAGAACACAAAATAAGAGTCATTCATTCACAGTCTAATGTATACTTTTAGGCATTGCTTTAACTGCTGGAGGTTAATGTGAAAAAGACAAACAAGTCCCTGCCTTCAATGAAGTGCATTGACTAGTAGGGAACGTTAAATCTAAGTAATGTGGGACTTCCCTGGTGGTTCAGTGGTTAAGTATCCACCTGCCAACACAGGGGACATGGGTTTGATCCCTGGTCTAGGAAGATCCCACATGCTTCTGGGCTACTAAGCTGATGCACCACAACTACTGAACCAGAGTTCTGCACCCACTGAAGCTGGTGTGCCCTAGTCGCCTGTGCTCTGCAACTAGAGAAGCCACTGCAATGAGAAGCCCAAGCAAATGAAGTAAGAGAGCAGCCCCACCCTCCCCCAAACAGAAAGCCCAGGTGTAGCAATGGAAGGTGCAGGAAGGAAAGACGGCCCTGTGGCCAAAAATAATTATAAAAAATATTTTGAAACTAAGTTTATTTACAAACTGGTGATTTGGGTTGTCAAAGAAATAAGCAGGGTAACAGTGACTTACTAGGTTCCGCTCCAGAAAAGGTGGCCAGCCTTCTTTGAGTAGAAGGATAGATGAGAATGATCAACTATGTGAAGATTCAGAGGGAATAGCAGAAGGAAGCAGGTGCAGAAGCTATGGAGGAAGGAAAGGGCTCGAAGTGTTAAAGTTATTGAAATATTTGCTGGAGAGCAATGAGCAAGGAGAGTGGCACAATATGAAACTGGAGGAAGGTAATTAGATCACGTGATAATGGATTTTATTCCAAGAGCAACAGGAAGTTAAAAGGTTCTAAGCAAAGAATGGTACTGTTAACAAACTGAACACAGGTCTGCTCATGCAATGCAATGCAAAGCAAAGTTGGTCCACTGACACCAGGCTTTGGTGAAGTACAGTGCTTACTTTAGGGCGCCAAGCAAGAGTGTGAGAGACAAGCCTTAGATCCACTCCAACTTGGTCTTTGAGTTAGTTTTTGTTTTTTAAAGGGAAAGATAAAAGAAGCTGGAATTAATCATCATCTTGTGACATTTCCTAATCATAGTTTCCAGAGTCAAAACATTTCTGGTTTACAAGTGTCTGGCTCGGTGGTCCACGGCTTGGGGAGCTAAGCTTGTCCTGAGTTTGTATTTAATGATATATAATAGTAATTTTAGTACATTAACAATGTTATTGACAACAGCAATTTTAGTCCTCTGATTCTGGTTGATTAGTGTTCAGTTAGCACAGGATTGAGGTCAGAGGGGACACAAGAAATTGAATAAAGTTTTGGATAGAGAGATTAATCATAAACTGGGTAAGGGAACTTGGTTTTAGGGGCACTCAGTTTCAGTATCTGAATTACCCTTAAAGATTTCTCATACTCCCAGGGGAAGAGTGAATTGTAGGGGAGCAAAAATAGAAGTGGGGAGAAAATTTACATTTTTCTATTATGCTAATATGGAAGATGATGGTGGCTTTGAACTAGAGCGACAGCAAATGTGATTGAGAGGAGAGAGCAGATCTAAGATATATTTGAGACAACCTTCATCCAGCTTCCAAATGTTTTCTAAACCAAAAGTCATGATGTGCTATCTTATTGTTAATTTGAGTTTATCTGATTACTGAGTCCGAACATTTCTTAGTGACTTTTTGAGTTTCTCTTTTTAGATTGCTTAGTCACATCCTTTGCCGTTTCTCTGTTGGGGTTGCTGTATTTTTCTTGCTGATGGTTTTCTGTACTTTGTAGATATACAAGACTTGTATGTTTTGTCGGTTTTAGACATTTCAATTGCCTTCTCTTACATCCATTAATTTATTCCTTTATTGAACATAAATCCTTAATTTTGACAGTTCATCAAAAACCTTACTGTCCCCTACAGAAATTACCAGTTGTATTAGTCCAAGTCAGGTAGAAGGAAGGAATCATACAGTAATTTGATCAGGGAAGGTTTCATTTAATTTTTTTTGAAGACTTTGTCCAGTGAAAATCATCCCAGAGCTGAGGTGCAGACTTGGTTAGAAGGGATGTGCCTGTGATGCCTAGATAGGGAAGCTGCTGTGGTGCTGCATGGAAGTGGTCAGAAATCTACCTTATATGGTGCTGGGGAAAGCCATTCATGGGGAGGTGTTTCACAAGAGGCACTCTCCTAGAAACCACTTGAGGAGGGTGCCAGGAGAAGTTGCTGGCTTTTGACCACTATACACTGAAGAACCAGGTACAGGAACCAGACGCTGGGGAAGCTGCCCACAGCACCTTAGCCTGTCCAACCCTATCTCTCTATTTCCCTCTACTGACAAAGCTTAATACCTGCCAGCTGGTAAAGGATAAATATTTAAAGTGCCCAAATCCATTCCACAGAGCAGGCAAAAAGGATAAATTTGGAACTGAAGGTCAATAGTTCATAACTGGCATACTAGAGAACCCACTCATTATTCCCCAAACTCGTAAACAAATGGAAGTAAGCAAGCATTTATCTTGCCTTTCCTATACAGACACTGCTTCGCACAACATACAAAGTTAGGACAAGCAACGAAAGCAATACTCAGATGGAAATTTATAGCTATAAATACTTACATTAAAAAAGATATCCAAACAATGGGAAATTACTCTGCACTAAATAGAAACGAGTAATCACGCCATGAAAAACACATAGAGGAAACTTAAATGCAAATAATAAGTGAAAGAAGGCAATGTGAAAAAGCACATACTGTATGTTTTCCACGATTACATATGACATTCTGGAAAAGGCAAAACTATGGAGACAGTGGGAAAAAAAAAAAGCAGTGGTTTCCAGGTATTAGAGGGCAGGAAAGGATGAAGAGACAGAGCACAGAGAATGTTTAGGGAAGAGAAATAATTCTGCATGGTACTATAACAGTGGATACATTGTCAAAACCAATAGAGGGTACAACACCAAAAGTAAACTAATGTAAACCATGGACTGAGGGTGATGAGTCAATGTAGGTTCACGGGTGGTAACAAACGTACCCCTCTGGTGCAGGATGTCTATAGTAGGGGGGTTGTGCGTGTGTGGGGACAGGGGCATATACTGGAACTGTCCATACTCCCTGCTCAATTCTGTTGTGAACCTAAACTGCTCTGAAAAAATTTATTAATAAATTAGATCTCAAATCAGAAGCCTAATCTTCTACCTTAAGGATCTAGAAAAAGAAGAGCAAACCAAACCAAAACAAGTACAAGGAAAGAAATAATAAAAGAGCAGGAATTAACGAAATAAATAGAAAAAAACAACAGCAAAAAATCAACAAAGTTGACTCATTAACCAAAAACATAAAAATTGATCAACTTTTAGCTAGACTGACCAAGAAAAACAAAAAAAGAGAAAATTCAAATTACTAAAATTAGGAATAAAAGAAGGGACATTATTCCCCAGCTTATGAAAGTAAAAAGAAGCATAGGTAATACTATGAACAAGTGTATGCTAGCTAATGGGCTTCCCTTGTGGCTCAGATGGTCAAGAATCCACCTGTAATGCAGGAGACCCAGGTTTGATCCCTGGGTGGGGAAGAACCCTGGGAGAAGGGAATGGCTACCCACTCCAGTAGTCTTGCCTGGGAACCCCACTGACAGAAACACAATTGTGTCACACACACACACACACACACACACACACACACACACACACACACACGCTAGCTAATCAGATCACCTAGATGAAAAGAAAAATTCCTAGAAATACACAAACTATCAAAACAGACTCAAAATAAATAAAAAATCTAAAGATACCTATAACAAGTAGAGACTGAGTTGGTAATAATTTTAAAAATGTCCCACAAAAGCTATCCCCAGATAGCTTCTGGGGTAAATTCTACCAAATGTTAAAAAAATTGACACCAATCCTTCAAAAACTCTTCCAAAGAACAGAGGAGAACATAATACTTCCCAACTCATCCTCTGGATGAAAACTCTGCCTTAGGGCAATCATTTATTGCCTATCTCTTTGTTGCAGAAATTTATGGCATCAGACTGCTGAAAACAGGTTCTGCCTAATCAGGCGCCCTTGGGCAGTGGTTCACTGACTACACACAAGAACACCTGGGGAGCTTTTAAAACTTCAGGTGCCTACACTGTATCTAGATGTATTACATGATACATGTCCTGTGGGATAGGACTCAGGCAGCAATAAAACAAACATACAGACAAGCTCCCTAGGTTGGATCCCCGGTCGCCACTAGTCCATGGCCTGTCAGGAACCAGGCCACACAGCAGGAAGTAGCAGCAGGTTAAAACCAAAACTATTCCACCTCCCCCTACCCCCCTCCCCGGAAAAACTGTCTCCCATAAAACCAGTCCCTGGTGCCAAAAAGGTTGGGGACCGCTGCCATAGGTGATATGCTGCTGCTGCTGTTTACTCGCTGTTATGTCTGATTCTTTGCAACCCTACAGACTATAGTCTGCCAGGATCCTCTGTCCATGGAATTCTCCAGGCAAGAATACTGGAGCGGGTTGCCATTTCCTTCTCCAGGGGATCTTCCCAACCCAGGGACTGAACCCGAGTCTCCTGCTTGCCAAGCGGACCCTTTACCACTGAGCCACCATGGAAGCCTGCCTTAAGTGATAAGAGAATGTATAAAAAGAAAACTAAGGGATATGGATAATAAGGGTAGAAGTGCCAAACTTCTCTCTATTGGATCTTCCAATCTCCTCCACCATTGTTAAACTCCCAGAGCTACTAGATTACAATGTAAGGAGACAATCTGCCCTCAATTCTGCTTGTAATGGTTAACAGGTAAGATACTGACAGTGATGCTAATTGGTGGGAACTACAGCAGTGACCACCAGAGGGCCCTCTACCACAGCATTCATCCTCTCCACTTACATAAATTCACTGGGATTGACAAAGACCAGGGCCTTGCTTTTGGTCTTTTCCAGTACTGCAAGAATTAGGAGAATGACAAAGGTGTTAAGGAACCTCTGAAACCGACTCCAGTTCCCCTACTGAGTTTATGATTAACCTCTCTATCCAAAACCTTGTTTCTGTATTGTTCCCTTTGACCTCAATCCTGTGCTAACTGAACACTATTCAACCAGAGTCAGATGACTAAAATTGATGTTGTCGATAACATCATTAACATACAGACTCAGGTTGTTTTTCCAGGGCAAAATGAGCCAATAGACCCCACCGCCCCCACCCCACCAGGTCATGGACCACCAGACCAGAGACTCATAAACCATAGGTATCCTGACTTTTGAAACTACAGTTAAGACCTGTCACAAGGGACTTCCCTGGTGGTCCAGTGCTTAAGATCATGCTTCCTAGATCCCACATGCTATGCAGCACAGCCAAAAAAATGTCACAAAATGATGACTAACCCCAGCTTCTTTGTTCTTCTCCCTTAAAAAGGAACTCAAAGATCAAGCTGGAATGGATCTGAGGCTTGTCTCCCACTCCCTTGCTTGGCCCTGCAATAAACCCTGATTTTGCTGCCAATACCTGCTGTCAGTTTGACTTTCTGTGCCAAGGGCACATGAGCCCATTGCTCACATACAGCTCCAGGGAGGGGAAACTATATCAGCAGAGGTAGGGAATCATGACTGTATGGCAGATTCAGGGGAACTAGAAACAGTTATTAAGAGCATAACAAGCAGATGCTACAGAGAAAATTTTCAGGACTCTTACTAGCAAGTGACAGGAACCCATGTCCAATCAGTTTAAACAGAAAAGGGGGTTTGTTGGCAGAATTCTCAGCTCACAGAACTAAAGGAAGAGCTGCAGAGACTTGGAGCCATCTGAGAATCTCAAGGATCAGAAGTCAGGGCTCAGTGGCATGAGGATTCTTTCATTCTGCCTCTTGGCTACTCTCTAGACTCAATATCTCAAACTTATCAGATTGATATATATATATAGGTAGGTAGGTAGACAGATAGATTTAAAAGGAAGCATTTCCCCTAGTTTCCATTTATAAAATTTGGGAGATGAACTTCAATAGGCAGAGCCTGGTTACAAGACCACTCCTACCAGGGTCCAGCCCTGGTGGATCCAGGGAATTCGAAGGGGGCATGGCGTCGGCAATCAGGAATTAATAGCTTGATTAAGTATTAACTAGAAATATAAAGAGTGATTAAATAGGGATAGCTCAGTGAGAAAATTCAGTGGAGAAAAGAGGCTGAATAACTTGGTTTACGTGGAAAACCAGTAAAATCCCAAGACAAGGAATTTGTGCCACCTATGTAGGCTGCAGGCGTCCTCCCGTTCTCCTGAAGGAGAGGAGACACTAAAGCCTCCCCGGTCAGATCTTAGAAGCCCAGGCAAAATTAGTAGGCTTGGCGAGCCTCCACGCAGCCAGAAGGTGAGAAAAAGAACGACATGGGGAGACCCAGCTTCGGTGAGCAAGGCCCGTAGCTTTATTTTCAACAGGGGCTTTTATACCCTAAGTTGCACATAGAGGATAATAGGGGGTGTGAAATCTTGCAGAGTCAGCAGTCTTTGATTCTTATCGAAACCAGGCTTTCTTTTCTGCAAATTTATCATATACAAATGGTTTAGGTGATTTACATCATCTTCTAGCCAGAAGGCCTGTTAACATTTTATGACTCTGACAAAGGTTTGTCAACCATAAGACTTATTTTCTCTAAGAGTAATTATTTAAAGTTTGGCGCCATCCTCCGAAGGTGTTAGACAAAGTTGCATTCCTATAGGGCAAAGGTGCAGTGGGATTACAACAAAGGAAAGAATTTATTACCTTAAGGGTCTAAAGTTGTTAACACCAAGGCCACTACTTATTTTTTCTACATACCAACTATATTAATTAACACACTTCCAAGGATACAAAACAGGGGATGTGGAAACTTGGCAGCAAGCATTGGCTCAACCATGAAATCTTCTATTAGTTCTATTCTGACAATTTCTAACTCTCCCAGAGGCTCTATACTATTTGAATATCTTAAGCTTCCTGTGCCTCTTGCAGTCGGGAGACTGTAAACAATCATATGCATAGCTGTAGGAGTCTGGGTAAGCCTGTCAGGCAAGTTAGAGAGCCATCTGAGGGGTTTGGATTGAAACACTCCTATTATGCCCAGGAGGCTAATTAGCTAGAGATCTAAGTTGATTTCCTTCAGAGAAAAGGTGGTTGGGGATAGCCCCCCGCTGCCCCCACACCCCCTCCCCGTGACCGTCAGAGGAGTAGGTGAGAGCACAAAGCAGTAAAGTAGGCAGACTCTGGTTTTGGGGGTAGATGCTCGAGAATTTCCAGGGGGACTCCTGAGGCTTGATCCCGCCTTTGCATATGCCAAGCCTCCTTCCTCATGACCTTTGCCATGGGTGGAGTTCCTCATGCTGGCTCCCGGCACACTCCCATAGGAGAGAAATAAAAGTAGGGCTACTCTAATTGGTATTTTCACAATAATCACTCATTTGTAATCAGGGAGGCAGTTCTTTAAATCAGGGGTCCCCAACCTTTGGGATATAACGCCTGATGATCTGAGGTGGAGCTGATGTAATAATAATAGGAATAAAGTGAAAAATAAATGTAATGGACTTGAATCATCCCCCCTACCCCATGCTGTCCGTGGGAAAAAAAAAAAAATTGTCTTCCATCAAACTGGTTTCTGGTGCCAAAAAGGTTGGGGACTGCTACTCTATATGAAAGAGAATTCTGTTCTGAAGAGACTACGCAATAAACCATTACTGAGAGACAGGGGCCAACTCATAGGCAGCTTTTTATGTCTTGTTGGAGGTGTCAGGAACCATGACTTTAAGTAAGAGAATGATATGGTCAGATTTGTATTTTAGAAAGATCAGTACAGCTATGTGTGATGAATGGACTCAGGAAGTGAAATTATGCAAGAGGAGAAAGCAGGTCATTTATTTGGAAAGACTACGTGAGGGGTGTCCAAGCCAAAGACAGCTGCGAGAGGAAAGGAGGGACTGGATTTGAGAAACATAGGCTTCCCTGGTGGCTCAGACAGTAAAGCGTCTGCCTGCAATGTGGGAGACCTAGGTTTGATTCCTGGGTCGGGAAAATCCCCTGGAGAAGGAAATGGCAATCCACTCCAGTACTCTTGCCTGGAAAATCCCATGGACGGAGGACCCTGATAGGCCCCAGTCCATGGGGTGGCAAAGAGTCGGACACGACTGAGCGACTTCACTTTCACTTAAGGGGTTAAAAGCAGGGTTTAATAATTATAATCGAATATGTAGGATGAGGCAAAATGTAGGCATCAAGGACAACTCAAGAGCTTTCTGTTTTGAATGATGGAGGATAATGGTTCCATTAGTTGAGGCACACAAAACGGGAGAGTCAGGTCTGGGGGGAGAGACCATGGGTGTCTTGGCCATTTGAATGTAAAGTGTCTGTGGGCTTCTAGAACATCCAAATAACTGTCAGGCGATAGCTGGATATAAATAGGATTCTGAAACTCCGGGGCAAGACCAGGGATACAAGTATAGATTTGTATAGCCTTCTAAGTCCACAGTTAAAGCCATGAGAATAGTTGAGATTATTATTAAATATAAGTGAGCAGACAAGTATGGTGGATAAAGGCTAGACTCCTGAGGAACACTAACATTACAGGGCTGGAAAGCTGAGGATTTCAGACAGCAGTCTTGGAAGGAATAGTGGAATAGTCAGAACAGGAGAACCACAGAGAGTACCATCACAAAAGCCAAGGGAAGAGTGATTTTGATAGAATGATTGTTCACTGGTATCCAATGTACTAAAGAAGTCTAGCTGGAGGACTAAATATCACTCATTAAAACTGGCAATATATGGGTCAGAGATTGAACAGTGGCAAGATAAGCAATACAGCAGGAATGCGGACTGAGTGTGAGCTCAAAGTAATGAGCTTAACTTGGATGTTAGGTTCTAGGTAGTGGTAGAACATTTAATTAGGAATACCCAGAATTGAAAATAAGAATAAGTAAAGGGGTTGAAGTTAGTGAGTTATTTTGAGTCATTAGTTCATAGGTAATAGTTAAAATCATGGGCATGAGGTATCTCAGGGAAACTATGAAGACTAAGAAGCCCAAGACAGGAACGACAATGGAAGAAATATTTAAAGGGCTGAGTGAGAACTTCTCAGTCAGGAAGCCAAGGAAGGTTTCAAGAAGGTAATGATGAATAGTGTAATGTCTGTGCCACTGGAAGGTTTCTGCAAGTGTGAGGTTGGTGGGGGTGGGAAAGGGTAACATCCGTGTTCCATTCTCACCTATAACAAGACAGTGAAGTTGTGAGAAAGGAGCTGTGACTGTTCTTGGCATCCCTTGGGTTGGTATACTCTGCTGAGCTGGTGTTCAAAAAATGTTTATTGATTTGCTGACACACGAAAGGCTGGTGCAAGTGACATTGTGAAGCCCCCAGCGAGGCTGGCAGAAGGGAGAATGGGTCATTTAAGACCCTGAAATCTGGCGAGAATTTGGACTTGCTGCAGCACTCCAGGCACCTCCCAAAAAAGGAATAAAGCCCCTGGGTTTTGTTTTTTTTTTGGCTGCACAGGATCTTAGTTCCCTGACCAGGGACTGTATCAAGGGCTATGGTAGTGAAAGCTCCGAGTGCTAACCACTGGAGTACCAAGGAACTCCCAACCCCTGTTTTTTTAATGTTAATAATTATTAATTTATTATTAATAATTCCTCATACTGTTAGTAATACCTTTGGCAGTTAACAAAGTACTCAAGACAATTAACTCAATTATTACTCACAAAAGCCTCATGAAGTAAGCATGATTTTACTAGTAAGGAAATAGAAGTTGAGAGGTGTGACAAGGCTACTTAAGAGTTATTAGATGCAGACCCAGGGCCCAAGCCTGGACTGCTCCTTGCTCTTTCCTCTACACCAGGGCCTCATCCTCTGGGATCCAACACTTGATGATCTGAAGTGGAGTTGCTTTACTAATAATAAAAATAAAGGGCACAATAAATAGTGATGCACTGGTAAAGAATCCACCTGCCAATGCAGGAGATGCTAGAAACTCGGGTTCAAATCCTGGGTGTGGAAGATCCCCTGGAGTAGGAGGAAATGGCAACCCATTCCAGTATTCTTTGCCTGGAAAATTCCATAGACAGAGGAGCCTGTTAGGCTACAGTTCATGGGGTTGCAAAGAGTCAGACACGACTGAGTACACATGCATAATAAATATAATGCGCTTGCATCATCCTGAAACCACCCATCCAAGCACCCCAGCCCCCATGGGAAAACTGTCTTCCACCAAACCAATCCCTGGTGTCAAAAAGGCTAGGGATCAACCACAGCACCACAATGCTGCCAGTTAAATTTGATTTCTGTAGTTTTTAAGCTGAATTGACATTAAGATTATATTAAATTTGGTTTCTGTAGTGGAGGTTTCAAGCGGAGGTAGTATTATTAAAATAATATCCTTTTGAAAAATATTTATTGAGTATAAATAAATGTCCTATACATTAAATATCAAGAAATATTCATTACTGATTACAAGTCAGCTGTAATACTGCAGGAACCACAGAATCAAAATATCCACCCATGATACAGTAGTGATAATTCCATTCCAATACTGGACACAGTAATGATTTACTCACAAGACACAAGAAAACTCACCCAGAAAGGCCATCACTTTAACCAACCTATAACACCACAAGAGAAAATGGTTTTGAATCATAATATGGATAGTGCCACCATTCTCATCTTTGCCATCAATTTATCAGGTCAATCTGAGATTGTGGAGATATGCTGTCACAGAACTTAAAAGATTTCCATTTCCTTGGTTTTATTTCAAAATTATTATTAAGGAATTAAGACGGACATATCCAATGATAATTTTAAGTAAGTTAGTCTTTCATAAGAGAAAAGGAATAAAAATTTAGTATAAAGAAAGCCTCCTCCAAGCAACGAGTCTCTTATAGGGAAAAAAAAAAAGTAAAATAATTAACTTTTCCTCCAAGGAAAGGAAAGAAACCTAAATCTGTTATGGCCAACTTGGAAAGATAAATATTCCCCAGTCCTAGAATATGCATTTATTTTACACGATGTACTTGAATGATGCAAGTCTATGAAGCAGGGATCTGTGGCAATCCAAATTCATCCACCAGGACTCCATCCTATGAAAAGAAAGAATTGTTCAGTGTCACTATTCTCCAACTGACTTTAAAAAAAAAACTGATTTCAAACATTTAGTGGTCAAAATTCATTTCCAAGTGGTTAATCAATGAAAACAAAAATCTCACTGAGAAGATGAGAACAACCTTTTTTTCAAGAGAGGTAAAGTAGCAAGTGATAAACCAGGAAAAGAAATGCAAGGGATCAAAAGGGATGACTCTGAAGAGTAAGGGAAGAGTGAGAGAGAGAAATTTAAGAGTAAACCTTGAAAGGGGAGAGGGGGCTGCGAGTATCCAGGAGTTAAGGAGTGTCCAGAGTAAAGGCTGCGGAGTGAGCACTTGCCTCCAGATTCCCACTTTCACTCTGGTCCCTAAAGTGAACCAATATCTTTTGTAGCCTCACCAATCCTCAAAGGAGTGGTACCCCAGGACAGGAGTCACTGCCATATCATACTTTACTACAGACTTCTAGGAGTGACTGGGCATCCCTGGTAGCTCAGACAGAATCAGCCTGCAATGCAGGAGGACCCAGCTTTGACCCCTGGATCAGGAAGATCCTCTGGAGAAGGGAATGGCAACCCATTCCAGTATTCTTGCCTGGAGAATCCCATGGACAGAGGAGCCTGGTGGGCCATAGTCCATGGGGTCGCAAAGAGTCAAACATGACTGAGCGAGCGACTAAGCATGCACCCACAGGCAGACTATCAATTCAGAAACCATAGCTCAATAGCGCATTTAAATCAGGAATCTGTGATCTTCTAAACATGGAAATAACATACATGCTTCAGGAACCTGTTACCAGGGATTTAAAAAGATGTGCTATGGTAGTGTTAATAAAAACTATTTCAGGAATGCTGAGAAAAAACAACATATGCACCTGGCACCTTGAAGTCAGAGTGGTGTGGATGCATGGGCAGTAGAAAAAGATTAAGACAACTCCAGGCTCAAGGAGGAACGGGGGGTAAAGCAGGGGAAGACTAACCCCAGTCCATTGTAGGAAAACTGGGCTTTAAAGGGTTCCCAAAATAATGACAGAGTCTCTCCTTGTTCTTACTTAATACCTTTTAGATTCCCAGGCTGATGATTAGGCATAAAGTCTTTACCATTTTGCACAGAAAATATGAACAGAAAAAGCTTTCACCTTGTTCTTCGTGTCAGTGGGAACACCTTCTGGAATTGCGGGTGCAGCTGCTGCTTCATCCAAATAAGAACTGTCTTCATCGGCCAGAAGCTCATCGCCCAGTGCATCCAACTCTAAGTTGAAACAATCAACATTTCAAAAAAATGTAAGCAAAAAAATTGGAGGCTAGGGATGACTTCCCTGGTGGCCCAGTGGTTAAGAAATTCGTCTGCCAATGCAGAGGACATGGGTTTGATCCCTGGTCTCAGAACTAAGATTCCACATGCCACAGGGCAACTAAGCCAATGTGCCACAACTACTGAGCCCACGTGACTGGCAGTGAGAAGCCACCACAATGAGAAGCCCGTGCGCCACAACTAGAGTAGCTCCTGTTCAGTACAATGAGAAAGCCCGCACTCAGCAATGAAGAGCCTGTGCGCTGCAATGAAGACCCAGTGCAGCCAAAAAAAATTTCTTTCATTAAAAAAATAAATAAATAATTTAAGAAAAAGAAAATTGGCAGTTAATGTTAAGAAGTCAGCCAAATTATTTGAAATAAGATGAAAATTTAAAAACAGAGAAGGGATTATTAATTTCTATTTTCAAAATAAAAGATGGCTATTTCAAGGAAACTGGGGTGGTAAAAGTCCATGAAAAACAAAAATTAAAACAACTATTTCCCACAGGTTTATAAAGCCCTAGTATTCATGAGAAGACTGTATAGTTATTAGTACGCCAATTCAAATTAGAAAATCCTGACAATACAAATGTAAAAAATTATTTTCCATTTACTGATGAAAACAGCCAGTGAGAGAAGGCATGAGATTGTTGTAAAAGGAATGACCATGACATGAGATCAGGCTTTAAAAGTAAGTCTATGGCAAAGTTGGAAGTGACCAGGGGGAATAGCAATAGCAGGCAGAAACTCATCAGAGGAAACTCAAGATGAGAAATATGAAAACAGAAATAAACGGGGTAGGGAGGAGAGAAGGGGCAGGGGAGGTTATAGTTAAAACAAGAACATGGAGATAAAGTAGTAGTAATGGGACAGGACAATCATCCAACAGAAAACCCAGTTACTCATGCTAGAAACTGACAAACATCTTTGACATCTCCCTCTATTTCTGCTGCTGCTGCTGCTAAGTTGCTTCAGTCGTGTCCGACTCTGTGTGACCCCATAGATGGCAGGCCACCAGGCTCCCCCGTCCCTGGGATTCTCCAGGCAAGAACACTGGAATGGGTTGCCATTTCCTTCTCCAATGCATGAAAGTGAAAAGTGAAAGTGAAGTCACTCAGTCATGTCCGACCCCTATCGACCCCATGGACTGCAGCCCACCAGGCCCCTCCGTCCATGGGATTTTCCAGGTAAGAGTACTGGAGTGGGTTGCCATTGCCTTCTCCGCCCTCTCTCTCTACATCCAATCAATCAATCAATCATTAGGTCCTGTCCATTCAACCTTCTAAAATTTCTTCAGTATGTCCATTTCTCCCTGTCTCTGCTGCCACCGCCTTAGTTTCAGGCACCATTATGTCTTAAATGGACTACAGCAACAGTTTCTAAACAACTCTCCGTGAGGCCACTTCTTAACAACCCCTTCCACTTCATCTTGCTGCTGCTGCTGCTGCTGTAAGTCGCTTCAGTCGTGTCCGACTCTGTGCGACCCCATAGACGGCAGCCCACCAGGCTCCCCCGTCCCTGGGATTCTCCAGGCAAGAACACTGGAGTGGGCTGCCATTTCCTTCTCCAGTGCATGAAAGGGAAAAGTGAAAGGGAAGTCGCTCAGCGGTATCTGACTTTGAGACTTCATGGACTGCAGCCTACCAGGCTCCTCTGTCCATGGGATTTTCCAGGCATGAGTACTGGAGTGGGGTGCCATCGCCTTCTCCTAACCTCTGCTAATCCTTCAGGTCGTATGCCGTCCCTGACTCCCAAATAGGTTGGATTCCTCTATGTTCCTATGGTACCCCATACTACTTCTTCCCATCAGTCTGTGCTCTTATAACTCATGCAGTTTCTTACTAGAAACTAGAGGAGAAGGTTCAGGAGTGCAGGGATGATGTTTGTTTTCTTCAATGCTGAATCCCCAGCATCTAACACAGGGCCTGGCATATAGTAACTGATGCACACCAAGTATCAGTATCTGCCAACTACTGTTTCTTGATCGGCTTTACTGTTCTGAGGAAGAGGACTCACGCAGGAAAATGACGAGAAAAAAATCAAAAGGAAAATGGCAGGGAATGACAGTGTTTGGTTACCAAGCATCAGGTCAGCAGAGGCCTTTGCCCGGATGTTCCTTCAGAGCTTGTCCACCTCAGAGTTGGTGAGGTATGCCAGTCTGATTGGCTGCCACCCAAGCTCTGTGCCCAGAGCCTGTACCATAGACAAACTTTCAGGGGACCCTCATAGAAATTTTCTCTATTGCTTAGGAGAAAAGATCCCTAACAGTTGTTCCTTTCAGAAGCTAAGCTACATATACTTTGCTTTTCCTATAACTTACCTGCTTCGAGGTCATCTTCATCTAATTCTGGGGTGCCGTAACTACGACTCAGTGCTTCTTGGATTTCATTTGCATCTTCCATCATATCCTCTAGCTGGTCTTGTAGATCCTACAAAAATATATATGACAGGATTTTTATTCAATTCTTACCATTTTTCTTTAACTACCCCCTGTCTCTATTCTCTCCCCTGAATCTTAGAAATAAGCCATGGACCACATAACCGTCCCCTATTTTTGGTGGTAAAAACGTAAACTTGAAAAATAAAGAACAGAACTACTAACCTCGCATTTGAATTTAAGATGCTTCGTGGAAAATCAAACTGCTATTGCAAGAAGAGATGCCCATCTCTCTCTTTAGAGAAAGTTTGCTTGAAACAGGAAATCAAGCAACATTTATACTATCAAAAATCTTCAAGTTAAGAGGAAAGAGGGTAACTGATACAAGCAAATCATGCTTCTCGAGTCAGCCAAAAACTGACTGCACTGTGGAGGGCAAGGAAGCAGTAGCAGAAACAACTGGATAGTACAAAAAGTTGTACTGGGCCCACCCTACATGGCGAAACAGAAGTGGATTCAGGATAGGCTGGATATCTGAGACAAGGCTGGTGAAAAAAATTGACTGAGGGCATAAATTATCTGGGAATAATCTGTCTGTACTTAACTAGGAAACTACTAAAGGGCCACAAAGAATGTAAAACCCATTTGAGAAGTGGTCCAGCATAATAAAGGGCAGTTAGTACAATGCTAAGAAGAGCAGACTGTGGTTAAACATAACCAAGCTAAAGTTTTATTCAACATTCAAAAGTTTTATTTCATATTCAATAAAAAGTCTCTTAGGCTTAATTTGCTCATCTATAAAGTGAGGTTATTAATAGCCATTCTTCATAAGTAATGATTTATTGTAATAACATATGTCATAATATGTGTCAAACACTAAACACTTAATATTATATATTGTCTGTTAAGGATGTGCAGAACAATGTTTTTCATATGCTGAAAATTCCACACAGAGGGGAATGGACTCTTGCTGATAATGCAGAGGTTCTAAATCAACACTGCTTATTCTTCAGAATTTCCAGAGCAATGCAAAACATTTAAAAAACTCCTTCTTCACCCCCAAATTAGAGGTTAGTTTTTCCATATAAAGGTTAGAAAATAAAATGGAAGAAAATACTTTTTTAAAAAGAAAATGCTTTCTGTTTCCAAGTACCAAACTACCACATTGCATATACTTTAACAGTCTGCTACACAGAGCAGCACTGGCTGAAACAGTAATTAAGAGGGTGAAAATAACATAACTAATCAAGTTGAACTTATTTTAGACTTTTACATATCAAGGTAAGTCACCCAAAATTTCAGAGTGATCTGAAATTTTTTATATCTAATAGGATCTTATAATCCTATTAGAAAGAGTAGGATTTCTAGCAAGAGATTCCAGGATAGGCACAGGAAAAAAATCATCACAAAGAATTAGCAGGTTCAATTCTGCAAAAACAAAAGCAATGCAAAACAAATACAAGCACTAGACTGGACCACAGAAACTGGGAAATAAAAAAGAAATAGGAGAACACACATGTAGAGGCAAAGTTTTAAAATGAGCACTGCTGCTGCTGTTGCTAAGTCGCATTAGTCATGTCCGACTCTGTGCAACCCCATAGACGGCAGCCCATCAGGCTCCTCCCCTGGGATTCTCCAGGCAAGAATACTGGAGTGGGTTGCCATTTCCTTCTCCAAAATGAGCGCTAGAAAACAATAAAAATGCTTTTCAAGTAAAATATTTTAGGAAAACAAATGGGATTCAAACTATCCAGCCCAGTCAAAGACACACACCCAAACACATCAAAAAAGTTAAGAAAGAACCGGGCTCTCCACCTATTATGCAAGCAAGTCTATTAGGGCAGGGGTCCCCAACCCTCAGGCTACAGACTAGTACTGGTCCATGGCCTGTTAGGAACTGGGCCTCACAGTAGGTGAGCTGTGAGTAAGCGACGTTTCATCTGTATTTTTAGTTGTTCCCCATCACTCACTTTACTGCCTGAGCTCTACCTCCTGTCAGATCAGTGGCAGCAGCATTAGATTCTCATAGGAGCATGAACCCTACTGTGAACGGTGCATGCAAGGGATCTAGGTTGCACGCTCCTTATAAGAATCTAATGCCTGATGATCTGAGGTAGAGCTAAGGTGGTGACACTAGGGCTGGCGAGTGGCTTCAAATACAGAGTATCATTAGCAGAGAAGTTTGACTGCACAAAGACCATAATAAATCAATTGCTTGCAGACTCATATCAAAACCCCCAGATGAGCCATCTAAAAGTTGCAGGAAACAAGCTCAGGGCTCCCATGGATTCTGCATTATGGTGAGCTGTATAATTATTTCATCATAGATTGCAATGTAATAATAGGAATCAAGTGCACAATAAATGTAATGTGCTTGTATCATCCTGAACCCACTGCCCACCCCATAGTCTGTGGAAAAACTGTCTTCCACAAAACTGGTCCCTAGTGCCAAAAAGGTTGGGGACCACTGTATTAGGGGACAGGAGAAGGAAAACCAGGTGGGGAGACAGCCAGACAACCACAAGTGAAAGATGAAGAAACATAGAGAAAACCAAAAATACCAAAATTTCTATTTTGTTCATTAAACAGCACTAATTAAAACACAAGGAACCCTGAAAGTAGAAAATAAAATTCAGTTCACTGTGTTTGATTATCAAATAATATGATACAAATAAGGCAAGCATACTCAGAACATTTTTCTCAGTGAATCTCTGTCACTAAGCCTAAATTCTTGGAAGCAGAAACTGGTGGAGGATTAGAGAGGGTCCCAGCATTAGTATAAGGAGGGGTGCTGGAAAACAGCAAGATAGGAAGAACACCTTCACTTAAGACTGGAACTATCAGGGAACACTGTGCAGAAGCAGTAAGATGCTGGAGACACAATAAGAACTCAACTAACAAACCCTGATTAAATGGGGCAAAACCGCTTTATGGCACTGAATAGCCTCTCCTTCATTTGTTCACCAACCATTAAGTAAACTGAAGGCCAGGCACTGTTTGGGGCACTTGGGAATAAACTTCGGAATAGTGAACAAAACTGAGTCCCTGCCCTCTTAGAAAGAGACATTCTACTTAGTGTTTAGGGGGAAAGACCACTATCATTATGTGCAGAAACGCCTTCTCCTCTGACCATCACCACTCCCTCTGCTAATCCTGTCTGCCATCTGGGCTGCTCAACTGACAGAGTTAAGAGATGCCAAGCTCCTAGGGCTCGCCACCCTAGCTAAAACAGGATCTCCAAAAAGAAATGCTAATTTTAGGGACATTATTATTAAAAACCTAAAGAGATGGGGGGAGGTGATTAAGAGGCACAAATTACTATGTATAAAATAAATAAGCTATAAGGATATATTGCACAACACAGGGAACAGTCAATATTTTACAATAACTATAAATGAAATATAACCTTAAAATAAGAAGATGACTAAGTTCTGGGGATCTAAAGTACAGTATGGTGGCTATATTTAACAATACTTGAAAGTTGCTAGGAAAGTAAGCCTTAAATATTCTCATCACAAAAGCAATAGTAATTATGTGAGGTGATCTTACAGTGGTAACCATTTCACTATGTATTTCAAATCACCCCCACGGTACACCTTCAACTTACACTATATTCTATAGCAAGTGTATCTCAATAAATCTGGGGGTGGGGGTGGGCAGGGAATCTAGAGAGAATTACTAGAAAAGGGAACCAATTCTATACCAAGAACCATGCTAAGCATTTTATATATATTGTCAATATACATATTGTCCCAAGTGTTACTTGGGGACAATCCTGGGAGATGAACAGCAACATCACTACTTTATAATTGAGGCAACAAGACTAAAAATCATTAAATGAGTTAGTAGTAAAAGGAAACTGGGCGTTTATTCACTGGGTGTTTATTATGTGCCAGGCATTGTGCACTTAGATACACCAGATCATTTATTTCACCCTCATAATAACTAGAGAATCCTGTGGACAGAGGAGCCTGGTGGGCTGCTGTCCATAGGGTCGCATAGAGTCGGACACGACTGAAACGACAGAATGCATGCATACATTGGAGAAGGAAATGGCAACCCACTCCAGTATTCTTGCCTGGAGAATCCCAGGGACGCAGGAGCCTGGTGGGCTGCCGTCTATGGGGTCGCACAGAGTTGGACATGACTGAAGTGATTTAGCACCAGCAGCAGCAGCATAATAACTGCATGTGGTATTAGGATCCTTAGGTTAACAGTGAGGACCTTTGACGCTTTCCCAAAGTTACTCCATTAGTAAACGGGAGGCCCAAGATTCCATCCCTCTCCTGGGCTCTTCCCATCACATACACATTCATTTGGGTGCTTTGAGAAACCAGTGTACATTCTTACAGAAACCAGCACACATCTCACCTCAATCTGGTCAATTTTCACTTGCTTGTATGCTTTCTTCATTTCCTTTACTCCCAATTTCATAGCATCAACCTAAAAAAAGCAAAGAGAACATACCATTTCTTGGCCATGATGGTTAACTGTCTTTTAGAAACTACAGGAAAAAGAGCACAGGAGTACAAAAATAAAATGACACCGTGGGAAAAAGTGCTTTGGGAGTACCGTGGTCTTGGTGTCCTTCAAGGACTGGATGGTGTAGTTGGCTTGCTCCATATTAAATGACTGTTGGGCGAGATTGTCCCGCTGTTGCTCGTACCTTTTCAGAGTCAAATGAAAACGGTAATGTGAGGCAGATAGAACTCTTCAGGAAAAAAGTATCTTTAATGCTAGATAAAAGAATCTTCTTAAAGACAACAACAAACCTTAACAAACACACAGAAAAAATGAGAAAAACAATTCAATCCATCTTAAACAAACATCATTTGACGTTCCTCCAATTTTCTTCCTTGGAATGTTCTGTAACTATAACACTATTTTCCACTTAACATTATTACTGCTGTTTTCTACATTGCTAAGAATATATGTTTTAATATATGTTTTTATGTTTTAGATTATTTCCAATGTTAAATTCTCAGAAGTGGAATTCTTAGGGGGAAGGAGCAAGACTATATTTAAGATTCTTCATATATACAGTGAAACTTTTTCCAGTAGACTGAACTGCTTGAGGACTGGTATTGTATTTTATTAATCTTGTATCCATAAATAGGTAATCTATCTAACCTAATATATTGCCTGGCACTCCAACTATTTTTTTTTAATGAAGTTTTATATCAACTGATAATACTATCTCAAAGACTTACATCACTATACTCTTTATACAGTATTTGAAAACCATCTAACCATTCAAGCAGAAGAAAAATGATCAATGATGCAGGCAAATGGTGGTGGAATATTATCACACCATTAAAAAAATATGTTTCCAAAAAATATTTAGAGGGACAAAAATACTTGTGATACAACATTAAGTAAAAAGGATAACTGATATAATACATGCCATTTGTTTTCTTCTAAAAGATTATATGCACATATGCCATGTATGCACAAGCAGAGAAAGAAATTAACATTTTAAAGGTGGTTATTTCTGGCAATAGGAATCTTGGTGAATTTTCTTTTCTTCTACTCATGTTTAAGTACTTGCCAAGTTTCCACAATGAACATGTATTCTTTTATCAAAAAAAAAAAAAAGCTACTTAAACATTGCAATGCTGGACTTCCCTGGTGGCCCAGTGGATAAGAATCCACCTGCCAATGCAGGGGACTTAGGTTTAAAATCTGATCCGGGAAGATCCCACATGTTGTGAAGCAACTAAGCCCATGCACCACAAGAACTGAGTCACTACTCTAGAACCTGCGAGCTGAAACTACTGAGTCTTCATGCCTCGAGCCTGTGCTCCACAACAAGAGAAGCCACTGCAGTGAGAAGCCCACACGCTGCCACTGCAGTGAGAAGCCCACACGCTGCACGGAAGAGCAGCCCCCACTCTCCACAACTAGAGAAAGCCCACACAAAGTAACAAAGACCTTTTTGGTGTTTGTTTTATTATTTATTTTTGGTGCAGCCAAAAATAAATTTTATTTTTTTTTATAAAAATTTTTAAATTAAAAAATTGCGATGCTACCAATTTAGGAGGTAACAGTTTTACTACACACTTTCATTGCTCTAGCCATCATAATTTTCTTTTTATAACTCTGTCTAATCTAAAAGGAGTAAGATGGTATCTGATGTTTTATAAGAAGTCATTTTGTAAACAAGAATAGAGATACCAATATCTTTCTGCTCTTTATCAGCTGATTCCACCTGACCTCTGCACTCCTGCAGAAGGTCTCATCAGCTGGAGAGCCCACAAGGTTAAGAACCAAAGATAATGTTGGGTTTCTGCTCAAACACTGGGACATAGTCACCTAAAACAAATTAAGGACTGCTAAATCTTCTGAAAGGAGGGAACAAATATTTAGGTTTCCCAATTTTACAGGCAAACAAATGAAATTTTAAAAGGCACATTCTAATTACATAAATGGGAGAATCAAACTCTACAGATCTGGGAAGTCTATACAGAAGCCACTAGACATACATGGCTACTTAAATTGTTAAAATTAAATAAAACTGGACCTTGAGTTCCTTAGTCATACTAGCCATGTTTCAAGTGCTCAATAAGCACACATAGCTAACAGCTATTGTACTGACGAGCACAGATAGAAAACATCTCCCACCACAGCAAAAAGTTCTATTTAAATGGACAATGGTGCAACAGATGTTGCTGAACATGCAGGGGGAGAAATTCTAGTTAAGTGTATGTGTAAATGAAATTTGCAGTTAACTGAAGAATGCTTATAAAGCGGTGCATACATGCTAAGTCGCTTCAGCTGTGTCCAACTCTTTGCGACCTTATGGACTGCAGCCTGCCAGGCTCCTCTGTACCTGGGATTCTCCAGACAAGGATACTGCAGTGAGTTGCTGTGCCCTCCTCCAGGGGATCTTCCCAACCCAGGAATTGAACCCCCATTTCTTATGTCTACCTCTCTGGCAGGTGGGTCCTTTACTACCGTGCCACTTGGGAAGCCCTTATAAAATGGTATGAAAATTTAAAGGAATGGAAGACCATTTCCCTTTTGGTTAAACCTGTTAGAGGAAAGGAGATTATACTTATAGAACTTACATCCGCTTTTGCTTTAAAACCCGCAAGGCTTTCTGCTTGACCATATTCTAGGAAGAAAAATAGATTTTAATGAATGGAAGTAGAAAATATACAAATAGTCAAAGAAACCTCCCATATCCTCAAACTCACATACCTACTTCCTCTCATCTTCAAAGCAGTAGACATGTGGCTCCCAGACTGTTTACCCCCCCAAGCAGGCTCTAAGCTCCAGCCCACCTCAGTCTTTTCACCCAACAACTCAGTACATTCCCTTTTCTAGGGCATATTATTTCTACTCCAAGAGGGCCAATTTTGTATATTCAGGTGCCTTAGAGAGATTCCAAATTTGGACAGTCTGCTATCCACTCAAACTCACCATGCCCAATCTCTTCAACCTGCTATCATCTTGGAAATGACTAACAACGGCCTCACCAGTCTCTCATTTCTCTAGGCTGAAAACTGTTACACCGACCTTACCTTTCCTCTCCTGTTATCTCCTCATGCACTGTCATTGTGTTAGATTTCCGAACTCACTTTCAAATTGATTCCTCTCATGTCATTCTCATGACTACCACCACGGTTTAGGCTTTCATCTCCTCAAGCCTAGGTGGGCTGTCCTGCCTCTGGTTACTCTTCACTTCATGCCATCCAACTACAATGGCAGAGAAAATCCTCTGATCACTTCGCTTTCTATACTGTTTCATACATCACTTTGTCTCCTCCAATGAAGACGGAAAAGCAGGTATTATTACTTCACAGATGATAATAATACCTAACATTTACTGACTGTTTCTATGTACTAGACATAGTGCTATGGATTACCTTGACATAGGTTGCATGAATTACCTTGTTCAATCTCACACTATAAAGTAGATATTATCCTCTTTTTACAGATTGGAAAACTGAGGTTGAGTGATGCTAAGTAACTTGCTCTCACTTAAATGCTTAATAAGTTACAGAGATGGGGTGGGGGGAAAAAAGCAGCTCAAATCCATGCACTTACATACACCACTCTATGTTTCTTCCTAACAGAAGAAGAAAGGAAGAAATTAAGTGACTTTATAAAGGTCACAGCTAGTAGGTAGTGATGGTATTAATAGAATACTAGTACTTTTCCCCAACATGCTATTCCTTAACCATCTATTATAGTTACCTAACCTGACCAGCCAAGCAACTCATTAGTCTGAGCAGGCCCAGCCTGTCCAGATTGCCACCTTCTCAGTAGAATATGCTAATTCCCACATACATGTTTCTGGGTGTGATCAACATCTCTCCACCAGGTCAAGCCCCAGTTTTCCTCTCATGTCTCCTCCCTGAAGGACACACCATCACATATGTTTTCCCTTTACCAGACTGTGAGCATCTCTTCTATATTTCTCACCAGCCCTTACCACCAGGCTCTACTTCCACAGGTACTCAAATCAAGGTGTCACAACTTCTGCAGGAGCTGTCTACCTTACCTTTGCAGGTCCCTCCCTCATCTTCTTGATCTGATCCTTATACTTCACTAGTTCAGCATCCAGCCGAGAAATCTTCTTGTCAATGGATTCTGCTCTGCTGTCCACCTTCAGCGGAAAAACATAAAAGGCAGTAGTAGTTACTGCAATACACTGACATGAAAAGTGGTAGGAGAGGAAAGAATATAGAGGAAGAAAGGAAAAACAAGAGCATATGGTGATGGTTGAAAACAGCAATTCCTAATTGTGGGGAGGCGGGATTCTCAGAAATCCTGGGGGGCGGGGTTTAAACTATTCCACCCCGCTAGATTCTAATATTCCAGGGGCGTATTCAAGTATTTGAGCAGAAAAAGAATTTGAGAATCACTCGACTGAGTCGAAATTTCCCAAGAATTGGAGACTAGGCCAGCAGAGTGCTCAATCAGAAAGTGTGTGAAATGAGTTACTGCCCAATGGACCTCGGCTAGGGCTGTAGAGCTAACGCTATTCACTTGGATAAAAGGTGGTGGCCTAATGACAGGGGCTAGAGTTCTGAATTTTGTGTAACAGATCCAGGATTGGGTTACAGATATACTGAGCTAGGACATCAAGCCGAGATTCCTGACGTCGGAGAAGGATGAGGGACGGAAGAGGAGGGAGGAGTAGGGCTGGATGAGGTGGGAAGGGTGTCTGGGCCTATGGCTGGTCGGGGTGACCAGGTAAGTTAACAGCGAGTGGACGCGGCGCTGAGCACCAGAGGGGGTGGGGCGCAAGTAGGGTTAAGCAATGATGGGTTAGGGGTCCCTGGTTTGTGGCGTCAGCAATGACTTGGTAACAGGAACGAAAGTGGGGTGGAGAGAGCTAAGGTGTAATGGGCCTGGGAGCCAGGAATCGACGCCGAAGTCGGGGGTGGACGGGTTAAGGGGTGTCGGGGTTCCTGAGCCTAATTAGCAAGTCTAAGTGCCCACCGTGCCAATGCAGTCAGTCAAGCTGGGCGGCGGAGCCTTGGGTTTCGCTTTCCCGAAGAATCGGTTCATCTTGGGCGGCCGCTAGGAAAACCTAAACACTGGAGCAAAACCAGAAACGGAAGCAGAGTCACCTCCCTCTCCGACTTGACTTCCGGCCCCCCATGCGCAAGCGCAATGTGCCTATTGGCGTTTCCCGATCCTTTTACCGGATTTTCAGCCTGATCTTCCGGGGAAGGGGAGCTCCGGGAAGTTGGAGGTGAGGGACCGAGAGTCAGCAGGGGGCGTGGCCCCGGTGGCGGGTGTGGGCGTGGCCCCAGATAAGCCAGGCGGGGCCTCGGCTGAGTGGGTGGGGTAGGGGGCGGCTTC
This sequence comes from Bos taurus, assembly GCF_002263795.3. Taxonomy (NCBI): domain Eukaryota; kingdom Metazoa; phylum Chordata; class Mammalia; order Artiodactyla; family Bovidae; genus Bos; species Bos taurus. The sequence continues at coordinate 75,032,925 of NC_037335.1, read as the reverse complement.
AGAGGAATAGAGCCCGGCTGCAGCCGGGCTGCTCCGAGGGGCGGGGCCGGTAGGCCCGGGAGGGGCGGGGAAGTAGCCGAACTGGGGTGGAGGGCCCCTAGCTAGCTACCATAGCTGGGCGGGCGACAAGCGCGGGTCTGGCGGAGCGCGGGGGCGCGCGAAGACCGCGAGGCGACCGGGAGCGGCTGGGTCCCCGGCGGCGCGCGCCTCGGCCGGGCCGGGAGCCGCGCCAGTCGGTGCCCCCAGCCGAGCGCGGTCCGCCTCCCTCCCAGAAATCTGCCGTCCGGAGCGTGACCAGAGGGCATGCCGGATCCACCAGAGGCGCCGCCGCCTGCGCTCGCAGGCCGCGGGTGAAAAAGAAAGCACAGCCTCGCTCGGCCCGGAGCGAAGAGGTGTGCCGGAGCGAAGAGATGTCCCGGAGCGAAGAGGTGGCCCCGAGCGAAGAGGTGGTCCCGAGCGAAGAGGTGGCCCTGAGCGAAGAGGTGGCCCAGAGCGAGGAAATGGCGGCAGCCGGGCTCAGCGTGACCGTCACCCACAGTGAGCGCGGGCTGCCGGGTGGGCTCCGTGCTGGGCCACGAAAGTCCGGCGGGGTCTCTGGGTTTGGTCGCCTGCCCTCCCGAAGTGTGTGCCCATGTATTTGGAGTCCAGAAGCGTGGGATCTTGTTTGTGTTCGTGGGACCGGCTTTTTCTTTTTTTTTACTGGTCTCCTGTCAGCACACCTTTCCACGTGGCAGGTGTATTTTGTCTCAGGCCATTTATTAGGTCCTTGATGCTTCACGTCGTGGTTTGGTTGTATGTATTAGGGTGTGCCTGCACAGTTGTGGGCCGTTGTGCCTGGCTTGTATTTGGCCATGTTGTCTATGACTGCTGTGTATCTGGACACCTACTTGTGTGCAGGAGTCAAAACTCATGTGTGCTGTTTGAGTGAGGCGTGGGTTCAAGTGTACACTGTGGGCACCCTTGGAGTCTGTCTACTGTTGGAGTTGACACAGAACTAGGCAAAGACTGTTCTCCCGGGAGCTGAGTCCATAAGGTTTCCTCAGGACCAACTAGGGGAGACCCCAGGGCCTCAATAATCTGGAGACCAGGATTCTGCAGGTTTGGGTGACCTTGGGATGTCTCCTTTCTAGGCAGCTGGTTTCTTCTATGCGAAATAGAGTTGGTAACACCTGTCCCGCTGACTTCATGGCTGTTGAGTAGGCTTAAGGCTTGGCGTGATGCACTGGACACAGGCTATGCCCTTGCTGTCCACATATCCAGAAAAGAATTGGCACCTCTGCTCCAAAAAGAAATTTCTGCTGTTTGAGTTTTTTCACTCATTTGTTTATTTATTGGCCACACTGGGTCTTCGTTGCTTTGCTCGGGCTTTTTCTAGTTGCAGCGTGCAGGGGCTACTCTTGAGATGTTGGGGCTTCTCACTGGGGTGGCTCTAGGCATGCGGGCCTCAGTAGTTGCAGCATACAGGCTCAGTAGTTGTGGCACATGGGCTTAGTTGCTCCACGGCATGTGGAATCATCCAGGACCAGGGATTGAACCTGTGTCCCCTGCCTTGCAGGCAGATTCTTATTCACAGCACCACGAGGGAAGTCCCTCATTTATTTTCTGGGCACCAACCATATGTGTCCAGGTGTGCCCAGTGGGAGAGACCTGGAAGAAAAGCAGTTGCTTGCCCATTATAGCAAAGGAGATAGAAACAGTTCCTCGCTCAGTACAACACAGAGGAGAGGACAGTCAGGCTAGAGGAGGCAGATGGCTTGTAAAGAAAAGCACAGAATTTGAAATAGATCTGAGGTTAAGTTCTGATTGTAGAGATGGGTCTCACTAGGCAAGTCTTGACTGATCTCACGTTTTGCTTATCTGTGAAATGGGGAATAATAGGTAATACCAGCTTCATGGGTACTTCATGGGGTTGTTCTGAGGATTAATTAAGATTATGCATAAAATAAGCCTGCTGCTGCTGCTGCTAAATCCTTTCAGTCATGTCTGACTCTGTGTGACCCCATAGACAGCAGCTCACCAGGCTCCTCTGTCCCTGAGAGTCTCCAGGCAAGAATACCGGAGTGGGTTGCCATTCCCTTCTCCAGTGCATACATGCGCGCTAAGTTGCTTCAGTTGTGTCCGACTCTGTGCGACCCTGTGGACAGCAGCCCACTAGGCTCCTCCGTCCACAAGATTCTCTAGGCAAGAATACTGGAGTGGGTTGCCATTTCCTTCTCCAAAATAAGTCTAGTCAGCCCCTTACACATGTTAAATGCTTAAAATGTTAGCTGATATCACTGATATTGTTAGTTCCTGTAACAATTCACAAGGAAACAAAAATCCTTGAGCAGGTCTTAAAGGCTGGGAAAATGAAGTGTCAGCCTCTGTTTATTGGTTTGTGTTTTCTTCAACACTTTTCTCTATCCCCAGGCAATGAAAAGCATGATCTTCAAGTTACCCCACAAGAAGGCAATAGTGAGCCAATTGTCCAAGACCTGGCCCAAGTTGTTGAAGAGGCTACAGGGGTTCCGCTGTCTTTTCAGAAACTCATATTTAAGGGTAAGGCTTTCTCTTCCAGCTCTGAGCCTATTTAAAACTATTTAAGCTTTAAGAGTTGACTCATCTGAAAAGACTCTGATGCTGGGAGGGATTGGGGGCAGGAGGAGAAGGGGACGACAGAGGATGAGATGGCTGGATGGCATCATCGACTTGATGGATGTGATTTTGAATGAACTCCGGGAGATGGTGATGGACAGGGAGGCCTGGTGTGCTGCAATTCATGGGGTCGCAAAGAGTCGGACACGACTGAGCGACTGAACTGAACTGAAATGAACAGTAAGGTTAGGTTTTCAATCTAGGACAGTTCTTATTTGCTTGTTAATTCCGTCATTCCTTCAACAAATATTTGTTGAGTACCTACTATGTAGTGGACACTTGCAAACACAGGCACAGGTATTAGAGTTGAAGTCACATGAGGGTGGCAGAAACCTTACCATTTTTGATGATGCACATGGGCAGTCTTCCCTGGCTAAGTTAGATCCTCTTCCCAGTGTATGTTCTTGTAGCACTCCCTCCACCTCTGCATAGCTTGTATTGAAACTACTATTAAATAATTGTTTCCATAGTCACCAAACATCTGTTTTCTCTGGTACAATACAGACTCCATGAGGACAGAGATACTTCTATGTTTTCAGGGCTTGGTCTAGTTCTGACACAGGGAAGGTACTGAACAGACTAAAGGACCTGGATGTAGCAGGCCCAGTGGAATATGGTGATTTCTGCCAGGACACACCTTCTCCCATCCCCATTCTCTGGTTTTCTCATTCCCATGGGAACCCATTATTTTGTATCTGATGAAGCTAAGTTCACCCCATTTGGTGCCAATCATAAAGAATTTAGTGATGGGAAGCATTTACTTTTACACTTCATATTGTAACTCCTTGTCTTTTCTTTTTAAAAACATTTCATTTTACAATTATAAAGGCAATAGAAATTCATGTTTCTAAATAGAGGAAAACACAAAAAAGAAAATGTTCTCCTGGATAAAACCCCTCATAACAATTCAGTATATTTCTGTCCAGCCTTTGTTTGTTTGTCCTGGCATCCTGAAGTGTGGGTTCTCATTTGTGGCTTTTTTTTTGTTTCTGTAGTGGATAAAACTAGGATCATTTCTTGTGATCTTCTTATAACACTTGGTCATCAACACATATTGTGGCATTGAAGTTTCCTGAAAAATGAGCTTTAGTGCCTACAAAGTCTTCTGTTTTTATGATGTATAGTAATCAGTCCCCTATTCCTGAGTTATTGACTTTCCAGTTTCTCACTGTTATGAATAATAATAACTGTGTAACAGTTATTTAGGCACATGTCCAGTTATTTGTTAGGATCAATATCTGAAGTGAAGTTATTGGGTCAAGAAACCTTCTAAAAATGTTATACCAACTCATCCTCTTCTCAATAGTGAACACACTATTTCCTATACCCTTGCTGAAATCTATTTTCACTGTTGTACAAGTTACCTTTGACATAACTGTCTTCTTTTTTCAGGAAAATCTCTGAAGGAAATGGAGATGCCATTGTCAGCACTTGGAATACAAAATGGTTGCCGGGTTATGTTAATTGGGAAGAAGGTAGATTGCTTTTTCTATCAGAAATACCTCAGAGCCAAATGACTAAGGTGTTATACATGAGTGTCCATTTAGAAGGCCAAATTGGGGGCTCGGGTTTGGCACTGGTGAAGTAGGGCTTGCCACACAAATGTCGTTGCTATTTGTTTAGTGAAGTTACCAGTTTTATTGTTCTCATATCCTTCATCTTCTGTTCTTTAGGGTTTTCACCCTGGGAATTAGGAGTGGTTGTATTGCCTCAATTATGTGGGTTTTGTGCTGCTGGTGGGATTTCAGTCTGGATAAAATGGTGTCTGAAGCAGTCGCTACTCACTTGGAGAGGAATTTGCAAGAGACTGTCAAACCTGTAAATTTTAAAAATAAGTAACTCTACAAATTTCAGGAACCTCTCTTCCTTTAACCATTCTTTTTGCTAAAATCTCCCGTGAGGTTAAACACTCTGGCTGGAAAGAAAGGTTCAGACTAGAAGTGAGGGAGAAAAAGAGTCAGTTGGTGACAAAAAGGGTTGAGGACAGTAGACCCTAGGGCCAGCCATGCATTGTGACACAGTGGAGTTGTTGGTCAAATGAAGTTCCCTTACTTTAAGCTGGGTGTGGCTGATTTAAGAGTGGAAAGAGGGCAGAGGTTAGCAAGGTGGAGGTAAGGAAAGTCTAGTGCAGACTTGGAACTGCCAGGAGACTGGCACTCAGGATCTGGCCACCAAGGGAGATGGTGGGAACAATGGGAGACAGTGTAAAAGCAGAAAGCTGCTAGCTACCAATGAAGTTGAGAGAAGGGGAAATAGTCTAGATTTCTTGCTCAAGGGTCAGGAAGAACGGTGATGGAATAATGAGCACAACCCAAGGGTTGAGTTTGAAGAAACTTTAGGACCCTCAGCTGGAGTTGTCCTGGGGTGTGAGAAGCCAAATCACATTCAGGTCTCAGCTTTACCTCTTTGGGCTGTGTGACCTTAGGTTACTTTACAGTTACCTCAATTTCATCATTGGATTGTGGTAAGGCTTAAATAATAATACAGGTAGAGTGCTTAGGATGGTGCCTGGCATAGAGGGGATGCTCAGTGAAAGTATGCATCATTACATGGTCATACTGAATGAGAGAGCTCAGGAATTCCATTAAGGAAAGGATAAAATTCTGCCTGTCTCACCTTTCTGGACTCCTCACATGCTAGGCGTTCACTATAATTAGTTAACACTCTGGGCTTCAGTCTGGAGTCAGTTGGTGGTCAGCCCCAGGCTAAGGTCAGATCTGGCTCATGGATCAGCTTTGTTCTCTGAACCCAAGCCGTCTGGCTATCTCACCAGAACTTGTACCTGGTACCTTCTCTCTATCTTGTCTAGTGTCTTTGTAGATAGAAAACCTTAGTGTATAACCCTCCAGCTTGCTTTCCAAGAAGCAGCAAGTTTAAGATGATGTTTTCCTAGGGGAGTAGTTTGACCGCTTGTGGTCAGACTTTTTTATCTGACAGAGCTACTATTTTTGGTGATTATTGACTTCCTTTTATTCTTAACATTTTAGAACAGTCCGGAGGAAGAAGCTGAACTAAAGAAGCTGAAAGATTTGGAGAAATCTGTGGAGAAGATAGCTGACCAGCTGGAAGAACTGAATAAAGACCTTGCTGGAATCCAGCAGGTAACTCTCCTGGTAGACTTGACTTTCTGCCTTCTCTAAGAATTCTCTAGAGACACAAATGTGTGGTTATGAGGGCAAACTTTGTTTTCAGCCCCTGCTGGGTTCAGACCCTGACTCTTCCCATTCTGTAACTGGGCAAGTTTGCCTTTGTCTCAAGTTCTGTAAAAAAGGGAGTGATGATGGTAACTCCCTCTTGGGCTGTTGTGAGGATTCAATTACATAGTTTGAGGTTGACACATTCTAAGTGCTTTGTAAGCCCATCATTGTTATTTACAAACCCCAGCCAGCATCCATTTGTGTTCCTGTGAGAATACCTGTCATGCTAGGATCATGTGTTGTCTTAAATAGAATAAATAGTTTCTCTCAGTCTAGTCAGTTATAATGTATTTGGCAAGGCAAAGAACACTGATTCATAGAATGTCCAAGTTGAGCATGATATTGGCGAGGGGTCATCCTATTCAATTCCTTGTAGTACTAGAGGTGGAGGACCGAAACCAAATTAGAATTAGTTATGGCCTCAAACCACGTATTTATTTTTGATCTCTTCATTTTATAACATTAATGGATGTATGATTGTGTTTTAATTACTAAAGTACTGCATACTGATTGTACACAATTTTTAAGAAGATGTGTGGGCACCAATATGAAAAATAATAATTACCTTTAAGACCCCCAGCTCAAAAGATAACCATTACTAAAACCTGGAATCTGTTTTTTTATCTTAAAAAATCAGTATAATGTTAGGTATACTTTGTAAATAGTTCTTTCTTTGGTTTAAGGAATTGAACACTTTCCCATGTCATTTAAAATGATCATACTTAGTATACCTGAAACTTACACAGTATTGTAAATCAACTATACTTCAATAAAGAAAAAATGTCTGGGGAGGGAGGAGGGAGGAGGGTTCAGGATGGGGAACACATGTATACCTGCGGTGGATTCATTTTGATATTTGGCAAAACTAATACAATTATGTAAAGTTTAAAAATAAAATAAAATTAAAAAATAAAAATAAAAAAATAAATTAAAAAAAAAGAAAAAATGTCTTGATTGAAAAAAAAAAAAAGATCATCCTTTTCAAATCTCGTATAATATTGCATCACATGAGTGTATCATGGTTTACCTAACCAATTCTTTATTATTTATCACCTAATGTTATTTAACATTATGCATAATGCTTCTTTGAATGTCCTTGGGCTTAAATCTTTTTTGGCCATTTCTCATTTTTTGGTCGAGTAAATTCTTTCAGTTGGAATCGGTAGCTTATTTCATTACTTGTGAAATCTGCATCTGTAGCTTTTGACTTTGATAAAAACATCCTCAGAGATCCCTGCTATCCATCTGCTGTCACCAGCTAACTGATCATTAGGCCAAGTAACGTGAATAAACAGATAATTTAATAAAAACAATTAAGTAAGTGCTGCCATTTGTTAGCAATATGTCTGTGTCAGGACTCGTATTAAAGGTCTTGTATTTCCCTTTATCCTCATGGTAACCCTCTGGGATGTGTGTGTCATGGTCTCCATTTTATTTTATTTTTTTTGTTTTTTTCTTTTTGCCTTTGTTTATTTAGCTGCTTGTTTATTTGGGTCTTAGTTGCCTATGCAGGATCCTCATTATATCATGTGGGGTCTATCACTGGGGCGCATGGACTCTCTAATTGGAGTGCAAAGGCTCAGTAGTTACAGCACATGGGCTTCGTTGCCCAGCGGCATGTGGGATCTTAGTTCCCTGACCAGGAATTGAATCCTCGTCCCCTGCATTGCAAGGCGGATTCTTTTTTATATATATATACATTTTTATTTATTTACTTATTTTTTTCTGTGCTGGGTCTTCATTGCTGTGTGGGCTTTTCCCTTGTTGGGTGAGTGGAGGCGGCTCTCTGGTTGCAGTACTCGGGCTTCTCATTGCAATGGCTTCTCTTGTTGCAGAGCACAGACTCTAGGGAGCGCAGGCTTCAGTAGTGTGGCACGTGGGCTCAGTAGTTGTGGTTCCCGAGCTCTGGAACACAGTCTCAATAGTTGTGGCATGTGGGCTTCGTTGCTGCCTGGCATGTGGGATCTTCTGGGATCAGGGATCAAACCTGTGTCTGCTGCATTGGCAGGTGGATTCTTTACCACTGAGCCAGTAGGGAAGCCCAAGGTGGATTCTTTTTTTTTTTTTTCCCTCCGCAAGGCAGATTCTTAACCATTGGACTGCCAGGGAAGTCTTCCATTGTATTATTTCATTTATTTAATTTGGCCAGCCTGCTCAGCATGTGGGATCTTATTCCCCAATGGGGAATGGAACCCGTGCCCCCTGCACAGAAGCACAGAATCTTAACTACTGGACTGCCAAGGAAATGCCTTGATCTCCATTTTAAAAATGAGGACAGCAAGGTACAGATAGGTTAAGGAACTTGCTTAAGCTCACCAGCCAGTACACAGCAGTCAGAATTGAAGCCCAGGCCTATCAAACTCTAAACCCTGTGCTGTTAATATCTGCCTCTTATATGCAGGTATTCACTGGTGACTGAGGGCTTCAGCAGAGCCAGGCCTCTGGAAGCATTTGTGGCCTCAGTAGGCCACATGAGATAGAGGGGCCTGCAGCCTATTACAGTGCTTGAGGAGGCCCAGGGCTGGCTTTTCTGTTTTTCCAGGAGGTGGAGTTGTGGGCCTGCGATTTGGCCCAGCCTATTGGGGAACGTGGACTCAGGGTGTGGCTGCTTCATCAGTGCCTGGCTTGGAGTTTTTGTCAGCCTCAAAGAAACACTTGGAATAATGCATCATTCCTCCACAGGGTTTTCTGGCCAAGGATTTGCAAGCTGAAGCTCTCTGCAAACTCGATAGGAGAGTAAAAGCTACAATTGAGCAGTTTATGAAGATCTTGGAGGAGATTGACACACTAGTAAGTAAATACTCAGCTGAGAAGGACTAGTTTCCTTTGATGGCTTTTCAGTCAGTTTCACTTTCTCAGTATCACACTCATTGCCTGAGGATACTGGGCACCTATTGAGCAGTGTACCAGACACTGCTAGGTCTTTGGTGAATATGCAGAAAGATAAGACAGTTCCTGACTTCCCCTATCTCACCAACATGGGGTTTTTGTCATTTTTATATGTACTAGTGGCATCTAAGGGGGCTTCCCAGGCGGCGCAGAGGTAAAGAATCTGCCTGCCAATGCAGGAGACAAGTTTTCTATTCCTGGGTTGGGAAGATACCCTGGAATAGGAAATGCCAAGCCATGCCAGTATTCTTACCTGGAAAATCCCATGGACTGAGGAGCCTGGGGTTGCACACAAAGAGTCGGGCATGACTGAGCACACACATACAGTAGCATCTAATCCTCACAAAGCAGGGACCTAAGTGATACATGGTCTCGTGGTCAGAGACATACAGGGTGTCACTTTCCTGACACTCTTGTATCTGACATTCCACTGGGCCCATTACCCGTACAGAAGGCAGTCAGACCCAGCTCTTGGGAGGCTGTTAGGAATCACTGATGCCATGTTCCCTTTGAGAGATAATATCTCTCCCCTGATACCTCATTCTTAGGGTGAACTATTCTGCTTGGGATTCTTGAGGGGAGGTGGTATGCTGCTGCTGCTGCTACTAAGTCACTTCAGTCGTGTCCGACTCCGTGTGATCCCACAGACGGCAGCCACCAGGCTCCCCCGTCCCTGGGATTCTCCAGGCAACAACACTGGAGTGGGTTGCCATTTCCTTCTCCAATGCATGAAAGTGAAAAGTGAAAGGGAAGTCGCTCAGTCATGTCCGACTCTTAGCAACCCCATGGACTGCAGCCTACCAGGCTCCTCCATCCATGGGATTTTCCAGGCAAAGTACTGGAGTCGGGTGCCATTGCCTTCCCCGGGGAGGTGGTATAGGGGGTGGTAAAGAAGGGCAGAAAGGCACTATGCTTTTCATGTCACAGTGAGTGTGTGGCCCGGCCAGGACACTATCCGTGCACAGAAAACGATGAAAGGACAAAGCCCATGCTATAGGTCTACAGTCCAGGCCTCGAGAGCTAAGGAGTGCTTATGGAGCTAGAGCCATGGAAGGGGATGTGTAGGTCAGAGATCCAGGGAAGTGACTCCTGAAAATGCCTGTCATCCACATTGGTGACCTGTGGCCAGCTTGGTGTGCTATGGGTGTTTCTGACGTGTTCCTATGTCATTTTCACTTACTCGGATTATTTATATGTCAACTTATTCTTCCATAGATTCTGCCAGAAAATTTCAAAGACAGTAGAATGAAAAGGAAGGGTTTGGTGAAAAGGATTCAGGTGAGTTGTGTGGTAGGGCATCACAAAGTGTCATGCATCAGTGCATGTATCTCCTCAAAGTAGCGTAGAGTACATGTGTGGTGGGGGCTCTCTTTAGCTGTTACTTCTCAGTATGAACCCAGAACGCAAGAGCTCCTTTCATGTCCCTGTAATTGAATTTGGATTAAACTGATCGGGAAAGAAGTTTGCTGGGGAGCAGACAGGGCTGACACGTTATGCAGTTCTAGGAGGTGCCATTCCTATGGACAGGGCCCCCATTCCTGTGGACAGGGCCCCCTGAAATCACGCCATTTCAGTGGCAGGGCTTCCTCTCCTCAGCGCTCTTTGGAGGTTGTTAACTGAGAGCACTGTCACTTCCCTCTCCTGAGTCTGGGGCCTGGACTATCTCCATCCCCACACACCCATTTAGCCTGAGTCAGTCACCCAGGGGTTCCCTAGAGTGGCTTGGCAAAGAACCTCTTGTGGCTAAGGTTGGCATGGGTTGGCTGGCCTCCAGTGGCCCTCACTACTCTGCATTTATCTTTTAGGCCTTCCTAGCCGAGTGTGACACAGTGGAACAGAACATCTGCCAGGAGACAGAGCGACTGCAGTCCACAAACTTGGCCCTTGCTGACTGAGGTGAGGCGGAGAAGGCCGTGCTGCACTGAAGAACAGCCCCACCAGCCCTGCCATCTCTGGAACAGAAGTTACCTGCCTTCCCCAGCGCTGCTGGGAGCAATTGGCCCGTTGCCTTTTCCTTCTCTTACAACCCACTCTCAATGAACAAGTGTCATCCATACAATCTTTAGCCTCCTATCAGCTTCTCGTTCTGTCTCTGTGGATCTGTGCTGTCCAGCAGCCCACCTTGTCTGGAGAGTGCCCCCATGACCAAGTCTTCCCAGCTGCTTGGACCTTTGGGTGCTTTCTTTGGGCTGGTGAGAGCTCTTATGTATCCTGAGGTAGTTCTGAGTTTATTGGCCATTTTGGTCTTCAGATCCAAGAGGCCTTTTTGTTCTTATGATCCCATAAACCTGTCTGTGTAAACCAGAATCACCAGGAGTCCGTGTCTGGTGAGGAAAATCAGGAATGGGTCAAAACAGTAGCCCGAGTGTCTCTCATGTGATCTCTGAAACAGCTGGCTGGTTGTGGGTTCATGACCCTGTCCTCAGCTCCCAATGACCCTGATCAGCCATAGGTCGTGAGATCTCTGGTTCATTCCTGGAGTGGGGCCTGTGGTTGATATATGGACTGCCTTGCTCCCAAGCAAATCTCTAGAAGGTTAGAACCCAGAGTTGACTAAGTCTCTGCTTGCAACCAGGTCAGAACCCTGGCTTACGAGGGGCAGTGAGGGGGCCAGAGTGAATTCAGCAGGCAGGTAGCGAGGGCAACCATAAACCTCTCAGGAGTTCCTTCAAAGGCATTGTTAGGAGCCATCCCCTTCTGAGATCTACATTTTCTTCAAGTTACTTTGAGGTTGTTTCTGTCTGTTTTGTGGTCCTTTCCCCCTTCATTTGTTATTTAAAAAATAAAGCAGTTTATATACACATCAGCAAGCAAAAGAGTGTTAAAACTTTTTTTTTATTTGAATTTGCCATACAGCATGTGGGATCTTAGTTCCTGACCAGGGATCTAAGCCATGCTCCTGCATGGACTTGTAACCACTGGTCCACCAGGGAAATCCCAGAAGAGTGTTTAAACTTTTTTTTGTTGATGAAGTATGAGAAACAGAAGCCTTCTGAGGTTCTAGTCTAGAAGTTTAGAGGTGGTCTGTGTACTTCAGTGGCCTCTTAAATGGGTCAGCTGATGTTACCCCCATTTTTTTCACACAGTGCCCAGGGGAAAAACTCCTAAAGGCCACTCTGAGGCCAGTCTTAGTCTGGCAGAGAGGGAGTCGGTGAAACCCTAGGAATTTAGGGCTGTGTGGGTGGGGCCTAGGACAAAGTGGTGGCAAGTGGACGAGGCTCAGGGGGTCCCATTGGCCCACCCCCAACTTTAATCAGAGTCATTCAGTATTTACCTGTTTATATGTAGTAGCTGTGTGGTCTTGGGCCACAGCAAGTTCCTATGTGCCAGATACCATTCTGAGTTCTTCAGGTGTGTTAGTCATTTAATCCTCACACAGTCCAGGAGGTAGACAGATACTCTGTTTTAGAGATGAACTTAGGTGATTTGCTCAGGATCATAGAGTAAGTGAAAAGCCAGGACACAAACTAGGTGGCTCGATTCCAAGCCAGTGTTCCTAATCTCTACTGATTTTTGTCCCAGCTGACATGGGGTTGCTCACACCTTCTCATTTTCTCTTCTCGTTCTATTTATCTCCTGTGTTGGTCTGTGTACTTCCTCTCTGGCCCTCTCCATTCTCCGTAAGAGCAGTTGAGTGATCATGATCATGATCTCGTCATGTCAGTCCTGTGCCTAAAAATCTCAGTGACCCCCATTCTCTTAGGATAAAGGCCAAGGTCCTTGCCCTTTTCATCTTGCTCCACTCTCCTGTTTATTCTGTGCCATCAGCCACTCTGGGCCAGTTCAGGTCCTCAGGTGCTCTGAGCCCTCTCGCCCTGGGGTCTTCGCACGCGCTCTTCTTCTGCTTGGACATTTCCCCACCATCCTTACCCTACCCCTGCCGCCATCCTAGGCGACTGCTGTTCATCCTTCAGAATGTAAATCTCTTCCATAGAAAAACCTCACCTACTGATGTCCCTGATAGTCAGTCTGAGAATGTCAATCCCCCAGGTGATGTCCTCTCACAGCTTGTGACTATTTTTATGATAAACAGCATTTATCATGGTCTATGATGATTTATTTGTGGGATTATTTGATTAATATTTGCCTTTTAACGCTAGTTCTTTGGATTAAGGAACTTCTTTGCTTTGTTAACAGTGTATTTCAGGCACTTTGTTAGGCTTATATTAGGTGCTCAATAAATATTTGGAGACTGAATGAATGTTGACCACACATATTAATAGTGAAATTTTCACTGCTGCACTCGCCCACTGAGGCTCCGTCAGCACAGGGATTTACAGCATCCGATAGCCCTTGTGTTCTTTGAGGATGAGCTGCCCAGCAGACATGCAGGGTAGTGACATGGCCCGCTCACATAGAGCTGCACATCTGCAGGGCATCTCTGCCCAGGGAGAGTACTTGTCAGTTGCCCATTTCCGCAGGACATGATCAGTCCTGCTGTAGGGAAACAGATGGTGCTCTGTGATCCCACGGACATTGTTCAGCCTCACAGAGTTGGAAGGATTTTCCCATACATTGTTCTGTCAGTTATTTCTTCTTATCCTTTAAGGCACAGCTTAAAGGCTACTCCCTGTGAGAAGCCCTTTATCTGGTAGTCAGGACTCTTTTAGTTGAAAACTGTTGTTTAGTCACTCAGTCATGTCCAACTCTTTGTGACCCCATGGACTATACAGTCCATGGAATTCTCAAGGCCAGAATACTAGAGTGAGTAGTCTTTCCCTTCTCCAGCAGATCTTCCCAACTCAGGAATCGAACCAGGGTCTCCTGCATTGCAGGCGGGTTCTTTACCAACTGAGCTATCAGGGAATACTGAAGTGGATTGCCATTTCCTTCTCCAGGGGAACTTCCCGACCCAGGGATCGAACCTGGGTCTCTGGCATTGTCAGGTGGATTCTTGACTGAGCCCATAGGGAAGCCGTAGTGGAAAATACCAGAAACCTATTCCAAAGAGATTGTCGAAATAGAAAATTTGTTGGTAGGATGTTATCTCATGTAACTTTGGAAAATTCAAGGGCAGTTGGACTTCAGGAATACAAATGCTGCCTGAAATCCCTGTCTGTCTCTCTCTGCACGTCAGCATCATTCACTCAGTCCTGCTTTTCCCACAAAGTAGGAAACGTGGCTGCCAGCAGTCCCCACTTGGCGTATTTTACAACTTCGCTACCAGAGAGGAACTGCCTCTGTTCCCTGATTTCTGACTTAAAAAATCTGGAGAAGAATCTTCTGGCCAGTGAGCAGTGGCCAGGGCAGCAGGGTCACATGCTGCAAACAGGCCTTTAGGAGTCCACACTTAGGTTGCAGGGTTGTTCCCAGAGACAGGCCCACAGTTTCCACACCTGTAAAGCGGGGAAGTTAGGTCTTTCTGTGTGGTGTCCTGGCACATTGCTTAACCTTTGTGATTCCTCATCCTGTGAGTGGAAACCTGAGGGAGGAGAGGGTCACTAGGGAGAAGCTTGGCTGAGATCCATCACCTGGGTGTAAGAGGGGCTTCCCACTTAGGGTAGAGACTTACATGTCATGTAGGGTAGAGACTTACAGTATCTACTGTCTTCCTACACTGAGGGAACTAATTTTCAGCTTAGCACATGGCCAACCAGAGAAAATAGTATTTCCCAGTCTTTTTTGCACTAGTATGGCCAAGAGGGTACATTTTACCCAGTGGGTTGTAGACAGTGTGTGCATCTTTTTCTTTTCTTAATAATCTTTTGGCTGCACCACTTGACACAAGGGATCTTGTTTTGCCAACCAGGGGTCAAACCCTCTCTGTCTGCTTTGGAAATGTGGAGTCTTAACCACTGGACCACCAGGGAAGTCCCCGGCATGCATTTTATGGGAAGCATTGTCAGAGGCATAGAGTGCCTTTCCCCACCTCTCCGGCCTGTGTGTAGACATGACTACTGGAATTGGAGCAGCTATTTGGACATTGGGGTGAAAAACTGATATGGATGGCAGAGTAACAGTATACAAGCAACATGAAATCAGCATACTACCTAGGTCTGTGTGTGAGAGAAAACTTCTATCTGTTGAAACCACTGCTATTTTGGCTTTTTGGTCTGTCACAGCCAAACTTCATCCTATACCATCCCTATGCAGGTAGGAAACGAGTTGATGTTACCAGCAGTAGAAGGACCTTACAGATGGCCTCTTGGGGCCCCGGCCCCTGCAGACCTGTCAACAATTCCTGCCTAGGTTTCCGTTTTAGTGGTCCAGGGATTGATGGGTCCCATCTTCCCTGCCCCCACTCTCCTAGCAGTGTGGATTTTCCCACCGAACGTTTCCTGCTCTTGCTGCCTACCCTAGAGCAGGAATCAGGATCTGTGTGATGCTACTCCCGCCTGACCAAGCCCCTTTCGACCCTTCCTCCACCACCCCCACCTCTACCAGAGGCGGCTCCTATAAGTTTTGGCCAATAGAGTGGGGGTACCTGACATGTCCCACAGGCTGGGATCTGTCTATGGTGGATTCCTGAAAGCTGTGTGTCCCTGTGAGCTCTGTGTGCAGTGTGGCCAGTGTCAACACATTTAACAACCAGTCAGAGTGTGTGTTGACCAAGAGAGCAGAGCAGAGTCTGGAAGTCCTCTTGCTGCGGGTGGTCAGGGAGCAGGGGGACACTCCAGGGCTTGGGGAGCATCTGTTGTCATCAGTTATAGAGCTAGATCAATACTGTAATAAGCAGTCAGATGTATGGTGAACACCACCTGAATGTCAGCCATGGCAGTGTTGACGTGTGTGTGGGTCTGTATGTATGTGTGTGAGTGAGATTCAGGGTGCTGGTATAGCCCAGGGAGAAAGCTGTGAGGCGTGTGGGAGCCTCTCAAAGGCTGAGGCTGGGCCTTGCAGTGGCAGAGAGTACAGACTTCAGTTAGGTTCTTGACCTAAGTGACAGGCCAGGTTGGGCTCACAGGAGCACTGTACACAGCCCTGACCCCCTCAAGAAGGCAGAAGATACCTGGGACTTCTAGGGGAACATGTTGTAAGGTTGAGGAGCATCAGAGTGATGGAGAGGACATCAGATTCAGAGTAGGGAAGACAGGGCCAAATTCCCCCATCCTCCAGAATCCGCCTTCCCCAAATCCCCAGAATTCCGCCTCCCCAGAATCCCCCAAAACACTGAACCATTGGCTGGGTTGAGCTGAATCTTTATTTCATGTTTCATCCTGCACGCCCACCACGGTTCTCTAGCCAGAAGCTTCACGGCTTAAGAGGCTCTGGCCGGGTCAGCATTTCCCATCCTTCAGGATCTGGATGTCCTGTCTGTTTTTTCTAGGGTCACAGCAGACGAGAATGAGGTCAGCTCCTCAGGAAGTATAACATACCCTTCAGGAACCCCAGCCCAGTCTGTCCCGACTCCCTGATAAGCTCAGCCCACTCAGTGTACAGTGCGGGGGAGATCCCAGGACTCCCTGGGCATCTCCTTCTACTGTTTCTCACTTTGTATACCCTCCCCCTGGGAGGTTTCAGCTGCCTGGGCTTTCAACCACCTCTACATGCTGCTGGCTGCATATCTGTCTGGCCTGGACCTCTGTCTTCAACTTCAGGCCTGTTTGTGCAATTGTTGACTGTGTATTGCCTCTGGGATGTCCCAGAGGCTCCACTCTCCACAAACATCATTGCCCCACCAGCCTGCTGCACACCTCCAGCCCCCCACCAACATGGCATCCCCAGCCTCCCCAGCCCACAAGTTAGAAACCAGCATGTTGCTCTTGCTTCCTTCCTGCCCACCACCCACCCTGACCCCTCACATCCAATCTCACAGCTTGTGGATTCTACTCCCAATGGAAGCATGAGTCTTTAATTATCATGATCTTTTTCTAAGTTAGGACAGTGTCCTTGCTGCTCTCCTGCCCATCTCTCTAGGGTGTTGCAATTGTCAGCAATTTCTCTTCTGTGATCTCGCTTAGTGCTGGACGGCACAAGATCTTATGAGTGAAGTGCGTTAGTCGCTCTGTTGTGTCTGACTCTTTGTGACCCCACGGACTGTAGCTGGCCAGGCTCCTCTGTCCATGGGGTTTTCCAGGCAAGAATACTGGAGTAGTTTGCTGTTGCCTTCTCCAATGAAAGAAGAAATGAAACCAAGTAGGAGATCTGATGTACCAAGGTCATGTTCTGGCCTTCTCACTCTAGACTCATCTCTTGTCTCTCCCCCATTCTCCTTTACACTTTATACTCTAGCATATCCAACTTCTTATTTTCCCTCAAATATAAACTTTCTTCTAGATCTTTCCAAACTCATTTTTCTACTTGGAATTACCTTTCCTTGTTTATTCTTTCTCCAACCTAGTTCCTACTTATCCCTCAGGGCCGAGCTGAGATGTCCCTTGTCCTAGGAAGTCTTCCCTGCCCTGGCCTGGTACCCACAGTACCCTGTGCACCCCCATCTGAGCCTTTAGCATTCTGTGCTGCAATGGGCTGACTGTCAGCTTGGCTTCTGCCTTAGACTGACCATCGCCCCCAGGAGCTGGTAATGCTGTCTAGCTTTTTATATCCTATTGTATCCCCAGTGCCTAGAGCAGAGCAAGTGTTCAATAAATAGTTGTTGGCTGGAGGAATAAATGGACAAGTAAGGTCACCTAGTCAGGGGGCAGAACAAGGAAAAGAACCCAGGGTTTCCGCCCTCACCCCCAATGCCCCGCTAGTGGGCTTTCTGCTTTGGAACCACATGCCTTCTTTTGATTGTACTTGGACTCATTCTGTTATGAGCAAATGGAGGACTTGTCCCAGGCCAAGTATGAGTAAAGGAAGAGACAGGTCAAGTCCTGCTCCTTTCATACTCGCATGCACCACAGATGGAGCCCACCCAAGATGGCCTGGGGGAATGCAGGGGTGGACTTACATCCGAGCCAAGCAGAGCTTGCATTCACTCTCATACGTGACCCCGTCAGTGCCACAGACAGGGTCGTATGTCTGGGGGCAGGCTGGAGACTCTGCCATGTGTTCACAGATGGGCTGTGGGAGAGAGAAAGGGGGACACTCTGGGATCCAAAGACAGGAGGTACCAAGGTGCTCTGCTTAGAACAGGGCTGAGGGGGTTCCAGGGAGGAGTCAGATTCAAGAAGGCCCCAGTGTGGGTCCAAAGAGCTTGAAACCAAGCATGCAGGGCCCCATGGCACGTTTGCTTGTCTGTGTGTGTGTGCGTGTGTGTGTGTGCGTGCATACCTGGCCATGTGTGGCTATCACTGTGTGCATAAGGATGTACCTGTATCTGCTGTGTGTGTGTGTGTGTGTGTGTGTGCGCACGTGTGTGTGTGTGCACACGTGCCTGGCCATGTGTGGCTATCACTGTGTGCATAAGGATGTACCTGTATCTGCTGAGCCCAAGTATGCGGGCTGCCAGGTAAATACCTGTCTTCATGGGATCACACACTCTTCACAGGGTCTAACAAATTCTGGTCTTACTGAGGACCCAAGAAGAGAAACAGCCATCATTCCTAGGAGGCCTGCCTCCCTAGAGGCTCCTGAACTCACCCTGGCCTGCATGACTATCAGGCCCCTGGTATGAGGAGGCTGAAGCCCTAATTGAGGCTCTGTCTAAAAGGGTTTCAGGCCAGCCCTGAGGGTCAGGACTAGGATGTGGGCCTGGGGTAGGGGTGGGGAGTGAGGGGGGCAGTACTGTGCAGCACTGAAGGCCCCAGGCCCGAGAGACCTGCATTCTGCACTGATTGGCTGTGTAGATTTTGGCAAAGGGGCTGGGCCTGCTCAGCCTGGAAGAGCTAACCTAGGGAGCATGCAGCCTCAGGAAGCCGCCCTGGCCACTGTGGCACCATTGAAGGTGTCTGAGAAGGAGCGTAAAGAAGAAAATCCCTTGTCTCCCAGTATGGATGAGAGGGCTCCCCTTTGAGAAGGAAGGCCGGGACAGCAGCCCTGAGGCCGGAAAGAGCAGCTGCCTTACCATTCTCCAGAAAACCAACTTTTCTGCCGACACGGACACCTCTGAAAGGCAAAGAAGCAAGAATCAGGGGATGTTGGCTCTAGGCCCCAGGTACCAGAGTCTGAGGACACTTTCTTCAGGGACCTATCCCAGCCACCACCCAATCTGGAATTCCTCAGGGAAAGGTAGTGAGTGAGTCACAGACAGGGCTCCCAGAAAGCTCATATGACATTGTCAGAACTGGGACAGAAAGCCTAGAATTAGGGAGATTAAAGCCTAGTCTGTTTCTCATTAGTAAGATCCCACTGGGCTTGTCCAAGGACCATAAACCCTGAAGCCCGTACACACTAGAGCCTGCAAGCTGACGCTACCGAGCCCCGTGCCTAGAGCCTGTGCTCTGCAACAAGAAGCCTGCCCACCACAACAAAGAGTGGCCTCCCTAGAGAAAACCCATGCACAGCAATGAAAACCCAGTACAGCCAAAAATAAATTAACCAAAGGAAAAATATTGAAAAGAAAAAGAAAATAATTCAGTTACTATGTACCAGACCTTGATAATACATGATCTTGACTACTGTTCAGAGCTTTCTCACTGCTGTGTAACAGGGAGAAGAGGAGGCAGAGGTCTGTGACCCGGATCCCACCACAGGACTGAGGCACACATTTCCTCAGCTGCCAGGAGCACAGGCTGCTCACAGTGAGTGCTTTCCCAGGAATTACCCTCGGAGAATGGAGCTGCCTTGCCCAAGGTGGCATTCCTGCCCAGGAACAACCCACATCCAATGTCAGGGTGATGTGGGTACAATGGTCTGAAGGCCTCATCTCAGAGCAGTGCTCCAGGGCCACCCAGCTCCTCTGCATGGCAGTCACTGTCCCTCTCCCCTCCCAGGTGTTTCCCCCGAGTACTCTCCAGCAAACTACACACAGGTCCCAGAGTCTGCTTCCCAAAACTCAGCCAATCTGTGAAAAAGGTTCATAGGTAAGGCAACACAGTTTGTTAAGGGCAGAGCTGGGATTTTCCCATGGCTCTGTCACTCCACACATGCAGTTGCACCCCACAGCCCTTTGAGGTCTGTATGAACTGTTTACAGGACCTCAGCAAATTGTGATGTGACTGGTGAGTGTGACGGGTGGAGGAGGGAATGGAATGGAGCTGGATCTAAGGCCACAGGTGTAAGGAAAGGGTCTATAAAAACTGAAGAAGGGTAGGCTGCTTCCTGAAGTCTCTGAAGGGCTGTCCTGAAGCCCAAGGAGAGAGGAACTCTTCTTAACTTCACAAGGCAGAGCCCATCTGCATGAAGACGCTGCAAAGAGGCAGGTGTGGATTCCAGAATGTTCTCTCAATGGGAGCTGTGCATTAACGAAAGAAGCTGTCTCCAGAAGTGGAGAGTTCTCCATCCCTGGAGGTGGGTGACCATCCCTTGGTTTAGGTTTTTCTGGAGATGCTATTACAAGAGATTTCCAAGGTGGAGAGGAAGAAGGGAACCAAGATTGACCACTGGTGCACAGTTTAAGCATCAACATGCAAATCCAGTCTTGTCATCACACTGCTCAAAACCCTCCAGGTCATAATTACCCAATCTGGAAATTGTCCAAATGTCCTCCAACAGGCGAGTGAATAAACCCTGACACACACATACAGTGTGACTCAACTCAACAGCAAAAACAAAGCAATAACTGATAACATGCAACAACATGGCTGAATCTCAAAAACTTGCTGAGCCAAAGAAGCCAGACACAAAAGACAGCATCCTGTATGGTTTCATCTGTGGGACATTCTAGAGGAGGCAAACTAATCTATGGTGGAAAAATATCAGAGCCAGGGTTGCCTCTGGGGTGGAAGTGGGGTGGGGCAGGGATGAACTGGCATGAGGGAAATTTCTGGAGTGATGGAAACGTTCTGTTTGTTGATAGGGGTCTGGGTTACACAGGTATACGCCCCATCAAAACTCATTGAATAGGATTCGCTGAGTGATAAGATGTGTGCATTTCATGGTACATAATTGTTGGTGGGGGAAAGCATTTATAAAAATGAATAAAGCCCTTCCAGGGCTCCGTGTCATGACCGCTAAGACTCTTCATCTTATGTTGAGGGCATTGTGTGAGATGATCCCAAACTTCGCCTGGGCCACTTCCTCGTCCACCTCCTTGCTGTGCCCCTCTGCCTCCGCCCTTCCTCTCTGCTCACTCTTCCGGAACAGGCTCTCTCCACTTATGCTGGTCCCTCTGTGGTGTCAGTTTCGTTCTGGATGATGTGGGAAGTTGCATTTACCCCCAACTGCCCTTGACCTTGGCCCAAGTTTCCTTCCCCCTTCCTCATACAGCCCAGGCAGGAATCTGAAATGGGCAAAAGGACTCCCTTTAGGGAAGCTTCTTCCGTGTTCCCAACAAGAGAACTGCTCAGGGAATTGATGCCAGGCTGGGAGTAACCTGGCTGTGCTGGGCCAGAGTCTCCGGATCCATTCTCTATTGCTTCAGCCTCTAGTCTATGTCCCCAGCCAGGGAAATGGCCGTGAGACTGACTGTGAGGTCGGTGTCCCTGATGTCCTGCTCAGACCCACCCTGTAACATCATGATTTTGTCTGGGTATGTCCTAAGGAGTCTCCCTGCTTCTCCTTGGACTCTGTTCTCAACCTTTAGCGATCCTTTTAACATGTGACTCTGCTCATCACCCTTTAGTACCTCCCATTTCACTCACAGGAAAATCCAAGTTCTTACATTGACTTTCAAGGCTTTATCCATTATAGTTCACAGTTGCCTGTATCATCTCATCTCCTGTCTCTCTGCACCTTACCCCTCACTTCTTTCGAGTCCCACTGGCTTCCTTGCCATACTCCACATATTCCACGCATGCTTCTACCTCAGGGCCTTTGCACTGCCTGTTACCTCTGCCTGGAAACCACTTCTCTCAGATATACCCATGGCTCACTCCTCCACCTCCTTCAAATATTGCTCAGACATCAGCATCTCAAAGAGAAGTCCCCTGCATTACCATTGCAACCCCCTCTCAATCCCCATCACCCTGCCCAATATTTTTTTTCTTAGCCTTTATCACCATCTAAACAGTGTTTAATATATATTGCACCTATCTTATTGATTGTTGATTCTCCTCATCCTACCCCATTAAACTTAATATCTATCAGGGCAGCTCTTTTTCTGTTTTGCTTGCTGATAAGTTTTAAGGGCCCAGAACAAGGCCTGATACCGAGCAGAAGTGAGACTGCAGAGGTACCCAACCTCTGAGCAGGCCCTACTCCAGCAGCATGTGTTCAGCCCAGAGCGAGGGCTCCCTTGTGCTCACATGACTGCCTCAGCCCCACAGCCACAGCCTATCAGAGCAGATGGGAGCCCAGAGGACCCGGCCAGGCTTCCTTCAGCAACCAGCACCCTGTAGCCAGTAGACTTGTCAATCTCCCTGGAGACAGGCTGTCTCCCTCTGCCTCCCCAATCTCTAGCCCAGTAGCTGCTCAGGGTCGCTTTGAAATAGAACAACCTCCTATGTCACAACTGGAGAAGCAGAAGCCCCAAGAGGGGAGGTGTGTGTGTGTGTGTGTGTGTGTGCTTAGTTGCTCAGTTATGTCCAACTCTTTGCAATCTTATGGGCTGTAGCCCTCCAGGCTCCTCTGTCCATGGGATTCTCCCAGCAAGAATACTGGAGTGGGTTGCCATGCCCTCCTCCAGGAGATCTTCCCAATCCAGGGATGGAACCCAGGTTTCCCACATTGCAAGTGGATTCTTTACCATCTGAGCCATGAGGGGAGAGGACTTTTGCAATTCTAAGCCAGAGGTAGGATTGGAACTCGGGTTTCTTTTTTCCTAGCCCAGGGTGCAGAAAGAAGGTTTATGCAGAAAGCCAAGGTCTCACAGGGTGCCCCAGGGCCTGCCTCTGCCCTACTCCAAGCTCACCTACCAACACCAAGCCACAGAGAATCCAGGCTCTGTCTACTCACCCCTGTCCACAAGGAAGAGAACAGCCAAGGCCAGGGCAACTATCCACAGGCGGGCAGCCATGCTGATCCCAGGCTATGTGGCCTCAGGGAGCTGGGGCCTGGGCCAGGGATTGATGGGGGCCTGTATATAGTGCCGATCCCCACCCTTATCTTATCTGAAGCCAGGTGGAGAGCTGGAGGTGTCACCCGGAGGTAATATTTGCACCCTGGCATCAAGAAAGGGTTTGTTTTCTGCAGAGACGCTGAGCTCCAAGTGGCCTGGGGTGGGGGTTGCCCTGGGGATGGTGGATTTTGGAAGTGAGAAAAAGTTTGGACTTGCAAAGCTGACTCCAGTCTGAGGCAAGAGGGAGAGGAAAATTGAAATAGAGGAAAACAGAGAGAGACTAATTCAGAAATACTGAAAGAGAGAGATCAAAATGACAACAAAAAGCTGCAACAAAGTGATCCAGTGGTTAAGACTCTGAGTGCCCAATGCAGTGGGCCTGGGTTCCATCCCTGGTCTTGGAATTAAGACCCCACATGCCACAGGGCAGCTAAGTCTATGTGTCACAACGAGAGAAGCGCTGCAGTGAAGACCCAGAACAGCCAAAAAAAAATAAATTTCATTTGTTTAAAAAACAAAAAAAAGAGAATGAAAAATCCTCAGGACTTCCTTGGAGGTCCAGTGGCTAAATGTCTGCATTCCCAGTGCAGGGGGTCCAGGTTCAATCCCTGGTCAAGGAACTAGGTCCCACATGCCTAAACTAAAGATCCTGTATGTCCCAGCGAAGACTGAAGATCCCGATGGCTGCAACTAAGACGTGTTGCAGCCAAATAAATAAGTTGTGAAAGTCGCTAAGTCGTGTGTGATTCTTTGTGACCCCATGGACTATACAGTTCATGGCATTCTCCAGGCCAGAATACTGGACTGTGTAGCCTTTCCTTTCTCCAGGAGATCCTCCCAACCCAGGGACTGAACCCACGTCTCCTGCATTGCAGGTGGATTCTTTACCAGCTGAGCCACAAGGGAAGCCCAAGAATACTGGAGTGGGTAGCCTATCCCTTCTCCAGCAAATCTTCCCGACACAGGGATCGAACCAAGATCTCCTTCATTGCAGGCGGATTCTTTACCAACTGAGCTATCAGGAAGCTAAATAAATAAGTTAATTAATGAAGGAAAAAAAAAAGCAGCAACTGGAAGTTAGTCAGAGGCAGAGAAAAGGGGCTGGAGTCAGGGGTTCCTTTGCCAGTACCAACGCCAACCAACTTTGTGAGCTCAGCAAGACACTTTCCTTAAACTGGTTCTCAGTTTACCCACCACAAAATGGGGATGATCAGTCTGGCTCTGTCTCCCTCCCCAGGCTGCTGAGAAGATGAGACTGGTGATAGCAGATGGGAAAACATTTTGTAGAGTATGAAATGAGGAATAAATGTAAATAGAAATTATTCTTTTTATTTATTTATTTTGCACCATAAAGAGGGCACAACTGACAGAGGGAAAAAGGCAAAATAAAACATAAGGAAGATGACCTCATGCTTTGCATGTATTCTACATACATTTACATTTAAATGGGTTAAATACAGATAAGATTCTGTTAAAAAAAATCAATATCTAAAAGTTCCCCATACTTTTCCCCTTTGGCCGTGTGACCCATGGAATGTTAGTTCCCCAACCTGGGATGGAACCCAGACCCCTGGCAGTGAAAGCGCAGAGTCCTAACCACTGGTGGTTGTTGTCCATGTTGCTAAGGCTTTTGTGACCCCGTGGACTGTAGCCTGCCAGTCTCCTCTGTCCATGGGATTTCCCAAGCAAGAATACCGGAGTGGGTTGGCATTTCCTTCCCCAGGGGATCTTCCCAGACCAGGAATCAAACCCAAGCCTTCTGCATTGGCAGGCAGATTCTTTACCACTGAGCCACCTGGGAAGCCTATTTCTAACCACTGGACCACTAGGGAATTCCCCTATAAGTTCTCCATATTTATATTGGGTTGGCCAAAACATTCGTTGCAGTTTTCTCTTAAGCTGGTTTTCATTCACTTCATTGCTAATCGCTCAGTCATGTCCAGCTCTCTGCGACCCATGCATGGATTGTAACCTGCCAGGCTTTTCTGTCCATTGAATTCTCCAGGCAAGAATACTGGAGTGGGTTGCCATTTCCTTCTCCAAGAGATCTTCCCAACCCAGGGATTGAACCTAGGTCTCCTGCATTGCAGGCAGATTCTTTACCATCTTGAGTCACCAGCCAGCTTTAGTACTGCCTAGTTGTCTTTAATTTCATTCAAAACAATTTTGTTAGATTGTATTGTGACAGCTGTTATATCAACCTGCATTAAAAAAGTAACATCAAATAGGTGAGTTTTTGTGCAGCCATTTTAATACTGAAGATGGAAGAAAAACAGGAACATTTTTGGCATATTATTTGCTTTATTATTTCAAGAAAGATAAAAATGCAACTGAAATGCAAAAAAGATTTGTATGGAGAAGGTGTTGTGACTTATCAAACAAAAGTGGTTTGGGAAGTTCCATGCTGGAGATTTCTCACTGGAAATTTACCCCTCCACAGTAGGGGTAGAAGTTGATAGCAATTAAATCGAGACATTAATTGAAGTCATCTTGTGCCACAAGGGAGGTAGCTAATATACTCAAAATATCCAAATCAAGTGATGAAAGTAATTTGCACCAGCTTGGTTATGTTAACTGCTTTGATGTTTGGGTTCCACGTACGCTAGTTAAGAGTAAAAACCTCCTTGACGGTATTTCTCCATGCAGCTCTCTCTACTTAAACATCAGGAAAACGTTCTGTTTTTAAAACAAATTGTGACAGGCAATGAAAAGTGGATACTGTACAATAATGTGGAATGGAAGAGATCATTCAGCAAGCGAAATGAACCACCACCAACCACACCCAAGGCCTGTCTTCATTCAAAGCAGGTGATGTTGTATATATGGTGGGATTGGAAGGGAGTCCTCTATAATGAGCTTCTTCCGGAAAACCAAATGATTAATTCCAACAACTGCAGAAGACACAAGAGACTCAGGTTTGATCCCTGGGTCAAGGAGATCCCCTGGAGTAGGAAGTGGCACCCCACTCCAGTATTCTTGCCTGAAAAATTCCATGGACAGAGGAGCCTGGTGGGCTACAGTCCATAGGGGCACAAAGAGTTGGACACGACTGAGAGACTGAGCACATACACTGCTCCCAATTAGACCAACTAAAAGCAGCACTGGATGAAAAGCATCCAGAATTCGTCAGGAGAAAAAGCATAATCTTCCATCAGGGTACCGCAAGACTGCATATCTATTTGATGACCAGGAAAAAACTATTACAGCTTGGTGGGGAAGTTCTGGTTCATCTGCCATATTCACCAGACATTGCAACTTTGAATTTCTATTTATTTTGGTCTTTACAAAATTCTCTTAATGGAAAAAAAGGTCCATTTCCTGAAAGATTGTAAAAGGTACCTGGAACAGTTCTTTGATCAAAAAAATAAAATTTTGGGAAGATGAAATTATGAAGTTGTCTAAAAAATGACAGAAGCTAGTGGAACAAAATGGTGAATATGTTGTTCAATAAAGTTCTTGGTGAAATGAACAATGTGTCTTTTATTTTTACTTAGAAACCAAAGGGACTTGTTGGCCAGCCCAATACAGGATATATGAATAAGATATTTGATTATCTGTTTTCAAGGAATTTCTGATTTATAAAAAAAAATTCTGATTTATATAATTTATAAAAATTATAACTAAATTTTATTTACATGCACATTCCTCTAATTCATTTAGATCAGTGATTTTCAGCTCCATCTGCCAGATAAATTTCCCTGGGGAGAATTTTAACCTGTGCATGCAGAGCCCCAACCTGAAATATATGAATCAAAGTTTTAGGTTTTTTTTTTTTTTAAAAAGACCTTTTTATTTTGAATGGTTTCAA
Source organism: Bos taurus (assembly GCF_002263795.3). Classification (NCBI taxonomy): domain Eukaryota; kingdom Metazoa; phylum Chordata; class Mammalia; order Artiodactyla; family Bovidae; genus Bos; species Bos taurus. The sequence continues at coordinate 75,006,476 of NC_037335.1, read as the reverse complement.
TCCTACAGATAGGTTGCAAAAAATTAAATGATTAAGAAATAGAACTATTTTATCTATTAAATTAAGCTAGAGCTTGCCATCATCATCCTACCATACAAAAGTCTATAAAAACTTCAGTCATTTTCATCTCAGCATGATGATACCCGCTATGTGATCTTATAATTCTCAATTAAAGAGAGTAACCCCAATGAAAGAACAAGTCCTGTGAGAGAAGATACCAAGAAGGAATCCTAATGTTAAAGAAATATTTCCCCATAGTAAGCCTGATATGGTAGGGATGCTTCAAACATATTTATCATGCCCATAGTCTTTATTTATTTATTTTTATTTTTTAAAATATAAATTTATTTATTTTAATTGGAGGCTAATTACTTTACAATATTGTATTGGTTTTGCCATACATAAATATGAATCTGCCACGGGTGCACACGTGTTCCCCATCCTGAACCCCTCTCCCTCCTCCCTCCCCATACCATCCCTCTGGGTCATCCCAGTGCACCAGCCCCGAGCATCCTGTATCATGCATCGAACCTGGACTGGAGATTCGTTTCACATATGATATTATACATGTTTCAATGCCATTCTCCCAAATCATCCCACCCTTGCCCTCTCCCACAGAGTCCAAAAGACTGTTCTATACATCTGTGTCTCTTTTGCTGTCTTGCATACAGGGTTATCGTTACCATCTTTCTAAATTCCATATATATGCGTTAGTATACTGTATTGGTGTTTTTCTTTCTGGCTTACTTTACTCTGTATAATAGGCTCCAGTTTCATCCACCTCATTAGAACTGATTAAAATGTATTCTTTTTAATGTATCATGCCCATAGTCCTTAATTTTCATCTTAACATAGTAGTACTATAAATAAACTCAGAAACAAATTTAAAATGGCTACCCTTGTATTATTAATTGTATTTCTATTAAAATTAACCCAATCTGATGAAAAAAATAGTTAAGTGAACCAATGGGAAGGACTTTTGTTCAAGAATAGCCGCTTTGGGGGTCACAGGCAGCCAGACAGTCACCTCTACAGACTGATGGAAGCCTCTATCTGCAACTAAGCCCACCTAAGGTCCATAACTGAGCTTTGAGCTCCTACTGCCCCTTCTCAGGTATGCCTCAGAGATGGAGGGACAGGTGGCAGCTGTCCTTCCATCACTAGCTGGGCAGAGCAAATATTTAACCACGATTTCCTGTCCTAATGTAAGAACGTCATCTCGTAAAAATAGGGAAACTTTAAAGGTCATCTGGGTCCTCTCCCCTTTTCCACTCAGGCCTTCCTACAGCAGCCCTACAAAGAAGTCATTCATCCTCCAGTGATGCAGAGAAGTTTCACTGTTGGATTTTTTTAAGGTTTGATTTTTTTAATTTATTTTTTATTGAGGGATAGATGATGTAGAATGTTATATAAGTTGCAGGTGTACAACATAGTGATTCATTAGTTTTAGTCTATACTTCACTTACAGTTATTATATAATGTTGGCTGTCTTCCCTGTGCTATGCGATATATCCTCACAGCCTATTTATTTTATCCAAGTAGTTTGTACCCCTTAATCCCCTACCTGCATCATGTCCCCACCCCCACTTTCCCTGTCTCCACTGATAACCATTAGTTTGTTCTCTATATCTGTGAGTCTGTTTCTGTTTTGTTATATTCATTAGTTTGTTTTACTTTTTAGATTCCACATATAAATGAAATCATACAGTATTTGTCTTCATTTGGTTTTGAACAGAGCCCTTTGTCACACAGAAGGAGTGTTTCCCTGTCTCCAGCCTCCTGCACCTGCCTGAACCCCAAATGAACCTCCAGGCTGAGCAGGGCCAGTTCCTTGCCTGCCCCCGACCCTTGCATATGATGAAGCTCCTGGGCCTCTCTGCATTTCTCACCTGGTCCCCAGGTCTGTCTGCCAGTGTCCCAGGTTAGAATTAAAAGGGGACAGAATGGAGCAAAGGAGCTTCTCACCTCCCTTGTTTTGGACCTTAGACTTTTATGAATGTGGCAGGAATGGCTGCAAGCAGCTTGTGATTGAGTGAGTGAGTGGTACTAACTGAGCAATAGAACTGTATTATCACCATTGGCGTGAGTCCTATGAATGAAACATGCTCAGTGTTTTAGGGGGATCCAAGACTAACCTATCCTGGGAAGTCAGAGGAGGTCATGTGCCGGAGTCCAGCTCCAGCAGCCAGGGGATCAGCCTGAAGGGAAGAGCGGTGTCGGCGGGAAATGATGTAGCCTCTGACCCGAAGTACGGGACTACATGTTTATTTCAAGCATCAGGTTCTGTTTTATACTTTTTCAAAAGCGTTAGGTCAGAGGATTGACATTTTCAGTTCCCCCTCACCCAGATTATTGTCTCACTGTTGCCCTTCAAACAGAGTTCCTGCCTCAGCAATTCTCTCAGAATTGTGATTGCACTGTAACTCATGCTTATGTCTGGGCTGCATACCACATTTCTCAGTTTATTTCTTATCTTTCTAAATCCTGCTTGTCTCTAGTATCCTAAGCTCACTATCTCCTAAAAAGGCTTCTAACTATTCTTAATTATTCCTAAACCCTAAACTCAGCAAACTTTTTTCTGCCATAAACATTTCCCTCACAAACAGGTCTCAGATAACAATCTTTCCCATGGCCTCAAGCTGTGGCCTAGGTGCTCATCCTGGGACATTCTTTGCAAAAATCCTTGAACAAATGTCAATGGTTACTTTATAGATTATTTTCTGGGCACAACTGCAGAAGGCTTTGTGCTTTCTCACGCTTCTCTCAAGAACAATAAGCACCTTAACATTCTTCCCAGCCAAGTCAACCAAAGAAGAAACAAGTCTAACTCCTTCATCCTGGGTCCGTGCCTGCAGAATGAGGAGAGGGGGCCGGGGCCGTGCCTCCATTTTGCCAGTAATGCCTAACCAGATCCCGGCAGTCATGGGTGAGTGGGTGGGGCAGGATGTAACAGACTGGAGCAGTGTTGGAGGCAGAGGAAACAGAATGTATAAGAGCCCTGAGGCAGGAAGAAGCTTGGCACTAACAGGGAACATAGAGGCTAGTGCAATCGCAGTGGGGTCAGTGAGTAGAGAGGGGCCTGAAATCAGCCCAGAATGAACCAGGGGGTGAATGACTGACCCCCACCCCACACCTGAGACTGCCCCCCATCCCACATCCCACAGCCTCCCAGCTGTGGAGTCTGGGAGCCAAGCCTGTGGCCTTCTTTGCCTTCCCACTGAGTATATAGATTCAGCTTCCCAAACAGCTCTAATTTTTTTAATTAAAAAATTTTTTGGAGGCAGGGCTGTGCTGGGTCTTCATCGCAGTGCACAGGTTTCTCTAGTTGTGACTCACAGGCTTAGTTCTGAGGCATGTGGGATCTTAGTTCCCTGACCAGGGATTGAACCCGCATCCCCTGCACTAAAAAGTGTTAGTGCAGGGGACCACCAGGGAAGTCCCCTCCCAAACAGCTCTTGACTCTGTCCCTGTCTGCCCCTGCCACACTCTGACCACCCTCATCTCTCACCTAGACTATCTCTGGCCACCTCAAGCATTCTCCCAGCTCACATCCCTGGCTCCTCATCTGTCTCCAGACCACTGCACATGGCAGCAGGACAAGCTTCCTAAAAGGCAAACTGGACTAAGTCAGTTCAGTTCAGTTGCTCATTTGTGTCCGACTCTTTGCGACCCCATGGGCTGCAGCACACCAGGCTGCCATCACCAACACCTGGAGCTTGCTCAGACTCATGTCCGTTGAGTTGGTGATACATTCCAACCATCTCATCTTCTGTCATCCCCTTCTCCTCCTGCCTTTAATCTTTCCCAGCATCAGGGTCTTTTCCAGTGAGTCAGTTCTTCGCATCAGGTGTCCAAAGTATTGGAGTTTCAGCTTCAACATCAGTCCTTCCAATGAATATTCAGGACTGATTTCCTTTAGGATGGACTGGTTGGATCTCCTTGCAGTCCAAGGGACTCTCAACAGTCTTCTCCAATACCACAGTTCAAAAGCATCAGTTCTTCAGCACTCAGCTTTCTTTATAGTCCAACTCTCACATCCATACATGACTAATGGAAAAACCATAGCTTTGACTATACGGACCTTTGTTGGCAAAGTAATGTCTCTGCTTTTTAATATACTGTCTAGGTTGGTCATAGCTTTTCTTCCAAGGAGCAAGCATCATTTAATTTCATGGTTGCAGTCACCATCTGCAGTGATTTTGGAGCCCAACAAAATAAAGTCTGTCACTGTTTCCATTGTTTCCCTATTTATTTGCCATGAAGTGATGGGACCGGATGCCATGATGTTAGTTTTTTGAATGTTGAGTTTTAAGCCAGATTTTTCATAAATAAGCAGGGTGACAGCCTGCTTATGTACTTAGCCTTGATGTACTTCTTTCCTGGTTTGGAATCAGTCCATTGTTCCATGTCCGGTTCTAACTGTTGCTTCTTGGCCTGCATACAGAATACTCAGGTCTGGTATTCCTATCTGGTTAAGAATTTTCCACAGTTTGTTGTGATCTATAGTCAAAGGCTTTGGTGTAATCAATAAAGCAGATGTAGATGTTTCTCTGGAACTCTCTTGCTTTTTCTGTGATCCAACGGATGTTGGCAATTTGATCTCTGGTTCCTCTACCTTTTCTAAATCCAGCTTGAACATCTGGAAGTTTCTTGGTTCAAGTACTGTTGAAGCCTGGCTTTGAGAATGTTGAGCATTACTTTGCTAGCATGTGAGACTCAACCCAGGGATCGAACCCAGGTCTCCCACACTGCACTCATCTCACACAGTAAGTCACTCCTGCCCAAAATGCTGTAATGGTGCCCACTGCCAGCAGGATGAAGCTGTCTCCTCCACCTGCTGTTCAAGGCCCTTCAACATGTGATTCCAGCCCACATTTTCAGCCTCACCATTGCCCAGCCCCACTCTGGACCTACACTTCTTCAGATCTTCTGAACCCTTTGCACAGGTTATTCTCTCTACCAGCAATGCCGGGTCTCCTGTCTCTATCCCTGTCACCCCCATCCTATAAAAACCAGCTCAAATACCCTCTCTTCTGAAACTTTCCTGCTGCCCTCCACCAGCCTAGGCAAGGTCATTGCCATCCTCCCTGAACACCCTACTCTCACCGCTCCTCCCAACTCCATCAGTCTCCTCTCGGTGCTCTGGTGGCATTTGCTTGTCTATTTTACTCATAAAGCTCTCTGAATGCCCAATCCTGAGCCCAACACACAGTAGGTGCCCAGTAAATACTGAATGGCACTTCCAAGAGGGGCAGAGAACAGCGGGTCCAAGGACTAAGATGGTCCAAGTTTTGAGAAAGAGGGGGCAGTTTTCAGTGAAGGCAGTTGCTATCCCCACTGGTCCCTCCATGCTTCTGGGAGGTCGTGAGGACCCTAGAAAGCCTGCTGACACACATCAGACCCCAGGGGCACAGCCTGGGTGGGTCAGAGTGCCTTGTGTGTCTCTGGCAATGGGGCAATACTGCCTCCCTCCAGCCTGAGCCAACCTGTCCTTCACTGTCCACTGTTCTGGCTTCTCTGGGGTGCAGAGATGTACAAGGAGAAAGTTCTGGACCAGAAAGGAGGTGATCTGAGAATGTTCATTCCTTCAACAAATATGTATTAGTTCAGTTAGTGCCTAGTATATTTTATGTACTATTCTCGCCATCAGGGATTCAGCTGTGAATAAGGTGGAGAAAGTCCCTGTCTTCCAGGTGCTTACATTAATGGAGTGACAGAAAACAAATAAATACACAATAAGCACATGATATGTTATATAGAAGAGAAATTATGGTGTGAGGGGAGAAAGTGACAGAAGGAAAGGAGGCAGCTCTTTGAGATAATGACGCGTGAGCAAGAAGGAATGGGTCCTGTAGAGATCTGGGGGAAGAACCTGCCAAGAGGAGCGGCAGCAAGTGCAAGTCCTGGGGCAGGAATAAGCTTGGCACACTCAGGAAGTCCAAGGAGCACACTGTGGCAGAAGAGGAGTGAACAAGGAAGTGAGTGCCCAGAGGGAGCGCCAGCTTGTACTTGGGGCTCAGCCCAGACGCTAACTTGTTGGATGAACTCGGGTGCCTCACTTCTTCTCTTTGGGCTTGCACGTGTTCCCATCTGAGAAATGGGCCCGCTGATATGTACTGCCACCAGCCTGACTCCCAGTGCAGCCGTGAGGCCCCAAGGAGGAAAGTGTGAGTTGAGATGTGTATGGCCGCTGTGATGCCATGGAAGCCCCTTGAGTGGGGATTCCTGGGAGCAGAGCAGAGCCCAAATCCTCAAACCTGGGCTCCTACACAAGCGCTGGGAATAACATGGTAAGGACAGAACTGGGCTCAGGTCAGGGAGCTGGTGACTCCTCCATCACCTGCTCCAGGGCGGGGTGAAGGCCTGGGATGTGTGCACAGGCTGAGCCAACAGACACTCCCCAGCCTCACCCAGCAGACTTCACCCCAATCATGAGACATGGACTGGCGCCCAGCTCTTCTAGAAAAACAGCCTATCCTTGATGATGGCAACACAGGATCCATTAGGTCTGAGTTATGAGCCCTGATCATGGGTGGAGGGGACAGATGCCTTGTTTGGCTTCAGGTGAATAAACTGAACTCAGTCAGGCCTTGAGCCTGCCAGATGGCATGGCTAATCCACCCAGCTTTCCCTGGACCATCTTACCTGGCCCCTCAGCCCACATCCTGCTCCACCCTTCACCAGCCTCAAGTGCCCCTACCAGCCCATCTAGCTGTTGTGAGCAGCAGGAATGGGTGTGGGTATGTATTCCAGGGAGGCCCAGTGAGCACACAGCTAGCTCCACAGCCTGCCTTACCATGGGCTCCTCAGCCACCCAACTTGTCCCATGCCTGGCCACTTCCCAGTCTGCCTGGTCTAAAGTTGCAGGGCCTTCACGACGGCAGTGGGAGGAAAGCAAACCCCTCTGAAAGAGTTAGTCTCTTTGTGACCCCATGGACTGTAGCCCGCCAGGCTCCTCTGCCCATGGGGGTTCTTCAGGCAAGAATACTGGGGTGGGTTGCCATGTCCTCCTCCAGGGGATCTTCCCAACCCAGGGATAGAACCAATGTCTCCCACATTGCAGGCCGATTCTTTACCTTTATTTATTTCAAAACAATTTTTGGCCATATCATGTGACATGTAGGATGTTGCCCAACCAGGAATCAAACCCATGCCCTCTGCATTGGGAGTGCAGAGTCTTAACCACTGGACTGCCAGGAAAGTCCGACCCCTCTACTTCTTTAAGGAGATATTTCATCTACTTGTTTGGGATCTGACTCCAAGGAGGACTCAGTGACGGGAAATGGCTGAACTCATCTCTCCATGGGAACACCCAATCTGCCATTCAATGGATACTTATTGAGCATCTGTGTTTGGGTACCAGTTGTTGTGCCTGGTTCTGGAGCCACAGAGATGAGTGGGACTTGGCTGGCTATGCTCAGAAGGCTTGCAATTCAAAAGTGGGGATAAGTGGAATGGACCTGTAGACACTAGAGCATGTATTTATAAAATTCTGTGGTTGGGGCATTGATAGAAATAGTGAGAGAGATATTTCATGGGCCTCTCACTCAATCTGTCCAAAAGTCCACTTACCATCTCCTCTCTGTCCAGAGATGTCCTACCTCCAGTTTCCAATCTAGGTAGAGGGCACCAACAACATCCAGGTGCCCCAGGCAGACCTGGGCATCACCCTGAACTTTTTCCTTGCCTCTGAATTCAGGGAATCAGGTCTTACCAATTTTATCTCATCATCACTCATATCCATTTCCTCCTCTACATTTTGCCTTCATGACTCATATTGTCTCCCTGCTTCCATTCTTACCTCCTTCAGCTCACCCTCCAGTCTGCTTCCTGAGCAATCTTTCTGAAATGCAAAAATGAGCACATGATCTCTTTCTTGATATTATTCAATTATTATTGTTAATTCAATTAAAATGATTCAATCTCTGTTGACTTGAGGATGGAAACCAGACCCTTTGGCATAGCATGTATGTTCCTTCATGACTGACCTTTACTGGCCTCTGCAACTTCATCTCTGGCCACTTAATCCTTTATGCATCAGACAGAACCACCCACCAAGTTTTTATGCCTCCAAGCCTTTGCTCATGCGGCACCCTCTGCCCAGATGCCCCTCTATCACCTCCCTTGTGATAGCCCTCCCAAGCTTGGGCCCCTCACACCCAGGCTCACACCCCTCCCCAGCTTGGGCCCCTCATCTATACATTTGTCCCAGTCGCACTTGTAATGTCCCCTGGCCCTTTCTTGCTTATGTGACTGTCTCCAACACCTTCTAAGATACTAGGAGTAGAGGATATCCAATTTGCCTCCTATCCTCGATGCCCTGTACGGGGCCTGACATATGAATATGTCATATGTGACTATATGAATACATCCGGGACTGAATACAACTTCAGGACAACAAGGATCCCAACTCCAGATTTTCAATCAGCTGGACTTGAGGGCTTCAGAGAGCTCTGAGGACCAGGCTGAACACTAGTTGGCCCAGTGGGTCCAGCCACTGATCACCCTATGCTATGTCCATATGGGAACTGAAGTGGCACTCTATTCCAAGGGCCACATTTTTCTCGTTCTTGGCTCAGGTAGTTGGGCCCCTAAAACTCAGAATCTCCTCCATTCTGAGATGTGGTGATTCATTTCAAAAGCCTTCCTAAGTTCATCTTCAGGGCCTACAGACAGCAGCTTCAGTATGTGCCTTCTCTCCTGGTATGTGGAGTCCTGGCTTGATCATAACCTGGAATAAATTTTAGGCCAGGCCTCACCCTAAGATGACCTGGGCTCACAAGAGACTGATGTTCTGGGATCATGTGTCACTTCGAGCAGTTCCATTCATAGGCATAGCTCAAGTCCTGTGAGCTTACATATAGAAGAACTTAGAACAATGGTTCAGGAGACCCTCTTCCCCTTCCAGAGCTCTGATTATCTTTAGAAAGAAGACCACAGGTTATTATGACCAGATGCAATGTGACCACTCCAGATCACTATTAATTCTGACAGCGTCCATGGGTTGCAAGCCACAGAAACAGACTGGAAAATAAGGATTTTCCAGACAGCATGAGTCTTAGGTTGGACTCAGAACTATATCACCCTGATATTCTAGATTCCAAGTTGTTAGCTGGGAGGTGATCTTAGAAAGCACTGTTAGGGGTGTGAGCACATGCAAGGTATGATAAGGAAGGGAATCAGCAATATGCACTGGTGAGGTTCCATCGTGGGAAACCAGGCCTCAGTCCTCCCAGGATGGCTGGGACAGTGTGAGGCCCACATCTCAGTTATTCTCACTGAAGGGGGAGTGAGCTCCAGGACCCTGGCGCGTGCTGGGGCACTCCAGAGCTTCATTTACAGCCTCCTACTACCGTGTTTCTCTTTGGGGGCTGCAATCGTGCTCTCCTGAGGTTACATTCACCTCCAGATATAAATTCATATACTCTCCTGCTATAGACAGGCTTACTCTACATAGTCAGACTTCAGTGAATTTACATCATCCAACTTTGTGGACTAAAAATATTGAGAGGGCCTCTCTGCACAGTCTTCTTTGATCTATAAAAATCCAAGAGAAGACTGACTGGACTGGACAAGTCATGAGCTTTTTTCTTGGACCAATCAATGCAGCCAGGGGGTTGGGCTTCTTAGATTGTCCAGGCTGGGGTCACATGCACTGGGTTTTTGCCAAAGGAGCAGGATAATGTCATTAGCAATCGATCTTTTGGCCAGGCAAAACACCAGGAGCTGAGTCCAAATGGCTAAAGTCCTCAATGTGGGTCCTGGGAGCCCTGGGAGTCCTTTCCTTTGAGAGACCTTATCTTCCATGTCCAGTGTCCCCCTGGTGATGGCGCACACCCTCTGGAGGCAGTGTGCTCGCTTCTAGTCAGGAGCTGTGTGGGGCTGTACCCCACAGGCCTGCAAGCCCTGTACTTACCCAGCCTTGATGAGACAGGAAGGAAGCGGGCAGGGCACAACCATTTAAAAAATGACATAGCCATTAAGAAAAATGGGATATGACAAACTAGTTACTTTGTTCTTGGACAGGAAGAATAAATATTGTGAAAATGACTATACTATCCAAAGCAATCTATAGATTCAATGCAATCCTTATGAAATTACCAATTGCATTTTTCACAGAATTAGGACAAAAATTCTACACTCTGTATGGGAACACAAAAGATCCCAAATAGCCAAAGTAATCTTGAAAAAGAAAAATGGAGCTGGAGGAATTAGGCTAACTGACTTCAGACTATACTATGAGGCTACGATAGTCAAGACAAACACAGAAATATAGATCAATGGAACAGCACAAAAACTCCAGAGACAAACCTATGGTTACCTAAACTATGACAAAGGAGGCAAGAATATAACAATGGAGAAAAGATAGTCTCTTCAATAAGTGGTGCCGGGAAAACTGGACAGCTACATGTAAAAGAATGAAATCAGAATATTCCCTAACACTGTACACAAAAATAAACTCAGATTGAAGACCTAAGTGTAAGACCAGAAACTAAAAATCTCTTAGAGGAAAACACAGGCAGAACACTCTTTGACACCAACCACAACAAGCTCTTTTTCAATCCGTCTCCTAGAGTAATGAAAATAAAACACAAAAATAAACAAATGGGATCTGATTAAACTGAAAAGTTTTTGCACAGCAAAGGAAATCATAAACAGAATGAAAAGACAACTCTTAGAGTGGGAGAACATATTGGCAAATAAAGCAACTGACAAAGGATTAATCTCCAAAATATTACAAACAGTTCGTGCAGCTTACAGAGAAGGCAATGGCAACCCACTCCAGTACTCTTGCCTGGAAAATTCCATGGACGGAGGAGCCTGGTGGGCTACCGTCTATGGGGTCGCACAGAATTGGACGCAACTGAAGCAACTTAGCAGCAGCAGCATGCAGCTTAATATAAAAAAAAAACTCAATCAAAAAAAATGGGTGGGCTTGATCTAAACAGACTTTTCTCCAAAGAAGACATACAGATAGCTAAAAAGCACATGAAAAGACGCTTAGTGACAGAAATGCAATTCAAAACTATAGTGAAATATCGTCACCTCACATGGGCTTAAATGGCATCATCAAAAAAAATCTACAAACAATAAATGCTAGAGAGGGTGTAGAGAAAAGGAATCCTCTTGTACTGTTGGTGGTAATGTAAGTTGGTGCAGCCACCATGGAGAACAGTATGGAAGTCCTTTAAAAAGGCTAAAAATAGAGCTACTATATGATCCAGCAATCCCACTCCTGGGCATACAGCCATAGATAACCATAATTCAAAAAGATACTTGTACCCTAATATTCACTGCAGTACCATTTACAATAGCCAAGACACAGAAGCAACCTGAATGTCCATCAACAGAGGAGTGGATTAAAAAGATGTGGTATATATACACAATGGAGTATTACTCAGCCATAAAAAGGAATGAAGTACTTCCATTTGCAGCAACATAGATGGACCCAGAGATCGTCATACTGAGTGAAGTCAGACAGAGGACAAATATTATATGATATTGCTTATATATGGAATCTAAAAAAATGGTACCAATGAACTTATCTATAATAAGATACAAACACAAAACAGACATAGACTTCCAGATGTAGAAAACAAACTTCTTGTTACCAGGGGGTAAGTCTCAGTTCAGTTCAGTTCAGTCCCTCAGTCGTGTCCGACTCTTTGCGACCCCATGAATCGCAGCACGCCAGGCCTCCCTGTCCATCACCAACTCCTGGAGTTCACTCAGACTCACGTCCATCGAATCAGTGATGCCATTCAGCTATCTCATCCTCTGTCGTGCCCTTCTCCTCCTGCCCGCAATCCCTCCCAGCATCAGAGTCTTTTCCAATGAGTCAACTCTTCACATGAGGTGGCCAAAGTACTGGAGTTTCAGCTTTAGCATCATTCCTTCCAAAGAAATCCCAGGGCTGATCTCCTTCAGAATGGACTGATTGGATCTCCTTGCAGTCCAAGGGACTCTCAAGAGTCTTCTCCAACACCACAGTTCAAAAGCATCAATTTTTCGGTGCTTAGCCTTCTTCACAGTCCAACTCTCACATCCATACATGACCACAGGAAAAACCATAGCCTTGACTAGACGGACCTTTGTTGGCAAAGTAATGTGTCTGCTTTTGAATATGCTATCTAGATAAACTGGAAGATTGGAATTGACATATACACATTACTATACATAAAATAGATAATCAGGGTCTTCCCTGGCAGTCCAGTGGTTAAGATTTCATTTTTCCAGTGCAGGGGGTAAGGGTTCAATTCTTGGTCAGGGAGCTAAGATGCCACATGCTTCAGGGCCAAAAAAACAAAACAAAACAAAACAAAAACATAAAATGGAAGCAATATTGTAACAAATTCAATAAAGACAAAAAGACGGTCTACATAAGAAAAAAGCAGATAACTAATAAGGAGCTATTGTATAGCACAGAGAACTCTATTCGATACTCTGTAATGCCCTTTATGGGTAAAGAATCTAAAAAAGAGTAGGTATATGTATATGTATAACTGATTCACTTTGTTCTACACCTGAAACTAACACAACATTGCAAATCAACTATACTCCAATTAAAAAAAAAAAAAAAAAACTGGCTAAAACCTACTAGGCCCAAGGTGGCAGAAGATTTGACTTCCAGTAACCTTGAGTCTCATTATATGCTCGTTGTAGTACATTAGCATCTGCCAAATGATACATCCATAGGCACCATGACAGTTCTGAGGCTGACCACAAAGGACAAAAAGTTGGTGGTGCTCAAACTCCTGGAAATCCCCACCCTCCTCTAAGATAGTTTGAATATTCCTTCCTCTTATTAGCATGTGAAATTACCCAGCCCATTAAAAACTAACCACCCCATATTTTGGTGCTGCTCTCACTTTCCAAGCTGACCCCATGACCCAGGGCTGCCTCTCGTCTTCTGAGAAGGCCCACACTCCATCTATGGATTGAGTGTCTTCCTAAATAAACCTGCTTTCACTTTACTATGGCTCACTCTTGAAATTTTTCCTGTGTGAAGCCAACGACCCTTCCTTGGCGGACTCACCCAAGATCTGGGATGTGACCATCCTCTCACATCCCGTCTTCCTACAGCATCAAGACTGAAGAAAGAGTTTGGAGTCAGTGACAGAGATGTCAATGGTTTAAGGGACAGGGAGAACTTATATGTCTGAAGCCAAGTCCTGGAGCAACACCCCAAGTGTGAGTGTGGCAGACAGTGGGCAAGACATGTCACCAAGCAGTCTTCGCTCCAGAAAAGAGAGGGAGATTACCAGTTAGAGGGGGAATTGAAGACAGATTGGCTCATTGGTTACTAGGGAAACAAGCCTAAGAGGATGCACCTCATCATCCTTTTGATAAACTATTGTGATGGAGATGCTTTGAGCTAAAGACAAGAACAGGGAGCTGGGGAAAGGATGGATTGGAGTCTGGGATTAGCAAATGCTAACTATTATGTATCACTTTGCTGTTCACCAGAAGGTAAAACAACATTCTATATGACTATACTTTAATAAAACAAACTTAAGGAAAGTTTAGAACAATCACTAGTGGGGGCCTGGAGGCAAGTACATAGGAAGGTCAGTCATGTGAGCAGGTGTAGGTGAAACAGACACTGGTTGAGCAGGGGATGTGCAGAAAGCAAGAGAACAGCTATATTTTTTATGATGTATTTATTTTTAATTAGAGGATAATTGCTTTACAATGTTGTGTTGGTTTCTGTCATACATCAACATAAGTCAGTCATAGGTACATATATGTCCCCTCCCTCTTGAGACTTCCTCCCACCTCCCACCCCTCCCACCCCTCTATGTTGTCACAGAGCACCAGGCTGAGCTCCCTGTGCTATTCAGCAAATTCCCATTGGTTATCTATTTTACATACGGTAATGCATGCATTTCAAAAGTTCCAAAGAATAGCAAGGAGAGATAAGAAAGCCTTCCTCAGTGACCAGTGCAAAGAAAAAGAGGAAAACAATAGAATGATAGGGATCTCTTCAAGAAAATTAGAGATACTAAGGGAACTTTTCATACAAAGATGGGCACGATAAAGGACAGAAATTGTAGGGACCCAACAGAAGCAGAAGATATTAAGAAGAGGTAGCAAGAATACACAGAAGAACTGGACAAAAAAGATCTTCATGACCCAGATAACCGTGATGGTGTGATCATTCACCTACAGCCGGACATCCTGGAATACGAAGTCAACTGGGCCTTAGGAAACATCACTAAAAACAGCTAGTGGAGGTGATGGAATTCCAGTTGAGCTATTTCAAATTCTGAAAGATGATGCTGTGCAAGTGCTGCACTCAATATGCCAGCAAATTTGGAAAACTCAGCAGTGGCCACAGGACTGGAAAAGATCAGTTTGCATTCCAATCCCAAAGAAAGGCAGTGCCAAAGAATGTTCAAACTACCGCACGATTGCACTGATCTCACACACTAGCAAAGTAATGCTCAAAATTCTCCAAGCCAGGCTTCAGCAATATGTGAACCGTGAATTTCCAGATGTTCAAGCTGGTTTTAGAAAAGGCAGAGGAACCAGAGATCAAATTGCCAACATTTGCTGGATCATGGAAAAAACAAGAGAGTTCCAAAAAAACATCTATTTCTATTTTATTGACTATAACAAAGTCTTTGACTGTGTGGATCACAACAAACCAGAAAATTCTTAAACAGATAGGAATACCAGACCACCTGAGCTGCCTCTTGAGAAATCTGTACGCAGGTCAAGAAGCAACAGTTAGAACTGCATGTGGAACAACAGACTGATTCCGAATCGGGAAAGGAGTCTGTCAAGACTGTATATTGTCACTGTGCTTATTTAACTTATATGTAGAGTACATCATGAGAAACACTGGGCTAGATGAAGCACAAGCTGGAATCAAGATTGCTGGGAGAAATATCAATAACCTCAGATATGCAGATGACATCACTCTTATGGCAGAAAGCGAAGAAGAACTAAAAAGCCTCTTGATGAAAGTGAAAGAGGAGAGTGAAAAAGTAGGCTTGGGACTCAACATTCAGAAAACCAAGATCATGGCATCCAATCCCATCAATTCATGGCAAATAGATGGGGAAACAATGGAAACAGTGACAGACTTTATTTTCTTGGGCTCTAAAATCACTGTGGATGGTAACTGAGCTATGAAATTAAAAGACACTTGCTCCTTGGAAGAAAAACTATGACCAATATAGACAGCATATTAAAAAGCAGAGACATTACTTTGCCAACAAAGGTCCATGTAGTCAAGGCTATGGTTTTTCCAGTAGTCATGAATGGATGTAAGAGTTGGACTATAAAGAAAGCTGAGCACCGAAGAACTGATGCTTTTGAACTGTGGTATTGGAGAAGACTCTTGAGAGTCCCTTGGACTTAAAGGAGATCCAACCAGTCCATCCTAAAGGAAATCAGTCCTGAATGTTCATTGGAAGGACTGATGCTGAAGCTGAAACTCCAATACTTTGGCCACCTGATGGGAAGAACTGACTCATTGGAAAAGACCCTGATGCTGGAAAAGACTGAAGACAGGAGGAGAAGGGGATGACAGAGAATGAGATGGTTGGATGGTATCACCAACTCAATGGACATGAGTTTGATCAAGCTCCAGGAGTTGGTGATGGGCAGGGAAGCCTGGCATGATGCAGTTCATAGGGTTGAAAAGAGTCGGACATGACTGAGTGACTGACTGAAATGAACTGACTGTGAGCAATGTTGCCTCAGGCCTTTTCTGCCCTTCCCTAGGGATTGTCTCCTCCCCATCTCTGCCAGCACCCAAAGATTCCCACTGCCCTCCCTCCATGGGGGGTGTGGTCCAGTCTCCTGCGTGTAGCCTCTTGACTACCTCTTCCTCCCCAGCCTGAGGAGGGAAGGTCTTGGACCCTCACTGGGACATCCTCTTCTTGATACTGTCCAGCCAATTCTGTCCCTGATTCTCTGGGATTCTGAGCCCCTGCAAGAGGCTGAGCACAGACACTGGCAAGATGGAAATAGCAGGGCTCTGGAGCAAGCCCACCTTTGATTGATTAAGTAAGTGTTAGTCGCTCAGTCGTGCCCAACTCTTTGCGATCCCTTGGACTGCAGCCCACCAGGTTCCTCTGTCCATGAGATTTTCCAGACAAGGATACTGGAGTGGGTTGCCATTTCCTTCTCCAGGGGATCTTTCCAATCCAGGGATCAAACCTGGGTCTCCTGCACTGCAGGCAGATTCTTTACTGACTGAGCTATAAGGGAAGCCTTGTTTGATTAAGGTACTAACATTTAGCTGCTGTGTGACCTTGACCAAATTCCTAAACCTCTCTGAGGGCTACTTTCCTCTTTTTTTTTTTTTTTTAATAATTGCTATTGTTTCTCTTTTTAAAAATGTATTTCTTTATTTAAAAAATTTACATACTTATTTTTGGCTGCACAGGGTCTTCGCTGCTGCGCACAGGCTTTCTGTAGTTGTGGTGAGCAGGGGCTACTCACTGTGGTGGCTTCTTTTGTTGCAGATCACAGGCTCTACGTGCAAGAGCTTCAGTAGTTATGCTCTTGGGCTCTAGAGCACAGGCTCAATAGCTGTCGCACATGGGCTTAGCTGCCCAGTGGCATGTGGGATCTTCCTGGATCAGGGATCAAACCCATGTCCCCCGCACTGGCAGGCAAATTCTTAACCACTAGACCACCAAGGAAGTCCTATTTTCCTCTTTTTTCATGAAACAAAACAATGGGCCTTTGTGCCCACAGCACCAAAAGCCAAACTCTGACAGTGGGTATTTGCAGCTAAGTCAGGGTATCCGTTACCAATGCAGATTCAAGAGACGAGGGATCAATCCTTGGGTCAGGAAGATCCCCTGGAGAAGGGAATGGCAACCCACTCCAGTATTTTTGCCTGGAAAATCCCATGGTCAGTTGAGTCTGGCAGGTTATAGTCTATGGAGTCACATAGTCAGAACAACTGAGCATGCCGACACCCATGGAATACACGGCTTTGTTGCAGGGCCAAGCAAGCTACATTGCTCAGCTGGCTAAAAAAAACTCAACCAAACAAATGAAACTGATCATATATCAATTGCCACTAGTGAGGATACACAGTGACAGATGCAAAATGGCACAGCCGACCGGTTTAGCAGTTTATTCATTTCTTATATAGGTAAACATAGTCTTATACAATGTCTTAAAAACTTATGTCCACAGAAAAACCTTCACATGAATGTTTACAGCAGTTTCATTTGTAAATGTGGAAACTTGGACACAATCGTCTTGCTGTTCAGTAGGTGAATGGGTAAACTGTGATACGTCCACACAATGAACTTTTATCAGGAATAAAAAGAATCAAGCCATGAAAACACATTAATGAATTTTCAAGTACATTTTGCTAATGAAATAAACTGTCTGAAAAGGCTATATCCTATATGTTTCCAATGATACAATATTTTGGAAAAGTCAAGGCTACTAATAAAACAATTTAACTGTCTTACATACATATAAAACAACCTAACTGAAGGTAGTGGGGAAAAATGCTGACCTAAGTAACTTTGGAAATAAATAGAGCCTGAAAGATTAAAGGCAAAAGGATTTGTACTGTAGTTTATAAAGTTGTTTCAGATGGGGCTATGAGTGAACAATTAGGATATGCAGATGCCATTATACATTTTTTTAATTTATTTTTTTACTCTAATAAAAGGTTTTTAAATTTCCAAACATACTCAAAAGTAGAAATAATCATTTTATAAATTCCCAAAGTAGTATCTGTTCTCCACAATTATCCAGATTTTGCCACAGCTCAACCAACAACCTTTTTTTCTTTCCTGAAACATTTTAAAGCAAACCTCAGAAATTACCCTTAGATAATTGTTTGGGAGGGGGCAGCTTTTTTTTTTTTTTTAGCTTTTTATTTTATGTTGCAGTATAGCCACTATTAGACTTCCCTGGTGGCTCAGTGGTAAAGAATCTACCTGCTAATGCAGGGGATGCAGGTTTGATCCCTGATCAGTCAACTAAGCCCTCATGTTGCAGCTACTGAGCTTTCACACCACAACTAGGGAGAAGCCGGCGTGCCTCAATGAAGGATCCCACATGCCACAATAAAGATCCTCTGTGCAGAAACTAAGACCAGATGCAGCCAAATAAAATTAATAAATATTAAAAGTGGCTAAAGAATGAATATTCAAAGCAGCTTTATTTGTAATAGCCACAAAGTGGAAACAATCCAAATGTCCATCAACTGGTAAAACGATAGACAAAATGTGAAACATACATTGATAGACAAAATGTGAAACAAATGTCAAACATTCATACAATGGAATACTACTCAGCAATAAAAATGAACTAACTCAATATATGCTATAACATGAATGAATCAAAAACATGATATAATTCTCAAGAGAAGGCAAACACAAAAGAGGGCAGACTATATAATTCCATGGGTATGAAGTTCTACAATAAGCAAAACTTATTTATAATAACAGAAAGGATCAGCGTTTGCTTTGAGGGAAGGGTGTGGGCAGGATTTCCTGGGGAGGGCAAAAGGGAATTTTCTGGGGTCATGGGGCAATGTTCTATCTATTGTTTAGAGTAATTATGCTGAATACAGTGGTCAAAATTAATCAAATTAAACGTTTAAGATCTGTGATTTTGGACTTTCCTGGGGGTTCATTGGTTGAGAATCTGCCTGCCAATGCAGGGGACATGGGTTCTATCCCTGCTCCAGGAAGATTCCACATACAACTAAACCCATGCAACACAACTAGTGAGCCCATGCTCTAGAGCCCGTTCTCCAAAGAGTAGCCCCTGTTCTCCACAACTGGAGAAAGCCCATGCACGACAATAAAGATCCAGTGCAGACAAAAATAAATAATTTTTTAATGTGCATTTCATAGTATATAAATTATATCTCTTAAAAAATGGATTTATGTCTCAATTTTGGATTGCTATCATCTCTTGATAAAAATGAAAGAGGAGAGTGAAAAAATTGGCTTAAAGCTCAACATTCAGAAAACTAAGATCATGGCATCTGGTCCCATCACTTCATGGCAAATAGATGGGGAAACAGTGGAAACAGTGATAGACTTTATTTTGGGGGCCTCCAAAATTACTATGGATGGTAACTGCAGCCATGAAATTAAAAGACACTCGCTACTTGGAAGAAAGTTATGACCAACCTAGACAGTATATTTAAAAGCAGAGATATTACTCTGCCAACAACTAGTCAAAGCTATGGTTTTTCCAGTAGTCATGTATGGATGTGAGAGTTGGACTATAAAGAAAGCTGAGCGCCAAAGAACTGATGCTTTTGAACTGTGGTGTTGGAGAAGACTGTTGAGAGTCCCTTGGACTGCAAGGAGATCCAACCAGCCCATCCTAAAGGAAATCAGTCCTGAATGTTCATTGGAAGGACTGATGCTGAAGCTGAAACTCCAATACTTTGGCCACCTGATGGGAAGAACTGACTCATTGTAAAAGACCCTGATGCTGGGAAAGATTGAAGGTAGGAGGAGAAGGGGACAATAGAGGATGAGATTGTTGGATGGCATTACCGGCTCAATGGACATGAGTTTGAGTAAACCCCAGGAGTTGGTGATGGACAGGGAGTTCTGGCATGCTGCACTCCATGGGGTCACAAAGAGTCGGACACGACTGAGCGAATGAACTGAACTGAACTGGTCACCAGGTGGCAGTGGAAACTAATTTCTTTGACTGTAAAGCGTGTGCAGTGCCTAACATTTGTAAATCATGCTATTTGTGTGTGTTCTTAAGAGTATGAGGCACGATTTTATAAGCATGAATTTTTCATTTCAATCAATAGTATTGTGCTGAGGTCTCTTCCTGTTCCTTACTCTTCCCTGCCCCCACCCACTCAGCACCTTGTTTTAAAGATCTGTTTACATTATTGTGTGTATATATACTTCATTGCTCTTTATTCTGATATAACACTCCAATGATGGATGCCTCACTGTGTCCATCCCTTCAATCATCACAAATAATTTTGTGATAAAATATCCTCTTATGTGATTTTTATGCACCGGTGTGAGAATTTCTCTAATGACGTAGCCAGGAGTGGGGTCCTTCCCAACCCCACTCATAATACTTATTTATTTTACCTCCTTATCCCTTTTGCTTCATAAATTTTCCCCAAGTTCTTTGTGCTAAAACAGCTGAATCCAGGCATCATCCAAAACTTTTATTATTTATTTATTTATATTTTGCTGCGCTGGGTCTTGGATGTAAGTGGACTCTCTCTAGTTGCGGCAAGAGGGGGCTACACTTTGTTGCAGAGCGCTGGCTCTAGGTGCAAGGGTTTCAGTAGTTGAGGCTCTCAGGCTCTAGAGCACAGGTTCAGTAGTTGTGGCACACAGGCTTAGTTGCTCCACAGCATGTGGGATCTTCCTGGAGCAGGCATTGAACCAGGGAAGTCCATAAACTTTTTTTTGGAACTTACTGACCTGTATTGAAAAGGAACTGTGGACAAAGATTCACCACAAATAATCTGAACAAGTGAGAAAATATAGTTAATATTACTGAAACTTACTAAAAAAAGTTCCAGGACATACAGCCATAAGCTTTTAAAGGAACTACTTTACAACTCACAACTCTGTGAGTTGTTTTATTTGTACATCTCCTTGCAAAGTGTGTAGTGCTCTTTGTGATGTTGTTTAAATTTACAAAATAGTACTGTTACTAAGATTTGGATGTCCAAATTGATAATCTTGGATTTTCTTCTACTGAATAAATGTCTCCTGATTCTTTGTGGTAAGAGAGCTGAATTTATGTAACATCCTAAAGGTTTATTACAGGTGATGTCCTAGGAAAACTCTGAAGGTTTCTCAACTGTGTCTCTGTTGACATTTTGGGCCTGATAATTCTTTGTTGTAGGGAGCTGTCCTGTGCATTATAGACTGTTCGACAGTGTCCCTGGCCACTGCCCACTAGATGCCAGTAACATCCCTTCTCCCTGGTTGTGACAACCAAAAATGCTTCCAAATGTTGTCACATGTCCAATGACGGGGGCAAAAACACTTCCAGTAGAGAACCACTGATTTGTGGTAAACAAACTCTGGAATTCACTTGGGACCCTTTTACTAGACTCTCCCTTCCTTTTTGTCAGTTTATTTCAACCCTAACCTCAACTATGGGCTTCCAAGTGGCTGGGTGGTAAAGAATCTGCCTGCCAAGCAAGAGAGGCAGTTTCGATCCCTGGGCCAGGAAGATCCCCTGAAGAAGAAAATGTCAACCCACTTCAGTATTCTTGCCTGGAAAATCCCATGGACAGAGGATTCTGGCGGGTTGCAGTCCATGGGATCACAAAAAGAGTCGGACACGACTTAGCAACAAAGAACAACAATCATCTCAGCTACAGACATGTATTACACGGTCCTTTTAAAAATGTCCACCTCTACTTTCCAACTGGAATAAAGCTCTGCCTGGAGAAATGTACCAGAACTTTTAGTCTCTTAGTGGACTGAACACCAGGCAGTCTTCTCTAGGTTTCCTGGCCTCCCTCTCTCAGACACTACAGTGCACCAGAGGAGGAGGAAGGAGTCAGAATTCTCCTGTGTTCCCTTCCCTGAGGAATTCAGAGGAGCAGGAAGAACCCCACAGTGGCTGACAAGATCTTGAGTCTGGTGACACCAGTCTGCAAAGGGAACAGAAAAGTGGTGTCTGTTTTTTCAATTCTCACCTCCACTCCCCACATCTCTCTAGATCTCCTTTGAAACTTAATTTTTATTTACAGTCCTTGGATGAGCACCCGGAGTGATGACTGTCACCTATATTTCTCAGCACTATAAAATAAGTCTCTGGAAAGTTCTCTGTGGTCAAATAAGTGAGGGCAACACTGCCTATTGAAGCTCTCTCTCGGACACTAGCAATGACCGTCAGTTTATTAAAGGTTTTGAAAAGCTCTTCAGAAGTGTGTGTATGTATGCTCCTCTGTCCATTACTGTTTGAGAAGCACTGCCTTGAAATGAGTGCACTCTCTGACAGGCATGTAAACAAAACCAAATGCAGTTCTGTGTGTGTCTCAGCCAAAGAGCTGACCCAGCCGCCTCCAGGCCGGGCCAGTCAGACAGAACAGGAAGGGAAGGCTGGCGGAGGAAGCAAGTGGCTTCTCTCCTCTCCTCACCCAACAAGGGCTGACTCAGCAGGTCAGGCTGCAGGCATGTCATCCAGGAGTGAGGACAGGTAATGAGGCCGTACCTGGGGGTCCTTCCTGCCTGGATATCTGCCATGACTGGGAGGCATAATGGGTCTGACTGGGAGGAAGGGAAAGAGCAAGGTTTGGAGGGGAAGCAGATACTTCCCATTGCCCTCCCAGAGACACCGTCTCTGCTCTGGACCAGACAAATGGCCAGCCAGAGAGCCCAGGATTCAGGGCTCTGTATGGAGAACTTTCAGCTTCTTCCTCTTGATCCTCAACATTGCTTAATGGAGGAGATACAGGGAGGGTTCACGGCAGCCTGACCCATAAACAAGCAAAGAAGTTTCAGGGCGAGTGCACCTAGATGCTGAGCAGGTGGCCTAGTTTTGAAATCTCTTTCCTACTGCAGGTCGTGCGCATGTCTGGGTGTCGCCCTGGGCCCTGGTGAGGTGAGCTCTGTGGGCTACAGTGAGACTGCGGGCAGGCCGGGTGAGGGCCTGGGGGAGCTCCTCCCACAGACTAGGCTTGTGATGGGTGGAGGGTTAACTAGACCAGATGGCGGTTAACTAAGGCAGGGGAAACTGAAAATCACAACACTGACAACCACAATGAAGGGTAGCAGAATATGCTACCCCAAAATGAACGCTTTGATAAATTGAGTATTTTGAATTGTAAGCACTTGAGAAATAGCAAAACAAGGAGAGGCTTTCTCTGAACTCTCCTTATTGCCTAAAGATAGATCTTCCAGGAACTTCTTTGGCAGTCCCGTGGTTAAGACACTGCCTTCTAATGCGGGGGTATGGCTTTGATCCCCGGTCAGGGAGCTAAGATCCCACATGCCTTGGGGCCAAAAAGCCAAAACATAAAAAACA
Organism: Bos taurus; assembly: GCF_002263795.3. NCBI lineage: Eukaryota > Metazoa > Chordata > Mammalia > Artiodactyla > Bovidae > Bos > Bos taurus. Next base: position 74,983,499 of record NC_037335.1, on the reverse strand, counting down.
AAAACAAAACCAGACGTAATATTGTAACAAAGTCAATAAAGACTTTTAAGAACGGTTCTCAGGGTTCTCTAGTTGTGGTGTGATGCCCTCTCTTGTTTTGGAGTCTGGGCTCTAGGCATGAGGGATCCTCTTGGACCAGGGATCGAACCCATGTCTCCTGCATTGACAGGTAGAATTTTTACCACTTAGATCACCAGAGAAACCCTAAGACTACTTGCTATTCTACCTAAATACTCCAAAGGTGAGTCAGGCAGCAATAGACCAAGATTGGACATGGAGGTAGCATTTGAAGCAGAGGGAAGGGCCCACACAAAGCCCCAAAGGCCCAAAAGGTCCTGGGTGGGAAGAGGGGTCAACTTACATGTCTTCATTCAGTCCTGATGAAGCTGGCCCTATTGTGTTTTCCACTCTCCAGGACACCATTGGGCTTCCCTGGTGGCTCAGATGGTAAAGAATCTGACTGCAATGCAGGAATCCTGGGTTTGATCCCTGGGTTGGGAAAATCCCCTAGAGGAGGGCATGGCAACCCACTCCAGTATTCTTGCCTGGAGAATCCCATGGACAGAGGACCCTGGCAGGCTACAGTCCATGGGGTCACGAAGAGTCAGACACAACTGAACACACACACACACATACACGTGCATATATGTACATGTTTCACATAGCTGAGATCATACTGGCTATGAGTTTCTTGCCTTCCTTTTTCACTTGGCAGTACATTATAAGCTCTTACTCGCTTGCTGTGATCATCATTAATATTCCATCCTACCCTTTTATAATTTAGTTAGCCACATCCCTGTAGTGGTTACAGATTTATATCACACTTCAATTGGGAATATATAGAAAATTTGATTATAGAAATGCGATTTCTATACTTTTTGTCTGGAGAATCCCAGGGACGGGGAAGCCTGGTGGGCTGCCGTCTATGGGGTCGCACAGAGCCAGACACGACTGAAGCGACTTAGCAGCAGCAGCAGATCTCGTCTCCTGCACTACTTCCTACATGCTTAATAGGCAAAATTAGCAATGATTCTAACTAAAGAATAATCTGAAGAAATAATTTGAATAGCCTGCCTTTAAGGCTTTCATCCTTCTATGTGATCCCATTTTGCATGTCAGAAACCTCAGTCTTTCTCTTTGCGTCCTTCTTTCTCTCTCTCTTTTTTTGGCCATATCATATAGCTTGTGGGATTTTAGTTCCCCAACCAGGGATTGAACCCAGGCCCCTGGCTGTGAAAGTGCAGCGTCCTAACCACTGGGGAATCCCCACTCTGCATCTTTTCTATAACAAATTCTAACTCCTGCTTCTTTTGTCTTCTCGTGGATATAGAATCAGCCAGGGTCTCAGCAGAAAACTGATAGCTTACTCAAGGCAGACACTAGAGAGTTTCATGGAGGGACTATCTAGAAAGGTGCCAGCAAGGCTAGTTTAACACATAAGAAATGGTGAAGCACCCAGACCAGAGATGTGCGAGGGTATTAACACCCTTAGTCCTGAAGGAGCAACAGCAAAATCTGAAGCTTGGAGAGGTGGAAGGATACTGCCATAGCCTCCCTATGGTCTGGCTGAGAGGGACTTAGGGGAGTAAAGACTCTGACATCTCTCTCCAGCTGCCTTCTACCTGTTTCCAGTGCCTCCCATTAACCTGACTGAATGGGAAGACAGGGAACAGGTATTCTGCAGAGGTCAACCTCCCAGTGCACAGAGGGTGTGGCATACAGCGAACAATGGATTTGAAGGGGCAAATGAACGATAACTATCCTGCATGATTTGCGCCAAAGAGGAAAACACAAAAGTGTAAACAAGCACATTAATACTTTCCAAATCATATCTATTATTGGACTTCCAAGTTGCTTCTTATTTTCACTTTTATAAATAATGTTGTCTCAAACAGGGACATCTCTCAAACTCTAAATCTTCTACTGAAGTTAATATATGATGAGAAGAGGTGCAGTCTCTCTCAGAGTCAGACTCTATTGTTAAGTCTTTCTTGCTCAATATATATATATATATGTTTTTTTTTTTTGTGGGAGATGGGGGGTGCCCACAAGGCTTATGGAATCTTAGTTTCCTAACCAGTGATTGAACCTGGGGTCCTCAGCAGTGAGAACAGAGTCCTCGTTAAGAATTCCCAAGTTAAGTCTCTTTTGTTTATAAGCTACAGAAACACACTAGAGCTAGATTACAGTGAAAAAATAAAAGAGTTGCTTCCCTAATGGTCCAGTAGTTAAGAATCTGCCTTGCAATGCAAGGGACACCAGCTTGATCCCTGGTCTGGAAAGATCTCACATGCCTCAGAGCGATCAAGCCCGGGGGCTACAACTACTGAGTCAGTACTCTAGAGCCTGCAAGCTCCAACCAGAGAAAGCCAGCATAGCAACGGAAACCCACTCCAGACAACAGATAAATCTTTTGAAAAAAAAAAAGTGGAAAAAAAGGGCAACCTTAATTATCAGGACTATTAGGATACTAGGGAGTCTTCGGAGGTCCAGTGGACTTCAGGAGTAAAGGAACAGCGGCTCCAAAGAGCAGCCGCTCTGCCTAGGGCTGAGGGATTGCATCTGAGGCAGCCCCCACTCCCATCCCACGCTCAAAGCTGAGATCCAGACTTTGTAGGTCCAGACTATGTGGAGCTGGGTTCATGGGATGGTAGAGATGTCACTATGGTGCTGTAATGGCAGAATGTGCTGGAAATCCACCCTCTAGAGTGCTTGGATTGCATTCACGGGGGTCCCACCTCTACAAAACCGCCTGCAGCAGTAGCGCCAGAGGAAGCTGGGGCGTTTGGATGATGCTGGCCACTAGGTGCTGTAGGAGCTGGATGCCAAAGAAACCATCTGTCCTGCAGGAAGCTGATATAGGAGAAGTTGCTTGCATTGCAGGCGCTGGATACCAGAGAAACAGTCTAGGTTGTAGGAACCAGGCGCTGCTTGCCACAGGGGCGTGCTGAGCAGAGCACACCGCAATCAGGAAGGAAAATTCCCTCCCACAGTGTCTCTCCAGTGCCCTCTACTGGACAAAGACAAAGTTTAACACCCATCAGCTGGCAGGGGAAAATAATTGAGATGATCCACTACATTTTTGCAGCACAGACAATGAAGATTCAATTTGAAGTTGAGAGACAATAGATTGAGAAGTAGCACGATCCCAGGTCCATATACCCAGAGGAGGAACGATGACTGGTCTAGCCAGTGCTATCCCTGGGTGGGTCAGTCACCTGTGCTGAAAATGGAACTGCATTCATAAAAAGAGAAGCAATAAGCATGGACAGGCAGGTGCAAGAAAGCTAACTGATCACCAAGCAGCCTTGGCTCTCCAGGGAAGAGAAACACCCATCTCAGTTGCTAGAGAAATTGCCTGTCCAACACATCAGGGACATTCCATCAAGCCTCACCATGGTTTGAAAAGATACTCCTCAAGACTACCCGTTTTATTTTATTCAAACATGCAGCTCACCAAGAAACCTGATGTCTCTTCCTGCCTAACCAAAACCAGATGAGAGATAGACTTGAGTGGTGGCTACATATTCTGCTGTTTGAAAAGGGATATCATCCACCATAATCTAATAAATCAGTGTTTGATGTTAACAGCGTGGGTGTCATTAGAGAAAGTTGACAGACCAAGATTCTGCTTTCATGTGGTACAGTAAGAAGTCAGATTCTCACCCTGAGGAGCTAAGAACCAGGTTTTGGACTCAAGGGACTCAAACAGGGTGTTCTTCTGAAGGACCTGCAGCCTACACGCTAGACGACATCGCTGCTAGCACATTCCCCAAAGAGAAACCCTGCAGAACATATAATTGTGTATGGATAAGTCGTATTCTATTAATATAAATACCCAACCAACAATCATTCTTTAGTTCCTGGACTTTTGGGCTGTTTCCAGTCTTTCACTAATATGTGTAACCCAGGGATAAATATCCTTATATTCAGTGTTCTTTTTGCTATTGTTTTGTTTATTATTATTTATTTTTGTATTTCAAGTGATTCCTTTAGGATAGATAGTCAGAATTGGAAATAAATTTGTATCAGATCACATCCTCCTCTTTTGGGAGGGATAGCATGAATGTTTTACAGACACTTGAGACTTACATACTGCCCAATGATTTCAGAAATGTACCAAATACAGTCCTACCAGAGGCCATTTCAGGACATCCTGACTTGGACGATTACATTTTGAAATGTGTGTATCTGTGTGCACGCATACGTAAGAAATCTTGCTTTCTTCACGCTTCTTTAGTTATTATTGGGGTTGGATATTCATCCCACATTTGTCCTCTTTTGAGAGCATTCTGTTCAAGTCATTCACAATTGAAAAGTATTTTATTTTATCTTGGGGGAATTTCATGTCCCAGATTCTCCATCCTGTCCTCTTTTCCCACCTGTAAATCCTTTGGAAATTTCCCTCTGAATTCAAGTTCCTTTGGCATAGGAGGATGTGCTTGGGTGGATAAGAGCTTCTTTGGGGCTGGAAACAAGTGTATGGAAGTCTGAAGTCTGCAAAGCCTGCTGAACTTTCATCCCCAGTTGGAGAGTTTTCAAAGGGAAGGAACTGGTCTCTATGTAATCTTCTTTTCACTTTCCATTTTTAAGCACTCCAGAGGGGCCCTGGGTGATTTTTCTTCTTCCTGCAAATTGAATCTCTAAATAAACTATATCCCTCTTAGGAGCCTAAGACATATTTAGAGGAAATGTGTCATTTGGAGTGCTTTTTTGTGAAGTCATGTGAGGAATTATCAGAGCGAGAATGTCCTCACCACCTTCTGAGCTCTGCACCTTCTTTGGCGCAGAGGCAGGAGGAAAACTTTCTCTTCTTCCTCCTCCTGCTCCTTTTCCTCTCTGAGCCTGACACAGAGAACATGGCCTGCCCTGAGTGCACACAGGTGGGGAGTAAGTGGCAAGCCTAAGATAGTCGTGTTGAAGTAAGAGTGGCCTGTGTGGGAGTGTGAGAGGTGATGTAATTCATTCACATGGGGAGTGAGGCTGAGCAATGATATTTAAGAGAGCTTTGGAGAGGAGGGGTCATTTGTGGTCACCTTAAATGATAAATAGGGTTTGGAAATATGGTAAAAGAGTCAACTAAGTTTCTATCAGTTTCTACTGTGGCTTCACTGGTACCACCAGGAAGCTGGTTCTCTGGGTTGGTGCCAGAGACAGTTATCCATTCATCCACCCACCATCCATCCATTATTCGTCCAGCCATGCACGCATGCATACATCATCTTACATTTTATTCATTCATTTATTCTTTCTTCCAATGCTCCTTCCGTCCTTCCATCCATTCTTTTTTTTTTTTTAATGTGGCTCATTTTGAAAGTCTTTATTGAATTTGTTACAATATTGCTTGTTTTGTTTTTGGCCATGAGGCATGTGGTGTCTTAGCTCCCTGACCAGAGATTGAACCCACACTCCCTGCATTGGAAGGTGAAGTCTTAACCACTGGACCACCAGGGAAGTCCCTTTCTGTTCCTTCTTACATTATCTATCAAGGACCTACTCTCTGCAGCATGCTGAAGGCACAAATATTAAGAAAGATGTTAGCTTTCAAGGAGAACATAGTCTAGTATTTAGCTGGACAACTTAAAAATAGATCATAATATTGTACTATAAGTCCATGCTATAGGAGTTTGTTTAAAATACGCCTGTATACATCCCTTTTTCCTGTAAAGCCTTACCAGACCATTCAGTCTAAAATAGGTTCTTGTATACATACCAGCCCAGGGGAACTACCAGGAAGGTGGTATTTCTCAGGACGAGGTTCATCCATTGCACTCTGGGTATGTTGATTGTTGAGATTTCCACAAACGTGATGTTACCAAATCCAAGCTTGGTTTACTTGCCCCTTGACAGGCCAATTAACCGAGAGCCTGGCTGACTGAGAAGATGGCAAACTGATGTCTCAAAATAACCATCTTGTTGGATCTGGATACCAGGTTCTTTTATAGGACAGAGAGGAGGAGGAATTGAGGAAGTAAAAATCATTATCTTGTAGATATCTCCTGGAATGGCCACTCTTACTTCAACACAACTGTGTTAGGCTTGCCACTTACTCACCACCTGTTTGCACTCAGGGCAGGCCATGTTCTTTGTGTCAGACTCAGAGAGGAAAAGGAGGGGATGTGGAGCAGGGTTTCCTGAGGCAGGTCACTATGTATGATTACAATAAAAAAAGCGTTGAAAAACAAAGGTTAAAGTCAAACAAACAGGGACTTCCCTGGTAGTCCAGTGGCTAAAATTGCACACTCCTGATGCAGGGGGCCAGAGTTCGATCCCTGGTCAGGGAACTAGAGCCCACACATCACAACTAAAGATTCTACATGCCATAATAAAGATTGAAGATCTCAAGTGCCCCAATGAAGACTCAGCACAGCCAAATAAATAAATAAAAATATTTTTTTTTAAAGTCAAAGAAACAGATCCATTATGGAGTCAGAATTGGTTCTTCTCTGCAACACTGGGAAACCCAGTTGCATAATTTGTGATAGTGATCTCAGGTGGCCTTGGCCTGCAGAGGCTTGAAGCAGGGTGTTCCGGCCAGAGATTAAGGATGAGTCTCAGCAGTGAGAGCACCACATTCTAGGCACTAGACCCGTGGTCATTGACAAGGCCTTGGTTCCTCGGTTTTGCAGAAAAGAATTCCCACAAAGATGAAAAGTAGTGAGGCAAGCAAAGTGTTTATCAGGAGGAAAAGAGTACAGTACATGTGGATAGACACACGGGGTAAGGGGGGACTCAGAGAGAAAGTCGTGGCCTCGTTGTAGTTTGAATCACGTTTATGGGGCATGTGTTTCAGGTTTCCTTTGCCCAATCATTCTGATTTGCCTGGTTCTGAGTCCATATTTGGTACTTCTCAGGATGCAACCCACTCCAGTGTTCTTGCCTGGAGAATCCCAGGGACAGGGGAGCCTGGTGGGCTGCCATCTATGGGGTCGCACAGAGTCGGACACGACTGAAGGGACTTAGCAGCAGCAGGATTCTCTCATGTGTGTGTGTGTGTGTGTGTGTACTTCTCTCAGCCAAGATGGATTCCACCCAACAGGCCTTTGGGTAGATTAGGTGTCACTCCCCTTTTGATAGGAGAAGGCAATGGCAACCCACTCCAGTACTCTTGCCTGAAAAATCCCATGGACTGAGGAGCCTGGTAGGCTATTGTCCATTGGATCGTGAAGAGTTGGACACGACTGAACGACTTCACTTTCACTTTTCACTTTCATGCATTGGAGAAGGAAATGGCAACCCACTCCAGTGTTCTTGCCTGGAGAATCCCAGGGACGGGGGAGCCTGGTGGGCTGCTGTCTATGGGGTCGCACAGAGTTGGACACGACTGAAGCGACTTAGCAGCAGTAGCCCCTTTTGATGTTCAAGGAGCTTTCTAGCGGTGAAGGTTTCCTTGACTTCAAGAATGAGAAATATGTGGTCTCTTATCTTCTATCTGGGCAGGGCCCAGCCTCCCCTCTGGATTGTCCTGCTACTGATATTTTGGAATTTCTGTCCACAGGGAATGAACTCAAATTGCTTTCCCTGGGGAGGGTGGTTGGGGGGGGGGGATCTACCTCCTGTCTAAGTAGTGGGGCAGCTGCAAGAAGAGTAGATCCCTACACCAAAGCTCCAAAACCTTCAAGTTAAAGGGACTATAACTGGATTCATTCCTATATTCAGCACAAAAGTCTCAACAACACCTTTCTCTCTCAAGGCTGTGACCTTGAAACAGCTCCCACTGTGGGAAAGTAGGCCCAGCGAACATGCCAAAGATAGAGGGTGGGGGAGAAGCCTGCCACTGCTTTGGGTCCAGCTGGAAGGTCAATCAGGGGTCATGCCCTCTCCATTCCTCCTCCAACACCACTCCAGACCAGTATAGAGGCAGAAACTCTGGAATCAGCAGTCTGTGCTTTAACAGGCCTTCTGGGTGATTCTGATGCATGCTGAAGTTTTCAAATACTGTACCAAAGTGATAAATGGACATTCTCATCTATCTTGGACATCTATGCACAGAGACAAGAGAAATTATGTCTGGACTGGGAAATTCGTCATGGAGACAGTGACAGTTTATAGGAAGCCCCAGGCTAGATAAGCGAAAAGCAATTCAGGCAAAGTACTGTGTACCCAAAGGCACACAGGCATGGATTAGCCTGGCCTTTGGAGGGATCTACCAGTCATTCTGTGGGATGGTCCCTGGCAAGGCAGGGAGATGAGCATGCAGAGGCAGGCAGGGGCCTTGAATATCATGTTTCAAGCGGCGAGGTAACACGGTACCCATTTCCCCTCTCCACGGCTGTCCAGACTGGCCTGAGTCAGACTTTGGTGGACCCATTTCCCGTCCCTGCCTGCCTTTCTCCTCGCTCTTCTCCCAATTCTCTCACCTCCTCCCTTCCCCTGGGGGTGGGACGACGGTCGGGTTTCCAGGCCAACCCCACCTCCCTCTCCTCCCCCATCCGGCCAACTCGCTGATGTCAGCCAGGCCGGGCGTGTCTGGCTTGCGGCTTTGGAGGCTGGCCTGGCTGGGCCTCCCGGCTTTGGGGGAAAATCCAGGGTGAGGGTCTGTGGGCAGGGTGCTGGGCAGGGTGCCGCGCAGGCGCACCTGCTGAAGGACGCAGCGGGGCTTTCAGAGCTGAAGAGAAAGAGTGCCTACCTCTGGAGACACCTTGTTTCCGAGGGAGGGGTCTATGATGTCAGTGTCGGTTGCTCAAGACCCAGGCTGGCGTCACTCAGCACCACAGCCTGGGGAATTGGCTCCCAGACTGCGCCCTCTTCTCCCTGACCTACCGAGCTAGTGACTCACAGCGGGTCTGGTCTCCTAAGCCCTCAACACAAGATACCTGAAGGTGATGAAGGGTGATAACAGCTTCCTAACAATCGGTACTGTTTACCGAGCACTTAGATTGCTGGCAATGAGTCACCTACTCCTTGTAGTTCTCAACTTTATGCCAACCAGTGCCAGTTTCTTATAATACTTTTAAGTGTCACTCAGCGTTCATAGATAATGTAACCAACCTACCTGGCAGTTTCCTAATATTAAACCATAAAATGCCACAATTACTGTAAGTGAAAGTGTGAAAGTGTAAGTGTTAAGTTACTTATTTGTGTCCAACCCTTTGCAACCCCATGGACTATAGCCCATCAGCCCCTATGTGTGCCATGGAATTCTCCAGGCAAAAATACTGGAGTGGGTAGCCATTATCTTCTCCAGGGGCTCTTCCTGACCCAGAGATCGAACCCAGGTCTCCTGCATTGTAGGCAGATTCTTTACCATCTGAGCCACCGGTGAAAGTCGCACAGTCATGTCCAACTCTTTACGACCCCGTGGACTATACATGGGAGAAGGCAATGGCACCCCACTCCAGTACTCTTGCCTGGAAAATCCCATGGACGAAGGAGCCTGGTAGGCTGCAGTCCATGGGGTTGCTAAGAGTCGGACACAACTGAGCGACTTCACTTTCACTTTTCACTTTCATGCATTGGAGGAGGAAATGGCAACCCACTCCAGTGTTCTTGCCTGGAGAATCCCAGGGATGGCGGGGCCTGGTGGGCTGCCGTCTATGGGGTCACACAGAGTCGGACACAACTGAAGTGACTTAGCAGCAGCAGTAGCAGCAGCAGGACTATACATACAGTCCATGGAATTCTCTAGGCCAGAACAGAGTGGGTAGCCTTTCCCTTCTCCAGGAGATCTTCCCAAACCAGGGATCAAACCTAGATCTCCTGCATTGCAGGCAGATTCTTTACCAGCTGAGCCACAAGGAAGCCCTTATGAGAACTGCCAAGAAGGAAAAAAAGTTTTTCTTCTACCCTTCTCAGCTCTTCTGACTAGTCTGAAAGTTAAATTTACATGAGACAGACTAACAGGAAAAAATCAAATGTAATCACTTAGGTTCAAGAAATCCACATTAACATGAGAGATTCCAAAGACACACAAAAATAGCATATATAAGTCATTCTGGGCTAAAGAGAAGGGGGCGCTGCCCAGGACTTCAAAGGGAAGGAAGGCAATTTATAGAAGATGAAAAAAGAGCAAATGTTTAGTAAACAAATGTTTGCTGGGCCATGTAGAAACAATACTCACAGAAAACTAGTCAATCTAATCACACTAGGACCACAGCCTTATCTAACTCAATGAAACTAAGCCATGCCCGTGGGGCAACCCAAGATGGGCGGGTCATGGTGGAGAGATCTGACAGAATGTGGTCCACTGGAGAAGGGAATGGCAAACCACTTCAGTATTCTTGCCTTGAGAACCCCATGAACAGTATGAAAAGGCAAAATGATAGGATACTGAAAGAAAAACTCCCCAGGTCAGTAGGTACCCAATATGCTACTGGAGATCAGTGGAGAAATAACTCCAGAAAGAATGAAGGGATGGAGCCAAAGCAAAAACAATACCCAGCTGTGGATGTGACTGGTGATAGAAGCAAGGTCTGATGCTGTAAAGAGCAATATTGCATAGGAACCTGGAATGTCAGGTCCATGAATCAAGGCAAATTGGAAGTGGGCAAACAGGAGATGGCAAGAGTGAATGTTGACATTCTAGGAATCAGCAAACAGAAATGGACGGAAATGGGTGAATTTAACTCAAATGACCATTACATCTACTACTGCGGGCAGGAATCCCTCAGAGAAATGGAGTGGCCATCATGGTCAACAAAAGAGTCCGAAATGCAGTACTTGGATGCAATCTCAAAAATCACAGAATGATCTCTGTTCATTTCCAAGGCAAACCATTCAATATTACAGTAATCCAAGTCTATGCCCCAACCAGTAATGCTGAAGAAGCTGAAGTTGAACGGTTCTATGAAGACCTACAAGACCTTTTAGAACTAACACCCAAAAAAGATGTCCTTTTCATTATAGGGGACTGGAATGCAAAAGTAGGAAGTCAAGAAACACCTGAAGTAACAGGCAAATTTGGCCTTGGAATACAGAATGAAGCAGGGCAAAGACTAATAGAGTTTTGCCAAGAAAATGCACTGGTCATAGCAAACACCCTCTTCCAACAACACAAGAGAAGACTCTACACATGGACATCACCAGATGGTCAACACCGAAATCAGATTGATAATATTCTTTGCAGCCAAAGATGGAGAAGCTCTATACAGTCAGCAAAAACAAGACCAGGAGCTGACTGTGGCTCAGACCATGAACTCCTTATTACCAAATTCAGACTTAAATTGAAGAAAGTAGGGAAAACCACTAGACCATTCAGGTATGACCTAAATCAAATCCCTTATGATTATACAGTGGAAGTGAGAAATAGATTTAAGGGCCTAGATCTGATAGATAGAGTGCCTGATGAGCTATGGAATGAGGTTTGTGACATTGTACAGGAGACAGGGATCAAGACCATCCCCATGGAAAAGAAATGCAAAAAAGCAAAATGGCTGTCTGGGGAGGCCTTACAAATAGCTGTGAAAAGAAGAGAAGCGAAAAGCAAAGGAGAAAAGGAAAGATATAAACATCTGAATGCAGAGTTCCAAAGAATAGCAAGAAGAGATAAGAAAGCCTTCTTCAGTGATCAATGCAAAGAAATAGAGGAAAACAACAGAATGGGAAAGACGAGAGATCTCTTCAAGAAAATCAGAGATACCAAGGGAACATTTCATGCAAAGATGGGCTCGATAAAGGACAGAAATGGTATGGACCTAACAGAAGCAGAAGATATTAAGAAGAGGTGGCAAGAATACACAGAAGAACTGTACAAAAAAGATCTTTCATGTCCCAGATAATCACGATGGTGTGATCACTGACCTAGAGCCAGACATCCTGGAATGTGAAGTCAAGTGGGCCTTAGAAAGCATCACTACGAGCAAAGCTAGTGGAGGTGATGGAATTCCAGTGGAGCTATTCCAAATCCTGAAAGATGATGCTGTGCAAGTGCTGCACTCAATATGCCAGCACATTTGGAAAACTCAGCAGTGGCCACAGGACTGGAAAAGATCAGTTTGCATTCCAATCCCAAAGAAAGGCAATGCCAAAGAATGCTCAAACTACTGCACAATTGCACTCATCTCACATGCTAGTAAAGTAATGCTCAAAATTCTCCAAGGCAGGCTTCAGCAATATGTGAACCGTGAACTTCCTGACGTTCAAGCTGGTTTTAGAAAAGGCAGAGGAACCAGAGATCAAATTGCCAACATTTGCTGGATCATGGAAAAAGCAAGAGAGTTCCAGAAAAACATCTATTTCTGCTTTATTGACTATGCCAAAGCCTTTGACTGTGTGGATCACAATACACTGTGGAAAATTCTGAAAGAGATGGGAATACCAGACCACCTGGTCTGCCTCTTGAGAAATCTGTATGCAGGTCAGGAAGCAACAGTTAGAACTAGGACTTCTCATTAGCCATTCCCATTTGCAAGGAAGGTTGGGAAAGTGTTTTTATTACCCAGATACATGCTGCCCCCAACATGGGAGTAAGGAAGGTGGCATAAAGGCTATTAGGATAAAAGTTACATTCCTTGCCAAAAGGGGCATGAATGAAAGGGAAGAATGCATATACAGATCATATTCAGTGTCAAGCCTTCTTGGAACTGTTTTGTGTTTCTCCCCATGCAATAGTTCAGTAAGGAGTAGAAGAGTCTGGACAGGAAGGAATGGTCCCTGGTAGGCTGCTTTCAGGGAAAGGAAAGAGCTTCTTTCTAATGTAATAGCTAGGGCCCAAAATGTGGGGAGGTTAGATACTAGGCTCCTCAGCTGGTCTAACTCAGCTGGAGCTTTGCTTTAGGAAAGGAGCTTTCCTTTGTTCCAGAGGATGCTGCTTCATGATGGTGTTGTCATCACTCAACACTCTTCTTCCTGCCTGGGACGCTTTCCCTCCTCGACATGCTAATTCCCCTGTTCTTCTACCCAACTCCTGCCCCATCCTTCAGTTCTCAGCTTATATGTTCTCACAACCCTGTGATATGTTCTGTAGGGGAGCAAAATTTGCCACCCCAGAATATGTCTCTTTGGCAAGAGGAAGAAACAAAAGACTTGAGAAGTGTTTTCTTTTCACCTCCCTGCTAACTGTCTAAAAAGAATTCAGAGAGAGAGCCTTCTCCAGGAAGGGAACTACCACCAGAGATATATCTACATTATAATACAAACTAGGTGTGGTACTCGGGGTGGAAACTGGCAAAATCTGTTAAAATTCTTCTTCTCTGTGTCCCATTGTTTCTACAGATCAGATCAGATCAGTCGCTCAGTCATGTCCGACTCTTTACCACCCCATGAATCGCAGAACACCAGGCCTCCCTGTCCATCACCAACTCCCGGAGTTCACTGAGACTCACGTCCATCAAGTCAGTGATGCCATCCAGCCATCTCATCCTCTGTCGTCCCCTACTCCTCCTGCCCCCAATCCCTCCCAGCATTAGAGTCTTTCGAATGAGTCAACACTTCGCATGAGGTGGCCAAAGTACTGGAGTTTCAGCTTTAGCATCATTCCTTCCAAAGAAATCCCAGGGCTGATCTCCTTTAGAATGGACTGGTTGAATCTCCTTGCAGTCCAGGGGACTCTCAAGAGTCTTCTCCAACACCACAGTTCAAAAGCATCAATTCTTTGGCACTCAGCCTTCTTCACAGTCCAACTCTCACATAGCCTTGACTAGACGAACCTGTGTTGGCAAAGTAATGTCTCTGCTTTTGAATATGCTATCTAGGTTGGTCATAACTGTCCTTCCAAGGAGTAAGCGTCTTTTAATTTCATGGCTGCAGTCACCATCTGTAGTGATTTTGGAGCCCAGAAAAATAAAGTCTGACACTGTTTCCACTGTTTCCCCATCTATTTCCCATGACGTGATGGGATGCCATGATCTTCGTTTTCTGAATGTTGAGCTTTAAGCCAACTTTTTCACTCTCCACTTTCACCTTCATCAGGAGGCTTTTTGGTTCCTCTTCACTTTCTGCCATAAGGGTGGTGTCATCTGCATATCTGAGGTTATTGATAATTTCTCCCGGCAATCTTGATTCCAGCTTGTGTTTCTTCCAGTCCAGCGTTTCTCATGATGTACTCTGCATAGAAGTTAAATAAACAGGGTGACAATATACAGCCTTGATGAACTCCTTTTCCTATTTGGAACCAGTCTGTTGTTCCATGTCCAGTTCTAACTGTTGCTTCCTGACCTGCATACAAATTTCTCAAGAGGCAGACCAGGTGGTCTGGTATTCCCATCTCTTTCAGAATTTTCCACAGTGTATTGTGATCCACACAGTCAAAGGCTTTGGCATAGTCAATAAAGCAGAAATAGATGTTTTTCTGGAACTCTCTTGCTTTTTCCATGATCCAGCAAATGTTGGCAATTTGATCTCTGGTTCCTCTGCCTTTTCTAAAACCAGCTTGAACGTCAGGAAGTTCACGGTTCACATATTGCTGAAGCCTGCCTTGGAGAATTTTGAGCATTACTTTACTAGCATGTGAGATGAGTGCAATTGTGCAGTAGTTTGAGCATTCTTTGGCATTGCCTTTCTTTGGGATTGGAATGCAAACTGATCTTTTCCAGTCCTGTGGCCACTGCTGAGTTTTCCAAATGTGCTGGCATATTGAGTGCAGCACTTGCACAGCATCATCTTTCAGGATTTGGAATAGCTCCACTGGAATTCCATCACCTCCACTAGCTTTGCTCGTAGTGATGCTTTCTAAGGCCCACTTGACTTCACATTCCAGGATGTCTGGCTCTAGGTCAGTGATCACACCATCGTGATTATCTGGGACATGAAAGATCTTTTTTGTACAGTTCTTCTGTGTATTCTTGCCACCTCTTCTTAATATCTTCTGCTTCTGTTAGGTCCATACCATTTCTGTCCTTTATCGAGCCCATCTTTGCATGAAATGTTCCCTTGGTATCTCTGATTTTCTTGAAGAGATCTCTCGTCTTTCCCATTCTGTTGTTTTCCTCTATTTCTTTGCATTGATCACTGAAGAAGGCTTTCTTATCTCTTCTTGCTATTCTTTGGAACTCTGCATTCAGATGTTTATATCTTTCCTTTTCTCCTTTGCTTTTCGCTTCTCTTCTTTTCACAGCTATTTGTAAGGCCTCCCCAGACAGCCATTTTGCTTTTTTGCATTTCTTTTCCATGGGGATGGTCTTGATCCCTGTCTCCTGTACAATGTCACAAACCTCATTCCATAGCTCATCAGGCACTCTATCTATCAGATCTAGGCCCTTAAATCTATTTCTCACTTCCACTGTATAATCATAAGGGATTTGATTTAGGTCATACCTGAATGGTCTAGTGGTTTTCCCTACTTTCTTCAATTTAAGTCTGAATTTGGTAATAAGGAGTTCATGGTCTGAGCCACAGTCAGCTCCTGGTCTTGTTTTTGCTGACTGTATAGAGCTTCTCCATCTTTGGCTGCAAAGAATATTATCAATCTGATTTCGGTGTTGACCATCTGGTGATGTCCATGTGTAGAGTCTTCTCTTGTGTTGTTGGAAGAGGGTGTTTGCTATGACCAGTGCATTTTCTTGGCAAAACTCTATTAGTCTTTGCCCTGCTTCATTCCGTATTCCAAGGCCAAATTTGCCTGTTACTCCAGGTGTTTCTATCCCATGGACGAAGGAGCCTGGTAGGCTGCAGTCCATGGGGTCGCTGGGAGTTGGACATGACTGAACGACTTCACTTTCACTTTTCACTTTCATGCATTGGGGAAGGAAATGGCAACCCACTCCAGTGTTCTTGCCTGGAGAATCCCAGGGATGGGGGAGCCTGGTGGGCTGCCGTCTACGGGGTCGCACAGATTCCGGCACGACTGAAGTGACTAGCAGTAGCCAGGTGTTTCTTGACTTCCTACTTTTGCATTCCAGTCTACTTTTTGCATACATGTCAAGGCTGTATATCGTCACCCTGCTTATTTAACTTCTATGCAGAGTACATCATGAGAAACGCTGGACTGGAAGAAACACAAGCTGGAATCAAGATTGCCGGGAGAAATTATCAATAACCTCAGATATGCAGATGACACCATCTTTATGGCAGAAAGTGAAGAGGAACTAAAAAGCCTCTTGATGAAAGTGAAAGAGGAGAGTGAAAAAGTTGGTTTAAAACTCAACATTCAGAAAACGAAGATCATGGCATCCGGTCCCATCACTTCATGGGAAATAGATGGGGAAACAGTGGAAACAGTGTCAGACTTTATTTTTTTTGGCTCCAAAATCACTGCAGATTGTGACTGCAGCCATGAAATTAAAAGACGCTTACTCCTTGGAAGGACAGTTATGACCAACCTAGATAGCATATTCAAAAGCAGAGACATTACTTTGCCAACAAAGGTCTGGCTAGTCAAGGCTATCGTTTTTCCTGTGGTCATGTATGGATGTGAAAGTTGGACTGTGAAGAAGGCTGAGCACCAAAGAATTGATGCTTTTGAACTGTGGTGTTGGAGAAGACTCTTGAGAGTCCCTTGGACTGCAAGGAGATCCAACCAGTCCATTCTGAAGGAGATCAGCCCTGGGATTTCTTTGGAAGGAATGATGCTAAAGCTGAAACTCCAGTACTTTGGCCACCTCATGGGAAGAGTTGACTCATTGGAAAAGACTCTGATGCTGGGAGGGATTGGGGGCAGAAGGAGAAGGGGACAACAGAGGATGAGATGGCTGGATGGCATCACTGACTTGATGGACGTGAGTCTGAGTGAACTCCGGGAATTGGTGTTGGATAGGGAGGCCTGGTGTGCTGTGATTCACGGGGTCGTAAAGAGTTGGACACGACTGAGCGACTGAACTGAACTGAATGAGAAGTCAGTGGAAGTGACTGGGTGGGGTTTTGAGAAAGCTATTCAAAGGAGTAAACTTAGCAAGGTCTCCTTTTCAGTTTCTCCCTATTCTTCCTTCTTTGTCCCTTGGACATGAATTTGATGGGTGGAGCTCTGCCTGGAGTCATTTCTCGTGCATGAAGTGATCTTGAAGATTGATGTCATGTACCAAGGATGGCAGAGCAGATGACCAATTTCAGCTTCTGAGACCTTCTATAGTCCCCATACCAGCTTGACCTGCCTGAAGACAGTTTATCATGTAAGAGGAAAATAAGTCCCTATCTTATATGCGTGCCTGCATGCTCAATTGTGTTCTACTTTTTGCAACCCTATGGATTGTAGCCAGCCAAGCTCCTATGTCTATAGGATTTTCCAGAAAGAATACTGGGAGTATATTGCCATTCCCTCCTCCAGGGGATCTTCCTGACCCAGGGATTGAACACAAGTCTCCTGTGTCTCCTGCACTGGCAAGCAGACTCTTTACCACTGAGCCACCTGGGAATACATCTTACATAGGCCATTGCTGTTTTGAATCTCTTACCAGGGACTGGACAAAACTCTTCATTGGTATAACTCTGAAAGCACTCTCATAATTCAATTTTTCTCCACTAAATAGTTCTCAAGTCATCCATTCATTTATTCACTCAAGCACTCTCTGATTGAAAATAACCCCATATTCTAGAATCAGATGAGATTTATGTAGGTATAAATGTGAGCATATGTGTGCTCAGTTGTGTCCACTCTTAGCGACCCTATGGACTTTAGCCCATCAGGCTTCTATGTCCATGGGATTCTCCAGGCAAGAATACTGCAGTGGATTGCCATTTTTCTCCTTCAGGGGATCTTCCTGACCCAGGGATCGAATTTGCATCTCCTGCATCTTCCGAATTGCAGGCGGATTCTTTACCACTGAACCAACTGGGAATACACCATGTGGATATAAAAGGGCATTGTAAATACCAAAGCATTAAACATACATTAGATTGTGTTGTTAAATATTTTATTTAATATTGTGATTTGTTGTTGCTCAATTAAGGAGATTCTAGTGTATAGCAATTTGGAGACTGCTGCACACTAATTCTAGTGTGTAGCAATTTGCTAGAGGGAAATTCCCATTGTTAAGTGATGGGAAACGCCCATTAAGTGGTGTGAAATTTAGTGCTATTTCATGTTGTAAAAAGAAGCAATTCAGTAGCTCGGTCGTGTCCAACTCTTTGTAACCCCATGAACTGCAGCACGCCAGGCTTCCCTGTCCATCACCAACTCCCAGAACTTGCTCAAACTCATGTCCGTCAATTCACTGATGCCATCCAACCATTTCATCTTCTGCCGTCCCCTTCTCTTCCTGCCTTTAATCTTTCCCAGCATCAGGGTCTTTTCCAATGAGTCAGTTCTTCCCATCAGGTGGCCAAAGTATCAGAGCTTCAGCTTCAGCATCAGTCCTTCCAATAAATATTCAGGACTGATTTCCTTTAGGATTACTGGTTTGATCTCCTTGCAGTCCAAGAGACTCTCAAGAATCTTCTCCAACACCACAGTTCACAAGCATCAATTCTTCAGTGCTCAGCTTTTTTTATGGTCCAGTTCTCACATCCATATATGACTACTGGAAAAACCATAGCTTTGACTAGATGGACTTCTGTTGGCAAAGTAATGTCTCTGCTTTTTAATATGCTGTCTAGGTTGGTCATAGCTTTGCTTCCAAGGAGCAAGCGTCTTTTAATTTCATGGCTGCAGTCACCATCTGGAGTGATTTTGGAGCCCAAGAAAATAAAGTCTGTCACTGTTTCCGTTGTTTCCCCATCTATTTGCCATGAAGTGATGGGACCAGATGCCATGATTTTCATTTTTTGAATGTTCAGTTTTAAGCCAACTCTTTCACGCTCCTCTTTCACTTTCATCAAGAGGCTCTTAAGTTCCTCTTCGCTTTCTTCTATAAGAGTGGTGTCACCTGCATATCTGAGGTTATTGATATTTCTCCTGGAAATCTTGATTCCAGCTTGTGGTTCATCCAGCCCAGCATTTTGCATGATGTACTCTGCATGTAAGTTAAATATACAGCCTTGACATATTCCTTTTCCTATTTGGAACCAGTCTGTTGTTCCATGCCAGTTATAAGTGTTGCTTCTTGACCTGCATACAGATTTCTCAGGAGGCAGGTAAGGTAGTCTAGTATTCCCACCTCTTAAATAATTTTCCAGTTTGTTGCGATCCACACAGTCAAAGGATTTGGCATAGTCAATAAAACAGAAGTAGATGTTTTTCTGGAATTCTCTTGCTTTTTCTATGATCCAATGGATGTTGGCAATTTGATCTCTTACAGTCCATGGAATTCTCCAGGCCAGAATACTGGAGCGGGTAGCCTTTCCCTTCTCCAGGGGATTTTCCCAACCCAGGAATCAAACCCAGGACTCCTGCATTGCAGGCAGATTCTTTACCAACTGAGCCACCAGGGAAGCCCATAAAAAAAGCAAGGGGAAACTTAATGCAAGTGCTTCTCCCACCTTAAATTGCACAAGAAATACTTGAGAATCTTATTAAAATGCTGATTTAGACTCCGAAGGGCTTGGGGTGAGGCATGAGATTCTGCATTTCTCATAAGCTCCTGATGAGGCCACTTACTGCCCTGGACCTTTGAATAGCAGCGACCTGGGAGATCTTTCGGAGAAGGCAATGGCACCCCACTCCAGTACTCTTGCCTGGAAAATCCCATGGATGGAGGAGCCTGGTGGGCTGCAGTCTATGGGGTCGCTAGAGTCAGACACGACTGAGCAACTTCACATTCACTTTTCACTTTCACGCTTTGGAGAAGAAAATGGCAACCCACTCCAGGTTCTTGCCTGGAGAATCCCAGGGACGGGAGGCCTGGTGGCCTGCCGTCTATGGGGTCGCACAGAGTTGGACACGACTGAAGCGACTTAGCAGCAGCAGCAGGGAGATCGTTGGGCTTCCCAGGTGGCACTAATGGTAAAAAAAAAAAAAAAAAAAAAAAAAACCTGGGTGCCAATGCGGGAGATGCAAGAAACATGGGTTTGATTCCTGGGTTGGGAAGATACCCTGGAGGAGGGCGTGGTAACCCACTCCAGTGTTCTTGCCTGGAGAATCCCATGGACATAGTCTCACAAAGAGTCGGACACGACAGAAGCAACTTAGCACACACGCAGATCTTTCTCTGTGCTAGGGAAAGAAATGATGAGAGAGGAGAAAGGAAAGATGAGAGCAGAGAGGAGAGCATTTCAGAAAATGGGGAACAGGTTCTTTCAGAGGCTTTATTTTCAAGCAGATTGGTAACTTAATAAAAGATAGAAACTATGCAGACCTTATTTCACTGAAGTCTTAAAACCATGTATAAAAGGAATTCTAATTCTTAATTTGCAGTTAAGAAAGCAGGAAGCTCAGAGAAGTTAAGGGATGTGATCAAAGCCACACAGCAGGTAGTGGCAGGGATGGGATTGCCAGAGAGGTTTTTCAGAGGCCAGAGCCCAGGTTTCTTTCCAGGCCCTGTGCTAAAATTCCAGGGTGGGGGAGCGGGTTTCTTCCTTTTGCTAAATTCTTTCTCCTCACCCAGAGAAGAGGAGAGGAGGACACTGCTGCCCTAGGGAACCAGTCCCCCAGTATTTGTACATTTGGCTTGGCTCTAATCTATCTGAAAGGCTTTTTTGGCAGCTAAGCTGTGTATTTTTTGAATACTGGGGTCTTGGTAGTGGGAAGAGGGGTGGGGTGAGGGTCCGGTAGGATGTTTGTAAGTTTCCACTTCATAAGCCTGGTCTCCTTTCTGGAGGCTGCCATGGTCCAGAGCAGCAGGAATAAGTCCTGGGAGGAGGAGGAGGAGGCCACAGAGGTGAGAGCAAACCCTCCTCTGGTTCTGACCCGTGGGACCCTTGATTTCTTCCTGGGTACCTTTGAGGGATGAATAAACCTGACAACTTAGCCGAGCAATCAGCAAGCCAGCAAATGCCAGGCCCCAGTGAGGAGCTTTGTGTCCTCCCAAGAGAGGAGATAAATGGGCAGTTTGTGTCCCCATAAAGGTCCCACCATGCAGTGTGGAACTCCTGTCATAGGCTCCCCCTCACACTGCTGTCCCCCAGGACTTGGGTATAAATCCCAGCCACTTCCTTCTCCAGTTTCCCACAGCGACTAGCCTTTGTCTAATTTCACCACCGTGGGGGGCTGGGGAGGGTTTCCTGCACAATAAATCTTTCACCAGCACAGTGGTTTTATCGTTAGAGAGGACAATGCTAAAAGAAGAGTGGGACTTCCCTGGTGGTGCAGTGGATAAGAATCTGTGTGCCAGTGCTGGAGACGCAGGTTCAATCCCCGGTCGGGAAAGATTTCCACATGCCAAGAAGCAACTAAGCCCATGTGCAGAAACTACTGAAGCCCAATGCCCTAGCCTGTGCTCCGCAACAAGAGAAGCCACCACAGAGAGAAGCCCAAGCACCACAATGAAGCATAATAGCCCTTGCTTGCTGTAACTAGAGGAAGCCTGCACAAAGCAATGAAGACCCAACACAGCCAAATAAATGAATAAAATTGAAAAAAAAAAAAAAAGAAGAAGAGCGGATGTAAGTGGCTAATGTATGATGAAAAGGAAGGCCTCAAGGTGACAAGAAAAGGATAAGCCTGGGATGACAGAGCAGAGTTGAGGAGGGGTGGATGGAGAGTCATGGAGGCATGCCAGGAACGTCCACCTAAGGTCTGATTGCAGAAGAGTGTGGAAGAGCTTCCAGTGAGAAGAAAAACCAGGACATATAGTGTGGGTTCCTCTCCTCTTGAAGACAAGCAGTTGTCTGCCTGGACATTAGCTCCACAGATGTGCCAAGGACGTTGGATGCACTGCTGTCAGGTCTGGAATCCAGCCTTCTGGATGCAGAGGGGACAGTCTTCTCATTGAAGGACACCCAGAGGCACCCTAGTGCGGAGTGTCTGAAGGGGAAGCATCTACTCTTGCTGAGCTCAAACCATCCTCCATTATTCCTTTAGGGATGTTTCCTCCTTCCAGGCTCCCTGTCAATGCTCATTTCTGAGACAGCATCAGCATCTCCAGAGCAGTGAAGGTCTGTTAGGCTGCAACACTGAGCGGCAGTGGAGACCCAGATTACCCTCACTCTGGCTGGTCTAGTCCTAGAAACAGAGGAAGGCCAGGAAAACCCTCCCCGGAGCCCCTGGCCTCTGCTGTCTCCTGGTCACCACCACCTTTGGGGCCAGGCTACTCAACATGGTTGACAATGCTTGCTGCCTCCACTTTCTTGGTTCTCATTCTTCCAGCACTCTACAGTGTAGCTTCTGTCCCACCCTACCCCACCCCACTGCAACTGCTCCTACCAATGGCATCAGCAATCTGGGGCCAAATCCAGGGGCCACTTCCCAGTTCTTAGTTTTTCTTTGACTTCTCATTTACTTGATTACAATCATTTCTGCTTGAGAAATCTCAGCTCTAGGGCTTCCTAATTAGGGATCCATGAGTCCCTAGATTGTCTTTAGGAAGAAACAATGTGCAGTCCATACAATTTTTACACAAAGTTTGTACACAACTGCATTTTTCTAGGGAGGATGGCCCAGGGCATTCATTGAATTCTCAAAAATGATCAACGATCTGCCAAAATGTTAAGAACCAGTGGCCTTGAAATCTGTAGTGGTTAGAACTAGGTTCTGCCGGGAGTGATCCAAGATAGCAAAGATCAATTTGATCTTCTTGCAAACAGAGTCAGTCATCAGAGTTGGAGGAGTGACTCTTCCTAGCTCTGCCAACACCAGGTGTAATAGTCCAAGGTGGTGCTCCAAACAGCATGTTGGAGGGAGGGACAAAGAACATCATAAAGGACATGCATCTGCTATCTCTCAAAGAGTCCCAGGAGCTACTGTATGATCCTTTCACTTTTGTATTATTGGCCCAAACTTAATTACATGAGTCATATTTATCTGTAGAGAGGCTGGGAAATGTTATTCTGAGCAGTCTCTTGCCATGGATGAAGGGGAGAAAAGATATTGAGGGGCAGATATCAGCCCCTGTCAGAGCTTCTGTGACATCACCAGTGGTTGATACTGTGGACTGATTCACACATCAAAGCTGGGAAGCCACACTGCCTAGACTCCCTTAAAGCTGGCATTCCAAATGTGATTTAGGAATTGCCAATTAAATGGACTTGCACAAGACTTGAATCTGGAACCAAGCTAAGGGGGGAGAAGGAGCCAGTGAGGTATCAATTTTGCAGAAGTGGATGATACAAACTTGTTTCATGATCACCATCTTCCTGGGTCAGCAGCTTCCTGTCATGGCTTATTTCTTGATCTTGAAGACAGAGGCATGGTGATCCTGAGGGCTTACAGTCATCTCTGGAAGCTCCATTTAAGTCTACTCTTCCAGGCCCTCCACCAGCAATATTGTGAGCTGAAGCATCTCAAATTTCAATGTTCATATTGGCCTGAGGGTCCAGCTAAAGGGTAGAGTCTGATTCAGTAGATTTGGAGTGAGATCTCAGATTCTGCATTCCTAACAAGCTCCTACGTAATGTCTGATGGTTAGGATGAATTTTTTTTTTTTTTGGCTGCAGGATTTTTAACTCCTGACTAGGGACTGAAACCAGGCCCTCAGCAGTGAAAGCGAGGAATCCTAACCACTGGACTGCCAGGGAACTAGGATGGACTTTTAGTAGCTCAGTCCGAACGTGTCTTCTGATAACCTACATCTAATCATAAATTCCTTTCTTCTTTGTCTGCTGAATGATGGTTTCTGATTCTCCTAATTCTGTGGCTGATTCTTCCTTGTCTCTTTTAGGGGGTTTACTTGCTGTGTTATTGATATTTCTCCCGGCAATCTTGATTCCAGTTTGTGTTTCTTGCAGTCCAGCGTTTCTCATGAGGTACTCTGCATAGAAGTTAAACAAACAGGGTGACAATATACAGCCTTGACGAACTCCTTTTCCTATTTGGAACCAGTCTGTTGTTCCATGTCCAGTTCTAACTGTTGCTTCCTGACCTGCATACAAATTTCTCAAGAGGCAGCTCAGGTGGTCTGGTATTCCCATCTCTTTCAGAATTTCCCACAGTTTATTGTGATCCACACAGTCAAAGGCTTTGGCATAGTCAATAAAGCAGAAATAGATGTTTTTCTGGAACTCTCTTGCCAACAAAGGTTCGTCTAGTCAAGGCTATGGTTTTTCCTGTGGTCATGTATGGATGTGAGAGTTGGACTGTGAAGAAGGCTGAGCACTGAAGAATTGATGCTTTTGAACTGTGGTGTTGGAGAAGACTCTTGAGAGTCCCTTGGACTGCAAGGAGATCCAACCAGTCCATTCTGAAGGAGATCAGCCCTGGATTTCTTTGGAAGGAATGATGCTAAAGCTGAAACTCCAGTACTTTGGCCACCTCATGTGAAGAGTTGACTCATTGGAAAAGACTCTGATGCTGGGAGGGATTGGGGGCAGGAGGAGAAGGGGACAACAGAGGATGAGATGGCTGGATGGCATCACTGACTCGATGGATGTGAGTCTGAGTGAACTCCAGGAGTTGGTGATGGACAGGGAGGCCTGGCATGCTGCGATTCATGGGGTCGCAAAGAGTTGGACACGACTGAGCGACTGATCTGATCTGATCTGATCTTGCTGTGTTTGTCCCTTTATATTGGTGTTTCCCAAGACTCTGGCTTAGAGGGCATCCTACAAACTCCTCCTGCATGATCCCCTTCATTCTCCAGACTTCAATGAATATCTGTATATTTCTCAAATCTTTATTTCCAATTTGTACTCTCCCCTGAGTCCAGATTCCAGTACCCACAGCTTACCAAAATTGAGTTCTACAGACAAATAGGACACAAAAGAAAGCCTTTATGCTCAAATAAGTTTGGGAAATACTGGGTTAAATAAAATGAAATTGACTATTTTGCTGAGGTGCTCCTAGAACAGTTAATGTGCTAAAAGGCATTGCAAACATATAAGAGGAGGTATGGCAACCCACTCCAGTGTTCTTGCCTGGAGAATCCCAGGGACGGGGGAGCCTGGTAGGCTGCCGTCTATGGGGTCACACAGAGTCAGACACGACTGAAGCAACTTAGCAGCAGCAGCATGTAATACTCTGTATTTCTTAAACTTATTTGATGTCTGTATAGGACATAACCAGTACATTTCCTCAGATTCTCCCAGTCCTGCCTGAGCCCTGAACACCTGACTTTTGCTTTTCCCTAACTATTTTACTGTAGCCAATAGTGTAGTTCTGTGGCCAACCAACCGCTCCTCCTTGCGTCTTGCATTATTTTCCATCCCACCCCTCTTCCCTTTTATATCATTCTTGAGGCTTTGGGTTTGCGCCTTCATAAAAAAGCCTGAGCATATAATCTTTGCCTCAAGTTCTGTTTTCTAGGGAACTTGGGCCAGTACAACCTGCAACAGAGCCCCACCCTTTTCCTTAGAATATTAATATCTCCCAGAACTTGGGTTCCTAGAACATACTTTGGAAATTCAAGTTGGTTATCTTTCCCTGTATATCTGCAGGCCCCTGAGATTCAGCATGTCCTAGTCTGAATCAGTCTGTTTTCCTTTATATCTGTTTCTCGTCTGGTCTTTTCTGTCTTAGTGACTGCACCACATTTGCCCACCATGCGAGTAACCTGGGTGTTGTTCTTGAGTTCTTTTCCTCTTCCATCCAATCTGTTCACCCTCTCTTGCTTCCTCCTTTCTTCTTCTCATCTGGCTAATGAATGATTATTTGTCCTTTTAAAAAATTATTCATTTATTTATTTTTGGCTGTGCTGGGTCTTCATTTCTGTGTACAGGCTTTCTCTAGTTGCAGAGATCGGGGGCTACTCTTCAATTGCAGTGTGCCAGCTCCTCATTGCAGTGGCTTCTCTTGTTGTAGAGCACAAACCATAGAGGGTGAGGGCTTCAGTAGTTGTAGAGCTTAGTTTCCCCAAGGCATGTGGAATCTTCCGAAACCAGGGATGGAAACCTTGCATAACCATTGGACCACCAGGAAGTCCAACAATTACTCCTTGTTCTTAAAGAGACAGTGTAGGTACCATCTTCTTACCCTGTCTCCTCAGACTGGTGGGGTCTGGGTGTTCTCAGAAGTTCTCAGAAGCCTCTGAAATTGTCTCTCTTACAGCACTTATCACACTGTATGGTAATTGATCTTTAAAAAATGAATCTGTCTCCGCCCACCACCATCTTTGGTATCTTATTCAATTCTTAATCCTTAGCACCTAGGATAGAGAATTTACTGACTTACTGATAGACGGGAGTGGGTGAGGACTTCCCCGGTGGCTCAGCAGTAAAGAATCTGCCTGCAATGCAGGATTTGTGGGTTTGATCCCTGAGCTGGGAAGATCCCCTGGAGGGCACAGCAACCCACTCCAGTATTCTTGCTTGGAGAATCCCAAGGACAGAGGAGTCTGGCAGGCCACAGTTCATAGGGTTGCAAAGAGTTGGACACAACTGAAGCAACTTAGCACACACACACATGCGTGGGAGTGGATGAGGCAGGAGGGAGAAAGAGAACTCCAATTTGTAAGCCTTCCAAAGGAAGAAAAATAATTTCCCCTCTACCTTTCTGAGTTCTTTGCTTAGATCTCTGCAGTAAAACACAGATTAACAAGAGAAAAGCAAAGAGAAGTCTACTAACATGTATACCTTGTGCATATATGGGCGATGTCCAAGGGAAAATTAGTAACTCTCTGAGTTGGCTTAGAATTCAGGATTAAATACCATCTTAGTAGAGAAAGAAGAGTGAGGATGTTAGGACTCTCTGCTGCTGCTGCTGCTGCTAAGTGGCTCAGTCGTGTCAGACTCTTAGTGACCCCATGGACTGCAGCCTACCAGGCTCCTCCATCCATGGGATTTTCCAAGCAAGAGTACTGGAATGGGGTGCCATTGTCTTCTCCATTTAGGACTCTCAGGGAAGAGAAAATGATTTTTAGGAAAGATGAATGGGTTCTTCAAAGACTAGATGGAAGATATGATAGTTTGTGACCAAGTTTGTCTGCGTGTTGTGTCAACTTCTAGCCTCTTCTCCTGTGATAAGTCAATCTCCCTGGGTTAATGATGCCTCTAGGGAGGATATTTATGATAAATGAGTTCCTTTTGGAGGATCTATCTTTAGGCAGATAAGTGGGATTCAGAGAAAGCTCTACCTGCATTTGCCACTTTTCAAGTGCCTACAGCTCCAAACAGTTAGTACACCAAAGCAGCATATTTTGGAATGGCATGTCTTGAACTCCTGGAGAAGGCAATGGCACCCCACTCCGGTACTGTTGCCCAGAAAATCCCATGGACGGAGGAGCCTGGTAGGCTGCAGTCCATGGGGTCGTTAAAAGTTAGACACGACTGAGTGATTTCACTTTCACTTTCCACTTTCATGCATTGGAGAAGGAAATGGCAACCCACTCCAGTGTTCTTGCCTGGAGAATCCCATGGACGGAGAAGCCTGGTAGGCTGCAGTCCATGGGGTCGCACAGAGTCGGACACGACTGAAGTGGCTTGGCAGCAGTCTTGAACTCCTGCAGTCATCTATTGAGGTGGCATATTCTGCTACCCTCATGACCCACCTTTGAAAATTCCCCAAGTTTCATGGTCTAGAAGCTGAGTTGGTAGATCTCACTGAACCAGTCTCTTAATCTTGAGAATAGGTCAGTGAAACAATTGTGTCTCATTCCAGGAAGTGATATTGCAGGTGGGATCCTACCAAAGTTAGAATGTATATGGTACAAGTAAGCAGGCATTTGATAAGAGGCATTTCTTTGGAACCAAAACAAATAATGGTTGGAACACACTGTAAGTCAGTTTCTGAGTCCAGAGGGCAGTCTTGAGAAGATTTCTATATATTGGGCTGGAAGCACCTTTTGAAGTTTAATATTAATATTTTTGATGATGTCATTGGGTGTTCTGGTGAACTTTCTGAGCGACCTAGACAGCAACAGACATGAAGGTTGTCCATACATGATCTGTTGTGATGATTTCTCTGAGGTTTATATCAAGTCATCCAGCTTCAGCTTCCAGGGTTTTGGGAAAAGGGCAGGTTTGTTTTTAGGACTTTCAGAGGGGTGAAAGAAAATTGCAAGCATTAGTTTGGAGAATTTTAGTCAGATATTAGAGAAAACTAGAATTTAAGATCCAGTCCAGTTTGCTAGAACCTCATATCCACAAAGATGTGTTATAATTTTCTACTGAAATAATCTTTTGCTGTACAATCACTCCCATTTCTAGAAAATATAATCACAGAAAAGCAAATTTGTTCACAAAACAAGTTTGGGCTCACAAAACTTGACCTGATTATTTACATAAGAGCAGCAAGAATAACAATTGACCACGTAGATGCTTTTAAAATCTGCTTTGTTGGAACTTTCATAAGGAATCTCAGATTGGACTTTTAAAAGACTTTCAAGGCTAGGAAGCCAAACCAAGAACTCATTGTCAGAGTTCACATGCATATCTATACATTTGGGTTAATTCCTCTCTGCTCAAAGTCCCCCAAAAAATCCTGGGACTGGTAGGAAGTGATCTTCCTTACTCACTTGGTAAGGCTGGAAAACCTCAAGTCAAGGAACCAGGAAGTTTCTTAGAAGGGGCTTAATAAGCATTGGCTCTGTAAAGTCAAGCTTACTTCCTTAAAGATGTCTGGTCATATCTCATTCTACATACATCATTCTCCAATTTGATATCCTAATCAAGCCTTAGTAATATAACTGTTTCCAACTCTGTCCTGTCACAAGAAGAACAGATTCTTCTCCAACTTAGGCAAATAGCTATGTTGCTGTGAAAATAAGAATACACATTAAGAGTATGAATTCTGGAGGGATCAGATAGGGAGAAAAGATAAATGCTTCAATTCTGTTTATGAAGGTATACTATACCAAACTGCAGTAAGTCATAGATAGCTTAAGAGAAAAAAGCTTTCTTTTTTTTTTTTAATTTAATTTTATTTTTTAACTTTACAATATTGTATTGGTTTTGCCATATAGAAAAACGAATCCGCCACAAGTATACATGTGTTCCCCATCCTGAACCTTCCTCCCACCTCCCTCCCCATACCATCCCTCTGGGTCGTCCCAGTGCACCAGCCCCAAGCATCCAGTATCATGCATCGAACCTGGACTGGCGACTCATTTCATGTATGATATTATACATGTTTCAATGCCATTCTCCCAAATCATCCCACCCTCTCCCTCTCCCACAAAGTCCAAAAGACTGTTCTATACATCAGTGTCTCTTTTGCTGTCTCGTATAAGGGTTATTGTTACCATCTTTCTAAATTCCATATATATGCGTTAGTATACTGTATTGGTGTTTTTCTTTCTGGCTTACTTCACTCTGTATAATAGGCTCCAGTTTCATCCACCTCATTAGAACTGACTCAAATGCATTCTTTTTAATGGCTGAGTAATACTCCATTGTGTATATGTACCACAGCTTTCTTATCCGTTCATCTGCTGATGGACATCTAGGTTGCTTCCATGTCCTGGCTATTATAAACAGTGCTGTGATGAACATTGGGGTACACATGTCTCTTTCAATTCTGGTTTCCTCGGTGTGTATGCTCAGCAGTGGGATTGCTGGGTCATAAGGCAGTTCTATTCCCAGTTTTTTAAGGAATCTCCACACTGTTCTCCATAGTGGCTGTACTAGTTTGCATTCCCACCAACAGTGTAAGAGGGTTCCCTTTTCTCCACAGCCTCTCCAGCATTTATTGCTTGTAGACTTTTGGATCGTAGCCATTCTGACTGGCGTGAAATGGTACCTCATAGTGGTTTTGATTTGCATTTCTCTGATAATGAGTGATGTTGAGCATCTTTTCATGTGTTTGTTAGCCATCTGTATGCCTTCTTTGGAGAAATGTCTATTTAGTTCTTTGGCCCATTTTTTGATTGGGTCATTTATTTTTCTGGAATTGAGCTGTAGGAGTTGCTTGTATATTTTTGAGATTAGTTGTTTGTCAGTTGCTTCATTTGCTATTATTTTTCTCCCATTCTGAAGTCTGTCTTTTCACCTTGCTTATAGTTTCCTTTGTTGTGCAGAAGCTTTTAAGTTTAATTAGGTCCATTTGTTTATTTTTGCTTTTATTTCCAATATTCTGGGAGGTGGGTCATAGAGGCTCCTGCTGTGATGTATGTCGGAGAGTGTTTTACCTAAGTTCTCCTCTAGGAGTTTTATAGTTTCTGGTCTTACGTTTAGATCTTTAATCCATTTTGAGTTTATTTTTGTGTATGGTGTTAGAAAGTGTTCTAGTTTCATTCTTTTGCAAGTGGTTGACCAGTTTTCCCAGCACCACTTGTTAAAGAGATTGTCTTTAATCCATTGTATACTCCTGCCTCCTTCAAAGATAAGGCGTCCATATGTGCGTGGATTAAAAGCTTTCTTAAATCTAGAAAACAAAGCATGAAAGAACTAGCAAAATTTCAAACAAAAAGTAATACAAACTGTAGGTGTGCTCATCAGTTTATTCAGTTCCGTATGATTAAATCTTATTTTGCTTGATCTTGAGCTACCAGTTTTATGAATCATTCTGTTTTTCCATTACAGCTTTGGAAATTCTTACCCAGTTTAATGATATGATCTTAAAGTTATTGGAAACTGATATCTTATCAGATATCAGAGTCCTTTCCATGAATCTGAAGACAAAGAGTTTTTGCATCATAGGTACTTGCAAAAGCCTTCAGGAAACAGCAGAGTAAAACAATAACTGTCTGTGACTGACAAAACGACCATGGTTAAAAACTTGATGAAAGTTCATTTAAGCACAACTGACAAGGAAATTTGGTTATTTCTGTGTTGTACAACAGTTTAGGATAATAACTAGAATTATGACTGATAACATTGTATGAGGATGTATCAGATTCTAGGAATTTCATATACTTTCTGGAACACACACTAATAATATACATCCTTACAAATATAACAGGAAGGTTAAACGTTACTTCCTTAAAAAAAGAGAAGAACTCTATTTTTTATTGGCATATAGCCAATTAACAATGTTGTGAGTTTCAGATGAACAGTAAAAGGATACATATACACGTATCCTGCTGCTGCTGCTAAGTCACTTCAGTCATGTCCGACTCTGTGCAACCCCATAGACGGCAGCCCACCAGGCTCCCCCGTCCCTGGGATTCTCCAGGCAAGAACACTGGAGTGGGTTGCCATTTCCTTCTCCAATGCATGTGTTCATTCTAAGTCGTTTCAGTTGTGTCTGACTGTATGACCTTATGGACAGCACCCCACTAGGCTCTTCTGACCATGGGATTCTCCAGGCAAGAATACTAGAGTGGGTTGCCATTTCCTTCTCCATTCTCCCCCAAATTCCCCTCCCATCTAGACTGCCACATAACGCTGAGCAGAGAGCTTCTAGGTGCTATACTATACAATAGGTCCTTGTTGGTTATCTATTTTAAATATAGCAGTGTGTACATGTCCATCCCAGACTCCCTAGCTATCCCTTCACCCCATCTTCCCCCCCAGCCATCATAAGTTCATTATCTAAGACTGTGAGTCTCTTTCAGAGTTAAACATTACTTTTTACTTGACAATATTTCCCATGTAAATTAACATAGGGCATAAGCCTAATTAGCTTAACATCTCCTTTTTATAAGGAGAGAGAACAATCTTTTGAAAAGTTCCAGCCCCAGCCCTTTAGTTGTTAAGTCACTCAGTCGTGCCTGACTCTTTGTAACCCCACAGACTGCAGAACGCCAGGCTTCTCTGTCCTTCACTATCTCTCAGAGTTTGCTTAAACTCATGTTCATTGAGTTGGTGATGCCATCCTACCAGCTCACCCTCTGTTGTCCCCTTCTCCTCCTGCCTTTAATCTTTCCCAGCATCAGGGTCTTTTCTAATGACTTGGCTCTTCACACCTGGTGGACAAAGTATTGGAGCTTCAGCTTCACCACCTGTCCTTCCAATGAATATTCAGGGCTGATTTCCTTTAGGATTGATTGGTTTGATTTCCTTGCAGTCCAAGGAACTCTCAAGAGTCTTCTCTAGCATCACAGTTCAAAGGCATTGATTCTTTGGCACTCAGCCTTTTTTATTGTCCTGCTCTCACATCTGTACATGTACTACAGGAAAAACCATAGCTTTGACTATATGGACCTTTGTTGGCAAAGTAATGTCTGTGCTTTTCAATACATTGACTAGGTCTGTCATAGCTTTTCTTCTAAGGAGTAAGCATCTTTTAATTTCATAGTAGCAGTTACTGTCCGTAGTGATTTTGGAGCCCAAGAAAATTAAGTCACTGTTTCCATCGTTTCTCCATCTACTTGCAATGGAGTGATGGAACCCGATGCCATGATCTTAGTTTTTTGAATGTTGAGTTTTAAGCCAGCTTTTTTACTTTCTTCTTTCACCTTCATCAAGAGGCTCTTTAATTCCTCTTCACTTTCTGCCATTAGGGTGGTGTCATTTGTGTATCTGAAGTTACTGCTATTTCTCCCTGCAATCTTGATTCTAGATTGTGCTTCACCCAGTCCAGCATTTCACATGATGTACTCTGCATATAAGTTAAATAATCAGGGGCCCTCTGGGAAATCCCAAAGTTAGTTCAAGGTCAAAAAGACTTCATTTAGAATTTGATTTTTGGTAAGTTTTCCAAACTTTTTAAGAGATTAAAAAGAGGCAGCAAGAATACACAGAGAAACTGTACAAAAATGACCCAGATAATCATGATGGTGTGGTCACTCACCTAGAGCCAGACATCCTGTAATCTGAAGTCAAGTGGGTCTTAGAAAGCATTACTACAAACAAGGCTAGTGCACTGGAAAAGGTCAGTTTTCATTCCAATCCCAAAGAAGGACAGTGCCAAAGAACGTACAAGCTACTATACAGTTGCACTCATTTCACTGGCTAGTAATATTATGCTCAAAATCCTTCAAGCTAGACTTCAGCAGCATGTGAACCGAGAACTTCCAGATGTGCAGGCTGAGTTTAGAAAAGGGAGAGGAACCAGAGATCAAATTGCCAACATCTGTTGGATCATAGAGAAAGCAAGGGAATTTCTGAAAAACATCTAATTACGCATCATTGACTAACTAAAGCATTTGATTGTGTGGATCACAACAAACTGTGGGAAATTCTTAACGAGATGGGACTACCAGGCCACCTTACCTGCCTCTGAGAAACCTGTATGTAGGTCAAGAAGCAACAGTTAGATGGAACAACAGACTGGTTCCAAATTGGAAAAGGAGTATTTCCCAATACAAGGCTGCATTTTAACTTATATGCAGAGTACATCATGCAAAATGCTGGGCTGGATGAATCACAAGCTAGAATCAATATTGCTGGGAGAAATATCAACAACCTCAGATATGCAGATGATACCATTCTAATGGCAGAAAACGAAGAAGAACTAAAGAGCCTCTTGATGAAGGTGAAAGAGGAGAGTGAAAAAGCTAACTTAAAACTCAAAATTTAAAAAACTAAGATCATGGCATCCAGTTTCATCACTTCATGGCAAATAGATGGGGAAAAAGTCAAAACAGTGACATATTTTATTTCCTTGGGCTTCAAAATCACTGCATATGGTGACAGCAGCCATGAAATTAAAAGACACTTGCTCCTTGGAAGGAGAGCTATGACCAACCTGGACAGCATATTAAAAAGCAAAGACCTCACTTTAATGACGAAAGTCTGTATAGTCAAAGCTATGGTTTTTCCAGGAGTCATATATAGATGTGAGAGTTGGACCATAAAGAAGGCTGAGCACTGAAGAACTGATAACTTTGAATTGTGGAGAAGACTCTTGGGTCCCCTGGACTGCAAGGAGATCAAAGCAGTCAATCCTAAAGGAAATCTACACTAAATATTCATTGAAAGGATTGGTGCTGAAGTTGAAGTTCCAATACTTTGGGTTTGAAGAGCTGACTCATTGGAAAAGACCCTGATGGTGGGAAAGATTGAAGGCAAAAGAAGAATTGGGCAGCAGAAAATGAGATGGTTAGATAGCATTACCAACTTAGTGGACATGAATTTGAGCCAACTCTGGGAGACAGTGAAGGACAGGGAAGCCTGATGTGCTGAAGTTCAAGGGTTGCAAAAAGTCAGACACAACTTAGTGACTGAATTACAAAAATAAGTTTTTCAAATATATCAAAAGATTTCAGAACACTTGGTTAAACAGTAGCATAGGTCACTGTGAAATAACACTTAGTTATCCATTTAACCAAAATGACAAAGCTCTCAAAGGCAAATATGGAAATTACATAGTAGTAAAAAGAAATTTAGCTCTTTCAACATAGAAGATTTGCTTTTCTTTTCCTTTTACTTGTGTTGAGGCATAGCTGATTTACAATATTATGTAAATTTCATGTGTAAAACATAGTAATTCACAA
The DNA here is from genome assembly GCF_002263795.3 of Bos taurus. Taxonomy (NCBI): domain Eukaryota; kingdom Metazoa; phylum Chordata; class Mammalia; order Artiodactyla; family Bovidae; genus Bos; species Bos taurus. The sequence continues at coordinate 74,949,471 of NC_037335.1, read as the reverse complement.
ATTTTAAAGGTTATACTCCATTTACAATTATTTTAAAATATTGGCCATATTTCCTATGCTATACGATGTATCGTTGTAACATTTTACATATAGTAGTTTGTACCTCTTAACCCTCTACCCCTATCATGTTCTGTCCCCCTTTCCCTAACCCCACTGGTTTGGTCTCTAATGTGTGAGCCTGTTTCTTTTTTTGTTGTATTCAGTAGTTTATTTTTTAGATTCCACAAATAAGTGATAACACAGTAACTGGAGAAGACTTATTTCCTTAAGTAATCAAAGATCTGATAAAACAACATGAATCATAAGAAATTATTTCCTTAACAATGTTCACACATAATTACAGCAGTGTTAATTATATTGATTATGTTGTGCATTACATCTCTAGTATTTGTTTCTCTTATAATTGGAAGTTTATACCTTCTGATTGAAAGTGAAGTAGCTCAGTTGTGTCCGACTCTTTGCAATCCCGTGGACTGTAGCCTACCAGGCTCCTCCCTCCATGGGATTCTCCAGGCAAGAATACTGGAGTGGGTTGCCATTTCCATCTCCAGGGGATCTTCCCAAACCAGGGATCGAAACTGGGTCTCCCGCATTGCAGGCAGACACTTTAACCTCTGAGCCACCAGGGAAGCATACCTTCTGATTACTTTCCTCCAATTCCACCTCTCCCCTTTGTCCTTTATTCTTGTCTTTCTCATTCTGGAACAACCAGCTATTCTATTTTAGGACAAAATCACTCTCATTTTTTTCTTAACAAAAATATGTCTCCATACCTCATACTTTTTATTACTTAAAATCATACCCTACATGCCTTGTATACTTGGCATAGTTTTTTTCCTACTGCTTTTAATAATATGCATTAGAATTTTTAACTCTTAGAGACCTTAATTTCTAGTAAAAACTAAGAAAAGCAATTGGAACTGTCACACCAACACTCTAGAGGTGGCGAACTTGTGACTATGTCATTTCATAATATCCAGAATCATAGGCTTCCACGTTGTACACTTTTTAATGGAGCAAAAGGATGCTTACTACTAGAACCAATTTTTTTTCTCTCTATAATTAGAGACCAAAAGTGAGCCAAATTAGACTTTCTTGTTTTCTATCTGTAAAAATCAAGCATTTTATTTATATAGCAAGAAAGCACTCATTTATTCTCTATTTCAATAGCATACTTGAGATTTAAAATCATGTTTGGCAGTGTACTGCAGGATGCTATAAAAGACTTCATCCATATTGCTTTGGATTTCTTGACATCTTGTTGTATGTTTTCCATCATCCATTGCAACAGTTAGTTCAGCTTCCTTAACCTGAACCGGACACTTTAAGGATGTAAAAGCTACACTTATGTTTAGCAAAGTTTCAGAATATTATTTAGAAATTATCTAGATATTCAGTGGACATTTCAAGGGACCAAAAAGATTTTGGAAACTATTATAAACTACTTTATATTTTATAAAACATAATTGTTGAAAAGTTCATTTATAATTTATTTTTAAAAATTTATTTATTTAAAAAATTTTTGGCTGTGCTGGGTCTTTGTTGCTGCATGATGGCTTTCTCTAGTTTCAATGAGCAGGGTCTACTCTTCGGTGTGTTGTGCCAGGCTTCTCATTGCGGTAACTTCTGTTGTTGCGGAGCACGGGCGCTAGGTGCCTGGGCTTCAGAAGTTACAGCACATGGGCTTAGTAGCTGGGGCTTCTGGGCTGTAGAGCGTGGGCTCAGTGGTTGTGGTGCATGGTCTTAGTTGCTCCGAGGCATGTGGAATCTTTCCAGGCCAGGGATCAAACCTGTGTCCCCTGCACTGGCAAGCAGATTCTTATCTACTGTACCAAGGAAGTCTGAAAAGTTCATTTATAAACTTTATTTCATCTACATTTAGTTAATTCCTTTGTTCTTAACAATTATGTTTGGATAAGTGGTGACAATTTCATGAGATATTATACAAGTTAAATTATTTTAAATTATGTTTCTTCCTGACTAGTAAACCCAGGTAGAACTAAAGTTGTATATATGTATAATATCTGATACTAACAACCCTAAAGACATTCCTATTTTTGTTTCACTAAACCAGTGATATTCTTATTTGCCAAAGATTACCTGTCACGTGAGCTTGAAAAACATTGGGGTTAGTTTCTATATTTCTCTGAGAGAATACTTAATTTATATAAGTATTTATTTTCCTTTAAGCCAATTAAATACAGGTCTTTTACAAATTGGGGCTGCCCTGGTGGCTCAGTGGTAAAGAATCTGCCTGCCAATGCAGGAGATGTGGGTTTGATCCCTGGGTTGGGAAGATACCCTGCAGGAGGACATGGCGATTCACTCCAGTATTCTTGCCTGGGAAATCCCAGGGACAGAGAAGCCTCATGGGCTATAGTCCATAGGGTTGCAAAGAGTGGGATGCAACTTACTGACTAAGCAGTATAGGCATACATAAACACACAGATCAGATCAGATCAGATCAGTCGCTCAGTCATGTCCGACTCTTTGCGACCGAATGAATCGCAGCACGCCAGGCCTCTCTGTCCATCACCAACTCCTGGAGTTCACTCAGACTCACATCCATCGAGTCAGTGATGCCATCCAGCCATCTCATCCTCTGTCGTCCCTTTCTCCTCCTGCCCCCAATCCCTCCCAGCATCAGAGTCTTTTCCAATGAGTCAACTCTTCACATGAGGTGGCCAAAGTACTGGAGTTTCAGCTTTAGCATCATTCCTTCCAAAGAAATCCCAGGGCTGATCTCCTTCAGAATGGACTGGTTGGATCTCCTTGCAGTCCAAGGGACTCTCAAGAGTCTTCTCCAACACCACAGTTCAAAAGCATCAATTCTTCAGTGCTCAGCCTTCTTCACAGTCCAACTCTCACATCCATACATGACCACAGGAAAAACCATAGCCTTGACTAGCCAGACCTTTGTTGGCAAAGTAACATCTCTGCTTTTGAATATGCTATCTACTACTACTACTAAGACACTTCAGTCGTGTCCGACTCTGTGCGACCCCATAGACAGCAGCCTACCAGGCTCCCCCATTCCTGGGATTCTCCAGGCAAGAACACTGGAGTGGGTTGCCATTTCCTTCACCAATGCATGAAAGTGAAGAGTGAAAGTGAAGTCGCTCAGTCGTGTCCGACTCTTAGCGACCCCATGGACTGCAGCCTACCAGGCTCCTCCATCCATGGGATTCTCCAGGCAAAAGTACTGGAGTGGGGTGCCATTGCCTTCTCCATGCTATCTAGGTTGGTCATAACTTTCCTTCCAAGGAGTAAGCGTCTTTTAATTTCATGGCTGCAGTCACCATCTGCAGTGATTTTGGAGCCCAGAATAATAAAGTCTGACACTGTTTCCACTGTTTCCCCATCTATTTCCCATGAAGTGATGGGATGCCATGATCTTCGTTTTCTGAATGTTGAGCTTTAAGCCAACTTTTCACTCTCCACTTTCACCTTCATCAAGAGGCTTTTTAGTTTCTCTTCACTTTCTGCCATAAGGGTGGTGTCATCTGCATATCTGAGGTTATCGATATTTCTCCCGGCAATCTTGATTCCAGCTTGTGTTTCTTCCAGTCCAGCGTTTCTCATGATGTATTCTGCATAGAAGTTAAATAAACAGGGTGACAATATACAGCCTTGACGTACTCCTTTTCCTATTTGGAACCAGTCTGTTGTTCCATGTCCAGTTCTAACTGTTGCTTCCTGACCTGCATACAAATTTCTCAAGAGGCAGCTCAGGTGGTCTGGTATTCCCATCTCTTTCAGAATTTCCCACAGTTTATTGTGATCCGCACAGTCAAAGGCTTTGGTATAGTCAATAAAGCAGAAATAGATGTTTTTCTGGAACTCTCTTGCTTTTTCCATGATCCAGCGGATGTTGGCAATTTGATCTCTGGTTCCTCTGTCTTTTCTAAAACGAGCTTGAACATCAGGAAGTTCACGGTTCACATATTGCTGAAGCCTGCCTTGGAGAATTTTGAGCATTACTTTACTAGCATGTGAGATGAGTGCAATTGTGCAGTAGTTTGAGCATTCTTTGGCATTGCCTTTCTTTGGGATTGGAATGCAAACTGATCTTTTCCAGTCCTGTGGCCACTGCTGAGTTTTCCAAATTTGCTGGCATATTGAGTGCAGCACTTGCACAGCATCATCTTTCAGGATTTGGAATAGCTCCACTGGAATTCTATCACCTCCACTAGCTTTGCTCGTAGTGATGCTTTCTAAGGCCCACTTGACTTCACATTCCAGGATGTCTGGCTCTAGGTCAGTGATCACACCATCGTGATTATCTGGGTCGTGAAGATCTTTTTTGTACAGTTCTTCTGTGTATTCTTGCCATCTCTTCTTAATATCTTCTGCTTCTGTTAGGTCCATACCATTTCTGTCCTTTATTGAGCCCATCTTTGCATGAAATATTCCCTTGGTATCTCTGATTTTCTTGAAGAGATCTCTAGTCTTCCCATTCTGTTGTCTTCCTCTATTTCTTTGCATTGATCACTGAAGAAGGCTGTCTTATCTCTTCTTGCTATTCTTTGGAACTCTGCATTCAGATGTTTATATCTTTCCTTTTCTCTGTTGCTTTTCGCTTCTCTTTTCACAGCTATTTGTAAGGCCTCCCCAGACAGCCATTTTGCTTTTTTGCATTTCTTTTCCATGGGGATGGTCTTGATCCCTGTCTCCTGGACAATGTTACAAACCTCATTCCATAGTTCATCAGGCACTCTATCTATCAGATCTAGGCCCTTAAATCTATTTCTCACATCCACTGTATAATCATAAGGGATTTGATTTAGGTCATACCTGAATGGTATAGTGGTTTTCCCTACTTTCTTCAATTTAAGTCTGAATTTGGCAATAAGGAGTTCATGGTCTGAGCCACAGTCAGCTCCTGGTCTTGTTTTTGCTGACTGTATAGAGCTTCTCCATCTTTGGCTGAAAAGAATATAATCAATCTGATTTCGGTGTTGACCATCTGGTGATGTCCATGTGTAGAGTCTTCTCTTGTGTTGTTGGAAGAGGGTGTTTGTTATGACCAGTGCATTTTCTTGGCAAAACTCTATTAGTCTTTGCCCTGCTTCATTCCGTATTCCAAGGCCAAATTTGCCTGTTACTCCAGGTGTTTCTTGACTTCCTCCTTTTGCATTCCAGTCCCCTACACAAGACAAATACAAACTGAAATCTTACAGCTTTTATTTAAAAATTTTAGCCATATGTTAGGTATATTAATTCACAAAAGAATAGTTGGATCCAAATTGTGTTTCTGGCAGATTAATAAGTTGATTACCCACTACTTGGCTAAGGTTTTCACTTGTATTCAAGGAGAAGACTTTTAAGAGATTTCACTTTCTCAGATTCCAAAAGCTCCTAGTTCCTTTTCCGTAGTTGCTTTGAGGGGTGTTTGAACCCCTTGAAAGCCCCTGATGTGGGGTAAGGGACCTTAAGTTCAAGGGTCTGTAGGGAGTTGAGGGGCCAAAGTGGGAAGAAAAAGGTCTGGTAGGGTGGACAGAAGGCTGGAGGAGGTAGGAGTTGATGGGGCTTTGTATAGGATTCAAGGGAGCTGAACGGAAGATGCAAGGTGGCAAAAGGAGGAAGGAGGAGCAGAGAACATGGAAAGGAAAGGGTCTTAGAGGAGTCAGTTTGGTGAGATGCTAAGTTTTCCCAATGAAGTTTCAAATTATCTGCAGTAAAATCATGCTGACAAAAAGGAAGTGGAGGGATTTCCCTGGTGGCCCACTGGCTCAGAATCTGCTACCAGTGCAGGAGACACAGGTTCAACCCCTGGTACGGGTACTAAGATCCCAAGTGCTGCAAGTCAACTAAGTCCACATGTCACAACTACTGAGCCCGTGTACCGCAACTACTGAGCCCATGTACCACAACTACCGAAGCCTGTGCACCTAGAGCCTGTGCTCTGCAACCAGAGGAGCCACTGAAATGAGAAGCCTGCGCACTGCAACTAGAGAGTAGCCCCTGCTCTTTGAAACTAGAGAAAGCTGGCACACAGCAATGAAGAGCCAGTGCAGCCAAAAATAAATAAAGAAATAAATAAAAATTTAATTAAAAAAAAAGGAAGTGGACAAAATTGGTGGAGAATGTAATCAGCACAGCTTTGAGAAGAGGGTTTCAGTTGACTGGAAAGTCCCGGGAGGAACACTGTCAAATAGAGAGGACAGAGAAGTCTTAAAACAAACAAACAAACAAACTTCTTTAAAGTCTGAATATCAGCTTCCAATTAGGAAGGGCATCTTCTGACCATTGTTTAGTTGCTAAGGCGTGTCTGACTCTTTGTGACCCCATGGACTGTAGCCCACCAGGCTCTTCTGTCCATGGGATTGATTTCCCAGGCAAGAGTTGCCATTTCCTTCTCTAGGGGATCTTCCCTACCCAGGGACTGAACCCACATCTCATGCCTTGGCAGGTGGATTCCTTTACCACTGAGCCACCTGGGAAGCACCTTCTAACCATAGAGTTCTTTTTTAAAAAATTCTTTCAATATCTTATTTTATCATATTTCAGCAAGTACAAACAGTAAATATTTCTGGCAATATTGAGTTGCTTTTTAAAAATTATCTCTTTGCCTTTTCTTTCAAACCAAGGTATAACTACCAAGTGACTTGAAACCAGACCTTTCATGACTTCACTATGGACACAGAGCTGTCCTGAAAAAGGGTACAAAAGGTGCAACTCTCCTAAGACCCAGAAATACAAAGATCACGGAAAGAAAAAAAGGCCTAACTCCCCTGCAAGCGGCAACAGTCAGCAGGAGAGCTGCACATGGGGTGCGGCCCACATTCCCGTCTGGCTACATTCTTGGGGCCCCCCAACCTGATGGTTGAGCCACCTGTACACACAAGAACCAATAGCCTGCCTTCAAGCTGAGGTGTCAGGACACAACATGAGACAAATAAAAAAGTAATAGCTGTTTCTGGGAGGGAAAGGATAGATAACCAAAGTGTTGTGTTAGTTGTTCAGTCATGTCCGACTTTTTGCAACCCCATGGACTGTAGCCTGCCAGGCTCCTCTATCATGGAATTTTCCAGGCAAGAAAATACTGGAATAGGTTGCCATGCCCTCCTCCAGGGGATCTTTCTGATCAAAGTGTACCCCAAAAATAAAATTCGTAAGAGTCACAATTCAGAGAATGAATTCTTTTTTGGGGGGGCTACGCTGGATCTTAGTTGAGGAACACAGGATCTTTAGCTGTGGTATGTGAGCTCTAGTTCCCTTACTAGGGTTCAAACCTGAGTCCCCTGTGTTGCAAAGAGGAGTCTTAACCACTGGGCAACCAGGGAAGGCCCAAAGAACTTCAGTAGTGTTTTTCTCCTGCTAATTTGAAATTAGAAAGGAAGGGCTCGCATAAAATTTTGCCTTTCTCTCTTAACTGAGCCATACAGAGAGTTCCAGGAGCACCGACTTTGGGATGAAGTCTTACCCTTCTGCCAATTTTCCTAGGATTCCATCTGAGGAGGGTGGCTCAGTGGTCCCTTCTCATCCTCAGAAACTGTAGAAGAGGGAAAATAATTTTCTCTGTACCCTTCTGAATTCCTGTCTGAGACTCGTAATAGAACACAGATTAACAAGAGCAAAGCAAACAGAAGTTTGTTAATCTGTCTCTCTCATACATACATGGGAGATACCCAGGGAAAAAATAAATAAAATTTCCTAAGGTGGCTTAAGAATTCAGGATTAAATGCCATCTTAATAGGGAGAGGTGAAGGGTTGGGGGTTGGGGGGGCGGATATGTAGGCCTTAGAGGAGTGCAAGTGTGCTAAGTCACTTCATTCATGTCCGACTCTTTGTGACCCCAGGGACTATAGCCCGATAGGCGCCTCTGTCCATGGGATTCTCCAGGCAAGAATACTGAAGTGGGCTGCCATGCCCTCCTCCAGAAGATCTTCCCGACCCAGGGATTTAACCTGTGACCTGGGGATCAAATCGGAGTCTCTTACATCTTCTGTATATCGTCAGGCAGGTTCTTTACTACTAATGCCACCTGGGAAGCCAGCTTCACAGCACCATTCAAAGACTTTAGATCAAGGATTCCAGCAGGACTACTGTCACACAGTCTGGCATAGCCAGAGGTGCCCACCTCTTAAGCAGGCACCTGCTGTTAGGATCAGCCCTTGCAGGAACTGGAGACTGATTGCCCCCGGAAGCGGGGGGCCCTGCCACACCTGCCACACCTCACCCTAGGCCTTGACCCTGTGAGCGCTTAAGCTGGGAGAGTCACTGACTCGCGACGAAAATCAGAAATTTAGACCTCTTATAAAATATAGTTCCGTCTAGGGGAGTGTATTTGTTTCCTCAGGTTGCCATAACAACGTCTCACAAACCAGGTGAGTTAGAACAGAAGAAATCTATTTTCTCACAGTTCTGGAGGCTAGAAGTGTGGAATCAAGGTGAGGGTGAGATTAGCTCCCTTTGAGGTTCTGAGTGAGAATTTATTCCCTTGTTTCCCCCACTGGCCTGCAATCCTGGCACTCCTTGGCTCATAGTTGGGTGCATCGCTACCCTCTCTGCCTGCATCTTAAAGTGGGCTTCTCCCTGAGTCTTTCTGTCTTCACGTGACTGCCTCCTTCTAAGGACACCAGTCAGATTAGTGGCCAATCTTACTCCAGTATGAACTCATCTTAAGTAATTACATCTGCAATGACCCTATTTCCAAATAAGGTCACATTCTTGGGGTTAGGAATTCCACTTACTTAAAAAAAAATTATTTACTTCTTTATTTGGCTGCATCGGGTCTTAGTTTCAGCATACGGGCTTTTTCACTGTGGTGCACAGACTCTCTAGTTGTGATGTGTGGGCTTAATTGCTCTGAGGCATGTGGGATCTTAGTTCCCTGACCAGGGATCAAACTTGTGTCCTTTGCACTACAAGGCAGATTCTTAACTACTGGACCACCAGGAAAGTCCCAGGACTTCCACTTACTATTAATTAATTTATTTATTGAGAGAAGATGACACAAATGAACCCATAATAGGGCAAAGAAAATAAATAAATAAATAAGAATTTTATTTTACATCAGTTTTGAGAGCTGCTTTGTTCTAAGTATCCTTATTTCTGTTTGGAGCAAGATCACAACCTGGTGATTCAGGGCCAAATTTGGCTTCCAGGAGTGTTTGTTAGGTCAGTGTCTCCACCATTCCCTAGTATGTTAAGCTGGCCACTTCACAAATTCGCTTACCTGAGTGTCCTTGAAGGCATCTGCACATGTGACCCTTGGTTTAGAGCTTGCTGAATCAGTGCGCCTTCATATTTTACCATCTTAGCATCAGAATTACCCTGGGAAGCAGAACAAATGTGTTCCCACTTCGATGAACAGGACACAGAGGCTCAGAAAGTAAAGGGGATCTGCCTGGATCACACAGTTGGAAGTAGTGGAGCTGAGTCTCCCACCCAAGTCTCCAGCCACCCCGATGGGGCTTGTACCTGATCAGGACATCTCCACGTTTCCAAAGCTGTAAGGCTGCAGTGGGCTCTCAGGACCCGCCCTCTGCCGCATTTCTTCAGCTAGATTTTCAGAGTAGCAAATGCCACAGAGACTTTTTAAACTCAGGCACATTCCTGGAGGAAAACCTTTGCAGATGTTCCTCTGAGAGAGAAGAAAGTATAATAATATGCTGTCTGAGTTAAGGGCAGGCTGGTTTTGAGCTTGGTTAAAATTTTCCTTCTCCAAATATGCAAGAAAATGGAGTGAAAGGGACTACTCCTTCTTTTCTCTTATTCTGGAATTCCTATTAAATAGGATGGCAAAAATTTTGGACCCACCCTCCAGGCTTCCTAACCTTTCTTTTTCTTTTTTCCCCCATATGCCAACGTGGTATTTTAAAATTAAAGATCCAGATGTGGAACAACCTTTGAGGGAAGGTCTTGCTTAGGGGTCAAGCCCCTCCAACCAGCCCCCCTACCCCTTTGAAGGCATTGCCTTCTTGGAGAGAGTGGTTCTTCAACTTGCTTTTTGGTTGCTCTTTTGAGAACTGGATATTTGTTCTGGGTCCTCCTAGAAATATGCACTTACAGATGTAAGGAAATGGAATGAAATTGCTTGGCATTTCCTTTATGCTTGGTATTTTGAAATTTCATCATAATTAATCCAGGTGTTGCTGCTGTTGTTCGGTTGCTAAGTCATGTCTGACTGTTTGCAACCCAGTGGACTGCAGCACGCCAGGCTTCCCTGTCCTTCACTATCTGCTGGAGCTAGCTCAAACTCATATCCATTGAGTCAGTGATGCCATCCAGCCACCTTATTCTCTGTCGCCCTCTTCTCCTCCTGCCCTCAATCTTTCCCAGCATCAGGGTCTTTTCCAATGAGTAGGCTCTTTGCAACAGTTGGTCAAATATTGGAGCTTCAGCTTCAGCATCATCAGTCTTTCCAATGAATATCCAGGGTTGATTTCCTTTAGGATTGATTGGTTTGATCTCTTTGCTGTCCAAGGGACTCTTAAGAGTCTTCTCCAGCACCACAGTTAGAAAGCATCAATTTTTTAGCACTCAGCATTCCTTACGGTCCAACTCTAACATCCATACATGACTGCTGGAAAACCATAGCTTTGACTATATGAAACTTTGTTTGTAAGGTAATGTCTCTGCTTTTTAATACATCATCTAGGTCTGTCATAGCTTTCCATCCAAGGAGTAAGCATTTTTTAATTTCATTGCTGCAGTCATCGTCCACAGTGACTTTGGAGTCCAAGAAAACAAAATCTGTCACTGTTTCAACTTTTCCCCCATCTATTTGTCATAAAGTGATGGGACCAGATATCATGATCTTAGTTTCCTGAATGTTGAGTTGACTGAATCCAGGTGTAGGTCTTTTTTTAAAAAAGTTATTCTTCGTGCTCAGTGGGCTATTTCACTGTGAAAGCTTATTCCTTATTCCTTATTCACTTCTAGGAAACAATATGTCATTGCTTTATTTTTTAATTATTCCCCTTCCATTCCCTCTGTTCTCCCTTTCTGAAATTCCTATAAAATAGGATGGTAGAATTTCTGGATCCATCTTCCATGGATTCCCCACTTTTTTTCTATGCCAACATGAGGTGTTTTTTATTAAGTAATAAAAATAACTAAATGAAATCCTCCAAGTCCCGTTAAGACTCAGCCTTGTTGTGTGCACAGTAGGTGCTGAATAAACATGACCTCCTTCTTCATTCTCAGCACCTACATCAACAACCACATTATTATCAACAGTAACATTTATTGGCTCCTTATTGTGTGAAGGCAGTGAGAAAAGTACTTGACACAGAACCCTATTTAATTCCCAGAAACCTATGAAGTAGGTATAATTATTGTTTCCATCTTACAAATGAGAACACTGAAAGCCATAAAGCAGAGAGGTTTGGAACAAGACCTTACCTCTGGCCAAAGAGCCTGGTTTGAGGTGAATCTCCCCCATAGCTGGGTGATCAGTGTAGGTGTGAGGATAAGGAAGGGGGAAATTTCATTAGATACTTCAAATGCAGTTTCCAAATCAACAATCCCAAGGAATGGCCCAGGTTCCAGTAACGCTGAAATTTTGAAATTCAAGTTCTTTCTTAACATTTCTACTTTTGTGCCAGACTTCTTTGCATGATTTTTTTAAAAACAGTGTCAATTTGTTCTTTATTATCTGCCTTTGATGTTGAAGTTAGAATGGTCTTCTCTACTCCCTTCCACTCCAAAATGATATTAATAAATATTCATCTATCTTCTTCTTTTACTATTTTGATGATTTTACGTTTTACATTCAAAGGTTTCAGCCATCTGGAATTTATTCTAATCTCAGCCATGACTCGGAGCTCTAACTTAATTTTTTTCCCTAATGGTGAGTAAGTTGTACCCACCATGCCTTTGGCCTTTTAAAAGGCAGCTCAACTCCCAGAGCTCCATAAAAGCCTAAGAGTTAAGAATAGAAAAGCTAGGACTGTAACTCAGTTAGATCGTAATCTCTGCTGCATCACCACTCACTCTGGGACTCTGGCAGCACTCTGTTCTCCTTAGGGAAAAAGCTCTGGCCAATGATGAAAGGCCAAGAGGGCTGAGGCAGTGAGAGGAGGATTTGCAAAGAACCCTCTGGAGGAGGTTAATAGAGGCTGTGTCCCTGCCACCAGGCATGGCCTTAGGAAAAAGAGTTGGTCAACCTTGCAACTGTTGCAAGTGGCCCCAAGCTCTCCTCCTTAACTGTATTCTTTTTCTTAACCCCTTTGTCCTTTCTTGACTCCAAGCCCAGTTCATGCTGCTTCTCTGTGAAGCCTAGGTGCTCCTTTGTCCTGGACCTCACTGCATTTGGCACTAATGCAAACTTTGCCATTGTTAACTCATTGACGTGTCAACAAAACTTTGCCATTGTTTGTTGACATGTCAATGAGTTAACAAATAAACTAAGTTTCCAAGTTCAAAGGATGCTGCCTGCCATGTACAGGAGACAAAACCCCAAACACCAGAAGATAGAAGATGTGGCCACCCCTGTAATGTTCGCTGGGGCTCCAACCATTCGTGGCACCGTGGTTGGCACCATGGAGTGGCTGTGACTCGGATCAGACCACCAGAAGCTAAGGAGGCCATTCTATTTGGCGAGTGTCAGGTCCCGGAGAGAGCAGGAAGAGTCAACTTTCTCTCTTTCCTTGGGGAGCTGATAACTTATGTGTAAGTGTGTAGAGGGAATCTTGGAAGAAACTTCAGGAAAGAAAGAATTGAGCCCAACAAAGCCTCCTAAGAGAATAAGGGATACAGGTGAGTTGGAGAATGCTCCTTCATCTTAAAAAATGTGCACTAATGGTTCTTGTGGCTGAATGTGTGTGAGGCTCCAAACTCTTAACATACTGTGTCTCATTTGATCCCCATGAACCCAGGTGGCATTTTGTTGATGAGGAAGCTGCATTTTGTTGATGAGAGGTGAGATGACTTAACTATGATCACCTCGAGGGGGCCACAACCAGAAATCCAGGTGAGCAGGGGGTTAACTTCAGAGAGGAGAAGGACCCACCCTTGGCTGTTCATACTTCTTTTTCTCCTTCTCCATCTGCTTGGAAGTACCTGGTGGGGCTGAACGGAATTTTTAGTCTTGTTCTCTGGGCCTTTGTACTGCAGTTTCCTCCGCCTACATTGCCCTTCACAGCACTTTTCCTCTGGTGAAATTTCAGCCTTCTTTGAGAGGCCAGCTCCCACGTCCTGGCCCTGGTAGGGCCTCCTGCTCCTCCTCCTCCCCTTCCTGGAGCCCCTTCCTGGAGCCCTCAGGCACGGTCCAGCCTGACTGTAGTTCATGAAGTACATGTCTCCCCTAGGCCTGCCTCCCTGCAGGCCGCCCTCACTGAGGACAGACGAACTCTTTTTGGTCTTTCCAGGGCCTAATATAGGGCCTGGCGCGAATGCTTGTTGAATAAGTGCAGGCAGAAAACCAACGTTTTTTTGAGCCATGTCAATGCGTCAGTTTCAGAGCTTGTTCCTGTTTATCCCTCTAAATCCTCCCCTGAAGATTATGTGAAACTTAGCTGAGAACCACAAAAATGCTCATTCCTTTGAATTGTCTTTTGCACTATTTCCTTGGGAATTATTCTTTTTCTTTTTTTCCCTCTAAAAGATATTTTATACTTTGAGAATTAACAAAGAGAAAATTTCTTAAAATATACATGTATTACAAAATTTATCATCGCACCCCTTTTCAAATGCACAGTTCAGTAGTGTTTAGTATGTTCACAATGTTTTGCAATATATAAGATAAACTTTTGCATTTTGCAAAATTGAAACTCTATACCCATTAAACAACTCCCCATTCCCTACTCCTCTCAGCCCCTGGAAACAACCATTACACATGTCTCTATTAATTTGACTATTTTGAATACCTCATGTAAGTGAAATCATTCCGTATTTGTGTTTTTGTGACTGGCTTATTTCAGCACAGTGTCTTCGAGGTTCATCATGTCATATCACAGCATATGTCAGAGTTTCCTTCATTTTAAAGACTGAATAATATTCCATTCAGACGTAACTTTTAGTTTGTTTCTTTTTATTTAATTTTCAACTTTTCTATTGCTTTTCAGTCTCAGATTTTGCTATTACTTTCTAGTTTTACTGCATTGTGATTAGAGAATGTTATCTATATTCATCCTACTTTGAAATGTACTGAGATTTCGTTCGTTTGTTTTTCTCAGCCTGTCATGTGGTCATTTGTTAATGATCAACAGGCACTAACAAGAGTATATTCTAGGTTTTCAAGGTATGGAGCTTGATATCTTTTAATTTGATTTGTCTTACTAAGTTAACAAATCAAGTCCTCCATATCCTTCCTTATTGTGTGATTTATTGATCATGGACTAAGAGAGGTAAGTGAGAATTTTCTACTCTTACTATATTTCTGTCCATGTCTCCAGGTACTTCTTCTTTTTTTGCATTATAAATTCTGATACTTTATTTTGGTGCATAAATATTTATGACACATCTTCACTGTGGCTCTCAGCCTTTATCATTACAACATTTTCTCCTGTGGCTTGTTTTCTGATTTTCTGTGAATTCAGCTGTGTCTGATATTAAAATCATAACTCTTTTTTGTTGTTGTTGTTACCTGTATTTGCATGTGTGATATTTGTTCTGTTTTCTATTTTTTCCTTCTCTTCTCCTTTCAATCTGTCTGAGGAGCACTATTTTAGATATGTCTCTTACACATGGCACTACCTAGGTTTTATTTTGTGATTTCATGAGCTGTTTCTAAAGAGTGGGGTGATCAGGTCAAAGTTAAAGAAAGCTTTTAAAGCTCTTGACCCTCATGGCCAAATAATTTTTTCACTGGTTGGATTTGTCCTGTTACCAGCATTTAGAAGCAAGCCATCTCCCCACCATTATCAGCATGACTATTACACTGCTGCTTAAATATTTAATAGGTGAAAATGGGACCTCATTGTTCTTTCATGCTTTTCTTGGCTTCATCTAATTCTACTTTAAGTAAATAAAGATGGAAGAAAAAAAGAAGTTAAAATGGAACATTCCTTTTCAGATATCTTCAGTGAGATTTAAATGGGTGGTGGTATTTCTTATTCCAGATTTCCATGACATTGGACCAATCTTTCCACGGGCTCCTCAGCCCAGGCCTTGGATCTTTGCAGGAGAAACTGTCCAGGTTTCTTTCTCATAGCCCTACACCATGCTTTCTTCCCTCTGAAGTGAATAGGCAAAATAACAGAATAGGAAGATATTGGGTCTGAAGCTAGATTGAATAGCTTCATTGCTATTTTATTGCAAATAGCAATGCTATTGCAATAGCCAGATTGCAAAAGCTAGATTGAAGCTAGAGTGAATAAATCTCAGCTCCATCTCTGCTGTTTACCAGCTGTGTGTTCTATGGCAGTTACTCAACCTCTCTGTACCTTGGTTTCCTGAGGTAATAATTCTTAACGGTAACAATGACTATAATAGTAAATATAGTAACACCTGTTGGGGTTGTTGTGCAGAATAGTTAATTTATGCAAAACACCCAGACAGGATTGCTGTTGGCTCTTCCTCTGGGAAACACATGGTTTCCACTTCAACTACGGTGGTTTTGGTGGAAGCATTTCCTTCTTCCAAGACCCCGCTCTCTTAGCCATTGCATTTAGTCTTAGGCCAGGGGCAGGCTCCTCACAAGAACAGAGCCAATCACAGTCCTTTCCTGGGGACTAAACCTGGGACAGGAGAAAAGAAGCCTTTAGTGCCTTTCTGATAGGGAAACTCCCACGGTGTGAGACCCAGGCTCCTGGCAGCCATGTTTCCAGCCAGTGAGGGGAGCCCGGCTTTGAGAGTGAGGCTAACTGACCAGTGGAGAAAAGTTGACATTGGAAATGAAAAGAGATGGACATTACTGGAACCCTTAGTTTTGGCTGTCTCCTCGCAAAGAGTCGGACATGACTGAGCGACTGAACTGAACTGAAAGGCACCTTATGAGCCAATAAATACCCATTTTCTCTAAGATTGCCCTCATTGAGTTTCTGTCACTTGCAATCGAAAGAGTCTGAGTACATTTCCTAAGGCACCTTAGTACAGTATAGATCATGGGGTCTCCTGTCTGTCCACCTCTCTGAAAAGCCCTAAGACACACACACACATATTCGCGCGCACACACTCACAGCAATTCCCAGCCTCTAGATATGAACTGGCGGAGAAGGCAATGGCACCCCACTCCCTCTTGCTTGGAAAATCTCATGGACGGAGGAGCCTGGTAGGCTGCAGTCCATAGGGTCTCTAAGAGTCGGACATGACTGAACGACTTCACTTTCACTTTTCACTTTCATGCATTGGAGGAGGAAATGGCAACCCACTCCAGTGTTCTTGCCTGGAGAATCCCAGGGACAGGGGAGCCTGGTGGGCTGCCGTCTGTGGGGTCGCACAGAGTCGGACATGACTGAAGAGACTTAGCAGCAGCAGCAGCAGATATGAACTGGTGTTCTTTCCCCTCCTGCGCTGCCCACACAGACCTTAGCTTCTCTACACACACCAGAGACTGCTGTGCTCATGCCTGGCCTAAGGAACTGCACTTGCTAAACAGGATGTTATCCCGGAAATCTGTGCCCTTCTCTGTAGGCCCCTTGTTCTTTTTTTCACTGCCCTATTCAGTAACTTCGCAAATATCTAATGAGCACCTGCCAAGAACCATGTCAGGCCTGGGGCCCCAGAAAGGCAGCAGACAGTTCCTGCTGTCAAGGAGCTGCAGGCCATGGGGGCCATCAGGCTGTCAGAAGACAGCTCCAAGAGAGACGGCAGGGCGAGTGTGGAGCAGATGTCTCTGCCAAGTGCTGCAAGAGCTCAGAGGGGGCTCTGTCACTGGCTGCCGAGGATTGTCTGCTGTGACTCTGTTCTATCTGCCTCCAGCTTTTCCCCACCCCAGCCCACCCTGCCCACTGCCACCAAAATGTCTTCCCCAACAGCTCAGTTCAGACTGCCTCTGCCCCCTTCCCAGCCTTGAGCCCACAAGCCTTAGCCTGGCAAGACCCTAATCCAGATATTACCTCAACCTACTTTCTCAGCCATGTTGTTCCCTGGTCCTCAGGAAACTTACCCACGCCAGGTCACTCACCTTCATCACATATGTCTGTGTTTCCCCACCTTGGTGTCTCCGCTTGCCCTGTTCCCTCTGTCTCGCATCCCTGCAAGTCCCAGTTGTACATACCTTCCAGGGTAAGGGATGGCAAATGTGAGCCACATGCCTGCTCCGATCATCTGGCTGTGTTGCCGTGTTGAGAAGGATTCTGTGGACATACCTGTTTTCAGTGAAAGAGTAAGGGATCAGGGACTTCCCTGGTGGTCCAGTGGCTAAGACTCCAAACTCCCAGTGCAGGGGGTCTGGGTTCGATCCCTGGTCAGGGAACTAGATCCCACATGCCACAGCTAAGACCTGGTACAGTCAAATAAATTTTTTTTTAAAAAGAAAGAGTAAGGGATCAGTCAGCAAAATCAGCCATGGGCACCAAATCGGGTGTGTGCTGGGGCTGGGGATCAGGGAGAGGTGGAGGGTTGGAGGGAGTAGGTGGTGATGAACAGCACTCTTGGGGTGCGAGGGTACTTTGGTCCAGGTTGAGGTTCTTATGGATTGCCCCATCCCCATGAAGACTTCCTTGCTCCTTCAAGTGAAATTAACCTCTTTCTCTTCTGAATTTTTATCGCCTTCTCTCTGTGCCTTAGTGACAGCATTAGATTGCTATCTTTTTATGATACCTCTGCTTTTTTTTTTTTCTATTTGAGGAGACAGATGGTACCCTATGGAGTATAAGTACAAGGGAGAGATTCAAAACACATTAACCAAACGGATGGAAACCCGGTCAGTTCCGTGTGATGGAACTGTGTGGAACGCTAATATAGATATACAAAGAGCCGCAAGGGGCCCGTCCTGAGCGGCCGGCCTTCCCCATAGCCTTGGGCAGAGCTGAGGATTGTTACAGCTCCATTCTGACTCCTGAACCAATGTCCTGCCCTGCTGCTTCTGCCTGACTTGTCACCTGCTATCTTCCTGGGCACCTGTGACCACCGAGGTCTGAGCTCCCAGCTTCTCTAATTCATCCCTTGACTCAGTAAACCAGGGTTGATGCTTCCTCGGCATCCTTCTCCTCTTGTGCTCGCCATTAGGAGCCCAGGGACGGTGTCCTGCCTTCAGTCTGATCACAGGCTGGGAGAGAGTAGGGCAGAGGTGGTGGAAGGATGGAGACCTGAGTCACAGGATTCAAGAAGTGATGTGGGCCTTAAGATAGGAGCAGAGAGGGTGCTGAGGAGGGATAATAGCGGTTTCTGGGGTGGGGTGGAGTCGGGGTGGAAGTTCTTGACACACCCACACCCACCAAATTTCCTCTTCCTCCATGCTCTGCAGCACATCATGGCTGGGTTGCCTGATTGTCACTGCAAGCTCTGTGCCCCCCAGTTCCCAGGCAGCCTGTAAAGATGGAGCGAGGAAACATTTAAGCAGCCTCAGAGCCTCCTACCTCTCCCTGTCCCACACAAACACTCAGACCTCAGCAGCCCAGCCCTAATGACCACTCCAGGCCTGAGAGCTTCCAGCCACTCCTGGACTCTCTTGAATCTCCTTAGCTGCTGTTCACACCTGGGATTCTGGGCCCACGTAACCATCTGGGCTCCCGAGCCACATGGAGGCCTGTCCCCAAATTATTCTCGGGGCTCCAGGATGACTAGCAGATTCACTCAGGCTGCCCTATCCCTCTGTTGCTCGGGGACTCTAGTGCCACCCCAGGCACCTCCCTCACCCTTTTACCCACTCCCCCTCCCTGCTTCCCACTCCACACACATGTTTCGGCTGGAGACCCAGCTGCAGAGCCGTGCAGCCCTGTTGGCAGGAGATGTGCTGGCTTGAGAGCTGCCTGGAGGGGAACGTGGCAGATCACATTTCTTCAGCTCGTGCCAAATATTATTCAGACACAGCTTTTCAGACAGACACAAATTGCTCATCCAATAAACACAGAAGGGCTAATCCCAAGACATTTATCAGAGTGGGGAAAGATGAGAGAAAAGGGAGACACACAAGAGGCCTTTGAGAGCTGGCCTGGTGTGGCTGGCCTGAGGGGAGGTGGGGAGACCCGCAGGCACTCCCAGGGTTTTCTCCTTAGAGGACCTGAAATCCAGCACCAGGGCACCGGGGTTTGCTTTCACTGTGACACACAAAGCCAGGGTTGGTGTGTACACTTCCCAGAACAGAGTGGAGGAAATGAACGCAGGCCAGGGTGACTCTGTGGGCAGTCACCCCCACCTCCAGTTGTCAGTGGTCGTGGGGATTAGCCGTCTGCAGCAACTCTGTCACTTCTCAACCATGCACACGTAGTAAGCCCTCAAGGCGTGCTGTGATTGTCGGCAAAGTTGTCAGGAGACAACACTCCTGGACTGGAATTTCTTATTTCTGGCTGACAGGTGTGAGAGCACAGCTGCTGAGAAACAGGTTGATGGACTAGGCTGACCACGATGGCAGTGGACTGGAGACACAGGGGGCCTCTGTCAGTACCAGAGGGCTGGCCAAGCCTTTGAGGTCCTGTGCTCATCCCTTTCTGCTGTGCCTTCCAAAGGGCGCCTTGAGTGTTCCTCTTTAGGGATTCTGCCCAGAAATGAAAGAAAGCAGGCCCTCCTCTGACACCCCATCTTGAAACTCAGGGAGAGGAGGCCCGGGTGAAGTCTCTAGAGACAGCCTGGGTCCTCCCACGGTCTGTGCCATGCCACTGGGACTCTGGTGTGTGCCCAGGAAGAGGTGGGCATGTGCCCACTGGAGGGAGGAGGCACTAACTAGATCAGAGTGAGGGCACGGAAGTAATTGCCAGCATTTATATAGTTGGGCACTGTTCTTACTTTTCTCACAACACCATGGCACAGTAAATGTACTATTATTGATACCATTTTTCCGGTGAGGCACTGAGAGGTTAGCTAGCTTGTCTAAGTTCACCCAGTTCATGAATGAGAGGCTTTAGCATCTGTGCTCTTAACTCGCCATACGGCCTACAGTGATTTTCAGAAATCAGCTTCAGAAATGCCAGTTGTGTGGGAGTACTTAGGAGAGTAGGAGGCTGGAGTCCCCAGACCTGGGATGGTGCCTCTGAGGCCCAGTGTTAATGCAGGTTTCCACTGAGGACCTGGGGGCGTCTATAATTAGGCTGATTAACCCTCCTAGTTTTCCAAGAACTGAGAGGGGTCTTGGGATGCTGATTTTCACTTTTAAAACTGGAATAGTGGTTCAGTGCTAAAGAATCCACCCGCCAAAGCAGGAGACCTGGGTTCAGTCCCTGGGTCGGAAAGATCCCCTGGAGGAGAAAATGGCAACCCACTCCAGTATTCTTGCCAGGAGAATCCCATAGACAGAGGAGCCTGGCGGGCTATAATCCATGGGGTCACAGAGAGTCAGACATGACTTAGCAACAGACTTTCATGTTCATGGGCAAGTAGGGGTAAGTTGACCATCCTGCCTGTAACATAAGGTCTGGTCTTGGATTGCTGTCAACAACTGCAGGTCCAACCAGCAGGCCACCTTCCCCCTCACATTCCCAGGCTAGGGAATAACAGAGTGGTGTGCTGACTGGGAAGAGGAGCAGAATAACAACCAGCTGGCAGCAGCTCTTCCCAGATACTTAGGAGGTGCTGTGCTGTGCTCAGTAGTGTCCTACTCTTTGAGACCCCATGGACTATAACCCACCAGGCTCCTCTGTCCATGTGGATTCTCCAAGCAAGAATTCTGGAGTGGGTTGCCATGCCCTCCTCCAGGGGATCTTCCCAACCCAGGAATCAACCCTAGGTCTCTTGAATTGCAAGCAGTTTCTTTACCATCTGAGCTACCAGGTAAGCCCAAACTTAGGAAGTTCAGACTATAATGACAGGCAGTAATAAAACAGGGACACCTCAGCCCTCAGAGCTTAGTGGGAACAGGTGTCTTCTGGCAAGGCCAGTCTTACACAATTAGGAAGACTGGGAAATTCCCAGGGGAGGACTGGCAGGCAGCCCAGGTGGCTCCCAAGGAAGCTGGGGGAAGCCCCCACCCACCCGGCCTGCCAGGAGCAAGTTTCTATTCTGGATCCTGAAACTTCATTCCTGCCAGGAATGGCCTCTCCTCTACCTACCTGCCCAGTGATCCACATTGACCTGTGTGCCTAGGCTAAGCATCCCTTACCCTTCTCCTTCTCTTATTTTGTCCCTGCTCGGTACATGACCTATTTGTCAGTCTCTTTGACTGTAAAGTCTGAACTTCACTCATGCAATACCTGGAAGATTCCAAGAGAAGGAGAATGGTACAGAATCCATGGGTAGAAATGCTGTTGGGTCTCGGGAGGGACAATGGGGCAAGAAGCTTCAGGAATGCAGGCAGTGCTCGCTCTTCAATTCTGGGCTCACTTGTCTTTGTGGTCTGTAAAATAGAAGACATTGCAAGAGTTCATCCAGCTGCTCGAAATAAATTTGTTTCCTGTCCAAATGAAGTCAATCCAAGACACTGAGAAAACTTTCAAGTGAGATTGCGCAATCCCTGTCAGAGGGTTTTGGAGGACGAGTGCAATAGGAAGAAGTTTGGAACACTGGTCATGTGCAAATGATTTTCCAGTTTTGAAAAAGGAGGGGTGGTGATCGGTTTCTGTTACTTCAAACAGATCTAAGGGGGAAAAGGGAGGGGGGATTTGCCAGTTCACATTACTGATGAGTCCAGAGCAGTCTGATATGGCCATGGCAGGGCACACTCCCACCTCCTTTTCGGCTTCTCGGGCAGGCTCTTTCCACGTGGTAGTTCTAGGGGGTTGAATAGTGTACCCCCCAAATTCATGTCTACCCAAAACCTCACAAAAGATCTTTTTTTAATAAATAATTTATTTATTCATTTATTCTTGGCTGTGCTGGGTCTTTAACAAAGAGTGGCTGTGTGGGCTTTTCTCTAGTTGTGAGTCAGGGCTACACTCTAGTTGCAGTGTGCAGACTTCTCATGGCAATGGATTCTCCTATGGAGAATAAGCTTTAGGCGTGTGGGCTTCAGTAATTGTGGCACATGGGCTTGGTTGCTCTAAGGCATGTGGAACCTTCCCAGATCAGGGATCGAACCTGTGTCTCCTGCATTGGCAGGCGAATTCTTTATCACTGAGCCACCCGGGAAGCCCTCAGAAAAGATCTTTTTTGGAAATAGGGTCTTTACATATGCAATTGGTTAAGGCAAGATGATGTCATACTGGATTAAGGTTGGGCCCCTTTTTCTAGTGATTGGTGCCCTAGTCAGAAGAGAATACATCGGCAGAAGAGAGAGATACACACAGAGAAGGCCATATGGTAACAGAGGCAGAGTGGAGGGATGCAACTAGAAGCCAAGGAAGGTCAAGGTTGCTGGAAGCCACTGAAGGTAAATGAGCCAAGGAAGGATATTCCCTAGAGCTTCTGAAAATGCTAGGGAAACATCCTGTCTTTGGACTGCTAGCTTTCAGAACTGTGAGAGAGGATATTTCTATTGTTTTCAGTTGCCAAGTGTGTGGCAATTTGTCACAGGAGTCCTAGAAAACTAATACAATACCCTTGTCAACCCCGGGTTGGCCATCCTAGAGGAAGGGAAGAGGCTTTTTCTCAACACTTACCAAAATTCTGGAGAGGAGGGGACCTTTGCTTCCTGAACGAATCACTGTGACTGGAGGGAAACAGCACTCTGTTTGGACTGATATGAATTCCACATTCACTGAGGGGACTGTGGTGAGGTTAGACTATCCCAACCACGTGGGGAAGAGTGGACATCTTTTACCAGAATGAGGAATGAACACAGGGGAGACAAAATTAACACCTGTCCATTACAGGGAGGAAAACTGATTCTGCAAATTATGCTCTCATCTAAGAATAGATTTTTAAAAAATAATTTTACACATTTGAGTATGCTGGGTCTTTGTTGATGCATGGGCTTTTTCTCTAATTGTGGTGAGTGGGGGCTACTCTCCAGTTGTGGAGCTTGGGCTTCTCATTTTGGTGGTTTCCCTTGTTGCAGAGAACTGGCTCCAGGGCACAAGGGCTTCAGAAGTTGAATTGTGGCATGTGAGGTCAGTAGTTGCAGCTCCCAGGCTTTAGGGAAGCAGGCTCAGTAGTTGTGGTTAGTTGCTTAGTTGCTCCACACATGTGGGATCTTCCTGGACCAGGGATTGAACTTGTGTCTCCTGCATTGGCAGGCAGATTCTTTACCACTGAGCCACCAGAGAAGCCTAGATGATAGTACAATTAAGAGGAAAAGTAATCTGCTAAATCACTGGGGTGAACCTATGTCACTACATTTGTTCATTCAGCATGCAAACCCCTTTCTTATTTTGGAGAAAATTTCCAACAATACCATTATTGTATTGTGCTTAGTCGCTCAGTCATGTCTGACTCTTTGCAACCCCACGGACTGTAGCCCGACAGACTCCTCCATCCATGGGATTCTCCAGGCAACAATACTGGAGTGGGTTGCCATGTCCTCCTCCAGGGGATCTTCCCAACCCAGGGATGGAAGCCGGGTCTCCCACATTGCACGCAGATTCTTTACTGTCTGAGCCACCAAGGAAGCTGTCCTGGCTTCCATAGAGGTAGAAAGGGAAAGACTTTCCTTTTCACTTCCTTGCAGCCAGGGGTCAATCATGTGAATTAGGCTCAGCCATTCCCACCAGGGACTTTTAATTTTTAGGAGGTGAATTTAAGAGGTGGATGTAGTGTAGGAAGTAGTCATGACAACCGCAGCAGCAGCTTGAGCCGTCCTGAAGTGGTGATGCTCAGTGTTTACCGGCAGTAATGGCTATGGCAGAGCAGTGGTGTAATTGACTGTCTATGTATTCAAAAACACTGATTGGTACAAAGACTGTATTTAAAAAGTTCCAAGTCAACTTGTAGGGGGCGTTTCCACTGTTCCAGGGTTCTGTCTTCAGCTCTGTCTCTAACATGAACATCAAAAAGTGAAAGTTGTATTAGAAAGCACTGGTGAAAGTGTGGTATATGGGACTATGGGGGTGAGTGATAGTCCTGCTCTCTTTTGTTCCTGAGACCCCATCTGGGATGTTGAATTCAGACCCAGGTGCTGCTCTCTTATGGAGGAAAATGACAGGCCAGAGTCTGGTTAAAGAAGAATGATCATGATGGGGAAGGAACTCAACCATGAAGCATGAAGAATAGTAGAAATGACAGATATGAGTCAGCCTAGAGAGGAACTGCCTTTATGTTGGAAGAAGGCATAGGTCTGACCTTTTAAATCTTTTTTCACTTTCTATTAAGTGAAAGAAGATTCAGTTTATTCTCTGTGGCTCCATGGAACATCGCTGCTACTAGTGAGTTTCAGCTTAACATGAGAAGGGTTTAGTAGTTGGGTCTGTGATATCCACAGTGGAACAGGCTGGCTCATAATATGATGGGCTCCCTGACACTGGAGGTGTGCACACAAAACTGGATGAACTCTCAAGAGTGTATTGTGTGAGAAAATCCTATTGTGTGTGGATGAAAGAACAGCTGGTGTCCTTCCAGTTTCTCTCCAGTTCTGAAATCTGACCAAATCCATAGGCCAGGTTGAGAAGGGCAGGAAGCTGGAGGTAGGAAGATCAGGGGAAATGCAAATTGTGAGTTGTTATTAAAAAAAAAAAAAAAAAAAACGGAATGGAGGATTGCATTATTCTCCGTTCCTCACCACTCCCTGTATTTCTCTAGAGATAGAATACATTTTCCTATCCTGCTAATGTTGGGTTGGCCAAGTGATTTGCTTTGCCTCACAGTGTGAGTAGAAGTGACCATTCCAAGCATGGTCTCAAAGGGGCACTGGATTTTTTTACTCACTCATCTTGTGCTTTTGCCATTACCATGTGAAAATACATGCCCTTGGTAGGTAACACAGAATAGAGACTCATGGAGTAGACTCACCTAGCCAACCAACAGATCTCCAGCCTTAAGCAGAGCTGCCCTAACCAACCTATGGATACGTGAGAGAGAAATATATGCTTTATTGTTGTGAAAAGTGAAAGTGAAAGCTGTTCAGTCGTGTCCAACTCTTTGCAACCCCATGGACTATACAGTTCATGGAATGCTTCAGGCCAGAATACTGGAGTGGGTAGCCGTTCCCTTCTCCAGGGGATCTTCCCAACCCAGGGATCGAACCCAGGTCTCCTACATTGCATATGGATTCTTAACCAGCTGAGCCACATACAGCACTTAGATTTGTTGGTTATTTGCTATGTAGCATTATTATGGCATTTAGACAGATAGGATATTCCAACAGACCTTCAGATACATCATTGAGAGCAGTTCCCAGGCTTCTGCTGGCCTTTCCAGGGTATGAGAAAGTAGCACTTGAGGAAAGAATTCATTCCAACAGACTGTGGGCACGTTCTTTTCTGGGTATAGATACTTCTGGGAATGGATGGCTAAGATCACTTCATGGGGCACAAATCCAGCATTAGGGGCACTTTGTGGGTTTGGGGGAAAGAATGTGAGGAGGAAGCCAACCTCGCTTCAGGTCATGGGAAGAGGCCCACCTGGGCACTCAAAACAAGTGTGGATGGGAGTACCATCCTGAGAAACAGTTTATTTATGTTATAATGACACAAATTCTTTACCACGTCTCTCATCAAGAGATGAAGTCTACTTCCCCTCCTCTTGAAGCTGGGCTGGCTCTGTGACCTGTTCTGACCAACAGAATGTAGTGTCACTGAATAACTTCCAATACTTGGTCTTAAGAGATCTTCCACTCCCTCCTATGTATTTGGGATACTCCTTCTTAGAGTCTAGCTGCCATGCTGTAAGGAAGCCCAAGCAGGCATGTGGAAAAGTCCCATGAAGGAAAACTGAAACTTTTGGCTAACAGTTCCAACTAAACTCCCAGACAGCAACCAGCACCAACTTTTAGCCATGTGAATGAGGCCATACGCCAGCCAACACTATATGAAGCAGAAAACCACCTAGGTGTTCTAAGAAATCTTAATCCCAAACTGCAAAAACAGTTTACTCAAAGTAAACTAAAACCCAGAGGCAGGATTAATTCTAGGACACTCCCAGTAATGTTTGGTTTCAAGGTCAAGGACATGACTGTATAACTCTTGACATAAAATCTCATAAAGGTTTCAAGCAGTGCCTTATGGACTTCTTATCTAGATGAAAGTGCTTCTAAGAATCTTAAGGATTTGTCCGATGGTACCCTGACTCACAAAAGAAGGGAGGAACTTGTATTGAGACTTAGGGATGTAGTTTTTGTCGAATGGAGTGAAACTCAATTTCATGGGAAATACACAAAATTTTTTATTATTTTCTCCTCACCTAACAGAATTGTACCAGTATAAGTACCACTAGCTTGAACTAAAATAGACAAAGACAGTTCAAAATGAAATGAGGGCACTGGGCACCCACTGAAGCAGCCTGAACAAACCACTCTGCTGCAAACCAAGGGAAAGGAGGAATGACCCAGAGGATGGAGCCAAGAACCCAGAGGGTGAAGAACCACAGAGAATCACATTTCTGGACTCTGGAGCAGGGGGAAACTGTGACATTTGCACCATGGAATCCTAGATTTCCTAAAGACTTAAGGACTGCTATGTTTATTACCCCCTTTTAAGTGGGAGTTTCTATTATGATTTTCCTGTCCCTGTCTTCCTGTTATATGTTGGATATGAGGGGAAAAGACAACTTACAGAAAAGTTGCAAGTTTAGTACAAATGCTGTTTTTAACAATTTGAGAGTAAATTTTTGACACGATGCCACATTACCCTGAAATCTTAGGTGCATATTTCCAACATAAGTTACTGTTGGTGTTCAGTTGCTCTTTGCGGCCCCATGGACTGCAGCACACCAGGCTTCCCTGTCCTTCATTATCTCTAACATAACTGCTGCTGCTGCTGCTGCTAAGTCGCTTCAGTAGTGTCCGACTCTGTGTGACCCCATAGATGGCAGCCTACCAGGCTCCTCTGTCCCTGGGATTCTCCAGGCAAGAATACTGGAGTGGGTTGCCATTTCCTTCTCCAACACATGGATGCATGCTAAGTCGCTTCAGTCATGTCCAACTCTGTGCGACCCTATGGACAGCAGCCCATCAGGCTCCTCTGTCCACGGGATTCTCTAGGCAAGAATACTGGAGTGGGTTGCCATTTCCTCCTCCATTGTTAAGCTCAGGTGTCTGGAACCCCCATCTCTCTCCAAAACCCCGTCCCAAACCACATTTTATTTTAGATTAGGTTGGGACTAGATGAAGCAGTAAAGACATAACTACAATCATCAAAATCAAGAAATTAATATTATGTATTACCATTATCTTACCTTTAGTCCTAAGTCAAGTTTCACTGGTTGTCCCCAAAATATTCTTTATGGCAGAAGGAGCCACTTCAGAATCATGGTAATGCATTTGGTTTCCATTTCTCTTTAGTTTCCTTCAATGGGGAACAGTTCTGCATCTTTTCTTGATGATCATGACCTTGACAATTTTTTTAGGATTTCAGCATGGTTATTTTGTAGAATGTTTCATAATTTGGATTTCTCTAATGTTTCCCATCGAAATTACAAGTGTTTTGTAGGAGAGGTACTTTGAAGTTATGTAAATATATCATTAAAGTTTCTTTATCCTAATTAAGCTTAAAAGCTTATGCACAGCAAAGGAAACTATAAACAAGATGAACAGACAACTCACAGAATGGGAGAAAATATTTGCAAGCGAAGCAACTGACAAGGGATTAATCTCAAAAAATATGTAAGCAGCTCATGTAACTCTATGTCAGAAAAACAAACAACCCAATTAAAAAATGAGCAGAAGATCTAAATAGACTTTTCTCCAAAGAAGACATACATATGGCCAAAAAGCACATGAAAAGATGCTCAATATCACTAATTGTCAGAGAAATGCAAATCAAAACTACAATAAGGTATCACCCCATACCAGTTAGAATGGTCATCATTAAAAAGTCTACAAATAGGAAATGCTGGAGAAGATATGCAGAGAGGGGAATCCTCCTATACTGCTGGTGGGGATGTAAACTTGTAAAACCACTATGGAGAACAGTATGGAGGTTCCTTAAAAAACTAAAAGTAGAACCGCCATATGATCCAACAACCCTACTCCTGGGCATATACTCAGAAAAACATAAGCTGAAAAGATTCATGCACCCCAATGTTCACTGCAGCACTATTTACAACAGCCAAGAGCTGGAAGCAATCTAAATGTCCATCAACAGAGAAATGGATAAAGAAGATGTGGTTCATATATACATTGTAATACTACTCAGCAATAAAAAAGAACAAAATAATGCCATTTGCAACAACATGGATGGACCTAGAGATTATCATATTAAGTGAAGTAAGTCAGATAGAAAAAGACAAATATATCATTCATATATGAAATCTAATTAAAAATGATATAAATGAACTTATTCACAAAATAGAAACAGAGTTCCAGATGTTGAAAACAAACTTATGGTTAACCAAAAGGAAACATTGCAGGGAGGTGGGGGTTTTAAATCAGGAGCTTGGGTTCTTTTTTACCTTCTGGCATAAGATTTTCCAGGCTCATCTTGTAATGTCCCTGAAATCAGCCTTTCCTTCTAGGATACCTAGTTCCTTTTATTGGAAAATCGTATTTAGAAACTAAGATTTGGGTGCTAGGTTGCTTCCCTCGTGGCTCAGACAGTAAAGAATCTGCCTGCAATGTGGGAGACCCAGGTTTGATCCCTGGGTCAGGAAGATCCCCTGGAGAAGGAAAAAGCAACCAACTCCAGTATTCTTGCCTGGGAAATCCCATGGACAGAGGAGCCTGGCGGGCTACAGTTCATGCGGTCACAGAGTTGGACACAACTGAGGGACTAACACTTTTGGGAAGCTTCTGCCCTCAAGAATTCTCCCAGGTATTCACTCATATTTACATATAAACACACAGCTATATTTATTTTATTATCTATGTATTGAAACCATGCATTCACAGCGATTTCTCCAATTTCAGTAAAGTATCAGAGTTCCTTTCAGTTTTCTACTTGTCTATACTTGTAACTCCCTTCTCTGGCAGTCAGAAACTTGGGTGACTCTCATTACCTATATACAGTTACTTTTAATCAGTCTCCCTGTATTTGAGGATCTCCTCACCCCAGTGGGACTCCAACTCCTTGCAGTGGGCTGACTTACTTCACAGAAATCCCCCAATAATCCATGGGTGCCCTCTTTACTCTGCTCAGACTTTGATATCCTGTGCTGGGCTGCCACTCCCCTCCCCTTATTCCTTCCCCTTGTTCACTTGGGCTCTGACACACACTCAGAGAAGGCAATGGCACCCCACTCCAGTACTCTTGCCTGGAAAATCCCGTGGATGGAGGAGCCTGGTAGGCTGCAGTCCATGGGGTCACTAAGAGTCGGACATGACTGAGCGACTCACTTTCACTTTTCACTGTTATGCATTGGAGAAGGAAATGGCAACCCACTCCAGTGTTCTTGCCTGGAGAATCCCAGGGACAGGGGAGCCTGGTGGCCTGCCGTCTTTGGGGTCGCACAGAGTTGGATACGACTGAAGCGACTTAGCAGCAGCAGCAGCAGCAGCTGACACATTATCCACACCTATGACATGTGGACTCCTACCTCGTTCATCCCTGCCTAATGGCCTTTGGACTCAACTATTCAGCAACAGGAAGAGGAAGAAGACAATTTGTTTTATAGTTCATATGTTCTTGAACCTGATGAATCATACTTAATATAAATGATACAATTCTGGACTTGAACCTGAAGTTATAATGGGATGAACCTTTGGAAAATTTGGAGTGGGGAAGATTAATGTATTTTACATGGGGGAGGAATTGAAATAATTTGTGGTCTCTGGGCAAACTGCAGTCAATTAAAAAGGATGGCTGCCAATTCTTTACCCCTCCTCTTATCAAGTGGTAGAGTCTATTTTTACTCCCCTTGAATCTGAATTCTTCTGTAATTTATCTAAAATGCTCACACGGACTTCACTGGTGGCACAGTGGATAAAAACCCACCTGCCAGGTCAGGGGACACAGGTTTGATCCCTGGCTGCAGAAGATCCCACATGCTGCAGAGCAACAAAGCCCAGTGAGCCACAACTACTGAGCCTGCACTCTTGGGCCCAAGAGCCAGAAATACTGAGCCTGTGTGTCACAACTAAGGAAACTCGTGTGTCCTAGAGCTGCAGCTACTAAAGCCTGCATGCCTGGAGCCTGTGCTTCACAAGAGAAGCCACCATAGTGAGAAGCCTGCGCAGCTCAAACAGTAGCCCCTGCTCACTGCAACAAGAGAAAGCATGCGTGAAGCAACGAAGACCCAGCTAGCCAAAAATAAATACATAACATGAGAATAAAGAAAGAAAATGCCCACAGACCTGACGCTTAAGGCTAGGCCCTCTGGGATGTGCATCTTCTCCCCTTGTTCTTGAAATGCTCATTCCAGGAACACACAGTCAAGTTTGTGAGAAAACCCAAGTAGTCACATGAGAGGCCCTTGTGGAGAGGCTCACGTGAAGAACCGAGACTCCTGATCCATGACCCATTCTGACCCAACCCCAAACCAGTGCCAGCTGCCAGCCATTGTGAATGACACCATTTTGGAACTTCCAACTGTGCCACTGCCTCAGCTGACACCACGTGAAGCAGAACTGCTAGTTTACCCACAAAACTGTGATAAAGAAATGGTTAATTTTAAGATACTAACCTTTGAGATGGTGTGTTATACAGAAATAAATAACTGAAATAACTATCCACCATGTGCCAGGCACTACTCTATGCTCTTCTCACCTACTAGGGTAAAAAAAAATGTAAAATGACAGGTGCAATGAGGGTACTATAAGAGGGCAGAGGAAATCACTAACCAGTTGAAGGCAACCTGCAGGGAGAAGCAGTCAGCTGGGTGGTTCTGGGAAGATCAGCATTGGATGGGTAAACATCAAACCCAGATTCCAGCTTTTGTCCAATCAGCACTGCAGCTTCCTCCTTCTGGTATCTCTTCATGGTATTAATTTTTCATCTGACAAAGTCAAGAGTGAAAAGAACTGAAGAAGGTTATCTTGGGTCTGTTTCTGTCTCTAACTCTATTTCAGGTTTAGACAGCTGGGCAATGTTGTCCTGGGTGGCTTTTGACTTTCTGGACCTTTCTGAAGCAAGAAACTGACCAATTCTAGGTACCTTGGGATGGGGGAGCTGTTGAGGCTGTGTCAAGCCTCAGTGGACTCTGTGTGTTCCCAAGAGATGGACAGTAAGCAAGTGTTGTTCCTTTTTCTGCTTTCTGGCCACAGAGAGGGTCTTTGGGTAGGTCTGTGACCCTTAACCTCCGCTCGATTCTGTCTCTTGGTCATTTTCTGGACATATAAAAGAGACACCTCCATTTTCCCCTCCTCACCTTTTTCAGAAAGGGGACTATTCTGACCCATCCTCACTCAGTAGCCAGGCATTTTTCTCTAGGCATAGACAGCTGGTGCCAGCTTTACCCTTACCAGTTCCCTGGTGAACAACTCTTGACTTCTGTGTTTGAAATGCAATAGTTCCTCCCCTCTCCCGTTCCCACATTATCAAGATGATCATAAGCATTCATTAGCAATATTTGTAAAATATGCAAAATATTTAATATACTTAGTAGTAGTTTTAGTCACCCAGTTGTGTCTGACTCTTTGCGACCGAATGCACTATAGGCTGCTAGGGTCCTCTGTCCATGGGATTCTTCCCGCAAGAATACTGGAGTTGGTTGTTGTTACATTCTCCAGGGGATCTTCCCAACCCAGGGGTTGAACCTGGGTCTCCTGCGCTGCAGACAGATTCTTTATCGTTTGAGCTACAGGGAAGTATACTTACATATACGTAAAATAATATATTTAACAAATATTCTAGGTATTTTAACAAATGTCTATTCAGTGCCAACTATGTCTGTGGTTCAGTTCTAGAAGCTGAGGATATAGTAGTAAACAAGAGAGAAAGTTCCTACACTCATGCATCTGATCTCCTAATGAGAGAGAGAGAGACAACAATAAATTAAATGTTTAATTTGGGGTAGTGATAACTACTCCGAAAAAAAATCAAGCAGGTTAAGCAGATTTGGGTGGGCGGAACTATTCTACATAGGTTAGTCTGAGAAGCCCTCTCTCATAAGGTGACATTTGAGAGATCTGAATGTAAAATAGGGCTAAGTAGTGGGCTTCCCAGGTGGCTCAGTGGTAAAGAATCCACCTGCCAATGCAGGAGATGTAGGAGATGCAGGTTCGATCCCTCAGTTGGGAAGATCCCCTGGAGAAGGAAATGGCAACCCACTCCAGTATCCTTGCCTGGAAAATCCCATGGATAGAGGAGCCTGGCAGGCAGCAGTCCAAGGAGTTGAAAAAAGGCAGACACGACTGATTGGGCACAGGAGGCATTTCCTAGGTGTTTCAGGTTAACTGAACAGCAAATACAAACATCCCGAGGCAGGAAGAAACAAGGTAAGTTCAAGGAATAGCAGCAATTAGGTTAGTGTGTTAGTGTAGTTAAGCAGGTAGAGCATGGTACAGGATGATAGCAGAAGAAAGTGATAGGGGAATAGAGATAGAAATCAGATAAGACAGGGCTTCTACAGATGTGGAGTTTTTTCTAAATACATATTTTTTTTCTAAATACGTGTCTGACTCTTTGCGACCCTATGGACTGCAGCCCACCAGGCTCCTCTGTCCATGGGATTCTCCAGGCAAGCATACTGGAGTGGGTTGCCATTTCCTCTTACAGGGAATCTTCCTGACCCAAGGACTGCACCCACGTCTCCTGCCTCTTCTGGATTAACAGGCAGATTTTTTACCACTGAGCCACCTGGGAAGCCCTTTTTCTAAATAAAGTGACATGAATTGATTTATGATTACAATGATCTCCCTACATGCTTAGAAAATAGATTGGGGAGGGGGCATGGTGAAGGTAGAAGCAGGGTGACCAGTTTGGAGTCTACTTTATAATCCAGGCCACCACGATGGTGGCTCGGTCTAGGATGGTTATAGCAGAGTTACGAAGTGGTTGATTCTGATAATTTGAAGGTAGCACTGACAAGACTTGCTGAGGGGCTGGAAATGGCCTTTAAGAATAAGAAAAGCACACCAAGGACACCTTTTAGGTTTGGGGCTTGGGGAAATGGATGAACAACAGAGAGATGAACAGTGGAGAACGCCATTCTCTGAGGCGAGTAAGAATGGAATGGAGTGTAGGGAGTAGGTTGTTGGGGGCAGAATGTGTTGAGTTTGAGATGCCAGTAGGAGAGGCAATTGAATATGAGTTGGTTGGTCAGGGCTTGGGACAGAAAATTTTGCAGTCATCAGCCTGCAGATATTATAAATCACCCCTAGGGAGTGTACACAGAAAAGAACATTCGTGGACTATTATGGGCTGGGGCCTTCAACAACCAGGAAAGAGGAGAAGCCCATGAAACAGAGTGGCGGCCAGTGAAGTAAGGAAAGCGTGCTGTCCAGGAAGCCAAGTGAAGAAAGGAGATTCTGTGTGATCACAACCACGTGTCAACTCCTGAGCCTCAATTTTCTCATCTGTGAAGTGGTGAGAGAAACAACTGCCTACTTCTGGCATTAAGACTGAGGCAACATACGTAAAGCAGTTACACTTGTGTCTGACTGGCTGTAGGAAACTCTTTCAGTGTATGGTAGCACTTTAGAGTAGGCTGCCACAGCCCCTCAGCTGCCCCATCCACCAAAGTGATAGCACCTCCATGAGTCCTCAGGAATGAGGTGCCTGCCCACTGAGGCAATCAGGTGGGCCCGGGTCAAATCTGAAGCAAGCGACTTCAGCGCCTAAACCTCTCACCTAGACAGCTTCTCAGAGAAGGCAATGGCACCCCACTCCAGTACTTTTGCCTGGAAAATCCCATGGATGGAGGAGCCTGGTAGGCTGCAATCCATGGGGTCACTGAGTCGGACACGACTGAGCAACTTCGCTTTCACTTTTCACTTTCATGCATTGGAGAAGGAAATGGCAACCCACTCCAGTGTTCTTGCCTGGAGAATCCCAGGGACGGGGGAGCCTGGTGGCTGCCGTCTATGGGGCCACACAGAGTCGGACACGACTTAAGTGACTTACCATAGCATAGCATAGACAGCTTCCAGCCCTTATCTGCAAATCAACAAGTGGGAAATAATGGTTTCAGAGCCAGATTTCTGTCTCTGCCACACACCAGCTGAGCAAGTCTTAAATTTCTTGAGCCTTGAACTCTATCTGTAAAATGGGAACAATCCCCTACTTCATGGCATTGAGTCCAGGTCCGTTCATACTGTAAATAAAGCCAGCTGCTCTTCCTGTGCATGGCAGCGTAGGAGTTACTTGGGCTCCAGGACATCCTCCCATGCAATGCATGGTGTGGGATGCGCTAGAACAGGCACCCACACACTCCCAATCCGAGCTGGGTGGGTCTCCGATATCCCCTAGCCTGGGCTGTCGGACAGTGAGTCCAGAGAAGCTTTGTCCAGAGAAGCTTCGTCCACTTTCTTTTCCGCAGGATGCCAGGTGAGCCACGCCTCCTTGCTGGGCCCCCCACCTTCCCAGCTTGGTAGAGGGACCTAGCTCCACCTAGGGAGGGGGTTCGAACCTCCCTAAGAATCCTTCCGCTGTCCTACCTCCCGCTGGGCATCGAATCCGTTTCCAGAGCAACCTTTCTCCGCCCTCTTCGTGGACCGCCCCCCCCCCCACCCCCCAGATCTACCGAGGTCCACCGTTCGGGAAAGCTGCCTCTGCCCCAACCCCTCCAGACAACCACCAGCCTGCCCTCTTCTCCTCCCTCTTCTCTGACGCCGCGCCGCAGGCCCAGGCGCGTACCCCTGCTCTTTAGCCCCGCAGGAAGTGGCGGGGCCTCTCGGGGGCAGCTCGGAGGAAGAGGAGGAGGAAGCGAGGCTTAGTAGGGACCGAATCCTCACGGTGCGGGCTTGAGAGGAGGGCAGCGTGGGAACCCGAGAGCTCAACGCGGAGCCTGCGTGCTGCCAACCGCCTGCCCGAACGGCTCCGCCCCGGTAGCCCGGGTAGCCCACCCTCCACAGGCCCCGCCCCTCAGCTCGACCACGCCCACCCACTCGGCCCCGTCCCAGGAGGCCCCGCCCTCCAGCTACAGTCCCGAAAACTCTGCTTCTACCGGGGCCCTGCCCCCGCCCCGCTGGCGGCCCCGCCCCAGCCCGCGCCCGCGCCTTGGGCGCACTTCTGCTGGCTGGGCTGCTGAGCCGGCCAGAGTCGCCGAGATCCGCCGCCTGCCCGCCGGTGCCGCTCCTTCGCCTCCCCCCGCCTCCCGTCCCTCCCCCAGTTGCTGCGGTCTGGCAGTGCCTGGCTGGCGGCCCGCGGGCGGGCCGCCTTCCTCGCGGTAGCCCACCCCCCTCTTAAAGCGGCGGCGGGAAGATGAAGTTTCGGGAGCCGCTCCTGGGCGGCAGTGCCGCGATGCCGGGCGCGTCCCTGCAGCGGGCCTGCCGCCTCCTCGTGGCTGTCTGCGCCCTGCATCTTGGCGTCACCCTCGTCTATTACCTGGCCGGCCGAGACCTAAGACGCCTGCCTCAGCTGGTCGGAGTCCACCCACCGCTTCAGGGAAGCTCTCACGGCGCCGCCGCTATCGGGCAGCCCTCCGGGGAGCTCCGGCTGCGAGGGGTCGCACCGCCGCCGCCTTTGCAGAACTCTTCCAAGCCGCGCTCGCGGGCCCCCTCCAACCTAGACGCGTACTCTCACCCCGGCCCTGGCCCGGGCCCGGGGAGCAACTTGACTTCGGCCCCAGTGCCCTCCACCACAACACGCTCGCTGACCGCATGCCCTGAGGAGTCCCCGCTGCTCGGTAAGATCCCCATGGAGGTTCGCCCATGCCCTCTTCCACGACAGACAGCCCCCCCCTGTTCCGGATCAGAGCCCCTAATCCGCAGACAGAGGTTCCGGGCTGGACTGGGGTGAGAGGTTGGGAGGTGAGTCCCTTCGGATTCATGGAGGCTGAGTCGGGCACGGTTTTGGAAAACCTTTAGGCCCCTCCGACCCCAGAACCGGAGAAGGCCTTGGAGACTTCCCAGCTGTGGCCCAAACCTCAAAAAGTTTCGGGAGTTTGAGTCCTACTAATTCGGAGCAGCCTTCGCCCTGCTAACTCTGCTTAGGGACTACCAGGCAGCTCAGAGTAACCCTCTTTAGCTTAGAAAATTGATGATGAGGCCTCCAGCAGGGAAGGGAGCAGACCTCCCAGGTCACATCTCTGTCTTCGGTAGACCCATCGTCTCCTGAGTGTGGATTAACTTTATTCCTAAGCGTTTGGGAACGTGACTTGTCCCTAAACCTCTGGTTTTTCATCTGTTAAATGGGAATAAGAAGGGTTACCTGTTTCAGGGGACTCTTGGAAGATTAGACGAAGCAGTGTAAACAAGAGTTTAGTTTACTGTGGGTAAGCCCTCGGTAGATTGTCACTATTGTGTTCAGTTCCTCCTCTGTATAGATGCCTGCCCTGGGGCCCTCCTCCCCAGCTTCCTGCCCATGTAGGTTCCCAAAATGTCTGTGAGCGGGGCCCTCCCAGGGGCGGAGTGTATTTGTACCAGTGTAGTGTGTGTATCCTGGGAGCTGGAGGGCTACAATGTAACCAGTTAGTACCATGTTGTCCCTTCCTTGGTAGCAGCCTGGAGTCTCAGGTATCTTGCCCAGATGATCTGAACTGGCGCCTACAGCCTGTGTTTCAGTGGGAGCAGAGAGCTTGGGTTGGTGGGTTTGCGTTCCTTATGTCAGGAAGAGGCTGAGCCTGTGCTCATCGGAACCTCCCCTAGACCTGTAATCCACTGGCAGTGAAGCTTAAGGCAGCCACAGGTTGCTCCCAAGATTACCAGACAGGTGGCTGCTCAGTTTCAATGCCAGGATGTCGAGAATGTCATTCTGAATGAGGGACCCAGCAGAAGGGCAGGCATCTTGCCAGTAGGAACTGTCACTTTTTCGAAGAGCCCTGGCAGAGCAAGCCTCCTACATGCTCTTGCTCAATTTTTCCAATAATTACTTCAGTATTTTCATATCAAGTTTGGGAGGATGTTCTTGGAATTGGTCGGACATGAATTGAGGTTTTGTTTTGTTTTTTGTTTTTTTTAAACCAGAAGCTTGAATTCCTTTGGACTTGATGGTTAGTCTGGGTGACTAAAACTGGTCCCGGAAATGAAATGAAATCTTGGCCATGCTGCTGTGTGTCTGACCTCAGACATGTTATGGGGTCCTCAGAATCCCTTTCTCATGTGTAAAATGGGCTTGTCCATGCCTAACTCACAGGGTTATTTTTAGGACTATATGAGATTGTGTTTGTTAAGTACATGCAAATAGGACCCAGGATTTGAAGTTCCATTTTGTCAGCCTCTGGAGATGGCCCTGAACAGCATAGAAAGGGGAAGAGAGCTGGTGAGTCTTCACACCCCAGAGGGACTTCCCTAGTGGCTCAGACGGTAAAGAGTCTCCCTGCAATGCGGTAAAAAAAAAATCTGCCTGCAATGCAGGAGACCCGGGTTTGATCCCTGGGTTGGGAAGATCCCCAGAAAAGGGAATGGCTACCCATTCCAGTCTTCTTACCTGGAGAATTCCATGGACAGAGGAGCCTGGCAGGTTACAGTCCATGGGGTCGCAAAGAGTCGGATACAACTGAGCGATTAACATGCCAACAGAGGCCAGATTTTGACCTTTTGTTTTTAATTGTTGCCCAGATATTATGTAGAAAGGAAGAGAAATCCTCTAGCAAATTAAAGGACCAGAACCCAGAGTCCATTAGAATGGTGTTTGAAGTGTGGGACCGTCTCAGTGAAGCGTGGGGGGCTGCGGTGGCCTGTGCTCTCTTGTTTTGTTTCGTAATGATGTTGCTGGCGATGGGTGGCCAGTCACTTGTTTCTGAGTTGACTCTGACGGCACAAACAGACTTCCTGAGAGACAAAGTTTTGGAGAGCACAGGTTTGGGGTGGGGAGAGGCCCTGGGCCTTCTCTAGCTCGTCCACCTTAATGTAACATGCATGGGACCCTGACGTTTTGGCTTCTGCCGAGGCAGCTCTGGAAGGTGAGGGCAGAGGGTTTCTCTTCACTGTTATTGAGCCCTTAGGTTCGAGGACTGGATGCTCGCAATGTGGAGGTTCCTGGTTAGGAGAGGGCCTTGAGAAAGCTGAAAGTCTCCAGGGACGTGTTTGTGTGGGTTGGGGGAGTCAAGCCCATCTGTTCAGCTGGGCAGGTGTCAGCTAAACGCCTAACATGGTGGTTTTGAGGTCGTTGGGAGAAAGCACCCTCGGGGTTTGAAGCTGTGGCCTTTTCACTACTTGCAGTTCCTGTGCACAACTGGGCTCTGCTCTCTGGCATCCAAGGGTCTATGCCCGATGCTTGGCTCTCTCCTGGCTGGTGGGTGATGGGTGACGGGCATGTCCTTCCTGCTGGAGCCAGGCACCAGGCTGGGCTGCTCACAGGTCCCTGTTCAGTCTGTCCTGGGTTGTCAGAGCCTCAGCCAGACTTTGCACCCCACTCCAGTACTCTTGCCTGGGAAATCCCATGGATGGAGGAGCCTGGTAGGCTACAGTCCATGGGGTCATGAAGAGTCGGACACGACTGAGCGACTTCACTTTCACTTTTCACTTTCATGCATTGGAGAAGGAAATGGCAACCCACTCCAGTGTTCTTGCCTGGAGAATCTCAGGGACAGAGGAGCCTGGTGGGCTGCCATCTCTGGGGTCGCACAGAGTCGGACACGACTGATGCGACTTAGCAGCAGCAGCAGCCAGACTTCAGTACACTTCAGAGTTGGAGTCCTGCGTCTGTCTACCCTGTATATCAGGGCAGGTTGCAGTGTTTGGAGCCAGAGTAGGCCCTGTCCCCAGATCCCTGCTGGGTTGAGGTGAGGCTTTCAGGAATGAGAGCTATAGGGGAGAGATGGGTCTTTGCTAAGGATTCCTGCAAGTTCCCAGGGAGTCCTCCCAGGGAGTCCAGGCTTGTAGGTGCTGTCATCTCAGCCCTTGGCCTGGCTGTGCAGCATCTCACTGAGCATGGCATTAAGGCTCTCTTTTCTGGCTGCCTGGGTGTTTGCCTGAGATATAGTCAGCCTGGGAAGAGTAGCGGCCGTGTGCTGAGTTACTTTTCCGGGAATGTTTATCTCTGCTTGGATTTGGCGGCAGCACAACATACTTGACTGGCACTGCCCGCTCAGAGAGGGGCTGGCTGAGGGGTGGGCAGTGGCTCAGGTAGGACTGGTTAGGGGAGGCCAGCCTGACCTGGACAGTTGGTTTCAGCCCTTGGGGTAGTGGCGGGAGGGTATGAGTATAGGACTGCCCAAACCTGAGGCCCCGCTTGCCCAGCTCCCCTTTGGCAAGATCCTCTTCATATGTTTAGATGAAGACTCTGATCTAGAGGTGGGCACCAAAGAGGCGTGGGCGTCTGGGCCAGCCAATAGCTGCAGGTTGCCAGGGCCCTGAGAGAACACTTGTCCATGAGCCCTTTTCCCCAGGTTTCATGGGGGCTGTCAGCCAAACCTTTGACATGGTCTGTGCCCTTGGCAGAACAGAGCACTTGCTGGGCTTCTCCCTGGCTTTTAGCTCCCAGGTGTTTCTTCAGCAGCACACAATTCCCACTCCCCCCACTCTCCCATCATCACACATGGGACATAGTGTATCTAGAGGACATGTGGCCTCAGCTCGGGAAAGGGCTGTCTCTCTCCTTTGGGGATGAGTCCTGGAGCCTCGTAACCTTCTGGCTTGGGGTGGAGCCTCATCCTGGGGCTTGGGGAGGCACCAGGAACTTCCCCTGTGTCCAGACCTTTAAGCTTTGGGAGGTTCGGTAACAGTCTTTTAAACCAGTTTTATCCTGTTGCTTTTCCTGGGGAAAATAATTTCCTAACATACACATAGACTTGCTTTCTTGTCTGACAGTCTGAGAAGGAGAAATGCCCTCCATGACTTTTTGGCTCACTATTTTCCATGCAGCCTGATGGTCGCAGAAGTGTATCCTGTCTGTTATAATTTGACCCAGATTCTGTGAAAGCACATGGGTGCCTCCACCTGATGAACCAGGTGAAAGTTCCATGGATTACAGGGTGCCTGAGCCACGCATAAGATGGGACTCAAACTGTGGCATCCTGGAACCACAAGGGGTTGTGGATGTTGTGGTTCCAGGATGGGTCTCCAGTTTCCTGACCCCTGTCATGCACTGTGCTAAAGGGGAAGGATCTTGCCTCAGGCCACTCAGTCAGGCAGTAGCCAGCTGGGGCTAGAAAAACTGATATCCTGCTTCCCAGTCTAATGCTTTTGCTTAAAAGTTATTGCCCAGTAGACCCTTAGTGCAGAGGCTCAGGGCAGCCTAATGTGGCCTTGAGTTTGGGAAGATCCCTGCTAGGTTTACAGGTGGGTCCATCTGAGAGGTCTGATATGGTAACAGTTTGTCTGGATTTGACGGTGTGCCTGTTCCTAGGCCGAGTGCTAGAGCTATGGAGAGGGAGACAACAAAATGCCTCCTCCTTTGGAACTCACAATTTAGGCAGAGGTACATGTGCTAAATCACTTTAGTTGTGTCCAACACTTTGCGACCCTTTGGGTCATAGCCCTCCAGGCTCTTCTGTCCTTGGGATTCTCCAGGCAGCAAAACTGGAGTGGGTTGCCTTGCCCTCCTCCAGGGGATCTTACCAACCTAGGGATTGAACCCGCGTCTCTTACATCTCGTGCATTGCAGGCAGAGTCTTTATCATGGAGCCACCTGAAAAGCCCCTTTAGGCAGAGGAGACATAATTAAATCATACTGATGTCACTTAGGGAAGCCACAGTGTGTCCAAACACGTTTAGTCTTTCTGCCTCCCTGTCCATCCCCTTTCCTTCCTTCCTTCCTTCTTTCTTTCTCTTATTCAGAAACCCAGAGCTGGGACCAAGTTTTCCAGTCCTGGTTTTATCTGATTGTGTGAAAATGTTCCTCTGATTTCTGAAGCCTTGCATTAGCTCTGCTGGGTAATTTTTAACTTGTTGCTTTATAATGACTATAATGATACATCAGTGGCCGTATGGTTGGATATTATGGTCTTTGGTTAGCAGCAGAGTAGGGGTTTCCAGGCTGGGACTAGACAAATTTATGGTTTGGGGAAGACAAAACAGTTAATCCTGGATCTTCCATGGATTCCAGCCTGGGGACCCTCTAGATCCTGGGGGCAGGGCCAGGAGTCTCATCCCCTTCAGGCTCAGCTAGGCTCTGGCCAGTGTGTGAAAGGGGCCCAGGCATCCTGTGGTCAAGTCAGACCGGGTGATTTCTTCACTGACCCCCTTCCACCTTGCCTCCCATGCCTGACTTCCTGATCAGTGTTCATGAAGTGGAGATGGAAATTCTGCTTGAAGCCGCGTCCACCTGGAAATTCCAGTTCTTATCTGGTTAAGCAGCATTCCAGTTGTTTTAGGATGGTGGTCCTCCCTAAGCTAACTCCCTCGAGGATCTTTTTACCTTTGCCTCTAGCACTGCCCATGTGGGCCAGGTGATGAGATCACTGTAAGCCAGACCCTGACATCTGAGGAGCTAACAGGGCCTGCAGTTGGATTCGGTGACATCCACAGGGTTCCACCTGACTCTTAACTTGGTGAGGGACCGTGGCTGTGATTGCAAAAGCCTCCGTTGTGGGGCCTCTCTGTTTACCTGGGCCTGCGCGGTCGCTGGCCTAGGAGAGAGATCTTCGATCGTGTTCTAAAGGCCAGACCTTCAAGTTGGAAGGTCGTGGTGGCCTGAAGGATAGGGGACAGGGCCTGGCAAGAAGCTGGTTCTGGGTGAACGTGGCCTGAAGGGATTCGTCCTTAGGAGGCAGAAGGGCTGAGTCACACGCTCAGTGTTTCAGGTTCCACTTTTCAGCCTGGCCCTGCCCGCCCCTTCCCTGTACAAATGCAGGCCAGGGGCTGTATTATTGGCTGTTGCTGAATTCTTTGGCAGGGATTTTAATGTCTGGTCTGGGTGTGTAACATAGCGGCTTCTCTTTCCCCCTGCCGCCTCTCCAAGCCCCTCACAAAGCTCAGAGAGAGAGAGGTGGAGAATTTGTCTCACTAGGATACCAGAGGCCAGGGCCGTGGGTCTTGGCTTTGCCTGTTTTTTTTCTTTGAGGAGCGAGTAATCTTTTTTCCTCCTTTTTGTAAAAGGTAATGTGGGCTCATTGAAAAATATTTGAGAAGTTAAAAGAGGTTGAAAAGCACATGTATATTCCTATACCTACACCAGGCATATTGGCAAAGTTTGTCTTATACATGTTTAAGAATTTAGCTGATAAATTTTTACAAATGGACAGATAGATTGGTACAGATAGATCTAGATAGCCTGATGGCCAGGATTTTTTCACTTAAAATTCTATCACGGGCTTGGTCCTATACCTTTAAAAACAACAAAGGGTATAACTTGTATTTTTCAACTGTTGCTGAACACACATACAGTTTTTGGGTTTTCTTAGTGGTTTGCTGAGGCTCATGCATAAAACTTTACATACTTTTTGGATTGTTTCCAAAGTGGAGTTTTTTGAAAAGGAAGAAAAGGGGATGAACACTTTTTGAAAAGGGCTTGGTTTAAAAAAAGAAAGAAAGAAAAGGGCTTGGTTTTTAAACTGTTTTTACTAAAGGATAGACTCATTGAGAATTTCAGGTTTTCTTAGTGGTGGCAGATGAGTACCACTTACTGCTGAATAAAGGCTGTGTCTAGAACTCTGATTAAGAACTAGGCGCAGGAAGTAAGTGCCTGGGGTGGGGGCAAGGGGCCAGGCTGCAGGATGACTCTGTGGTGGGCGTGATGTCCTAGGAGTCCGCTTCCTTAGTAATATCTCCATCTGTCTCCTTAGCAGCCAAGTCCCTGGACTGGGCCTCGTGGCCCTGGGGCGATGGTGCTGGGTGAGCACCAGTTAGCTAACCCAGTTCTGGTGACATGACTGAGATAGAACTGTGTCCGCAAGAGGTGTGGGAACAAACTAGTGAACCAGCACAGCTCTCCCACCTCCCCTCTCCAGAGGGTCCTGAGATCTGAGAGGGACCAGGAAGCGAGAATCTATAGGTTCCCACAAAGTCCTGTCAGGAGAAGCCTCGGAGACCAGCAGAGCGTGACACTCAGGCTCTTTGCAAGGTGTCTGCTTTGAAGTCAGTCGACTTTGAATGTCCTCTCTGGAGCTAAATTCTCTTCTGAGGCACACTTTGGATTTGGGACTTTGCCCAGGGTCATTTGGCACAGAGCCCGGCTATCGAAGGAGAGGCTGCACTGAGGGAAGGGCAGGGTTATGTCAGACCAGTGTGACCACCAGGGTGTGAGGTCAGGCTCCTTCCTGCCCCACCACATGGGTCTCCAGGTCACGAGGTGGCACCCTGGCAGAAGTTTCAGTGACTGCCTGACCTCATGACAGGTTGCGTTCTGAAAATGCCTTTAAACATTTCTTTAAAAATGTCCTCCTGTTTTGCATACCGTCCTTTTGCCTTTGACATCCTGAAATGGCACCTCTGCCGTTGTGTTTCAGGATACTGTCAGCTTGAAAAAACAGGAAAGGACTCCCAGTTAGGGCGGACCCAGGGTAACTGGTATTTGCATTACAGAAGGCTCGGACACTGGCGAGGAGGTGTTGGGTAGCTCTTGGCATTCAAATGAGCACCTTAGG
Source organism: Bos taurus (assembly GCF_002263795.3). Classification (NCBI taxonomy): domain Eukaryota; kingdom Metazoa; phylum Chordata; class Mammalia; order Artiodactyla; family Bovidae; genus Bos; species Bos taurus. Next base: position 74,906,016 of record NC_037335.1, on the reverse strand, counting down.
TGGCGTGGCAAGGTCCCTGCCTGGTTCAGAATGGGCAGCCTTGAGTACTTACCCCAAAGGCAGGAGGCCCCCTGCCCAGGAAGAGGATGAGTGGGGACTCCTTTGCTCATTCAGCAAACTCGTACTGGTAACTACGCTCTGTGAAGCACAGTACACGGACATGAACAAAGGCTGGGCCCCACCCCGGGGGCATTCCTCAGCGGTGGACAGACCCCGACAAAGATAAGAGGAGGCAGGGGTGCTCCCAGGGCACTGAGAAGGTGCAGGGACCCGGATGGGTGGTCTGGGCCAGAGCTAGAGTCAAAATGAAGATCTCTCAGCATGTTGAACGGTCTCACTGGTTGGGAAGGGCAGGAGTCTGCTGCCTGTTGTCATCGCTAGTTGCTTTCACATGGGGAGAGTGCCATAACAAAGTCCCAGCTGTGGCAGGCTGTCCCCAGCAGGGCAGGAGAGGACAGGAAGTTGAGGCATGGTGCAGGGAAAATGATAAAAGAGAGAGAAGGCCGTGCAGCTGGAGTGTGTGGACAAGGGCAGGCCCAGGAAGCTAGACTGAGGGCCCAAAGGGAGGAAGGAGAAGGGGAGAAGTGCAGAAAAAGGTGCTTGGAGTGTGGGGAATTCAAGGGCCTCTGGAGCAAGGATTCTGAATTCTGGTTCTTCTAGCTCATATCATTGCGAACAAATCCTGACTACCTTGGTCCCTTCTCCTCTCTCTGAAGTGTGTGTGCTAAGTTGCTTCACTCATGTCCAACTCTGTGACCCTATGGATTATAACCTGCCAGGCTCTTCTGTCCATGGGGATTCTGCAGGCAAGAATACTGGAGTGGGTTGCCATGCCCTCCTCCAGGGGATCTCCCCCCCCCAGGGATCGAACCCGAGTCTCTCACATCTCCTGCGTTGGCAGGTGGGTTCTTTACCACTAGCACCACCTGGGAAGCCCACCTGTTGGTGCTTAGTGAGCTTCTTCCTCTTCCTCCTGGAGTCTGGATTTTTAGCGGGGAACCCTGGTTCTATGTGCCACGCGACCCCTCTATGGGAGCTCCTGAGGGGCTGAGGGGTCTTGTGATGAGGCCTCTGTTGAGGACTCTGTCATCTCTGTCTAAGCAGGCATAAAGCTTTTAGGTGGGTGACCTTTGAAATGGCACGGGAAGTGTTTCTTTCCATCATGCTGGTTAGCTGTGTGCTTTGGGAAAGTTGTCATTCTCTCTGTACCTCACTGCTCTCACCTGTAAAATGGGGATAATAAAAGAATCTACCTCATGGATGCTGTGAAGTTAGTAGGCACAAAAGGGCTTGAAGCAGTGCCTAACACAGAGTAAGCTCCAAATATATGTTCTCTCTTACTGGTAGTACTGTTAGTGGCTCAATTGTGTCTGACTCTCTGTGACCCCATGGACTATAGCCCCTCCAGGCTCCTCCTCCCATGGAATTTTCCAGGCAGAAGTACTGGAGTGGGTAGCCATCTCCTTCTCCAGGAGATCTTCCCAACCCAGGGATCGAACCTGGGTCTCCCGCATTGTAGGTGGATTCTTTACTATCTGAGCCACCAGATAGATATAGATATGTTATCTCTTATTGGTAGTACTAATAGTTTTTATTTGTGAAGATTTTGGCTTTTACTTTGTAATATTTCTCCTTCTCTTCTTCCTTCTCCAAGTCATCTACTTCCTCTTCCTCTCTTTCCCCTCCTCTTCCTTCTCCTGCTTCTTTTCCTTCTTCTTCAGTTGAAAGTGCAGTGTCACCACATTCAGTGTTTAAATATGCATAATTCTACTCCTTCCCATTGTAGTAAAACCATACATCTACTGGCATACTTTGCAGGTGCATACATACTTTTTACTCTGTTGCAACCATAGTGGGAACTGTTTTGCCTTCTACTATATTTGTTCAGCATTATCTTATAAACTATTGCTTATGTTACCTGAACTATCTTTTGTGGCTCCTTTCTGAAATCCTTAGGGCTTATTCCCTTAAGGTTAAATATCCTGTGTTTCCCCATCATAGATCATCTTTGCTGCATGTTGCTTCTTGTTTCAGTTGAATTATTTCCTGGGGATAAATTCCTAGAGGGGAATTTCTAGGCCAGAGGATATGGCCATCTTTACGACACTGGTTCACACTGTCACTGTGCTTTCCAATAGGGTTGGAATAATCCACAGGCCCTAAATTCTATTGGGTTGGCCAAAAAGTTGGGGTAAGATGGTATGGAAAAACCCAAATGAACTTTTTGGCTGGCTCAATAAATTCCTGGGCTGGGGCTTCCCTGGTGGCTCAGATGGTAAAGAATCTGCCTGCAATGTGGGAGACCCAGGTTTGATCCCTGGGTCAGGAAGACCCCCTGGAGAAGGGAATGGCAACCCACTCTGGTATTCTTGCCTGGAGAATCCCATGGACAGAGGAGCCTGATGGGCTGCAGTCCAGGGAGCCACAAAGAGTTGGACATGACTGGGCCACTAACACTAGGGATTTTAACTTCTAAAGAGTGTGGGTTCCCAGGGAAAGTCAGATTTATCTGGAGTCTCACACATAATGCTCTCAGCTGTGTGTGTGTGTGTGTGTGCAGTTTCCTGTGTAGGACCCTGCAGGTGCTCTGGATGTGAGGCTTTTCCTAGAAGCCGTTTCCTGTGGGCAGTTCCTACTGAGGTTACTGGGTATCCACAGAGGAACCTTACACGTGGCTCTTTCTACACTTCACACACCTTTGCCAAAGAGTTGATTTACACAACATAAGGACCTTTTCTTTATTTGTGGAGCCATACCTGTAGATTGGGGGCAGATCCCAGCTTTAAAAGCCTGGCTTTACAATGCTGTTGATCTCACACATTGCAGGTCAGTTGCTGGAAATACCACACGCAGAACCCATGTTAGGCTCTAATGGCCTGGGCACCTGACCATTAGCCCATCTGCACGAACTCTGCTCTGACAGCCCTGGTTTATGGGATCCAGACACGGGGCCCGAATGAAGAAAGACTTCAAATTAGATTGGATATAAATAAGTTGATCAGAAGCCCGAGGTCTGCAAACAGGAATTGCTGTTTCTGACCCTGTAGCCACAGCCCTACCCCATACACATGTCTTTTCTGTAGACAAACAGGAGCCTGCCAGCCTACCACTTGCACAAATGTTCGAATGACTTTAGTGATGTCACTGACCAGAGATTTACACCAAGTAGACCGAGGTGGCTTCAGCCTGTGACAGCTGCTTCCTTAGCCTTGCAGCCCCTCCGCATGTCCTCTCTTCTACTACATTCCTCAGCAATCAGCTGTGTCTCAATGGGGTGCTCCCAGGATCCGTTTGCAACTGGGCTGGAGCTGCTGTGAACATCTTGTTCCTGTGGGACCCAGGGCAAGACCTCCTTCCTGTGTAAAGAGGAAAGATCATCCTTACCTCAGAGGGTTGATAAGAGGATAGGATGATCTGAGGTACTTGGTAATGGAATTCTGATCAACGCACAACACATCCCCTAGGCAGCAAAGGTGTACGTTCCACACAGTAGGCTGCCAAGTAAAATGTTTTTCAAATGCAGTTTTTTCTCTCTGCTCTGGAGCAGTCAGGAGAAGGAGACTGAGGCTGTATCCACAGTTTAGGAACAGAGTTTAGCCATTTTGGTAGAGACGGTGGCCTGCTTATCTGAACAGACCTACCCCAGGCCCCAAGGAGAAACTTCCACCTTGTTGGATCTGCAACACTGGGAACCCGGAGCGTGGGCTGCCATGTGTCAGGTGTGCCAGGCTTCTATGGTCATTCACAGTGTTCCCTTCTCCAGGTGATCATTGTTTGTCAGTGTCCTGGGTCGAGGCCATCACAGACTACACCGTAGCTGGGTGGTCAGGGTAGAAGCTGGAGGGAGCTTTGGATATTTGGTGGAGTCTCAGGAGTTAAGGCTTTTGAGCTGTGGTGTTGGAGAAGACTCTTGAGAGTCCCTTGGACTGCAAGGAGATCCAACCAGTCCATCCTAAAGGAGATCAGTCCTGGGTGTTCATTGGAAGGACTGATGTTGAAGCTGAAACTCCAATATTTTGGCCACCTGATGCGAAGAGCTGACTCATTTGAAAAGACCCTGATGGTGGGAAAGATTGAGGGCAGGAGGAGAAGGGGATGACAGAGGATGAGATGGTTAAATGGCATCACCGACTTGATGGACATGGATTTGGGTGGACTCTGGGAGTTGGTGATGGACAGGGAGGCCTGGCGTGCTGCGGTTCTTGGGGTCGCAAAGAGTAGGACACGACTGAGCGACTGAACTGAACTGAACAGGAGTTAAGAATGGCTGTGTTAAAAAAAAAAAACAAACAAAAAAACAGGCGCTGGGCTGGACATAGGTGGGCTCAGGCTGGGCCACCTAGTGGCCTGTACCACTGTCCTGTTAGAAAACTAAGACACAGGCCTAGACAGCCTGTGTCTGCTGGAAGCCAGGATACCACACCCTGAAGTTCCGTTTTGGCACCAGCCTACTGAGTGATCCGAGAGAAGTCACGTTCTCTTCCCCAGGCCTCACTTTACCCATCTGTTAAATGAGATAAGGGGTTGGCCTGGATATTCTCTGGTGTCTCCTCCTGCCTGGGGATTCTGATGTAGCCTTGAACTCTTGCGTAATACAGTTGAATGTCTGGGCTGCAGGACAGCTAGCCATGTAGACCTGGGTGACTGTCAGTGCACCCTGAGCCAGGATTGAGTCAGTTACTGGCCAAATCCACACCCAGCTGACCCTCCCAGCAATTCCCATAGCTAGGCCCCAAATCACAAGTAAATTGGTTAGCTTGAAAACACAATCAGTGGGAGTCGCTATGAATCTAGGGTTCTAGGTTCCAGCAAAAACCACATCAACCACACCCACAACAGATAATCTTACTTAGCATCTTACTTACATGCCAAGCATGGGAAAAGTACTACATCTGCATTATTTTCAGTGATTCTCACAGCAACTCTTTTTTTTTTGCCTATTTGTCCTGGTTTGAACTTCCAGCACATCGTCGAATAGATGAGTAAGAGAGGACATCCTTGTCTTGTTTCTGATCTTAGGGGAAAAACATTCAGTCTTTAAGTATGATCTTAGCAGTGGGATTTTTGCAGATGCTTTTTATCAGATGAGGAAGTTCCCTTCTGTTCCTAGTTTATTGAATGTTTTTATCGTGAATAGGTGGTGTGTTTTGTCAAGTGCTTTTCTGTGTCTGTTGAGATGATCATGTGGTTTTTGTCATTGGTCATTCTATTGATGTGGTATATGATACACCGATTGCTTTTCCAGGTATTAATCAAACTTGAATCCCTGGGATAAATCCCACTTGGTTGTGGTATGTCATCCTTTTCATATACCTCTTGCTAATATTTTTGTTGAGAATTCTTGTTCATAAGAGTCATTGATCTATAGAGTTTTTCCCTCAGCTTTATTGAAGTATAATTGGCAAATAATCTGTAGTTTCCCTTTTCATCCTTCTCCTGATGTCTTTGTCTGAACTTGGAATCAAAGTAACACAGCCTCACAGAGTAAATAGGGATGAGTTCCTTCCTCTTCAATTTTCAGAAGTTTGTGAAGGGTTTGTATTAATTCTTCTTTAAATATCTGGTGAAATTGACTAGTGAGACTGTCTGGGCCTGGACTTTTACTTGTAAGAAGCTTTTTGATTACTGGGTCAATTCCTTTACTTGTTGCAGGTCTATTTGGATTTTCTTTTTATTCTTCAGTCAGTTTTGATAGTTATGTCCTCCTAGGAATTTGTCTACTTCATCTAATTCATCTAATTTGTTGGCATGGTTGTTCATAGTATTCTCTTATAATCCTTTTTTTTTTTTTTCATTCCAAAGTTGTTAGGAGTATTTCTGTTTTCATTCCCAAGTTTGGTAATTTTGTCTCTCTCTATCTCTCTTTTTTCCCACCTTGATCAGTCTAGCCAAAAGTATGGCATTTTGTTGATCTTTTCGAAGAACCAACTTTGGCTTCATCAATTTTCTCTGTTATTTTTCTGTTCTCTATTTCATTAATTTCTGCTCTAATCTTTATTATTTTCTTCCTTCTGTTTTGCTTTAGCTTTATGTTTAGTTTGTTTTTCTATTTCTTAAAAATCTTTTTAAGGTAGAAGGTTAGGTTATTGATTTGGGTCTAAAGATCATGTACTTTCAACATTTTAATAAATACTGTTAAATCGTCCTCTAGTTTACATTCATCAGCAGTGTATGGAAATTGCCTGTTTCCCACACTGGATATTTATCATCACTCTTTCTACATTTATCAATATGATGGTCAAATGGGGTATCTTGTTTTAGTTAGTTTCTCTGATTACTGATGGTGTTGAGCAAATGTTAATGTATTAGTTGGCCGTTTGTATTTCTTTTGTAAATTACTTGTTAATATTTTTATCCATTTTTCTAACAGTTTTAAAATATGTTTACAGGAGTTTTTAAGACTATGGATATTACTCCTTTATAATATATCATTTGCAAATATGATCTCTCCATTTGTTATGTGTCTTTTAACTTTATCTCTGGTATCTTTGATCATATAAAAGTTTCATATATTTAAGTCTGTCTTTTCCTTTATGACTTCAGGTTGTTTTGGCACTTAGGAAGTTCTTCATGTTTCCAAGATTGTAAAAATTTTTTTTGGTATTCTTTTCTAAGCTGATTCTTAAGCATTTTAGTACTTGTCCCTGACAGTAAAAACCAAATAGAATCATATGTTGTAAGAACCCTTATATCATACCCACAGAACCCTTTGAGCTCTTAATCTATCATCGATGCTGGTGGATTAGAGTAGAAATGTGAAATTTCAGCCACTTGTGATTACAGAGTTGTAATAATCTGTATGCTTTGAAGTTCTAGGGAGTCAGGGGAGAAGACGAAGTAATATTTATTGAACATCTGTTAGTACGAAGTAATATTTATTGAACATGTATTAGTGCTAAGCACTGTGGTAAGACTGTATATGTGTTATCTCATTTACCATGTGGAGAGAACACATTATTATCTCCACTCCTTAGAGGAAGAAATTGGAACAGGCTGCACTCAAAGAGGTCCTGATGCCAAAGAGGTATTGTCAGGAGTGCATGGCTGGCTGACTGCCCAGGTGGCCTGTAGGGCAGCAAGCTTTCCATAGTCCAAGGTCTGGTTCTAGTTGGAGAGGGAAGGATATACTGGTAACTAGCACTGCAGATCCAGAAATGCAGTCAAGGCTCCAAAACTGATCAGAGGGTCAGCTGACTCAGAAATAAAACCCCCATGAGACTTATTTACATGCTGGAATGCTAAGCTGTGCTGTGCTACTGGAAGATTGAAACTGTTGTCAACTGGCTTAGCATTCTCTGGCTGCTGGCAGCACTATAAGGGAAGCCATAGTGTAATCAGGCAGCTGTGAAGTCAGAAGTCGGAGCAGAGCAGTGAGTTGTTCTCAAGTGTTGGTTGGAGTCAGGTGGTCAGGCTGATGAACCCATCCCCGCAGAACTGCGGAAGCCCTTCAGGGACCTTGGTCTGGTCCAGAGGTCAGAACTCCACTCTGTGCAGCCCTGGAAGGCCTCATCCTGCGCCATCCTCCACCACTCGCCTATGTATTCCCTTGTGTACTTTTTTTTCCTTTTCTTCCCTTCCATCCAGCCATCCAACTTTTTATTTCATAGCCTGTTATTATCAAGGACTCTCTTGCCTTATTTGTTCTCTTTGATCCTCATTCCCACTTCCATTTTCCAACTCCACCATGGGCATTAAAGTGTTTAATGTGTATCTGTTTTTTGCTCTTACCAGATGGGAGCCACTGCTTCATATATGTGCAATTTTTAATTTAAATTTAATTTTTTAAATTAACATACATAAAATTGGCCTTTTTGGTTTATAGGTCTATGAATTTTTATATGTATATATACACATATATATAAAACTACCACAATCCAGATGTAAAATATTTTTTCACCCCTCCCCCCAAAATCCCCCTGTGGTCATATTTTCGTCTCACCCTTCACCCCTGTTAATCACTGATCATTACTGTTGTTTTATTTTTTTGAGAATGCCGTGTAAGTGGATCATATAGTGTATGTATGTATATATATATATTTTAACTTATAAACCATTTTATTTTTTGCCATGCCATGTGGCATATGGGATCTTAGTTCCCCAACCAGGGATCAAATCTGTGTGCCCTCCTGCATTGGAAGCTTGTAGTCTTAACCACTGGACTACCAGGGAAGTCCCAATGATATTTTTTATAGCTCATTTTGATTCTAATTTTTTTTTTTACCCACTTCTGCTTTTTCTTTCTTCTTTTTTTTTTCTTCAATTTTTAAAACGTTTGACATAACTTCAAACTCATAGAAAAGTTGTTAAAATTATGCAAAGAATTTCTGGATAGCCTTTGAACGTGAGAGTGGCTCAGTCGTGTCTGACTCTTTGTGACCCCATGGACTGTCCATGGAATTCTCTAGGCCAGAATACTGGAGTGGGTAGCTTTTCCCTTCTCCAGGGGATCTTCCTGACCCAGGAATCGAACCGGGGTCTCCTGCATCGCAGGCAGATTCTTTACCAACTGTCAGGGATAGCCTTTGGATCCCCCTGAATTCCCCAAATGTTTACATTTGCTGTATTTGCTTTTTTCTTCTTTCTCTCCATGTATGTGCATGTGTGATATTCCAAATCATGCCCTGTTATCCCTAAATATTCAGTGTGTATTTCCTAAAAATAAGAATTTTAAAAATATAACCAGTTAGTACAATGACCAAATCAAGAAATCAACATTGAAAATTTTCTATTATCCCATCTATTGACCTTATGAAGATCTTATTGCTTGTCCCAAGATTGTCCTTGTACTAAAAGGAAATTGAAGAGTAGGCATTTTATTCCATGATCATGTCTCTTTAGTCTCTTAATCTGGAAAAATGCCTGACATTTCTTTGTGTTACATAACACTGACGTTGTTGAAGAGCACAGACCAGTTGTTTTATAAAGGCCCCTCAATTTGAGTCTGATGTTTCCTTGTGGTGAGGTTCAAGTTATGCATTTACAGCAAGAATATTGGGTGAATGTTGCCGAGTTCTTCTTAATACGTATTATGTAGAAACACATGCTGTTAATTTGTTCCTTATTGGCCAAGTGAACTTTGATCTTTTCATTATGGTGGCATCTGCCGTTTCTCCATTTTCAAGTTTGTTATTTTACCCATTTTAATTAAAATGTGTCTTACGGGCATTTACTTTGAGATTATGTGAATATCTTGTTATTCGTCAAACTTTCATCCATTGGCTTTTAGCACCTATCAGTGATTCTTACTGGAATCCATTACTTTTACGGTGTTTGGCGATCTAATTCTATCATTGCTTCTACATTTATTAGTGGGCATTTTCTTATAAGGAAGAGCTTTCCCTTCTTCCCACTCATATATTAGTACAGAGTTACAGATCCTTCTTTGTTCAGTAGTTCATAATTCTTCACTAACATTATTTATTTTAATGTTCAGACTCTCTCGGGTCACAAAGAATCAGACACGGCTGAGCAACTAAGCACGTACGTCCCAGATTTGGCCGACGAGATCCCCGTCAGGCTAGCTCCTGTGTCATCTGGGCACATCCCTCTGTTCTTTGAGCATTTCCTTCACTTTTAGACAAATCAAGATGTTCCAGCCCCCTCTTGTTCGTTTTGACTCAGCCCCGGAATCAGCCACTTCTCCGATGAGCTCTCGTTCTTGTTAGTAGAGGATGGCGTTTAGAAACCAGGAGCTGGGCTCCAGGCACTCACCCTTGATTTTAAGGTCCATCCGCTTTGCCATGTGTAATCTAGTGTCTGTGGTGTTCATCCCAGTTTTCTCTCTCCATTAATGACAGACTCCCACACTACCTTCACACATCGTGACGTAAGGAACAGCCTTCTCCATAGACCTGTGTGTGGATTTATGCTGCTCCCTGAGTGCCAGATAGGGCTGCAGACCGGCTGCCCCCGTTTACATCTCCACCAGCGGAGCGCAGAGCGTCTCTGTACCTCTCCACAAATACTTAGCCTTAACGAACTTCCTCATTTTTGCCAAACGATTAGATATGCTGGGTGAGCTCTTGTTTTAACTTGATTTTCTCTGATGACAAATGAGCTGGCGCATCTTTTCATATGCTTGATGGCCTTTGGGAGTCTTCTTTGGGAAATTGCTTATTCATAATTCTTCTTTGGCTGGGGCTCTTGTGGTTTCGTGATGATATGTAAGATTTCCTTATACATCCTGGATACTAATCTCTTGCTGGTCTCAGACATTGCAGGTCTCTTCTCTCAGTCTGTCCTTTATCTATTCACTCTGGCCATGCTATCTTTTGTTTGAAGGGAAGACTTTCCCCCCCTTGGTTTTATGCTTTCTCTCACCAGTAGCCTTTTTCTATAACTATGTGAATACCCTTAGTCCCTCCACATTTTAAATGTGCTGGTATGACTAAGCTCTGGTGATTCTCCACAGCAGTCTGTCTTATGACTTCTTAGCCTCTATTGAATTCTGTTAAGAATGACTTTGCCTCTTAGAATGTAAGGTCCGCATGCAGGTATTATTCATATATTTATTCAGTAAATCCGTGTTGTAAACCCACTATCTATTAGGCACTGTGCTGTATCACAGATAAGGTTCAAAGAGGGTGAAACATGCCTGTGGCTTTTCAGAGGTAGAGTAGGGATTTTTTGCTTTTTTATTAAATTTTATTATTAGAGTATAATTGCTTTACAATGTTGTGTTGGTTTCTGCTGTACAGCGAAGTGAATTGACTATAAGTATACCCCCTCCCTCTCAGATCTCCCTCCCAGTCACCCCCATCCCTCCCCTCTGGTCATCACAGAGCACCGGGCTGAGCTCCCTGTGTTATCCAGTAGCTTCCCATAGCTATCTGTTTTACACTTGGTAGTGTATGTTTGTGAATGCCATTCTTCCGATCTGTGCCATCCTTCCCGTTGCCCTCATGCCCACATGTCCGTTCTCTACTTCTGGAATAGGGATTTAAACCTGGTCTTTCCCCCTGTGCTGCTTCCCTCAGAAATTGCATTTGATTCCTATAGAACCGTGTGTCAAATTTCCACACCTTTTGTAACAAATGGCCTAAGAAGGCAGAAAGCAAAGTGCTCTCCCCCGGCATCCAGGGAGGGGAAAGTCATCAGGAGAGGAGTGGAGGGAAGTGTGGCTCCCGCCTTCCTGGGCCTGGCAGACCCTGGGCTACCCGCTGGTGACTGGCTCCAGGCTGATAGTGTCAGACCCAGAGGAGACTGGGAGGCTGCCTCTGCCTGCAGGGGAAGGTCTTAAAATAACACCCAGACCTGTATCATCTAATCCTTTCTGAGAAGCTCAAATCATCCCTTCCAGAAGTGCCCTGATTCTAAGAGGAGAGAGATACAGCTGGATCATCCTGGGGGCTAACATAGAATTTCCAGGCCCCCCAAGCCTTTCCTGGTAGTAATAACGGTGAGCAGGCGCAGTTTCCACAAATTCCAGCCCGGCAGGAGAAGGGCTGGGTGAGGAGGAAGTGTGCGTTTGGGCTGGAACCAAACAAAGCAGAAATTCCTCCTGGGACAGTTTTTTCCCAGAGGACAAATGGGGGAAGCCTGTTTACTGGGCTGTAAAAGCCTTGATTCCTGGGTACTGCTTCCTGATCTCAGGCCTTGCATCTCTGTGCCTGTAGAAACCTCTTTGGGTTACCCCAGGACAGATGTATACTGTTAGGCGCCCGGTCCTGGGGTCTCCCAGGGCTTCCTAGTTCTCTATCCTTGTTTCTACTGCCCACTCTGAATTCTGAACCATGACCATGTATGTGTGGAAATACACTTGAGAAGGGTTTAGATCAGCGATGTTACATTGGGTTCACTTTTAGGCTCCTTGAGTCAGAATCCCCATGGATTCTGAACCCTGGAGTTCTGAGATGGACTATCCCCCTGCAGTGGAAGGAAAGCAAAGGGCCACGTGAGCTATGATCTGCTGCCCACTGTGTAGATGTAGCCATGATCATCAGAACCTTAAAGGATTAATAAGGAGATGATAAAGATGACTTTTTTTGCAAATCTTAAGTGTCCTTGCAGAAATCCGTCAGGCTCTCTGTCCTTTGTTTAACACTGGGGTTAAAATATAATTCTCAAGGTCCCTCCAGCTCTGGTCTGCTAGGATTATCCAAGGGGCCTGTTTCAAGGTGGATCCTGACCCTTCAAGGTGATGGAATCTGACCTTGACTTCACTCCCTTAGGTTTAAGCCTTGGTGTCCTTGGTAATAGGATCCTGGACCAGATGAACATCCAAGGCTTTTCTGATGATTTTACGACCCATGTTACACTTTGAGCTTTGGAGTTATTTTCTCAAGGAATAAGTAGTATTTGGGGAAGCACCTGTTTGATGTGGCAGTGTGAGGTTTAGATGAGGAAATAGCAATATATTGTTTGGAAGATGAGGCTATACACTATCACTGTGTCTAAAATTATAGGGCTAGAATCTGGAGGAAACTCATTTTAAAATGTAGGGTGGGGGATATGCCCGTAGGTCATGAATTAGGTGCTATACCTGGAAACCAAAGGCATCTTTAGAGCTCAGAAGGGAGAGTTTTCTTGCCCTTGGTCACCTTGGGTGTAGGTGTGTAATTAGGACAACAGTCTAGATTCTTAAGCATCATATAGGCAAGATGGCTCCCAATTCTGCTAACTCAGCTTCTTAGTTCATAGCTGAATGGGTTGTGGGGGTCACCAACATTTGTACAGCCTGTTCTTTCAGAAACTGTTCCTAGTTCAAAAGGAATGGTATACAGCCCCTACCCTCAAGGAGACAAGGGTCTACTAGAGGAAGCAGGTAGATAGACTAGCACCCTCCTCCCAGGAGGCTTGGATGTGGGCTTGTAAAGGTTGAAACATTGGTAGGTGAAGAGTGTTCGTAAGGCATCTGGAGCACGGACCAGTTGGCCTGAAGGATCCTGGAAAAGCTTTGAAATTCAAAGTTTGATCTTTGAAGGATTGTTCCCTTGCCTACTTCACAAAGGTTTTTGAGATAGCATAAGAATGCTGCTGCTGCTGCTGCTAAGTCGATTCAGTCGTGTCTGACTCTGTGCGACCCCATAGATGGCAGCCCACCAGGCTCCCCCGTCCCCGGGATTCTCCAGGCAAGAACACTGGAGTGGGTTGCCATTTCCTTCTCCAATGCATGAAAATGAAAAGTGAAAGTGAAGTCGCTCAGTCATGTCCGACTCTTAACAACCCCGTGGACTGCAGCCTACCAGGCTCCTCCGTCCATGGGATTCTCCAGGCAAGAGTACACACTGTAAAAAAGGATCAACATAAATAAAACAAGAGAAAGAGAAAATGTGGCTTAAAAGTTAAGATTCAGGCAGAGTTAAAATGTAGATATTCAGATGCGGCAACCCAGCACAGCCATTTCATCTGTCGCTTTGCAAAAGCTACAAGTGAAACGTCAGAGAACAACGATATGTAGTAGTTCCTGAGCCTAAGTTGTTTTTCTTGGTGCTTCACTCTTCAAGATCTTCATGGGGGTGGGAGGGAGGTGGTGGTTAGCAGGTGAGCCTGCAAACCAGCATTCCTCAAAACATACTCTAGGGACCTATGTTAATGCTACCTAGAGTGCTTGTAAAAGGCAGAGTCCTGGGCCCCAACCCCAGACCTACCAGATCAGAAGCTCTGGGCAGGAAGATCCAGGAATCTGCAATTTTACTTGCTTCCCCAGATGACTTTCTATGTACTCCACAACTTGAGAACCTCTGCAGTAGATGGAAACCTGAACAATATCTTGAAAGCACATGCAGTAAAGCAAACGTGAAGGCTTGGCCTTTGTGTGAAGGCTGGGTGGGAATTTAGTGGGAGAGAGAGCAGGGCATAAGAATAGGCAGTTCCACTGAGGTTCATTCCTGGCCAGGTCACTTTCAGGTCATATTTTAGAAGAGGTACTCAATGTGGTAATTCAGGCGCGTGGCAGGGACACTCCTCAGCACAGAGATGGATGGCAAGCAGCTGGCCCCACTGTGTTGTCCGGCTTGTCCAGCTTCCCCTCGCCCTCTTGGGCTCTCTTCTGTAGACCTGCTCTGGCAGGCTCTTTTATTTTTTTGAGCAAATACTTTGTTTTTCTCTGTGCCCCCAAATGCAGGGTTCTGAGACCACAAATGTGCTCAGCTTCCTGTTGAAAAAGTGTTTTTCCCCTCAGGGTCTAATAGCGACTTGGATGATGAGTTGGCAGAAAACAAGTGGGTGTTGAAATAGCGTCCTGCGTTTAGTGTGTCTGAGACTCAGCAGGCCAGCCTTTAGAGTAAATGATTCCTGTTTTCTGGTCACGGAGTTGTATGTTGTGAAGTCTTTATTTTGGAAGACACTTCTTTATTGGGAAAAGGATGAAGAAGGGGGGGTGGTCACACTTCTTGTCCTCGGGTTATATTTTTAGATAGTTATTGTTCAATTTTAAAGATATACCCAAAAGTATAAAGAAAAGGAGCATGAACATCTGATTTAAGAAATGATTTCCAGTACTTTGGGAGCCTTTGTGGTTTGGATTTTAAAACCCAGTGAGACATAGTTACCATGAACCATGAGCAGTCCCATCTGGTGGCTTTCTGTCCTGTCCTCCTCCATCGCGTTCTCTCGTGTTTTCTTGTACATTAAACCTTCATCACATTTTCTCAAGGTTTATTGAAATCTTCTTCGTTTCTTGTATTGGTGGCAGGGAGAAGAACTGCGCACCATCCATTCAGCTCAGGTTTGTTGGCATACTCCATGCCCACGGCAGCCAAGTGGACACTCATGACTCTTCTCCCGGGGTGGAGCTGAGGGAGCCAGTAGAGCTCTCTGCAGAGCTTTCCTTGACTCTGTTCCCTGGCCTCAGAGTTGACTCCCCTTCCTTTGTGCCATTTCTGCTATTCTCACCACTATCACCCTCAGCATTGTGTTTGCATTGCTAGTCTCCCTCCTGGCCAAGGGCAAAGACTTCTTAACCCATCCCCCACTGCTTGCATGCCTGGCACCAACTGGCAAGTGGTGTGTGCTAACTAGGTGCATGCTTAAATGGACATGGTGCTACGAGTCCTTAACGAAAGAAGAGGAAGAGTAAGAACCAACCTTGAGTGGTGAGAAGGCTTCCGAGGAGAGGTGATGTTTGAGCTGTGGCCAGGCAGCTGTTGGATTGGTGATAATGAAGTTGTTGGAGAGATGGTTTAGTGTAAGCCCCTTGCAGGAAACGTTGGTTCTCACTTCTAGTCTGTAGTCACAAGGGGCACCGTGGGTTGATAAGACCACTGCAGACAGCTGTCATTCCTGTGCCTGGGGATTTGATAGTGCCTAGTTCGGCTTCCAGCCTACATCAGGTCTTTGGAAGGTTGGTACAGAGGAAAATGGCTCACCCTCAACAAGAGTCTGAGGAGCAACACCTCAGGGGAGCTGAGGGGTGGGCTGCGGGAGGGATGGTTTGAAGAGGGGCTGTGCCATGTTGTTAGGTCTGAGGCTTGGCCAAGGAAGAGATTCCAACATCTCAGCTGGTTGAGTCACAAAGTTGTGGGCATTGGCTAGTTCCCGAAAATGTGAATTTCGTCACTCAAGAAAATTTTTTTTAAAACTGGGGAGTCCTGACCCCTGGTTTCCAAGTAAGGGTTTGTTTGTTTGTTTAAATTTTATTTTATTTTTAAACTTTACAATATTGTATTGGTTTTGCCAAATATTGAAATGAATCCGCCACAGGTATACATTTAAATTAAAAAACAATCAATCCAACATTAAAATCCACTGTGATCATTTCCTAAAAGAAAGGAGATCTTAACATTTAATGAGTAAGAAGCACTTCCTCTTGGAAGAACGGGCATTCTGATATATTGATTGCTTTGAGCTTAATGAAGGACCACCTACATTATCTTTTGTTGTTGTTCAGTCGCTCAGTCGTGTTGTGACATGGACTGTAGCCCCCCCAGGTTCCTCTGTCCATGGGATTTTTCAGGCAAGAATGCTGGAGTAGGCTGCTGTTTCCTTCTCCAGGGTATCTTCCCTACCCAAGAACCTGCGTCTCCTGTGGCTCCTGCATTGCAGGCAGAGTCTTACCACTGAGCCACCTGGGAAGCCCCACATAGTCCTTACATTAACCATTTTGTCTTGGGCTGGTGAACTGTTGTCATCACCCCACTTCAGGCCGAGGACTGTCTTGACCAATCGGTTGGTCAGTTGGGAAGCCGTGACTGGATGTTCCAGCCTCTTTGGCTGAGGCCAGAGGAATGAACCAGTGGCTTGGCTGGCAGGGTGGCAGGGCGTCCATGCTGGGCTGGCTCTTGATCTGTAGGGCTTCTGACGAGGGGCGCGTGTGTGTTTGGGTTTGCTGTGCTGGGCTAGGGAGCAGTGGAATTTGTCTGAGTTGAGCTCACACATTGAAGTTATTGAGCGACTTACACGCTAGGCCGTGACCTGGACTCCCAGCTGAGAGGCCCACGTGGCAGAGCTTTAGCAGGAGGAGCTGAGGACAGGCTCACATCTGCTCATCTGCTTACGTAACCCTGCCTCCCGGCTCTCAGAGCCAAGAAAACACACAAGCCGACCCAGCGGGGCCAAGGGTTTGTGGTAGCACCGCCATGCGCCACCCAGCAAGGGGGCCTTGGCTCGGCCTTCTGCCTCCTCCTCACGCCTCTCCCTGAGGCCCCCACGGTGTCTCTGAGACTGGCTGGCAAGTCCCTGAGGTTCCGGGGAGAGCTGGTCACTGCCCTCCTGGAGTCTGAGCGCTTAGACTTTGTCATTAGGACAGAGCCAGGTGTGCTGCCCAGGACAGCCCCTGCCGCGTAGCAGGAGGTGTGCAGGGCACATGGGGAGGCTTCCCACCTGGCGCCAGACCCAGGAAGGCATTTGGCTCCAGATCGGGAGCCTCCACGGCTGCCAAGCCCTGACCCATCTCAGGGTTGTGAGCTGGAGGGTTCTCAGAGCAGTGGCAGCTTCAAGGAGAGAAAGGGGGGGAAAGAATTGTCAGATTGGGCAGGAAGGGCCAGGATTCACTCTTCCCATCCATGTGGGAGACACGGCAGGGCTGTAAGAGGGGCATAGGGAGGAGCAGCGAGCGGGAAGAGGCTGTTTGGTGATCAGGCTCTGCGTGGAGCCGCTGGGACAGCCAGTCCCTTAGACAGCCTTGAGCCAGGGTAGTTTTCACATGGGTCCTGCCCTTTTCAGCAGGGAGTGCCTCGAGGTCAGGAACTGTCGTGTCTATCCCATCATCACCTCCCACCTCCCCGACCTGGTTCACAGTGGATGTCCGGAAAGTATTGATTGAAACGAATTGAAAGTGGCCTTGACACACCACAGGAAATGTTTACATTAAACAAACACTTCAGAAAAGACTCTGGCTTGATGCTTGAGTAGGTTCCCATGGATGGGTGGTCACATGCTATTAATACCACACTCTGGGATTAAAGGAAGGGGAGGAAGGTTATCAGCTGCCATAACTGGGTGGACAGTGTTATCAGTTGCTGAAGGAACTCTGGAGCAGAAGCTGGTTGGCCCTAGGTAGTGGTGGTGGTGGTGGTGGTTGGTGGAAGTAATGAGGTTAAGTGTTCATTTGAGTTCCAACCCCTGGAATTTACAACTGGAAACCAGTATCCTGAGAGTGGATGGTCGTCACCCAAAGATCATCCAGCAAGTCACCGGCAGAGCTGAGCTAGGGCCCAGGCAGCCTTTTCCTGACCAGGAAACTCTGCCTCACCGCTGTCTTCCTAGAGCTGCCGAAGGGACGAGATTAAGATGCTTTAAGCCTGCAGGTGTCTGCTCCAGGGAGGCCAGGCAGCCCAAGTGTAAAATACCTCTTTCCTGGGTTGGTTTCAGAAGTTGTGAGAAAGTTGGTAGAGTGACAGTCCAGATGCCCTTTGGGTTCCCGAAAATGAAGATATGTTTAGCTGCATCTTCCGAACCAAAAGTGGGGCAGGCCGTGGATGGAGTGCAGATGTCATGGGGCCTTCTGAAGTGAGAAGAACCTGAGCACCGATCTTTTCTTCGTGTTTTTCACAAGTGCCCTGTGCAGCAGGGCCTCCCAGAAGGCTGTGCCCACGGCTGGGGAGTCGAGTAACCCGGGCCTATGGGACCCCGTGGGAAAGGGCTACTACCTCCCCGAAGGCCCCAAGCTTGTAAAGATGCACAGGCTGGCCCTGTCCGCTCCCCACCTCCCAATTTGTCCAGAAAGAGTTGCTTGGGCTGCTTGTTATTTACGTGGGTCCTTCCTGAGATCTGACGAGTCAGACTCCCTAGGGCAGAGGCCTGAGATTCCATGTTTTTACTGATTGCCTCACTTGATTTTGATGATCAGTGTGGATAAAATGGTCACACCAACCCCTTACTTAGCTCTGGGGCATAGGACCTACTCACTGGAGGGCACCATGGGAGTTTGGGGCTGGGGCAACAGGCAGTCGTGGGAGGGACTGGTCTGTGAGGCCTCTGTTCCTCCAGAGACCATGTGCATGGCCAGGGAGAGACCAGGGCTTTTTGGTTTTGTTTTTGTTGCGCAGGGTCTTTGATGCTGCGTGAGAGCTTTCTCTAGTTGTGGCGAGCAGGGGCTTCTCACTGCAGTGGTTTCTCTTGTTCCAGAGCACAGGCTCAGTAGTTGTGTGCGTGGGCTTAGTTGCTCCACTGCATGTGGAATCTTCCTGGACCAGGGATCAAACCCATGTCTCCTGCATTGGCAGGTGGATCCATATCCAGTGTGCCACAAGGGAAGTCCATGACCAGGGCTTTTGATCCCTAAAGATCCCCTTCTGCCCAGGAGGTCTGCCATCTGAGCTCTGTGGGAAGGAGTAGAGATAAAGGACAAGGCCAGATTGGGGCTTCAGTTTGAAGATTCTGGTCTCTCAATGCCATTAGAGGAAAGAGGGAAGGGCATTTCTGGCAGAGAGGAAAGTGTGGGCACAGACACAGTTTATAGGGGCGGGAAAGGAAGGGGAGCTAAGAGGCTTAACCCTACATGGTCCAAGATCATGGCCTTAGAGCCATTGGAGGGTTTTAGCAGGAAAATGACAGGATCAGAGCTGTGTCTTGGAAGAAAATGGACTATTGGGAGCAGGTCCTGTGAGGATGGAACTGGATCAGTGTCAGAGGGAGGGAAGGGGTGAGGAGTCCCAGGGATCCAGGAAAGGCGAGAGGAAGAAGAGACGGCAGGTTCACACCTGCTGACAGGCCAGAGGAGCGAGAGTCATGGCTTCCTTTCCTTGGGCTGCCGCATCTCGGGAGAGTGAGTGATCCATGAAGACGAGAGGTGCTCAGACAAAGTCACATGCTACTGACAAGCCAGCAGAGGCCCCACTGGCCCTCGGGTGGTCCTCACCAGCATGTTTCAGGTGAACTCGCTCTGAGCTTGAGATCAGGGTCTGGCCTCTGTTGTGTTGTGTGTAGTTTCCTTCCTGTGGATGGTTTGCTCCACAGGTAAAGTTGGTTAGGCTAGAGTAATGGTTCCCAAAGCATGTTCACTGATAAAATGGTTCTGTGGCTAAGTAAGTTTAGGAAGTGGTGGGTTAGATAAAGTGAATGGGGTTTCTTTCTCTTTTTAAAAATATTTATTTGTTTATTTGGCTGCTCTAGGTCTTAGTTCTAGCACCCAGAGTCTTTGATCTTCATTGCAGCACATGGGATCTTTAGTCGCATCCTGGGAACCCTTAGTTGTGGCATATGGGAGCTAGTTTCCAGACCAGGGATCGAACCAGGTCCCCCTGCATTGGAAGCATGGAGTCTTAGCCACTGGACCACCAGGGAAGTCCCTGAATGGGGTTTCTTGACTGCACAGCTCCTCAGAGCTTTTGGTGTGCCTTATGACCTTCCAGAAGCAAGATTTAGTTTGTGGGGTTCCCAGACTTCTTTGACCAGGGGAACCTGTTTTTCCATTGAGCATCTTACTGGGACTAGTGCTTCCTGGAATCCACTTTGAGAAAGTCTGGCCTACCGGGAATACTGGGGACCTGGTTTGAAATGTTGACTCTGTCCACCATCCCCTGTCTGTCCCTGGGCCTCTTTCTCCTGCCCTCCCCTTGTGTACTGTGGCAGAGGCAGTCCTCACACTTGGAGTCTTCTCTCGGCTCCACCTGTTTCTATTTAGGAGGCGGGGACGTTCATTCCTGTATCTGGATCTTGACTTTGACCTTTTCCTCTGCTCCTAACCTGCCACTACCTCAGAATCCACCATCTGGATCTCATCAGTTTTTCCTCTAAGCCCCAAGCTCTCTTACTTTAATGTGATGTACTTAGTTGCTCAGTCGTGTCTGACTCTTGGCGACCCCATGGACTGTAGCCTGCCAGGCTCTTCTGTCCTTGGGGATTCTCTAGGCTAAGAATACTGGAGTGAGTTGCCATGCCCTCCTCCAGGGGATCTTCCCAATCCAGGGATCAAACCCAGGTCTCCCTCATTGCAGTAGGATTCTTTGCCATCTGAGGCACCAGGGAACTTAATTCTCTCATTTGGAGCCGTGTTCTTCCAGGACAGAATCTTTGTGGAGTCTCCCCCAACTTCTTCTCCCTTCTTCATCCGCTACTTATTCTAAGCATTCTTCTTTGGTGTTCTTTCTGGCTGTTCCTTCTGTTTCCCCAGTTCCTCCAGCCCCTCCCCATCAAATTTGTTTCATTCATGCATCACATCCCTTCCCCAGACATGGGTAACCCATGCCACTCGCTGCTGCCTTCTGACTTCAGGCCGATTTCCTCAACACTGAGCTCCTCAACACATATGCACGCTTCCCTTCCAACTAGGTTAGGTTCAGAGAGATGATGTAAGTTGTTTGTCCAAGGCCACACAGCTGGGAGATAGCAGAGTTAAGTTTCAACGTCCGGATTTCTGAGAAAGTGCTTTCTCAACCGTGCTCTCTGATCCTTATAACAGCTTGTCCGGAAATCTGAGCAAGAATTACTCTATTTCCATTTTTTCAGTTGAGCAACATAAGAGTCTGAGTGGGTCCTGGGGATAGGAGAGTGCTTCAAAGGGTGACCAGCTGTCTGGGTTTGCTGGGGACTGAAAGGTTTTCCAAGATGGTTGGTCACACTGGTGCTGGACATGGTACCTAGTGCTCGGCCTGAGAGCCTTTTCCATGGCCACACTACTTCCCCAGGGATGGCTTCCTGAGGCAGTCCTGGAGCCTGATGTCTTCTCCTTTCCCCCACCTCTCTAGTCGGCCCCATGCTGATTGAGTTTAACATACCTGTGGACCTGAAGCTTGTGGAGCAGCAGAACCCGAAGGTGAAGTTGGGTGGTCGCTACACCCCCATGGACTGCATCTCTCCTCACAAGGTGGCCATCATCATTCCATTCCGCAACCGGCAGGAACACCTCAAGTACTGGCTGTATTACTTGCACCCAATCCTACAGCGTCAGCAGTTAGACTATGGCATCTATGTTATCAACCAGGTGAGGTCTGGGGGGGTGGAGGGAGGGAGGGAAGGCATGCATGTCATGTGTGTGCATGTGCACACTTATGTACTTAAATATGTGAGTGATGAGGGGTGAAGGAATAGAAGTAATCTTTTAGACATCTGGCATTTTGAAATTCTACCATTACCACCCTCAGGTGCAAATGAGCTAAATGCTGTATAGTTACCCCTACCCCTACCCAAGAATTTAACTTTGGTATTTCAAGTTTAGCCTGAATACTTAAATTCCCATCTTTAGACTATAATCTCCCAGGTGGAATAACACATCTAACTTATCTGTCTACTAAATTCCATTGAAATTCCTTTGAAGAGACAGAGTATATACATTTCCATTTCTAAAAAGCCCAGTGTCCATTTCACTTCAAGATAAACTATGGATCTTTTTGTAGTAAGTTAGTTTGAATAGAAAGATTGTTAGCAGCTGACAGCTTCCATCAAAACTGAGGGACTCTGTGAGTGTTCCTTGGACCAGAAGAAAAGCTAGAAACAACAATGTGTCCATCAAGCATTTCTGAGCACTGCCAGGACAAAGCAGAGAGATACTAAAGAAACGACGAAGTTTCCTGGTTCTACCTGTCCTGAAGCTTCCATCCTCATTTATGGCAAGTGGGACCCTTCCAAGGAACAATTTGCTAATAATCTCAAGAACTGAATCTCAAAGTGGGAGAACAGGTGGTAGGCAAAACCCCTCAGGGCTGTTGGAGGGCCTTGGCCAAGTGAGGCACAGACCAAGGCCCCAAGAAAATCTGCTTGTAAGATAGCCAGGCAGTTGGGCTTTATCATGGAAGAATATTTGTATTATGTAAGAGAGAATAGGTATATGCCCTGCAAAATCCAAGCCACTTCAGTCCAACGAGTATTTGTTTAAAAAAAGCCCTGCCGTCAAGGAACACTTGTCTGATGCCAGTGTGCACATGTCGATCATGGTAGGATTCAGGAGCCCGTTATTAAAGCAGTGGCTCTGAGCGCCTGGAAGAGGAAGCCACGGTTACCAGGCCATCAGGGATTACTAAGCACAAGCCACGCCAGCTGCCTCTCCTTTCCCTCATTGATAATTGTTATACCAGTAGATGAGTGATAACACGGTAGACACCGTGGCAGATTGTTTCATCAGGGTGTCTGATAGCCTCCTACAAATCTGACTAAACAGAAGTTAGACAGCTGTGGTCTGGGTGGCATATAAACTGTATAGATTAAAATGCATAACTTGGGTAAAGAGTGTTAAAGAGAGTGAGTGATGATGCCAAGTGTTTGAATTTAGGTGACTGATCGAGGAAGACTTGGGGGCAGGAGTGGAGAATGCTAATGTATAGAAAGGTTGTATTTTAGGTAAATGTGAGATTGCCTCGTTCAATTATGAAGTCAAACATATATTGGACTGGTAAAATTTAGCTGCTGTCCTAAGTTCCTATGGCAGGATTTATATAGATATTACCCAAGTTTCAAACAACAGATTTCCACATGTCTTACACCAGCTATTTCCTCCTGCCTGCCCCAGTCCAGGCTGGCAGAACAATAAACAGGCAAGCCAGCTTGGACCAGCGGTACTGCTGTGCCAGCTCACCCCGGTCACTGCCCAAGACGGGACTTCTCCCCAAGTGTGCTCTCCGAAATGGAGACCTGAGGTCACGTGCATTTGAGGGATGCTGGGGACAACGTGAAGCAGGTTTTGTTCCTGCAGAGCCTTCAGTGTCCTGGTGTACATGACAGCCTCCAGAGGGAACTCGGCACGTTTCCTGAGCTCATCTGACTGGAGGAACCGCCTTCCAAGAACCATCTCAAGTGACAACTATTCTGTGAATTGAAGGCTGGGGGAAAGCAGGCCTCCTCTTCTCCCACCTCCTCACTTTCCCTAGGATGCTGAGAAACACCCCCAACTCCTGTCTTCTCCCACATGTATCTCAGCATCGGAAGGATTTTATTTTTCATTTTTCAAACCTTTACATCTCTTTTTTTTTTTCCTCTAGTCTGGTCAGTATAATCATCTCCCCCTCAACACCCCACCACCACCCCTACCCTCTGCTCTAGTCCGGGTCTTGTGGTTTCTTCATCTTTTTCTGCTCTCCCAAGGGTTAACTTTCCGCCTTGAGAAAATCATTTCCTTTATCTCCCTCTCCCCCAGCTAATCTTATTTCTTCTGCTCCAGCTCCACCCTGATTATTTCTTTGGGAAAATATGATCTGACTTCCAGGTAACCAAGTCAAAAAGAAACCTGAAATTGCCCCTACCTTTCCAGCAAAGAACATCTTGTAGGGTATCTATAAGAAACCCATAATAAAGCAATGATAGGAAAACCCAAGCCTTGAAAGAGGTGGGAGGGGAAACATTTGGAGCGTGCCCTCTCTACAACTTAGAACTCCCGTGTTCCCTGTGTTACAATTAGATGCTCCGGTTCAGAGCATCTGGCTTGGGTTTTGTGTACCATTTGTTGAGCAGCTAGGCCTCTTCCTGTCTCAGACACCCTGCTGTCATCTTGACATTCATTCACTGCCCCGCCCCAACACACACACCCGATTTAAGAAGAGAAAGTGCCTAAAATAGGAGGGGCCCCTGAGACATCTAGCCCTCAGGTTCTCGGGCAGGTTTTTAAGAACAAACCTCCCCCTGCCACGTTGAAATGCTGCCTAGCCCTGCATCCACAGTGGGTCACATTGGGTCACAGCATGTTCTGCCTGAAGTGGGGGCTGTGTTCCCACCTCTATCCCTGACTTCCCCTTCATTCTTTGCCGGGATTCACCTGTACCCCTGAGGTACAGAACAGAGAGTTCTGTTCTCATCTGTTTTGCCGATGAGGAAACTGAGGCTCAGGGATCGGGGGAAGGGACTGGTAGGAAGGCACGTAAGCCACAGTAGGGCTGCAGCTCCGAGCCCAGCCCCGTGCCCTAGTGCCCTCTCAGCACATTAGCACCAGTTCCCTTCTCAAGGGCACTTAGTCCCTCCTCCTCAGAGCTGGGCGTCCAGGACTGGCAGTGAGCTCCAGGCTCAGACTGCCTGGGTGCTGGCTCTGCCCCTTCCCAGCTCAGTGACCTTGGACTCAAGTCCTTCACAGCTCGGTTTCCTCATTCATGGGAGGGGAAGCCTTCAGTCCTTTGCACGCACGGGACGGGGCTGTGACGCACACACCTGGCACACGGGAACCCTCTGTAAACATTAGCTGCTTTGAGTTCCTTCTCCCCCCGCCCCCCACCGTCCCCCATCTTCCTGCCTGTTTTCTCTGCCCAGGACTATGGTGATAAACTCTGTACTATTCTCCCTGCCTCCTGTTTCACCCCCTGTCAGTACCAGTATCGAGACCCTCCCTCCCATTCTTGGGTTCTCTGTTTGAGCAGAAGGTCGTGGACTTAGGGACCATGGCCCACCTGCCAGCTTCTTCAGAGAAGGGTTGTGTCTCTGGCTCCACCCACAGGGGTGAGCTTGCATGGGCTTCTATGGCTCCT
Organism: Bos taurus; assembly: GCF_002263795.3. Taxonomy (NCBI): domain Eukaryota; kingdom Metazoa; phylum Chordata; class Mammalia; order Artiodactyla; family Bovidae; genus Bos; species Bos taurus. The sequence continues at coordinate 74,881,252 of NC_037335.1, read as the reverse complement.
GCTATGGATCCTCAGCTGTTGACCACTTTCTTTTGGTTCAGTCCCCTCCATTCCCCATCATAACTTGCATCTCACAAGAAGAGGGGTAGAGGGTTGAGTGAGTCCTGAGAAGCAGCAGCATTGCTGTCTGTCCTCAGCGTCCAGCCCTCCTCCTGCCTTCTTCCACTGGTGTCTGAATATCCTATTAGGGTTCTGGCGGGTCCGGCCTTTCAGAGCCAAGGGTGCTACTCTGAGGCTCAGATATCCTACCTGAGGTCCAGCGCAGGTACAGAGGAGGACAGTAAGATATTTTAGCAGATGGGAGGTGGGGTGCACACCTCACTTTCTTATACTTTCATTAAGAAAGGAAACTATAAAACCATCAAGGGCAGAGGGAAGGCAGATCACCACCTGGCAGCCCTGACTCTAATAAGAAATACAGGATGTTTGTGAGATAAGTCACCAGGGGAATTACCAAATGGATGACAAATGCAAGTGGGTTCATAGTAGCTGTGACAGCACCCTGCCCCAGAAAGAGGGCCCAGGATCCGTCTCTGATTCAGTTTGTAGGTCTTCTGGTGCCTCTGCGCTCATTAAGTTTTTCTAGCTCCGACCATGGCATGCCCTCTCTAAACTCCATTATGTCCTCGCCCACAGGCGAGGGTCTGAAGGGCATGGAAGCCTGAGCTTGGCACCCGGACTGAGACCTGCCGCCACTTCCCCTCAGGTCTCCTTCACACGCCGCACTGGACTCACTACCATCCCTGAGACACGCTCCCTCCTGGACCTCTGCTCATGCTGCATCGAATACCTCTATCCTGTGTGCCTCCCTTCCCTCCCCTGGTTGCTTTCTTTCTGGCCACCATGGAAGGCCCTCCCCTTAGCTCTGCAAAGGCTTGGAGTGGAGCTGTGCTGCCTTCTCCATCTGGGCTGCTTCCAGGCCGCATAGTGCTTTCTAGTGAGGGGAGAGGAGTGCTTGCCTGTGTGCGGGCTCTCCCCGCCCCTGTGGCCCCGAGACCCACATCCCTCAGGCTTGACTCCCTTGTCTGCCTGACCACCAGGCTCCATGCTTCATCTACTGCACGGTTAGGGTGTGGAGCCAGAGCTGCTTCCTGTGGATCCATCAGCTCTCGGGACAGGACCCTTTGCTCCTGGCTTTCTGGCAAGTGAGAACCTGAGACGTGAAGCCTCCTTTCCCCTCCAGGCCAGGTCATGACCCCTGGGAACCTGCATGGCCTTCTCCCCTCTGCCCCGTCAAAGCTTCCTGCCCAGCAGAGACCCTACTTTAGTCCTGTGGTGGTTGATGGTCATAATACATGATGGTCTTTTGGACTGAGCCTCTTTCATGGTCTCAAAGTTTGAGTTTTGACCGTGACAGCCCCTACTGAGGCAATCGGTACCCCTCCTGCACACCGTTCCTGCTGAGGGAAGACTCCCAGAAGGGAGCAGCTTGCTGGGGGTTTCGCGATGGCCGGGCAGCAGAGCCAGGACAGAAATCACCTGCGGCCCCTGGAATGCCTCACCTTGCCATGTGTCTGTTCCTCACTGAGGAGCAGCTCCATTTCCACTTGGCAGTGTCCCCCGTGAGTCCCACTGGGTCACAAGAAGAGGACAGTGGCTTGGGAGTAGCAGCCTCAGAACCCCCAGGAGGCTGGCCCAGTTGTCATGGTTATGGGTAAAACCTGGCCTGAATGGAGGCCCCAGCTCCCATCAGAAGAGTCTCCGTCCAGCTTTGGAGTTTTTTCCCTCTTCCTTCTCATCTGTGCACAGTCGTGAGGTGGTTCTAAGCTGCTTGTCTGAGACCAAGAGTGGGCAGGTTTGGAGACAGCCCCTGGCACCCTCAGTGAGCGAGAGCCTCTGTTACCCTCCTTGGCTGCTTACCTGTGTCCCTGGGCCAGGCAGCTGATTCCTAAATGAGGCCAAGACTGTTAGAGTGAAGCAGGCTCCTGCATCTGCCCTGCTCCGGTGGACAGCTGCCTGGGCCTGAGGCATCCCCCTGGGTTGGTTTCCATCTTGATTGTCTGTTTGCCACCCTGCCTCCCTGCCTTGCATTTCCTGCCTGAGCTGTCAGCACCCAGATTGAGGTATGCAGGAGTAGGGCTGCAGAGGGGTGGGACCGGCCCCATTCTGCAGCAGCCCCTTTCTCTGGGCACTGGGACCTTTGGTGGGACGGCTGTAGATATCCGCATCCCACCGCTGCTCATGTGCTGCCCCCGTGACTGGTCGTTTCCTTTGCCGTGTGTTTCCCCTTGCTCTGTCTGTGGCTCGCTCCAGCCTGCAGGGATCATGTTGAAGCAGCACTTACATGTACTTGCCTGAGCTGGTGAATTGCCTCCCTGGGCATTGTCCTGGGAAATGTCATTCCCCCGTGACTTTGTGATGGGGACTGACCACTTATTAGGAATGTGCCTTTGCCTTGGAAACCAGGGTGGCCACAGCCCAGACCCTTGCCTGTCTTCCTCACGTCTCTCCCTTGCAGCCATCCTTGTCTCTCTTTTCTTTTTTTCCTTCTAGTGGGGGCCCTTTGCTTTTCCTTGTTAATCCTGTTTGTAGCAAAGCAAGCTGAAGGAGGACCTCCTCTCTGTGATCTGCTTCTTGCTCTCCACCTGCTCCTCTTCTGTGCCCTTCACCTCCTAGAGAGAGAGAGGAATGCCGACCTTACTACCGCTGCGACTGCTGCCGCCGCTGCCACCACTGCCGCCACCCTGGTAATGTCCACATGCCCCCAAATCCAGTCCAGAGCCCAGGCGCTGCTGGACAGGGGGAAGCTGTGTAAATGATCCTGAGCATGTGCCATCCAGGGCCCTGGGGTTTCCCAGGCAGGGCCCTGGCCCCTGTGGGCTCACTGAGAAATGCTGAGGTTGGTGCGAGCCTGCCTGTTGTGCAAAGGTCAAAGAGACTGCATTAAAATCAAGCCGGAGTTGAGCTCATACTGTATGTATGTATACTTTTGTACCTTGCTTTTTTCCCTTAAATTGTATATCATCAGCATCTTCCCATGTTATTTCATAGTCTTCATAATCATCACTTTCCATGCCTTCATAATAGTTGAGCATGTAGTTCTACCATAATTAGTGTAGACATTCCTCTGTTAGAAGGCCTTTAGGTAATTTTCACTTTCTCAGTAGTGTAAATAAGACTGTAATGAACATCTTTCAGTTTATGGCTTATTCTGTGGTGTTTCTTCCATATTTAGATTTATTTCTCTAGGCTAGATTTTCAGATACAAGACTATGGGTTCAGAAATGGTGTAAACATTTCTATGGTTTGTAATATAAGTGGCCAAATTGCTTTCTTGAAAATGAAGCCTTTATTTTCTGAGTGTTTTTCTGCAGAAAATCTCATCTCAGTGCCTTAGGCCCTGGGAGAGAGGCAGACATCCTGCTGTAGAACTGAAGTTTTAAAATTATTTTCTGTTTACCTTACCCAGAGTCCTTGCTTGGCTGTTCTATTAGCTCTGTTCTCTCTGAAGGGACCTTATGGCTCTGACCTGTGTTCTGGTCTGTCAGGGGCCAAGGATATGCCCTCTCTTGTGAGTAATTACTGGGGCAAACAAGAGGACTACCGCCCACCCCCAACGAACCCTGGAGGGCACATTTCCTTCACTCACTGGGAGAAGAGCTTAAGTCTCTGATCCAGGTTTTATTGAGGGCCTTGTCTGAACTCAGGGCTCCTGTGTTATTAAGGTTCAAAGCCAGAGACCCAACTGCTGTGAAATAATGGGTCAGTGGATATTAGCCTGCCACAGACTCAGCGTTTGTGTAATCCCAGCAATTCTCTGGAGATCCCCTCACAGCCAGCCTGTCTACCCTCCAGAGGCTTGCCGGTCAGTCCTGCTACATGGCTGCCTGGCCAGAGCTTCCTCTGCTTGTCTGCCACCCATTTGTCCTGGGTCTTTCCTCTTGGAGTCTGAGGGGGCACAGAGAAGCATGCAAAAGGATATATCTGTAGAGATTTCCACTGCCTGCAGACCTGCCTCTGGAGCTGTGGGCTCGAGAGCCTGTGGGTTACTGTAGCTATTGTGAAGGGGAGGAGTGGTGTGATGGGCAGGGGGTGTGTATAGGAGCAAAATTGTTTCTCCCGTCCCATAGAAATTCTGATTATTTGAGACTCTGGGCTTAGGGTTGGTGTTTCCAACCTCTTTGCTGCTGTGTTTTTGGTGGCGGAGGGGCCAGGTAGTCAGCCCCCATGCCATCATGATCAGGGGATATGTGTGCTGTGTACACACGAGGGCCTGACATCCAGGGAAGCCAGGGTGGTTTGGTGGGTCTTCTAGAAACTGTGAGAACTTGGGCAGTTGGCGCTGTGGCTTTCGATAGTTGGTCATCTGTCTCCTCTTACCATCAGGGAAAGGCTGCACTTGCCTTAACCACAGGATTTGCCTGGTGATTAGACCAGATTCTGGTACCTCTCCTGGAAACCCCACGAAGGCTGCTTGCAGGTGCAGCGCACAGGCCTGGGAACAAGTGAGGTGTGAAATGGGGAAGTGGAGTCCCCACCTTAGCCCTTCCGGAGAGGCATTCTCTGCTTGCCCCGTGTCATTGCCTAGTCTCCAGTAATCATGCCATAGCTTGCAGACTGGTCTTGCTGCCCTCAGTTGGCAAGTAGGGCACAAATTCCTCCTGGGCTTGCAAAACATAATTCTCATTTAAAACCTCAAGAGCTTCCTATGGCCTGAATAAAAAAGAGAAAGTCTTGATTATTTTAGCAAAGTTCCTAGCCTCCCTTTCCTGCCTCATGTTTTGGTCCACATCTACCTTCTTGTCTTAGTCTGGCTTCCCCAGTCTGTGTTTCTGTAGTTCCTTGAATGCTATCTTTTCTCACAGGCTTTACAAATGCTGCTTGCTCATCTCGGAATATTCTTCTCATGCCTCCCAACTAAACTTGGCTAGCTTCTTTGAGGCCTTCTCTAATTTTCTATGATTGGGTTCGTGTTTCCACCTCTACTTCTCTGTATGTGCTGGGCTAGGGAGCTCCTTTCTCCTCCTTCCCCTTTAGCTAGCTGTCCACCCTAAAGAGCTCATCACTCCATAAAAATACAATTGCCTGTTTAACTTGGAACTTCTCAAAAGCAGAGCTTGTGTCTTTTCTTTTTCTGTATCCCTACTGCTAAGCAAAAAGTAGATACCCAATAAATGAGCAGAATCAATACAGAAAAAGAGGGAGAAACAGGGCCCTCTGGTCCTCTCCCATCTCCGGAGCAGGCTTTTCTTTTTTTATATAATTTAATTGAGATATAATTACATATCATACAATATACCTATTTAAAGTATATAATTCAGTAGCTTTTAGTATATTCAGAATTGGGCATCCATCAACCATGATCAATTTTAGAACATCTTTATTAAGCCAAAAAAACTCCCCTACACTTCTTAGCTATCAGTTAACTCCTCCATTCTCTCCCGCCCTAGTAGCTACAATTCTATATTCTGTCTCTGTGGATTTGCCTGTTCTGGACATTTCATATAAGTGCAACCTTATCTGTGATCCTTTGTGACTGATTTCTTTCACTTAGCATGATGTTTTCAAGGTTCATCCAATTTACAGCATGTAGCAGTACTTCATTCTTTTTATTGCAGAATAATGTTGAATTGTATGCATATACCATATTTTATTTGTCCATTTATCAGTTAATGGCCATTTGGGTTGTTTCCACTTTTTAGCTATCTAAAAAGTGCTGGACAGTGCTGCTGTGAACTTTATTTGAAAGTTTTTGTGTGGACATGTTTCCATTTCTCTTGAGTATATATGTGGGAGTAGAATTTCTGGATCACATGGTGACTCTTTGTTTATCCATGTGAGGAACTCCAGACTGTCTTCCAAGATGGCAGCACGATTTTGTATTCCCACCAGCAGTGTATGAGGATTCTGAGTGGACATATTACTTGCTCTTATGTTTAGGGTACATGTTTAGGGCTCTCAGAAAAAGGTTTTAATGCCTTGGAGAGCCATCTGACACTGCTTGAGACATTTGTCCCTGCCACCCAGATCTGCCCAAAGGGCATCGGGTTTGCTGCATGAAGCGTCTGGAGAGCGTAGACTCTGCCAGGCCTCCCACCTCACGTGTCCTCACTCTTCCCCAGGCCAGCACACTGACCAGGCCCAGACTCCTGTCCCCTCTGGACTGATGGATGTTGGCCTCTCTTGACTGATACACCCACTTGTCAGTCACCCCACACATGGGGAAAGGGGTAGAACAGGTCTGCTCTTTGGGTTTCTCCTCCAGACTGCCATTGGTCCTGGGGTTGGCACCAGCGGTGCCCATTCATGGTTCCATATTTCTAGTTCCTGTGGGAGGAAAATGCTTAGGGTAGTCTCATTCAGGTATCTGCTTAGGTCAATCAGTCATGGCCAACAGGCCAGGTCCTGTGCTTCAGACAAGGCCACCAACACCCTGCTCCTGTCACTGGGGAACAGACCAACAGAAGGGAGCACTGGGCAGCGACTTGGGTGGGAGTCTGCTCCACAACTGGGAAAAGGCTTTGTTGGAACATTGCCTGTTCACTTGTTGGAAACATGTTCAATGGGGCTGAATTTTATCTCACAATATTCAGAGAAAGCTAACTCTCTGAGAATCTTAATGGGGCTGGAGGAGGAAGATGGAAACCACTAGATGCAGGCCTCTATTTCCAGGAGGTCGAAGGGTGTGGGAGAAGGAAGCAAATCAGATTTGGGGGTGAAAGTTGTTAACAAGATTGTTGAGATGATTAAAGGACACACCATGCTTGTAAAATACTTCCTGTGCCTGGTGTATCAGATCCCCCCGAGAATATTAGCGGTGTGTTATTATAATAATAATAATGACAACAACTTCATATGCAGTTCCTAAACTTTGGTCTTTTTTTTTTTCTTGGTCTCAGGACTTACACAGAATTAGCTGAAGGCAGAATTCTAAATGGTTCTTAACTGGCGTGTGTGCCTGCATGCGTGCTCAGTTGTGTCCAACTCTTTGCGACGCCATGGTGCCTCTCTTTAACTGACAGAGCAGCCCAAGTACACCCCGAGTACCACAGGGCACAGCCTTCTCCCTTTACCATGCATGGTTAGAATGCTTTGTCACAGGCTGAAGAAAGGAGCTCTCATGTAAAATGTTTCATTTACTCTTTTGGGCTGCTCTTTCTGACTTCCTGGTACTTGTCTTTCTCAAATGGTCTGTTGCCCTGAGTCACCCTCCTGACACTGGGGGCTGTGGCACCATCTGGGCACTCTGTCCTCACTCAGGCAGCCTGGTGGAGAGCCAGTGTCCAGGCCCTATCTTAGAGTCCTGGAGAGAAGATGTGCAGCACCCCACCTTAGAGACCGTACAGATACTGTAGGCCCTCGTGAGGCACATTTTCCCCCAAAGTAGAGGTCCTTGATCTTCTTGATCCTGAGAAAGACTGAAAAGTGAGGATTCTAGAGGGTTGGGCTCCAGCACCAGCTGTGTCATTTATGTGGCCTTAGTTTCTTCATGACAATGATGGGAGAATTCCAGCCAGGATGAGAGTATGGGTATTGAAGTGCTTGTGAATTAAGTGTAAGCATGATTGTGTCAATGATGTTACTGTCCTTACTAACCTGGGGCCTTGGTAACTGGTAAGAGCAGAGACCCATGAGAGGCCCCTTAGGTTGGAGTCTCCCCAAAGGGTTGCCATCTGCCATTGTATGTTGAAGTCCATCCATTTGTCTACTCATCCAGCCATCCATCCATCCATCCATCCAGTGGTTATATACTGAGCTCTTACTGTATGCCAGGCTATGTTCCAGGCCTGTTTCCAATGGGTGAAGAAACAGCAAAAAAAAAAAATTCCAGCGTTCATTGAGCTTAGGTTCTAATTGGGAAGACTGAAAATAAACGAGAAGTAAATAAAATATGAAGTACCTTTGCACCAACACACTTAATTCTTGTAGACCCCGTGGTTGGCATCCTGAAGGGGGTGTCCTCCTCTCTCATACACACTATCTCTACTATGCCCTGTAGCTCACTGGTTCCACCCTACACTGTGAGCACTGGGAGGGCAGAGACTGACTTGAATTTGCCATATTTCCTGGTGCCTGGTTTAGTGACAAATACCTGGACCCAATGTGATGATCAAACCCTAGTCAACCACACAAAAGCAGGTAGAAGTGAAAAAGTCCCATTGTCGGCAGTTTCCTGATATCCTTCCTGCAATTAGCCTATATGTACTATAAGAATAAATAACACATCTGTTTAAACACCTTTCACCTAACAATACTATCTCAATGATCATTTCCTTTTAGAGCTTCCTTGTTTTTTTTTTTAAACAGCTCTATTCCATTATATGGATGCATCATGGTTTGTTGAAGCCGTTTCCTGATCATGCTTACGTCATTGTTTGCAGCCTTTTGCGTTGGTGAACATGTGGTGAAAAGAGTGAACACGTTGTTCACCTGTCATTTGCACACTTGCAAGTCCTACAGAATAACTCCTAGAAGAGGGATTGCTGGTTCAGGGAATGCTATTCAGGATTGAGTTGTAAAGTGAGGGTAGAAAATGAGGCCCAGGAATGGTCTAAGGGCTACGTGAAGCAGACAGGTCACCAGTCCCCATGAGTGTTTGGCTGAAAGGCCTCATGGCATCTGATGGCATTTTTTTTTGTTTCTGCACCAGGCTGGAGAGTCCATGTTCAACCGCGCAAAGCTCCTCAATGTTGGCTTTAAAGAGGCCTTGAAGGACTATGACTACAACTGCTTTGTGTTTAGCGATGTGGACCTCATCCCAATGAACGACCATAACACCTACAGGTGCTTTTCACAGCCACGGCACATTTCTGTAGCAATGGATAAGTTTGGATTTAGGTAAGAGATGTTTACTGGAATCTGCAGAAAACATTTTTGTGTCTTCCATGACAACCAGGGAACACAGTTCCTCTAGCCCAGGAGTAGTGCCTCTTAGGCTTTGGAAGAGAATGGCTTTTGGGAGAACTGGGTGCTTTTGAAGCACATGTGTGTGAATGCTGTGTTAAGTCTCTTCAGAGTGCACGTGTGCTGAATGCTGTGCTAAGTCACTTCAGTCGTGTCTGACTCCTTGCACCCCTATGGACCGTAGCCCACCAGGCCCCTCTGTCTGTGGGATTCTCTAGGCAAGAATCCTGGAGTGGCTTGTTATGCCCCACCTCCAGGGGATCTTCCTGGCCCAGTGATCGAACCCATGTCTCTTCCATCTCCTGCATTGGTAGGAGTTCTAGACCACTGGAGCCACCTGGGAAGTCCTTTGAAGCTCATCAGTTCAGTTGAGTCGCTCGGTTGTGTCTGACTCTTTGCGACCCCATGGACCACAGCACGCCAGGCCTCCCTGTCCACCACCAACTCCTAGAGTTTACTTAAACTCATCTCCATTGAGTTGGTGATGCCATCCAACCATCTCATCCTCTGTCATCCCCTTTTCCCCCTGCCCTCAATCTTTCCCAGCATCAGGATCTTTTCAAATGAATCAGCTCTTTGCATCAGGTGACCCAAGTATTCAAGTTTCAGCTTCAACATCAGTCCTTCCAATGAACACTCAGGACTGATCTCCTTTAGGATGGACTGGTTGGATCTCCTTGCAGTCCAGGGGACTCTCAAGAGTCTTCTCCAACACCACAGTTCAAAAGCATCAACGCTTCAGCACTCAGCTTTCTTTAGAGTCCAGCTTTCACATCCATACATGAGTACTGGAAAAACCATAGCCTTGACTAGACGGACCTTTGTTGGCAAAGTAATGTCTCTGCTTTAGTACGCTGTCTAGGTTGGTCATGACTTTCCTTCCAAGCAGTAAGCATCTTTTAATTTCATGGCTGCAGTCACCATCTGCAGTGATTTTGGAGCCCAGAAAAATAAAGTCTGACACTGTTTCCACTGTTTCCCCATCTATTTCCCATGAAGTGATGGGACCGGATGCCATGATCTTAGTTTTCTGAATGTTGAGCTTTAAGCCAACTTTTTCACTCTCCACTTTCACTTTCATCAAGAGGCTCTTTAGTTCTTCTTCACTTTCTGCCGTAAGGGTGGTGTCATCTACATATCTGAGGTTATTGATATTTCTCCCGGCAATCTCGATTCCATGCTTGTGCTTCATCCAGCCCAGCGTTTCTCATGATGTACTCTGCATACAAGTTAAATAAGCAGGGTGACAATATACAGCCTTGACGTACTCCTTTTCCTATTTGGAACCAGTCTGTTGTTCCATGTCCAGTACAGATTTCTGAAGAGGCAGGTTGGGTGGTCTGGTATTCCCATCCCAGTTCTTTCAGAATTTTTCACAGTTTATTGTGATCCACACAGTCAAAGGCTTTGGCATAGTCAATAAAGCAGAAATAGATGTTTTTCTGAAACTCTCTTGCTTTTACAATGATCCAGCGGATGTTGGCAATTTGATCTCTGGTTCCTCTGCCTTTTCAAAAACCAGCTTGATAATCTGGAAGTTTGTGGTCCACGTATTGCTGAAGCCTGGCTTGGAGAATTTTAAGCATTACTTTAGTAGTGTGTGAGATGAGTGCAGTTGTGCGGTAGTTTGAGCATTCTTTGACATCGCCTTTCTTTGGGATTAGAATGAAAACTGACCTTTTCCAGTCCTGTGGCCACTGCTGAGTTCTCCAAATTTGCTGGCATATTGAGTGCAGCACTTTCACAGCATCATCTTTCAGGATTCGAAATAGCTTCACTGCAATTCCATCACCTCCACTAACTTTGTTCATAGTGATGCTTTCTAAGGCCCACTTGACTTCCCATTCCAGGATGTCTGGCTCTAGGTCAGTAATCACACCATCATGATTATCTGGGTCGTGAAGCTCTTTTTTGTACAGTTCTTCTGTGTATTCTTGCCACCTCTTAATATCTTCTGCTTCTGTTAGGGCCATACCATTTCTGTCCTTTATTGAGCCCATCTTTGCATGAAATGTTCCCTTGGTATCTCTAATTTTTCTTGAAGAGATCTCTCATCTTTCCCATTCTATTGTTTTCCTCTGTTTCTTTGCACTGCTCACTGAGGAAGGCTTTCTTCTCTCTCCTTGCTATTCTTTGGAACTCTGCATTCAGATGGAGAATAGTTATAGTTGGTTATTATTTAAGGAGGGAAGTGGAGTCCAGAAGCACCTATACCTCTGCACCTCCAGGTGAGAAGTGTTTATATTTGGGATGGTACTTATCTTCAGGCTCCAGGTGATTGTATTACTTGATTTTCTTCTCCCCTTCCCCTCACAATTTGGGAAGCAAATTGGAGTCATCTTCCCTCAGTAATTTCTTAGACTTGGGTAATTGAGCAGATCTTCCTTGGCACTTTAAGAAGGAACACGGTTCTCTTTCCCTGCAAAGCACAGGCTTCTGCTTAAACACTGGGGCTCAGACTTTCCCACCAAAATGCCCCTTTGCGAGGAAGCTAGCTGATGCCTGTCCCCAGGAGCAGCAGTGTAATTAAAGCCTATTGTCATAGGTGGAAAATAGTCTTGTGGTCCATTTTTTTAATCTTAAAAAGTAAATTTGTATTTAATTCCATAATTTGTCCACGTTTGTATCAACATAAACTTAAGGCACCTGTCAGTTGGGTAACCTGACCTCTTCCTCCATGTTCTAAGTCAACCTGGAAGCTCCAAGAAGGTGTGCTGTGGGTACCTCGTGTGCTGAGCATCCCTGGCTCAGGCTTGACTACCGCAGTACTGCAGGCCTGTGTGCCAACTGTCAGTCCCTCGGTATAGATACAGCAGCTTTCTTTCAGATTCATTTTATTTATTTTTTAAAGTTTATTTAATTTTTTGGCCGTGCTGGGTCTTTGTTACTGCACATGGGCTTTCTCTAGTTGCAGGAAGCAGGGGTTACTTGTGGTGCACAGGCTTCTCATTGCAGTGGCTTCTCTTGTTGTGAGCACAGGCTCTAGGCACGAGGGCTTCAGTAGTTGTGGCTCACGGACTTAGTTGCTCTGCAACACATGGGATCTTCCTGGACCAGGAATCAAACCAGTGTCCCTTGGATTGCAAGGCAGATCCTTAATCAGTGGACCACCAGGGAAGCCCCAAACTCATCTTGCTCTCATCATTTCTTTCTGTCCTCCCTTGCTGGGGGCATGAGGGTTGTGAGATGAACAGAGGATGCTCTGAAGTCCTTCCCCAAGATTAAAGCGTTCAGACCATAAACATCCTGTCTTAAAGGATGTAAACAGAACTTTGTACCCTCCTATCTTCCCCATCTCCCTCCCTGTTTGTGCATCTTCTCCTCTTTGAGACACACCGGTTCCTCTGAACTCTGCCCTTGAAGTGTGGTGGTGCTTACCTAATTCTTTACCACAGCATCATGTATATTTCACCCAGAACTAGTTAGGCTTGGGAGACGAGGCAGGAAGGTAAGAGAAACCAGCAGAGACAGCAAAACCAAATCTGGTCAGAATAGCATATACTTCCCCTGTGCAGTGGCTGAGAGTCCACTTCTATAAAAACACTGATTATGAAAAAGCCTTAATGGCCTGGTCACCTCTGGTTTTCAAACCCTCACATTATAAGTGCAGACTATAGTGTGCAGAATCAAAGGGGGATGACTCGATGCTTAAATGATGATACCTAATTACAAGTGGATTATAGCTGTGAAAAGAAGAGAAGCGAAAAGCAAAGGAGAAAAGGAAAGATATAAACATCTGAATGCAGAGTTCCAAAGAATAGCAAGAAGAGATGAGAAAGCCTTCTTCAGCGATCAATGCAAAGAAATAGAGGAAAACAACAGAATGGGAAAGACGAGAGATCTCTTCAAGAAAATCAGAGATACCAAGGGAACATTTCATGCAAAGATGGGCTCGATAAAGGACAGAAATGGTATGGACCTAACAGAAGCAGAAGATATTAAGAAGAGATGGCAAGAATACACAGAAGAACTGTACAAAAAAGATCTTTCATGTCCCAGATAATCACGATGGTGTGATCACTGACCTAGAGCCAGACATCCTGGAATGTGAAGTCAAGTGAGCCTTAGAAAGCATCGCTACAAACAAAGCTAGTGGGGGTGATGGAATTCCAGTTGAGCTATTCCAAATCCTGAAAGATGATGCTGTGAAAGTGCTGCACTCAATATGCCAGCAAATTTGGAGAACTCAGCAGTGGCCACAGGACTGGAAAAGGTCAGTTTTCATTCCAATCCCAAAGAAAGGCAATGCCAAAGAATGCTCAAACTACCGCACAATTGCACTCATCTCACACGCTAGTAAAGTAATGCTTAAAATTCTCCAAGCCAGGCTTCAGCAATATGTGAACCGTGAACTTCCTGACGTTCAAGCTGGTTTTAGAAAAGGCAGAGGAACCAGAGATCAAATTGCCAACATCCGCTGGATCATGGAAAAAGCAAGAGTTCCAGAAAAACATCTATTTCTGCTTTATTGACTATGCCAAAGCCTTTGACTGTGCAGATCACAATAAACTATGGAAAATTCTGAAAGAGATGGGAATACCAGACCACCTGAGCTGCCTCTTGAGAAATTTGTATGCAGGTCAGGAAGCAACAGTTAGAACTGGACATGGAACAACAGACTGGTTCCAAATAGGAAAAGGAGTACGTTAAGGCTGTATATTGTCACCCTGTTTATTTAACTTCTATGCAGAGTACATCATGAGAAACGCTGGGCTGAAAGAAACACAAGCTGGAATCAAGATTGCTGGGAGAAATATCGATAACCTTAGATATGCAGATGACACCACCCTTATGGCAGAAAGTGAAGAGGAACTTAAAAAGCCTCTTGATGAAGGTGGAAGTGGAGAGTGAAAAAGTTGGCTTTTAAAGCTCAACATTCAGAAAACAAAGATCATGGCATCCAGTCCCATCACTTCATGGGAAATAGATGGGGAAACAGTGGAAACAGTGTCAGACTTTATTTTTCTGGGCTCCAAAATCACTGCAGATGGTGACTGCAGCCATGAAATTAAAAGACGCTTACTCCTTGGAAGGACAGTTATGACCAACCTAGATAGCATATTCAAAAGCAGAGACATTACTTTGCCAACAAAGGTCCGTCCAGTCAAGGCTATTTCCAGTGGTCATGTATGGATGTGAGAGTTGGACTGTGAAGAAGGCTGAGCACCGAAGAATTGATGCTTTTGAACTGTGATGTTGGAGAAGACTCCTGAGAGTCCCTTGGACTGCAAGGAGATCCAACCAGTCCATTCTGAAGGAGATCAGCCCTGGGATTTCTTTGGAAGGAATGATGCTAAAGCTGAAACTCCAGTACTTTGGCCACCTCATGCGAAGAGTTGACTCATTGGAAAAGACTGATGCTGGAAGGGATTGGGGGCCAGAGGAGAAAGGGACGACAGAGGATGAGATGGCTGGATGGCATCACTGACTCGATGGACATGAGTCTGAGTGAACTCCGGGAGTTGGTGATGGACAGGGAGGCCTGACGTGCTGCGATTCATAGGGTCCCAAAGAGTCGGACACGACTGAGCGACTGATCTGATCTTTGATTCATTAAAGCAGGCCCCCAGGGATCTTTGCTTGTGTATGCTTGCATTCAGAATTCTGGAACGTATTTGAAAATAATAACTGCATCTTTTTTTTCATACATTTTGTATGGTTTGGCTGACTTCCCCCTCAAAGTCTGAGTTAGAGTTTTCCTTAATTTGTGTGATGGGTTTTGGTCTCTTTGGATTCCAGTAAAAGCCCAGTTGTGGTTTGGAGGTACACACAGGACTGTCACAGAATCGCAGCCTTTATAAAGCCCACAGGAAAGCCTTTGCTTGCCCTCTGGGCACATCCAGATTCTTAACATTTCTCGTCAGTTCTTCCTCTGTGTCCCTCAGGAGTCCATGATTCATAACCACTGAAATATTGAAATGCAGAATGGTTTGGAAGGATGAAAGCCCAGATGCCCTGCTGCTTGAAAATGGGTCAAAATAGATTCATCATCATACATTTTGCCAAGTCAGGATGTGGTAGAATTTTCCAAGAAAATTTTTATTTTAGCAAATTTTGTCTTGACTGTTGGGGTCAGTGTTCAAGTCAGTATACCTTTGGAAGAATGAAAGAAGACTGTTGATGGGCCAGGGGTGGGAAGGGGGGCATGACAAGGTGGGCACAGGAGATTCTAAAGCAGTCTCAGTTTCTGGGACCTTCTGGAGAAGAATTTCTGACCCATGGAAAGCAGGTTCTCAAGCAGTGCAGAACTGGGCCTCTGTATTTGTCACTGACTGATTGTCTAGATTACCAGTGTTCTTGGAAAGTGCAAGATTCTGCTTTTTGATATCTGTGTCTTCTCTGAGATAATCTGAGTCTGATATGAAAACAAAACAAAGGAAACCCTCATAAATCCCTAACTTAAAAGTTCCAGGGAATAAAAATAACTTTAGAAGTGTTTATGTATCTTTAAAAAATAATAAGACCCTGATGCTGGGAAAGATTGAAGGCAGGAGCAGAAGGGGCGACAGAGGATAAGATAGTTGGCTGGCATCAGCGACTTGACGGACATGAGTTTGAGAAAGCTCCAGGAGTTGGTGATGGACAGGGAAGCCTGGCATGCTGCAGCCCATGGGGTCACAAAGAGTTGGAGACGGCTGAGTGACTGAACTGATTGATTTTTGGCAGTGCTGGGTCTTCGTTGCTGCATGTGGGCTTTTCTCTAGTGGCGGCGAATGGGGCTAACTCTTCGCCGCAGTGCGTGGGTCTCTCATTGTGGTGGCTTCTCTTGTTGCAGAGCATGGGCTCGAGGCACACGAGCTCCAATAGTTGCGGTTCTTGGGCTTGAGAGCACAGGCTCAATAGTTGTGGCGCAGAGCTTAGTTGTTCCGAGACATGTGAGGTCTTCCTGGACCAGAGATTGAACCCATGTCTCCTGCATTGGGGGAATCCCAGAAGTATTTATATTTTGAGTGAACTTTATTAAAGAATAAATACTAACTACTGGTCCTCTGTGTGTGCATGTGTATGGTTTTTTTCCCCAGCCTACCTTACGTGCAGTATTTTGGAGGTGTCTCTGCTCTAAGTAAACAACAGTTTCTCAGCATCAATGGATTTCCTAATAACTACTGGGGCTGGGGAGGTGAAGATGATGACATTTATAACAGGTAAGAGTCACAACTTAGATCTCGTGCTTCCCTGTCTCCCTTCACTTCTAGTTTTTCTATCCATGCTTGGTTATTTTGCAAGGATTGACCCTGAGGAGAGATGCAATCCCCACTGAGCCTGAATTCTTAGGTGAGCCCTGCTGTAGATGCTCCAGGTGATAAAGAGTGTCTTAAGAGACACACCATGAGAACCCTTAACGAAACTGGAAAGCATCTGAAAATAAGCATGTGTGTAACTCTGATGTGCACTTGAAGGTTTTAACCTACCTGCATTAGGAACAAAAACAACAAAAAACGCAACCTGTACTCACTGCTGTATTTAAATGGATAACCAGTAAGATCCTATTGTATAGCACATGGGACTCTGCTCAATGTTATGTGACAGCCTAGATGGGAGGGAAGTTTGGGGAAGAATGGATACATGTATATGATGTATAGCTGAGTCCCTTCTTTGTCCACCTGAAACTATGGTAACATTTTTAATTGGCTATACACCAATACAAAAAAAATTTTAAAACATTAAAAAGTATCTTTAGGAAAACTAGCTTCTGTGATTTTTGCCTTAGCCTTCTGGAAAATGTAAAATGAGAAACATGTGAAGGGGTGAATCACACGACATGGCCATCCACACCCTGGGGCTCTTCATGAGTTGGTAAAACTTTATTATGTGAGTTGTCATCACAGATGGTAAAAAAAACCATCTGTCAGTGGCATTTGAAAGCACATTCTGCTTGGTTTTTCCTGGCAGTGGAATCTTCACCCCTGCTGGATGTAGGCAAAAAGCACCTTCTCCCTCTGGGAGCCAACCTGAACTTGCCACTGAGTTTGAAACCAGAATACCCCCTGGTGCCTTCCTGAACTGGAGTACTTTAATTTCATCATTAACAGAAGATGTCTTTCAGAGCTGCATCCAAGTCACTTAAGATTAGCTTTGCAGCATAGACCCAAGTCTTTAACACAGTCCTTGAAGAAAATTTGAATTTTAGAGATTGATTATCAATATGCAGAACACTGGGCCAGGCAGGACCGGTGGGGAGGAAGACACTGAAGCCCTGAAGAGGGATTCCAGACAGAAACAGACCTCCTTTCACAGCACCGCACCCATGCGGGGCCCCTGTGACGGTGTACAAGACTGACGTGCTGCACAGACCTGAGTGATCAGAAAAGTCTCCAGGAGGGAGCCCTGAGGACGAACTCCTGAGGGTGGGGGAACAGAAGCATCAGTGGTTATGGAGGAGCTTTCTGTCCTTTCTTTAAAAAAAAGTTTTTAAAATTTTTAAATTGAGGTATAGTTGATGTACAATGTATGTTTCAGATGTACAACATAGTAATTCACAATTTTTAAAAGTTATATTCCATGTATGGTCATTATAAAACTTTGGCTATAGTCCCAGTGCTGTGTAATATATCCTTGTGGCTTATTTGTCGTACGGGAAGTGGACATGTTAGTCACTCAGTCATGTCTGACTCTTTGCAACCCCATGGACTGTAGCCTGCCAGGCTCCTCTGTCCATGGAATTCTCCAAACAAGAATACTGGAGTGGGTAGCCATTCACTTCTGCAGGGGATCTTCCCAACCCAGGGATCAAACCTAGGTCTCCTGCATTGCAGGCAGATTCTTTACCATTTGAGCCACCAGGGAAGCTATATTTATCTTATACGTAGTGGTTTTTACCTCTTAAACCCTTATGCCTATCTTGCTTCTCCTCCTGGAGCAGTTTTCCTGAAAGGTAAAGAACCTAACTCTTACTCTGTACCAGCTTGCTTTTGCTAGGCCCTAGCTCAGCACTGAGGGAGGCCGGGCTGGGAACCTTTAAGTCACCTCAGACCAGCCATTTCTGCCTCTCGGCTTAGTGTTGTATTCTTCCTGTCAAGACTTTGGTTGGTATTCCTCATTCCTTTCTCCTTCAGAACCCACACAGAATCTTCCACTGTGATCTGGCTGCCTCTAGTCTTGTTCCCCGCTTTCCATTATTATACTGCCTAACAGAGAGACTTCCCGTTGGCCAACTCTGTGTATGGTGTTGGGAAACACAGCATATAGTGAGCTCTCCATATCTGCAGATTACACATCCCCACAGATTCAACGCACCTTCAATCAAAAATATTCAGGGGGGGAGAAGAATTCCAGAAAATTCCAGAAAACAAAACTTGAAATCGCTGTGCACCTGAAACTATTTCCATAACATTTACATTGTATTTATAACTCTCTACATATCATTCACACTATATTAGGTATTATAAGTTATCTAGAGGTGATGTAAAGTATATGGGAGGATGAGGACGTGCATAGGTTATATGGAAATGCTACACATTTTACATAAGGGACTTGAGCAACCACGGGGAAGGAGGTTGTCCAGGAACCGATCCCCTGGGGATACCAAGGGATGACTGTGTTATATCCCTTTCAGACATTGGCCCTGTTCTGGGAGATGCTCTGGAAGGCTTCCATGATACAGTCTCTGCCCTTCTTTCCTGCTTCACCTCTGGCCACTTCCTACCCCAAACTTTGATGATCCCAGAGGGCACTACGCTTGCTCTCACCTCCCTGCCTTTGCCTGTGCTGTCCTGACTGCCCAAAATGTTCTGGCAAACACCCACTCATCTTCAGGGCTTGGCTCTGCCCAGTCTAGATCAGGTGGAGTTGGTTGCTTCTCCCTCTGTGCTGAGCATCCCCACGCCCACCTCCTCCCCTTCGTCCTGGCCCCTATGGCCCTACGTTCTAAGCATCCACATCATAAATTCCACGAGGGCAGACACCCCCAGTGCCTGGCACAAGATAGTCCCCCCACAAGATCTAGAACCAAGGGTAAAAGGTTATGAGGAAGGGGTGTGAGTTTTAACTGCTGCCTGTACACTGGGCTGGGGTGTGGGTTGGTGAGACCAGCTGGCAGGATAGGATGGTAGACGGGACAAAAGTCTTGCAGCTGGGGCTGTGGGACCTGGGTCTTGTGGCAGCTCTGTGATGACCACTTGTCCCTTTGCTCCTTACAGATTAGCTTTTAGAGGCATGTCTGTGTCTCGCCCAAATGCTGTGATCGGGAAGTGTCGGATGATCCGCCACTCGAGAGACAAGAAAAATGAACCTAATCCTCAGAGGTGTGTTCTCTTTTATTCTCTCCCCTGTGTGTGTTTCCTTCCGCCTTCAGGTGGGGCTGGCTGCAGGAATGGGGCTCTGGAGTGGGCTCTGTGCCTCAAGGGAAAACAGCTTCTATCCACAGGGCAGGGTTGGAGTAGGAGGGAGGTGGTGGTGGTGGTGGTGATTTAGTCACTCAGTTGTGTGTGACTCTGCGACCCCACGGACTGTAGCCCACCAGGCCCCTCTGTCCATGGGATTTCCCAGGCAAGAATACTGGAGTGGGTTGCCACTTCCTTCTCCAGAGGATCTTCCCGACCCTGGGATTGAACCTGCATCTCCTATATTGGCAGGTAGATTCCTTACTGATGAGCCACCGGAGAAGCCTAGTAGGAGGGAAAAGGGGCCATTAAAGTACACACATTTAAAGTTTTGAGTAAAGATTTTTGTTTTGGCTTCAAACCCTTTGTCTGTTTGTTCCTTATAGGTTTGACCGAATTGCACATACAAAGGAGACAATGCTCTCTGATGGTTTGAACTCACTCACCTACATGGTGTTAGAGGTCCAGAGGTACCCGTTGTATACCAAAATCACAGTGGACATCGGGACGCCGAGCTAGCATTTTGGTGCACTGATCAGAGACCTGAAAATGGCCAGGGACCTCTGCTGTGTCTCTGCCTGTGTGCTGGGCTGGTCCCTCTCATTCTCACAATCAGTGATAGGCCCTCTCTGCTCATCATTCAGACGCCTTTCCGGACGACCAGGACAAGTGGGATATATTGCCCCCAACTTGGCTCAGCATGTGACTTGTCAGCCCCATGAGGTGTATGTAAGCATAGAAACCATCAGCCTTTGGAGGCTCTCGGCATGTTCATGGTTCACCCCAAAGAATCAAAGCTGTGCACAGCTCCAAATCTGGTGACTGTGGGACTCATCCCCAGCAAAAAAAAAAAAAAAAAACTGCTAATTTGTTGTGATATAGGTAAGAGTTTTGCTTTAAATCATGGTATTCTTACTTTGTGAAAAATTGGAGAGTGCTGCTGAAATCGGATTGGTGTGGTGTTTTTCCATTGTCGTGTTTTAACAGAAAAACACCCAGTTTCAACCATTCTCATGTTATCACCCCCAACCCTCGACCCTCTCTCCATGATATGCAACTATTACAATCACTGTGTGTGTGTATCTTTTCTTAGCAAAAGAATTTTAAAACTTGAGGCTTGAATTCCAAGGCCACTTTAGCCACCAGAGCAAAAGCCTTGGGTGTTCTCACAGTCAGTGGCCTTTCTCCAAATGTCTGATTTCTGAATGTAAATCCTTTTTTTAAATAGCATTTGTAGTATTTTAAAGAAAGAACAAATCAGATCCTCCTTATGGTCTAGCTTGATTTTTGTGTTGATCCAGAATGGCATAGTCTTTAGTCATGGCAATTTATTTTTCTGAGCATGCTATATAAACTTGAATTTCCTATGTATTTTTATTGTGTTTTACATGTGGGGATGGGGATTGAGCATTTTTTAGGGGGAAAAATAACGTATGCTGTAGTGGCCCCACATGGGCTTCGGATGGAGCTGGCAGGCCAGGTTTTCTGAAGAACATAGACATCTTTGGGTCCTTCGGTGAGAGCTAAGGCGCCCCATGAGCGCTGTCAAGCTGGACTCTGCGGGGGAGGCAGACATCTTGGCCTGCCTGGCAGAGTTCCCCACCTCGCCACCTCCCTGCCCTCCCCAGGTGGGCAGGGCCAGGGAACAACCCCCACCTCAGACTGATCCCAGCAACCCTCTTAGGCCCCAGGCTGTGGAGCTGGAAATGACAGCCATCAGATTGTTTACTGGCCTTCCATCTGCCCCCGGGGGCTGCCTTCCAGGCACCGTTGGCTGAGCTGCCTGGCCCACCTTGCAGGACCGGTTTTCTGTCCTCCTCCTCTTCCTGCCTCCCTTGTGCTGCCTTTCTCTTCCCTCCCTCCCCCTTTTTGTTCCATTGCCTCTTGCCTGTTTCCTAAAACTGGCCTGTGGCACTCAGGGTCAAACAGACTGTCCATTCTCCAGCATGAATGTGCCTTTTAATTAGAGATCTAGAGAGCAGTTCAGCTGAACACACCCACATTCCTCCCACGGCCACTCTGGTGCCGAAAGCGTCCCATCCCCCCTCAGGTTTTAGCAGGTGCTCCTACCCCAGAGAGGCCGACTCACAGTGGATGTCTTCCCCAAGCCCACCTCTGCTGCTGGAGGTTTTATTTAGCCTGCCTGGGTGAGATGCACAAGGCAGTTCCTGCCACTGGGCACGAGTGCTGGGTCCAGGCTGGGCTGAGGGCTTAAAATTCAGCTTTCTAATCCCAGGGTTAACCTTTCAGCTGGGGGCAGCCTAGAAACCAGCCCTCAGTGTGGACGCTGAACTGGTGCCTGGCCCCAATCATACCTGTGCCTTTATTGCTTTGAGCATCTCATGCTATTACCTGGTTCTTTTTCCAGAAACCTTTGTGTTGGTTACAAATTATTTTCCACTGTAGCTGGGCTATGCAAAGAGTATTCTGTCTGTCAATTCCCCACTCCTTAATAACGATGTTGTTCAAGCCAGGAATAGCCCTGACAGGAAGCTTTGGGAAACGCAAAGAATGAAGACCTCACTTTCTGTTCCCAGATCCTGACTTTTCCAAAGTGCCTTAAAAGAAAGGAGACAAGTATCCTGGGTGGTAACCTTTTTGTTACTTTACTTTTAAAAATTAAATTCTGACTTTTTTTTTCTTTTTTGTTTTCCTATTACATTTTCTTTCATGTTCCATTGTAATAGTCAAATCTGTGGTTCATTCTCAGGACCACCGGAGACGCTGCTTCATCACCCATTCCCCGTTTGCTCATCTCCTGGTGCGCTCATGGGGTCCACCTGGGCCCAAGGTTAAGCCTAGCCCTGGTCTGGTTCATCAGATGCTGCAGCGCTTACTTCCTCCCTGGGGAGTTGAGTACTGAGGGTTCAGGAGCATTTCCTTCACCTGGAAGTTGTCACCATGATATTGTCACGTGCCCTTCTCTGTTTCTGTCCATTCTGTTGCTGGTGACCCTCTAAGGTGGCCTTTGGGAAAGGTCAGAGGGCAGAGGTGGCGCAAGAGGGTAAAGGAAATGCTGGTGCTGCCCCCTCAGGGCCTCTGCTGACCAGTGGTGGGGGGGTGGGCTGGAGGGAGGGGAGCCTTCCTGTCCTAGAGACCTGTGTGCTGTGTATTTTGATTTCCCATGTACACAAATGTATGTATTTACCATTGTAAGTGGGTGAATGTCTGACGTTGGTGTTCAAAACAGAACTGTATTTTTGCCTTTAAAATCCAGTAATATAACGTGAATAAATGACCCTATCTTTGTAACGGCAGGTGGTCTCTCTTCTGATGTAGGGGGTTAGGTTCCTCCAAAGCTGGAGGGCAGTGATGGGGGCTGCCTGCTGGGAGGGTCTGAGGAAAGCGGGGCTGTACCTCCTCTGCCTGCCTCACTGTGTTGGGGGCAGAGCTGGGGGCTTGGGTGAGGGGAGGAGATGTTATCTCACCTGCCTAGGATCACACGCACCTTACTGGAATCAGCCGTTTCCCCATTTGAGTCTCATACGGATATCCGTAAAATGGGAATAGTAACACACACACTTTCTGAGGCTTAAAAGAGATGTGTCAAATACAGCGATAGGCACGTCACAGGTACTTACACATAGCTGCTGGGGACCCTTCAGAGAAAAAGTTTTCCCAGCAGTTTTCTGGCTCTGTTCTGTTTTCCACACAAGCCAGCGTGTTCTCAGAGCCGTTTACACAAGGTGTTCGCAGCTTAGCTTAGGTCAATACGCTTTCTTCTCAGCCCTAGGAAATCTAACCTGGCACTACAAAAGGCCTTAGCTGTGCCCCAAGGACTTGAGACAGTAAGCACCTTGGACACCTCCTCCAGTGCTCCAGATCAGGCACTGCGGCCTCTGACATGTGGCTTTGATTGAATTGGCTTCTGGAAGAAATGGGCCAGAGAAAACCAGTATGCAGGAGAGGTCACCCCCACGCTGTCCAGGCTGAGGGGCCACAGGCCCTGCTGGATGGAGTTGTGATTGTGGGACCAGCTGGGAAACAGAGCCGGAAGGACAGCTGTCTGAAGCCCCACCAGGGCCATCTGGCCGTCTCCACCCATCCCTGTGACTCCTGGAAGGAGCCCTAGTAGCCTCAGGCTTGAGCAGTGGCTGGCACTCAGATCTGGCTTTCTGACCAGACTCCTTTGGACAGAGTGCTGCCTTTACAGGGCTTTGCAAGCTATAAGGTCTGGGTTAAGTGGGGCACCCTTCCCACTCCCAAAATACATGGACACCACCGAGTACTTAGGAGAGGCCAGAATGTCTGTCTTTGAATCCTGTTGCTGCTGCTTCCCAGTTTCACGACCTTGAGTGAGTGACTTAGCCTCTCTATGCCTCAGTTTGTTCATCTGTTTAATAGGATAATAGTACTTCTTTCA
Source organism: Bos taurus (assembly GCF_002263795.3). Lineage (NCBI taxonomy): Eukaryota > Metazoa > Chordata > Mammalia > Artiodactyla > Bovidae > Bos > Bos taurus. The sequence continues at coordinate 74,857,723 of NC_037335.1, read as the reverse complement.
TAGGATTGTCAGAAAGATCAAGTGAATTAATTTTATAAAGCACTCAGACCACATCTAGCTCATAATAAGCATTATGCCCTTTACAAATATTTGTTAAATTTTAAAAGTGCAGGTACACATGCATACCAACATGTACATAGACTGCTGTGTACATGGTACCCACATATACACATGAACACACCAGGTGTGCTGGGGATCTTTTTCCTCTTCTAGGGCGCATGTCTGGGACTTAACTGTGTGGCAGTTGGGTGAATGGATCTCAGGGTAAGTGACCACTTCTCTTCTGGAGACACCCGAGACCTCAGCAATGCTATTTCCCCACCCCATCCTGCCTGCCCTGACAGAAGGTGTTTGGAATGGTGGCCTTGGCAAGGGAGCGGGGCTCAAATCCTGTGTTGGTGTGCTCTAAGGCGCCAGGAAGATGGGAGGAAGAGGGCCAGGGCCAGGCTCCTGGGGTAGCCATTTCCTTGAGAAGTGCCCTTAGTCTGCTGCTTCACCTGGGACCCAAACCAAGTCTGAGCCAGGGCAGAGCCCAGTAGCCGTGGGTGTGGATTTGGTGGGTACCAGTCTTGCCCCCCATAGAGTACCTCTTTTCCATGAGAGAATGTGACCTGGATGCCTAATCACTGACCCACAGATGTCCTTTAGAGGCAGGGCTGTGGTGCCCGTGGAAGTATATGAGTGAAACCTCCCTGGCAGGAGTTTTTGCTACTGGTGATAGAGGGAAGCTGTGTGTGGGGAAGATTGGGGGAAGGTGGAGGAAATGAGAAGATGAGCGAGTGCTAGGTGTTGCCAAGTCTCCACCACTCTCCTGAGCTCGCCTCCTCCTGTTTATTCCAGGAGGTGGGAGTTTGGACATTCCTAGGGGCTGATTTCTTCTTAAGAACTGGAACTTCTTACCCCATCAGAAAGGAAATGAGCTTTGCTAGCTGAGCCGGTTGTGCCAGATGAACCTTATTTCCTCCCCTGGCACGGTCCCCAGGTAGAGAACGTGGCCGCTGCCTTCATTTAGGCTCCAGGACCTGTCCCCAGGCTGGGCGGCAGAGGAGCCGGCAGGGTCTGAATGGCATGTGAAATGATAGGGTCAATGGACCAGAAAGCAGAGGACTGTGACATTCTCAAGATACTGGCACTTGAGCAAGTTATGTGCCAGGACACCAGGCAGGGGCCAGGAGGAGGGCTGGAGGAGGCCATACAAAGAGTGGTCACTATGTCTGGCCCTCTGATTTCCCACTCACTGGCTCACTCAGTTAAAGTCCGTTCCCCTCCTCGAGCCTCAGTTTGCTCTCCTGTTTTATGAATCTACCCCTGGTCTCCCCATAGTTTTTCCCTCCCCGCAGAAGGAAGTGCTGTGGTCTCGGGTTTCCCCTTGCTTCTGAGACTCACCCTTCATGCTGCCTTGGAGGAAGTTATTTTATCTGAGACTTTATTTGTAAAAATAGCAGGATCACCCCTGCCTTTCCCCTCTTCTCCCAGCATTGAGCATCACAGGATATACTTCTTTTTTTTTTAAGATTTTTTGATGTGGACCATTTTTAAAGTCCTTATTGAATTTGTTACTTCTGTGCTGCTTCTATTTCATGTTTCAGTTTTCTGGCCAAGAGTAATGAAAGAGGAGAGTGAAAAAGTTGGCTTAAAGCTCAACATCAGAAAACTAAGATCATGGCATCTGGTCCCATCACTTCATGGGAAATAGATGGGGAAACAGTGGAAACAGTATCAGACTTTATTTTGGGGGGCTCCAAAATCACTGCAGATGGTTACTGCAGCCATGAAATTAAAAGATGCTTACTCCTTGGAAGAAAAGTTATGACCAACCTAGATAGCATATTGAAGAGCAGAGACGTTACTTTGCCAACAAAGGTCCGTCTAGTCAAGGCTATGGTTTTTCCAGTGGTCATGTATGGATGTGAGAGTTGGACTGTGAAGAAAGCTGAGCACTGAAGAATTGATGCTTTTGAACTGTGATGTTGGAGAAGACTCCTGAGAGTCCCTTGGACTGCAAGGAGATCCAACCAGTCCATTCTAAAGGAGATTAGCCCTGGGATTTCTTTGGAAGGGATGATGCTAAAGCTGAAACTCCAGTACTTTGGCCACCTCATGCAAAGAGTTGACTCATTGGAAAAGACTCTGATGCTGGGAGGGATTGGGGGCCAGAGAAGAAGGGAATGACAGAGGATGAGATGGCTGGATGGCAGTCACCAACTTGATGGACGTGGGTTTGAGTGAACTCCAGGAGTTGGTGATGGACAGGGAGGCCTGGCATGCTGTGATTCATGGGATCACAAAGAGTCGGACATGACTGAGCGACTGAAAAAAAAAAAAAAAAATGTAGGCTCTTAACTCCCTGAACAGGGATTGAACCCTCACCCCCTGCACTGGAAGGTAAAGTCTGAACCACTGACCACTAGGGAAGTCCCACAAGATACACTTTTAAAACTCTACCCAGAAAAAGAAAAAAAAAATTCTACCTGGGATTTCCCAGGCAGTCCAGTGGTTAAGAATCCACCATTCAATGCAGGAGACAAGAGTTTGATCCCTGGTTAGGGAACTAAGATTCTACACACTGCAGGGCAACTAAGCCCACACACCACAACTACCGAGCCCTTGTACTGCAACTAAGACTTGACTCAGCCAAATAAATAAATATTTTTCTGAAACTTTTAAAAACAAAACAAAAATTTCTACCTGGAGGAGCAGGCTGGAATACTATTGCTTTTCTGTCTCCGTCTTCTGCCTGTGGCCCCTCCAACTTTGGACAGACTCCTGTCACCTGCTTCCCCTTGGGTTTTCCAGATTCAAGCTTCCTGATTATCCCATCGGCCCTGAGGGAGAAGCACAGGAGCCTCTGTAGTAGCCGTGTTTACCCTGCCATTACTCATAACACTGAAAACCTAAGAGCCACCATCAGTGGGGGCTGTGCTCAGTGAAATGAGGTGTGTCCAAACAAGGCGACCACTGAGCATGATGGAGTGGATCTGTACTTACTGATTGGAAAGAGGTCTGAAGGGAGAAGGCAAGCTACAGAATGGGATCTCCATATAAGACAGGAAATGCCTGAATAATTTAGTGCAAAAATTATTCTGTGATTGTTGGTGGGAGCAGATACACAAGCAATAAAATGGAAAGATGATCTCCTCTCTCTGCACCGCTTTTGCGGCCAGGCTCCAAGCCTAGGGTAACAGCCTTTAGTGTTTGGGGGCTGCCTGAGGGCCGAGGCCTTTAACAGGACCAGCCTCATTGAGAGAATGAGCTGGGTTGTCCCCAGGGGAGTTGTTCAGTTGTTCAGTCGTGTTTAGGGGCTTTACAGCCCCGTGGACTGCAGCATGCCAGGCTTCCCTGTCCTTCACCATCTCCCAGAGTTTGTCCCAGAGTTTGCTCCAACTCATGTCCATTGAGTGAGTCGGTGATGCCTTCCAGCCATCTCATCCTTTGCCACCCCCTTCTCCTCCTGCACTCCCAGCATCAGCATCTTTTCCAGGGGAGTTGCATTCCCTCAAAGTGCCCAGGTGTGGAAGGGAGACAGGTCCTCTTCCTCTGAGGAGGTGATGGAGGCCTGTGCCCTGTTCACCTTGGGCAGGGTAGGGGACGTGGCACGCTGTGGGGTTGTCCATGGAGGCTGGACAGGATCAACTCAGGCTCAGAAGTTTCTATCAGTTCTCGGGTTTAGAAACATAAAAATTAGAACAGTTTGCTACTCTTTTCTGAGTGCCATTGAACATTCACACCTGTTACACTTGGTAATATTAACCAACCAAAAAAAGTGGCGAGGGCGGGGAGCACTGTGCCCTTTGGCTCTGGAGGGGCAAGATTGGCCTGAGACACCTCATCAGGACCCTGGGAGGAGCAGGAAGTGAGGGGGATCTGGCTGCCTTTGGATCTCTGGCCCCAGAATCCAGGAGTCCTGTTGCTGGCACGAGAAGGCCCTGCCATCTGGATTTTCATGCAGACCCAAGCCTAGAGCTCTCAGAGATTCATTTCCGGGCCAGATGTGAGTGCTGGACGATTGGCATGTCCTCTGGGACCTCATCCTGCCTGGGAGGCATGTGCCAGGGAAGGGTGGGCACCAGGCTGTGACCAGTAAGAGTGCACTCCACTGCCTTGGAATCTCTGTCTGGTGGGGTGCCAAGAGCTGCATGCCCAGTCTTGCCCCCACTGCTGCTCAGCTCCATGGGAGCTCAGCCAGCTTGAGCTTCCTGCACTGAGAGACTGGACAGGGTGGGCCAGCAGCCATCATCTAGCTGGGGACTAGGGCCATCGGGGGGCTTTGAGAGTGCTCCCTCTCTGCGAAATGTCCTGTTGCTGTGGCTTTAGGGACTTTGCTTTTCCCTGACAACAGCAGCACAGGGACAGGCCAGCTCCCAGGCCCCAGCTCTGTGGTCTCCCACTTCACCAAGGGTCTGTAGTGATGGACAGAAGAGGAGGACCTGGCGAACTGCTGCTCCACTGTGACCCTTCACCCAGCTTCTCCCCTTTTGAGCACATCTGGCCCTTTGCCACCTCCTGTGCTGCACTGCTCATTACAATCATCCCCGTCATGAGAAACATAGGCTCGAGGCAGTCACGTAAGGACACAAGATCACACAGAGTTACTCTCTGATGCAGGAGTGCTGAGTCCCAGCCTGGGCTCTGTCCATGGAACCATGATCCAGCCACTCATCAGCTTCAGGGGCTCGTCCTCCACAAAACAGATGGAAGCCCGAGGCTGGGGAAGGAGGGTGTCCCGCCTCAGCAAGAAGACAGGAGCCTCGCCTTGAGCCTCGCTGCTAGTGTCACTAAGAGAAGTGCAGTATAGACCACGGGCTGGACCCAAGACCTGGTTTCTGTTTTGTGTGGTTTGGGTTCTGTTTCGTTTTCCTTTTACAGTTCAAGAGGATTTGGGAAGCCAGTATACTCGGTGGCAACAGCTCCCTATGCCAGGGATATCATTGCAGCCTCCGTCTGGGAGACACACTGGAGTGGTTAACACTGAAATCATCCATGACGATTCAGGGGGCCTGGGTCATGGGTACAGAGAGGAGGGGAGACCCTTGAGAGCTGAGGGTCCACACGGACCTGAAGAAGTTGGGACTGCTTTTTGCCTCTGGAAGCATCGCTCTGGACGGCAAGAAACAGTCCCTTGTTCACAGACAGTACAGCTCCTTCTGAAATTAAAAGACGCTTGCTTCTTGGAAGAAAAGCAATGACAAACCTAGATGGTGTATTTAAAAGTAGAGACATTACTTTGCCTACAAAGGTCGTATAGTCAAAGCTATTGACTATTTTTCCAGTAGTCATGTATGGTTGTGAGAGCTGGACAGTAAAAAAGGCTGAGTGCCAAAAACTTGATGCCTTTGAACTGTGTTGGAGAAGACTCTTGCGAGTCCCCTGGACTGTAAAGAGATCAAACCAGTCAATCCTAAAGGAAATCAATCCTGAATATTCATCGGAAGGACTTATGCTGAAACAGAAGCTCCGATACTTTGGCCACCTGATATGAAGAGCCAACTCATTGGAAAAGACCCTGATGCTGGGAAAGATTGAAGGCAGGAGGAGAAGTGGACAACAGAGGATGAAATGGTTGGATGATCACTGGCTCAATGGACGTGAGTTTGAGCAAACTCCAGGAAATAGTGAAGGACAGGGAGGCCTGGTGTACTGCAGTCCATGAGGTCGCAAAGAGTCGGATATGGCTGAGTGACTGAACAACAACAGCTCCTTCATCCCAGTGCTCAGTCCTGCTCTTCCCCTGGGCTAACACCTGGCATCCAGGGGGCTCAGGACAGTGTTGTCCCAAGGCTCCTGGGGAAGTGCCGGAGGGCCGAGAGGCGGGCGGCTCTGCTGAGGCCTGGACTCCTACTCATCTCTCCCTTTTCCTTCTTGTCACCCCTTCTCCTCACTGTACACCCTCTGTCCAAAGGAGAGCAGCTGTCACCCCATTCCCAATCCTCCCAAACTTTCTTATCCAATGGCATTTTCCTAAATGAAGCCAGGGGCTGTATCCTGATGATTCATGATTTTTAGACTGTCTCAATCAATAGTTCTAAAAAGCTCTGCTGGGTTTAACTTCATCAGACTCAGTTATTTCTGTTTCATGCGGTTTGCTCTGGATGGAAGCTGACCTGGCCACAATGAGACGTGGAATGGGGAGAGCTAACCTGCTGCTGAGGACGGAGGAAACCTCTGCCACAACCAATTTGTTGGGCAATGTCTCTCAGATGCCAGGCTGGGCCCTGCTGCCAGCTCGGAACACTCTGCCTCTGATTCAGGTGCTGGGGCTCAACTCCGTCTCTCACAGGCCCTGGACTTGGTGACTGGTGGGCCTGGCTGCTGAGCTTGGCTGTGCTGGCTCCATGGGGCCTGTGGGCACTCTCTCTACCTGGGACTTGCCCTGTCTTGCACGTTCACTGTCCACACCTTCCAGAAGATCTTTTCAGGGCTTTTCTTCATGGGAAACAGGGCCTGCCAGGCCTTTCCCTGGCTCGCTACCAATACTGAGTGAGCACATGTCTTACCACACTGCTGGAGTGACTGGCTTCAGGAGGATGAGACAGGAGAGGAAATTGAGGAAGGCCAGTGTTGACTGGAAGCCCAGTGTTGACTTGCTGGGTGACCAAGGCCATATCCTCTCTGGTCCCCATCCAGAAACCGGCTGAGAAGGATGTGAGAGCCCACTGGGGCTGCTGGCTGTGGTTCTAGGAAAACTCTTTGGGGTGGTTTATTCTTCCAGCCCTCTCTGCCTGTTTGAGGTTGCTGCTGGAGCACTTAAGCCAGAATTCAAGGCAAGAAACAAAAGTCCTCTTTGTTAGTCCAGGAACCAGGAAGGGGGAAGGTAAAAGGAAGGGTAGATCCAAGGCACCCTCAGGGTCAGGGTCCAGAGTCCAAAGGGAACTGGACTGCAAGCCTTCCCGGAGGGAACTTATGCTTTTCCTTCTTCCTTGTCTTGTCACCTGGACTGAAGCTGCAATAAATCCGAATTCAACTCACAAGGTGAAACACAAGACTTGTGCCCAGGGCATCTGGTGGCCAGGCTTCTGCTTTCTCACAAAAGTTCCACCAGAAAACCACCGCCACCATCACCACACTTGTTGAGATCCTGACTGAAATTATGATGAGTCTATGAAACCACTCAGGCTTCCTGGGTGACTCAGGTGGTTAAGCATCTGCCCACAGTGCGGGAGACTTGGGTTCAATCCCTGGGTCAGGAAGATCTCCTGGAGAAAGGCATGGCAACCCACTCCAGTATTCTTGCCTGGAGAATCCCATGGACAGAGGAGCCTGGTGGGCTACAGTCCTTGGGGTCACAGAGAGTTGGACACGACTGAGCCACTAACACTTTCACTTTTCTTTCTATGCACCACTATAAGGAGACTTAATCTCTTTTATCTAAAAAAGATAAATGTATTATAATCCTCTTTTGGTTAGGTCTTCTTTTTATTATTTTTATTTTTTGGCCATACCATGCAGTTTGCAGGATCTTAGTTCCCTGACCAAGGATTGAACCTGGGCCCAGGCAGTGAAAGTGCCAAGTCTTAACCACTGGACTGCCAGAGAACTCTGGTTTAGGTCTTCTTTATGCTTAGGGTTCTTACGCTTTTTTCCCCTAGGTATTTGGTATATTTATATTGTAATAAATAATGTTGTTGTTCTTTAGTTGCTAAGCTGTGTCTGACTCTTTGCAACCCATAGACTGCAGTGTGTCAGGCTTCCCTGTCCTTTACTATCTCCCGGAGTTTGCTCAGATTCGTGTCCATCGAGTTGGTGATGCCATCTAACCATCTTGTTCTCTGCCACCTCCTCCTTTTGCCTTCCATCTTTCCCAGCATCAGGGTCTTTTCCAATAAGTCGGCTCCTTGCATCAGATAGATAAAGTATTGGAGTTTCAGCTTTAGCATCAGTGAATATTCAGGGTTAATCTTCTTTAGGATTGACTGGTTTGGGCTTCCCTGGTGGCTCAGACAGTAAAGAATCTGCCTGCAATGCAGGATACCCAGCTTCGACCCCTGGGTCGGAAAGATACCTAGAGAAGGAAGTGGCTACCCACTCCAGTATTCTTGCCTGGAGAATACCACGGACAGAAGAGCATGATGGTGTACAGTCCATGGGGTTGCAAAAGAGTTGGACACAACTTGACGACTAAACCACAACTTAAATAATTATCAGTACCTACTTAACTTGTTTCACTCCTATCCCTACGCTGTCTCAGAGTATTTTGAATCAGATACCTGACAATATGATATTTCATTGTCTATCACTAAAAGGTCAGTATTCTTTCTAAAACCCAAATATAATAATTAATAATAACTCCTTAATATCAAATATTCAGTCAGTGTTCAAATTCCTCCAGTTGTTTTATGCATGATCAGTCTGACTCTTTGCGACCCTAAGGACTGTAGCTTGCCAGGCTCCTCTCTCCATGGGATTCTCCAGAAAAGAATACTGGAGTGAGTTGCCATTTCCTCCAGTGGATCTTCCCAACCCAGGGATCGAACCCACATCTGTGGCTCCTGCATTGGCAGGCAGATTCTTTACCACTGAGCCACCTGGGAAGCCCCTCCAATTGTTTGGTATGTTTTTATATATATATTTTTTCAGAATCCTACCTTTTCTATTGAAGGGTATTTTCACTGGATATAGAATTGAACCTAGAAATTATTATTTTCTTTCAGTCCTTTCAAATAAAATTCCATTGATTATTGCTTTCCATTGTTTCTTATAAAAAGTTATTTATTAGTTTAATTGTTGCTTCTTTCTTTTTAATGGACTTCCCTTGTAGCTCAGCTGGTAAAGAATCTGCCTGCAATGTGGGAGACCTGGGTTCGATCCCTGGGTTGGGAAGATCCCCTGGAGAAGGGAAAGGCTACCCACTCCAGTATTCTGGGCTGGAGAATTCCATGGACTGTATGTATAGTCCATGGGGTCGCAGAGAGTCTGACATGACTGAGCGACTTTCACTTTCTTTCTTTTTAAGGTAACATGCCTTTATTCCTCTGGCTGCTTTTAAGATTTTCTTTACTCACTGGATTTGAGTAGCTTTGCTGTGATTTGGCTAGGTGTGGATTTGTACTTATTCTATTTGTATTTCCAGGACTTCTTGAATCTCTGGCTTAATGTCTTTTTTCCGCTTTGAAAAGTTTTCAGCCATTAAGCCTTCACGATTTGCTTTTATCCTGTTCTCTGTCTCTACTTCCTGGAATTTGAACTACTCACGTGTTAGATCTTTTCATCACACCTTTTATGAATTGTTCCTCTCCTGCATTTTTTATTCTTTTGTCTCTCAGCACTTATTTCTGGTTATTTTTAAATGACATTTTCCAATTCATGAATTCTTTCTTTAGCTGTCAGGTTGTCTGGTAATCCTGTCTGTGATTTCTTATTATTGATTATTAAATTTTAGTGCTAGAATTTCTGTATAGTTTTGCTGTTTTCTCCAGTCCTCTGTTGATACTCTCAGTCTTGACTTTCAACATGGTGAAAGTGTTGTCACTCAGTCGTGTCCGACTCTTTAGGACCCCAGTGACTATAGTCTGCCAGGCTCCTCTATCCATAAAATTCTATAGGCAAGAATACTGGAGTGGGTAACCATTCCCTTCTCCAGGGGATCTTCCCAACCCAGGGATCAAACCCAGGCCTCCTGAATTGCAGGCAGATTCTTTACTGTCTGAGCCACCAGGGAAGCCCTTCAACATGTAAACATAGTTAATTTAAAGTCTGTGTCTAATAATTCTAATATTTGGAGCCCTTGTGGAGTTGTTTCTATTGTTTATTGTTTTTGTTGGTTTTCACTTAATCTTTATCCAGAGTACACAGGCTATTGTACTTGAAAAACACAAGCAAAAAATTGTTTATAGCAACACTTTGAGGCCTAAGATGTCTTTATTCAGAAAGGATTTAAGTTTGCTTCTGGCAGGCTCTTGGCACTCCAGAATTACTTTATTTCAATTTCAACTATTGAGATGATTTAAAGCTGATCCCTATGAGAGCCCATGCACTTAAAATTCGTCCTTACTTCTAAGGTTCAACCTTTCGGTATCTTAACCCAAAGGAGATTCATCAGGGATTCTCACTTTGGCCATTCCTAGCCTTCTCTTCAAAAAAAGCCATCTGTCTCTTGGTTATCTATTCTGGAACTAAAACATATCCCCCACCCCTACGCAGGGAAAAAGTGGTCCCAAACCCCAATTTATTATCTCTTCTGTGCCTTATAGCAGATTCATTTTATGTTTTCCATTGTAGGTGGGCTGGGCCAAACTGCAAGAAGTTTGGAAACTCTATTTAACCTTCTGAACCCCAGTTTTCTCAAGATGAGGACTTATATGTGCTCACTGGATTTGGCAGCATGAAGGCATTGACAGTCTTGACGTGAGCAGGTTATGTGGAATGAAAGTCAGATTGAAATAGCTTAGGAGTGAATGAGGTGAGGGGTAGAAATAGTATTTGGGGAGCAACTTATTCTAGAAATCTGGCTATGAGGGAAAGCAGAGAAGTGATGTGGGAGATGAACAGGGATGATGTGGGTCAAAGAAGAACTTTGAGAGTGAGTGATACCAGAGCATGTTTGTATGTTGATGGGTATGCTTGCACTGATATATGAGTACATATTTACCACCATCATGACAGGTATATTTCATACCCATATGACAGGTAAATTCTTAACTTGGCTTTCCATATCTGCCTGATGTGTTGTTTTTTTTTTTTTTTTTAATTTTACTTTATTTTTTTGGCCACATTGTGCAGCTTGTGGGATCTTAGTTCCCTGATCAAGGATCAAATCTGGGCCCCAGCAGTGAAAGCACCGTGTCCTAACCACTGGACTGCCAGGGAATTCCCTACCTCATGTGTTTTAATCAGTATGAGTCAAAGTGCATGGGTCCTACCACTTTAGGAGTCCCAGCTCTGGCCCAGCCTTTCTTTTCACATCCATAGTTGCTTTCATTTCTTCTTCTAGTCACTCCTACATCATCCTTGGCCCTGGACTAAGTCCCCAGCCCCTTTAACTAATCTGATGCTTCTAACTAGGGTTCCTGCCATGAGAATCAGCAGTTTTCAGCCCCTTCTAAAAACAGGAAGCCACCAGAGCCCTTCATATTTATTATGTGACATAATAAATTCTTCGTGTTGGGAGCTCTGCAGTGGAAATTTAAACATGTCACTTCTCACTTAGTAACACTCCTCGGCTCCCTATTTTCTTCTGGCTGAAGCCTACCTGTCTCTCCAGCTTCACCCCTCTCACTCTCGCTCCCACATAGCAGATTGCTGTGTGGGCTAAGGCTGACCTGTCTGGAAAAAGGATGCTTGGTTTGGGGAAGGCAGGGGCTCTGGGTGTCAGAGCTTGTTTGGCCAGCCTGGGCTGCTATCCCAGGGCTACCCTGTTCCCCAGGGAGGCTCTGCTTCTCTCGGTGGGGAGCCCCTGGGGTGGCACTTGAGCCAGAACTCCAGTGCCAGGGAGAAGAAGGTAGAAACAGACATCCTGGCCCGGTGAGCCAGGGCTGGGCCGTGCCAAGCCCTTTGTTTCTAACTTGGGAGAGGTTTCAAGTTTCTTTTTTTTTTTCCCTAAGAACTGGGGATGTGCCACATGGGCACCACAGAGGCCCGAATCAACAAAGAAAACAATACCCTGGGGAAAAACCTATTCCCTTAAGTCACAGGATTGTTGGGTGTGTGTCAAAGGTTTCATGTCTGTCATATGACTTTATGTCTCTCTATATGTATTTCATACTTGAGTATTGATACCATGAAGGGCCCTGTGGGGCTCCCGGGCACAAGGTCTTTCTGTGTCCCCCATTTCTTCGATTATAGGAAACAGCCTCTATTCAGCCTCATGACCTTCCCTGAGTTACAATTGGCAGATTCAAGCAGCTGTTAATTAGGGAAGGGTGGGGATGGGAAGTGGCTTCCCAGGAGGCATTGTGGTTAAGAATTCGCCTGTCAGTGCACGGGGTGCAGGATGTGGGTTCTATACCTGGGTCAGGAAGATCCCCAGGAGGAGGAAATGGCAACCCATTCCAGTATTCTTACCTCAAAAATTCCATGGACAGAGGAGCCGTGGGCTATAGTCCATGGGGTCGCAAACAACTGAACAGGACTGAGCAACTGAGCATGTACACACGCATGCCCAGGAGTGGGATTGCTGGATATGGTAGGTAACTAGGGACGTGAAATCAGAGAAAAACAGTCAAGAGCAGCCTTGGGGCAAGATCTCCATCAAAGGATACACACAACAATATCTTTGAGCTGTTTTGCAGATACTGAAACCCCCCTCCAGGTGGGAGAAGTTAATGATTAATGATGGTATGCTGCCCACAAGCCTGGAGACCCCAGACCAGTTAAACCTGAAGGTTGATGATGTTGACTCCTGCTTACCTCACCAACCAACCCCTCTTAGAAGAATATCCATGAGCTGATCATGCCTTCTTTGAACAATTACTATAAAACTCCTCACCATCTTCCCCAAGTGGGAACACATGGTTTGAGGGCATTAGCCCTCTGTGTCCCCGTTTGCCTGGCAAAATAATGAATCTACCTTCTTCTACTTCACCCGAAGCTCTGTCTCCGAGATTGGATTGAGCACTGGTGTCCAGAGAAGCTGAGCTTTCAGCATCAGTATGTGCCCATCCCTGTGGCCTCGTGTGTGTCCGTGTGTGTGTTGTATGCTGGGGGGGAGAGGAGGTGAGGTCTGCGTTGTGTCCTGTGTCCGTGCGTCTGTGATGCCTGTGTTTATCTGCACGTATGTCTGTATTCTGTGTCTGGGGTGTATCTGCCCTAAGTTTGCTTGAGTTTCTCAGCCTTCATATGTTCATATGTACCTAGCCCCCAAATTCTAGGCTCCGCGCCAGCACTTCTTCACTCTGCTTCAGCCACTCCCTCTTGTGGTCATGTCCCGAGTCTCCTCAGCAGTGGAAAGGGTGCCACCTCAGAAGTCTCAACAATCCAGTATTTCAGGCTCTGATGTGCCCTTCTCTGTCTCCAGTTCTCTCACACCACACTTGTCTTCTACTTTGGCAGGGTCTCTGGCAAAATGTTCCTGGCTCCCCTTCTCTTCCAGCCTTGACCTCCAGGTGTATTCTTCAGTGGCTCCCTCCTCAGCACCGTCACTGTTCCCGGCCGCGTGCTCAGTTGTGTCTGACTCTTCGCAACCCTATGGGTTGTAGCCCGCAGGCTCCTCTGTCCATGGAATTTTCCCAGCAAAAGAATACTAGAGTGGGTAGCCGTGCCCTCCTCCAGGGGGTCTTCCTGACCCAGGGATTGAACCCACAGGTCCCATGTTTCCTGCATTGCAGGGAGACTTTTTACCCACTGAGCCGTTGGGGAATGCCTCCCACTTCTACCCCACCCGGCTAATCCTCAACTCTGTAGTGGAGCCTCACTGGAGAAACAGTCAGAAGGAGGGGGGAGGAGGCGGGGAGGGGTGGATGAATCCACCCACAGTGCGTCACCTGTAACTGCTGCTGGGGATTTCTCTACCTGATACAAACTGCCTTCCCTCTCCCACTTACAGATATGGCTTTTTCCCTACTGCACCCCTTTCCCCCACCCCAAAGGCTTCCGTTGATCTCAGCGCAAATGCCTTGCCTCCCAGCACCTCTCTGAACACCCCTCTGCCTGAGGTCAGTGGGTGTGAATCTCTTCCATTTCCTGCCCCCTCCCACCTCCATACTTGCCTGCAACTGCCCCCATTCTCCCCTCCTTTTCCTGTATTATCGTGTCCTTCCTCACATTCAAGGCTGTGCTGTGTGTGCTAAGTCATTTCAGTTGTGTCTGACTCTGTGACGCTATGGACTATGTAACTCACCAAGCTCCTCTGACTGTGGGATTCTCCAAGCAAGAATACTGGAATGGGTTGCCATGCCCTCTTCCAGGGGATTGTTCCGACCCAGGGATCGAACCCTCGTCTCTTAAGTCTCCTGCATTAGCAGGTGCGTTCTTTACACCTAGTGCCACCTGGGAAGCCCCCATTCAAGGCTAGATCCAGCCAAAAGAATCCAGCTCAGTTCTGTTTTGTCAGTACTCTTTTAGTCAAGTGACAGAATCCCAACCCAAAGCTGCTGAAGGAGACAAAAAGGGACCCTTTATCAGCTCACACAACTAGGATGCCCAAAGTTGTATCTTATTTAGGAACAGCTAGATCCAGGAGCTCATGTGATATCGCCTGGACAATGTCACAATGCTGTGCCTCAGTTTCCTCATCTGTAAAATGGGATATTAGTGGTCCTGACCACTCACAGTTTTTGTGAGAAATAGAAGCCATCATAAACTCAGATAGTGGGGCTTCTCTGGTGGCCCAGTGGTTAAGAATTTACCTCCCAATGCAGGGGACATGGATTCAATCCCTTGTCAGGGAACTAAGATACCACATGCCGTGGGGCAACAAAGCCCACACGCTGCAAATAAAGAAGCCCGTGCATAGCAATGAAGACCCAGCACCCAGCCAAAAAAAAGGAGAGCTCAGACAGCTCCTTGGTAGCTCTCAACTCTTTTTTTCTCTGTGCAGCTGGTTTCATTCTTTTCTCTGCAATCTGACTTTCTTTCTTCTTCAGTCAAGTAAAGAAAGTGCCCACCCACAATTCCTCAGCATATCAGGTCAGTTAGAACTAGAATATTTGATCCCAATTCTTAATACTTGGAAGAGAGAATTCTATCAGCATAGTATGGGTCAGAGTCCACAACTGGGCCATTCAGGAAGGGAAACATCTGGTAAAACGTAGCTGTAGGCGGCTCACCCCTGAGTGAGGGTAGTTGGAAGGGGAAAGGAAAAAAAACTGTGAATTGACCAGACAACCCAAAAGGTGTGTGGGGAACAAAGAAAGTTAGATTGCAGAGAAAAGAAAAGAAACCAGCTGCACAGAGAAAAGAGTTGAGAGCTACCAAGGATGTTGTTTGGTCAACTCAAAATTCCCCACACACATCCAGGGAATGAACCTGGATCCTTTCCCTCAAAGTAGATAAAAGCCAAGCATTCCAGGTGTCTAGATTTGATCCTTATTCTATGCCTTAGAGTCCCTGGAGGTTGATGGAAATTAGTCTGATAAGGAGATCAGAGACGCTTTATTTAAGAAAAGGACTACAGTGGAAACTCCCTGTGGGAAAGTACAGGAAGCTGCTGGGGCTTGTCCTGGCCTGGACCTGTGGATTCTATGTGCATAGATTCCAGATCAAAAACGTGTTAAGAGAAGCCTCTGGAAGCTACAAGTGCTGACAAGTCATGGTGTGGGGAGACAGGAACTCCAGCTCTGGCCTCCCATCTGAGCCTCAGGCTTGTGAGAAGATCACTTTCTTTGTAAATAAAGGCAGTGCTGGCCATACACCTCCATTGTGGCTTTGAGTCCCAGGAGTAGAATTAGCCAGCAGGGACCAGACAATGATTCCTGGGCTCAAGACAAAGTGGAGGATTACAGGGGACCATCCGTTCACCCCCTGATGGCACAGGAGAAGGATACAAACCCATCTGTGAGAGACATCAAAGAGGGGAGGAGTACTTCCCTGCAAAACTAACCAGTATTTCAGCTTGACTTTTAGTATGAATTTTCTTATTGTGTTAAGAAACATAAAGGAATTGGGCTTTTACAATTCTTAATATATATATCAACAATAACAATAATAATATTATAACAATAAATTCATATAGTGAAAGGCAAAAGATTCACACAATCTGAAGAGAAACAAGAGTATAACAAACTCTTAATCAGTGCTTACTACATGCCAGGCAGTGCTTTAAGTGGTTTATACAGATTAGCTCATTAATCCTCATGACTTTTGAGGTAGTACTATTATTATCCTTATTTTACAGCTACCTCACACTTTACCTTGCTTACCTCATGGCTTCCTCCACCTGAAAACATTTTCAGCTGCTTCTATTTCTAAGTACCTGATTGCTCTACATTTTCAAGGTCATATAACTGACTTATTTTTGAGCCAGTTCAGGCTGTAGGATGCCCGTCAGCCTATGGTTTGTTTGCTCTTGGGTCTGGTATGGGAAGCGGATAGAAGTTACATGGTATAAAACATGAGTGCCTATGGTTGCCTTTTAGGTGGCACTGTTGGTGCGGCTGTTTTCTTAACAAGTGTCTCCAAGATAGGCTTGTGTAGCTGAGGTCCGGGCCAAGCCTTGTGTCCTCAAGCTAGAACTATTGTTTGTGCCCCGTCAGCCCCATGTCATCGCTCTCCTTGGAAGGCGTCTTTCCTTTCCTTTTCCCTTCAGTCCTATACGCCTGGTCTCGGCTAGTCCACTGAGGACAGCATCCTCAGCCATGGTCAAAGAAAGAAGGGAAGCGACCAGCATAGTTGAATTTTCACGAGCCTGGGACTCCCTCACCGTGAGGTCTTGGTGGGGCTCTTCGTGTGACAGGATTTCTGTGCCTCCTACCAGCCTCATTGAGACAGGGTCGGCTGTCCACCCAAGGGTCATTCCACTAGCACCACCTACTCTTCCTCGCTGGATGATATGCGATTGTGTTTGGATGGTCAGAAAAGTGGTCCCTTCACGGCTCCAGGGGGCACATGTACATGCTTAGGCCATGCATGGTAATTCCAGTCCTTGCCAGTGATGGCTTTCACTTGACAATGGACATATGATGATGCCTTGGCCAAGAGACCAGCTGAAGAAGGCATTTCTGGGAAAGGCTTTTGTCCCTGGTAAAAAAGTATCCATGTGGGGAGTTCCCTGGTGGCTCAGTGGTTAGGACTTGGTACTTTCACTGCCATGGCCTTGGTTCAATACCTGGTTGGGGAACTAAAATCCTGCAAGCCATGCAGCATGGCCAAAAAGAAAAAGAAAAAGAAAACAAGCTATCCATGTGAAGACACTCTCCTTCACACTCTGACTCTAGAGTGAGAGCCCCATTGTAGTCTCTGAAGAGAACAGGCTTGCTCTTTGGGATTTATAGGAAAGCATGTTTTGTTCCAAGTTGGGACGGGTGGCCTTTATTCAAGTAGGTATACAGAAAAGGTCCTTCATCACGGATGATGCAGGAATTCCTGTAGGAGTTGGGAATTTAAAAAGAGGAGGTTGAGTTAGAAGATCTTTAAACCATGTCCTGCCACAAACAGGTAGAATTGTGTAATAATCTTTCTCTAGTCTTTGCCATGTTATCTTGATGAAATTGTGTAGTTTAATAGGAAGGGCCAAACTGTTGCCCCATTTTAGCACTCAAATATTGACCCTACCTTCTGCTTTCACTGGACATAGGATCTCTCTCCCATAAACCTCTCTCTCCTGCTTAAAAGCAAACAACGGCAGCTTTTCTGTGGTTGGCCTGCCCTCTGCTGGATTGAGAAGATGGGTTGCAGAGACGTGGACTTCTGGGATGGGCCAACTCTCCAGAAAGGACGTGATCAGGAGACTGGATTTCCTTTGGGTTCACTCTAGGCTATTGGTTCACCAGAAGTTAGGTCTGGGAGGCTGTGACCCAACTCTGAGTGGGGCTTGGAATCTTCCTAATGAACACAACTGCCTGGTTTAGAGGTTAGAAAATGAGTGTGTTGTGTGCCTGAGTTTCTTTATTCATGTACAGATGAAGAGGTAAGAGACCTCATTAATTGTCTAGTGTTAAAAACAAAACTTCCTAGACAAATTGATGGTTAGCAATTGTCAAAGCTTATCAACTTGCTAATAAGGGATTAGCAAGATAATAAAGCTTATGCTTTGGGTATAGAAAGCCTGTGGAAACTGATGGATTATGTAGCTTGGATACAGAAGACTTACATAAGCAGTTAGTTTAGAGGGGAAACTCCCTAACTACATAAAGCTTGCAGTTTGGCTACAAATAGTAACAAATGTTATAGTTAAGTCCCTTACAGAAGAAATGTGGAGGAGGAGGATTTGTGTTGCCAGGGACATTGGCTGTCAATCAGAGATTAAAAATCCAATATATCAAAGAAGCGAAGAGTGAGCATCCATCTGCGGCTGCTACCTGTAATCATAAAGTTTCATTTCTCAAGAATGGCGTCTGAGGATCTGATTGCCATGGGTGCATAAACCACAGACTCCATAACAAATAATAAGTTCTGACTTGAAACAGGCTACTTTGCACCAGGAGTTTTTCTCAAGCAGCAAAAGCAGTGCAGCTAGAATATAGTTTGTGTGTGAGTGCTCAGTCACTCAGTCGTGTCCGACTCTGTGTGACCCTATGGACTGTGGCCTGCCAGGTTCCTCTGTTCGTAGTTTACAACCTCCCGAACACCAAACACCTTCCCACACACCTTTTTTTTTTAGTTTGGAGGACTTTTTTTTTTATGAAATTAGAATGATCAGAGGTTGAATTTTTCCACACGTTAATTTTTCAGATAAGTGACATTTGTGTCTTTAAGTACTGTAACTTTTCTTGAAAACTAAAAAAAAAAGATCAAATGTTTACATGCTTATGAAAAAGGAATTTTAATGATGTATAATAATGAAAAGAATATACTATTTGTCCAAATACGGAAAGAACCTTTGCGTACACGTATAATAGCAGACCGGGTAGATAGGTAGGTAGAATAGGCTAATGAAACTCTTTTTGAAAATCTTGAGTCTAGATATGTTTTGGAGTTTGGAATTTTTATATTTTGGTAAGATAATATGGTATATATATTGTATATCTTATATATCCCAGCAGGATCTAAGTGATACATAATTTAGTATATTAACACTTCTCCATAAGAATGTTCACACTAAAAGATTTTTAAAAGACTGCAAATAGCCTCACTTAAATTCAGGACAGATTTTGCTGCTAAATAACTTATAAAGTATATAAAACATATTCAATTTTCACAGTTTTTAAAATTTCAGAATTACAGATAAGGAATTGTGGACCTGTATTTTCATAAAATGGGATGATACAACATATGCTATTTTTTAGAGAAAAAGTAATCAATTTAATTATACCTATAATTGACTGAACAAATAGAAACTGAAGTGAAACCAAAGGAATTGCCATACTTCACATAAATGTTTCTTTATTACAAAAGATTTTATTTTCTAAAATATCTTTCCAAGGTTAAAAGATGAGAGTAAGGACAATAGTAAGACATTGGAGTCATTCTCTTGGTTGGAATAATTTCTGCAGGGATCTTCTCAACATGTGTGAGTACTATTAGACTCAAGGCCATCCAAATATTCTGTAACTTTTTATTTAGTATCCTAAAATTCAAATAACACAATCTACTCATATAGATATTTAAAATATTAATATAAAGCCTAATATGTAGGAAAATAAAAATAAATTAATTTGTTATAAAATATAGTGATATGGATTTCAATATTTAAATCCTTGGGCATTACTACTAAAGACATAATGAAGCAATGAGATGCTTGCTGTATGTATAATTAACAAGTTTAGATTTAATATAAATTATAAGAAGAGAAGCCATTCCATTCAAAATGATAGCAGAGGTGTGATGGACACTAGAATAAAACTTAGTATTAAGTAATTATATTGCTGTACACCTGAAACTAACAAAACATTGTAAATCAATAAAAATTTTTTAAGTAATTATAGAGAAGACTTACTTGTATAAGCAAAATAGAGAAGTAGACTTAATGCAAGTAAGAATAACCTGTTAAGTACTAGGTAGAGAAAATGAAGGCATATGTTAATTGTTGAAAATGAGTACTGTCTTCTTTTCAAGGAAGCTGTTATAATAATTTTCTATGTTGCATCACGAGATGGGATAGTGAAAAAATATGTCAGAAATCATACCCCTATCTAGATATCTGACTACATGTTGGAGCAAATATTTAGACTCTTAAGACCTTTGAGATCTTGGAGACCATGTCTTTCACAAGTTGATGGGAAACTGAGAAGATTTGAAAGAAGGAGAAGTATTTAAGAGTCTACAGAGAAGTTGTGTGGCAGACCTTTGGGGAAAATATCAGATAAGACTGAAAACCAGTAGAAAATCTCCAAATAAATCATTTCAATATGTAATTTTCACAACATATATTTCTTATCATTGTGCTGCAAATTAAAAAAAATTGTACAGGATGGCAATAAAATATTTTTAAAAGTAATTTATATGAAATTCATTGATATATCTACATTTCATTTGACTCTACTAATTTAATGATGTATGGTTTCAAGTCTATTAAAAGAAGTCTCAAATCTCCCTTTACACATTTGCATCTGGTTTCATTCTTTTTCCAGTAATTGTACCACTGCTGTGAAACCATTTTCAACTAAATACTTGGTTGGAAAAAAAAGGCTACAAATAATTTAGATCTTTCCAAGAAGTGAGTATGCAAATCCTGAGTCTCAGTTTTCCTAATTAGATTAATTAAACTGTGTTTTGGCTTCAAAATCTTTCATTTATTTAAACTCAATAAACTTTTCCTGCAAATATTGCCTGGTTTGCAATGTACTAATCAGCCCTATCTTTTATTAATTTATTTAGTTTTAATTGGAGGATAATTACTTTACAACATTGTGTTGGTTTCTGTCATACATGAACATGAGTCAGCCATAGGTACACATATGAATTTCATAGGTATACATAGGAATTCCAGTTGAGCTATTTCAAATCCTAAAAGTTGATGCTGTGAAAGTGTTGCACTCAATATGCCAGCAAATTTGGAAAACTCAGCAGTGGCTATAGGACAGGAAAAGGTCAGTTTTCATTCCAACCCCAAAGAAGGGCAATGCTAAAGAATGTTCAAACTACTGCACAATAGCACTCATCTCACACACTAGCAAAGTAATGCTTAAAATCCTCCAAGCTAGGCTTCAGCAGTACATGAATCTAGAACTTCCAGATGTTCAAGCTGGATTTAGAAAAGGCAGAGGAACCAGAGATCAAATTGCCAACATCTGTTGGATCATCGAAAAGCAAGAGAGTTCCAGAAAAACATCTACTTCTGCTTTATTGACTATGCCAAAGCCTTTGACTATGTGGATCACAATAAACTGTGGAAAATTCTGAAAGAGATGGGAATACCAGACCACCTGACCTGCCTCTTGAGAAATCTGTATGCAGGTCAGGAAGCAACAGTTAGAACTGGACATGGAACAACAGACTGGTTCCAAATAGGAAAAGGAGTATGTCAAGGCTGTATATTGTCACCCTGCTTATTTTAACTTCTACGCAGAGTACATCATGAGAAACGCTGGGCTGAATGAAGCACAAGCTGGAATCAAGATTGCCGGGAGAAATATCTATAACCTCAGATATGTAGATGACACCACCCTTATGGCAGAAAGTGCAGAAGAACTAAAGAGCCTCTCGATGAAAGTGAAAGAGGAGAGTGAAAAAGCTGGCTTAAAACTCAACATTCAGAAAACTAAGATCATGGCATCCGTCCCATCACTTCAAGGCAAATATATGGGGAAACAATAGAAACAGTGACAGACTTTATTTTTCTGGGCTCCAAAATCACTGCAGATGTTGACTGCAGCCATGAAATTAAAAGACACTTGCTCCTTGGAAGAAAAGCTATCACAAATCTAGACAGCATATTAAAAAGCAGAGGCATTACTTTGCTGACAAAGGTCTGTCTAGTCAAGGCTATGGCTTTTCCAGTAGTCATGTACAGATGTGACAGTTGTACCATAAAGGAAGCTGAGCGCTGAAGAATTGATGCTTTTTTTTATAGTTTAATGTATTTTAATAGCAAAGTTATAGGAACAGCACAGAAGACAGACAACATAAAAAACATGTACTTGCATGTAGGACAACTCAGTTAGAGAAGTATAGTGAATGGATGGAATCTACTGTATGATAAAAATGCTACAAACACCATATAGTTGCAGCAATAAGACATTTACTTGTTTTAAAAAAATCCAAATGCTGGCATTGTCCAGAAAAATTTAACAGGTTTATTTATAATTGTTATAAAGTTGAACTGCTGAAACTTGTTCACTGAAACATTTTGACTTTCATTAATGCTTTATATCCCCGCATTTATGTTAAAAATTCACACACAAATGAAAATGGAAAAACTGCCAATACCTGATTTCTGTCCCTTATTTTCCACTTGCAATCATGTACTTAGGTACCTTTTGACCCCATGGGAAAAAATATCTAACGTTCAGAACCACCAATAACAGGAAGAAGAGAATTTTTTTTTTTTAAAGAATGAAATGTTTCCCATCATAGTGGATTCTTAAGCACATTCTTCACGTATGCGGCGTGCTAGCTGGATGTCTTTTGGCATAATTGTTACACGTTTGGCATGGATAGCCCACAGGTTGGTGTCTTCAAAAAGGCCAACCAGATAGGCCTCACTTGCCTCCTGCAAAGCACCAATAGCTGCACTCTGGTAGCGCAGATGTTTTGAGGTCCTGAGCAATGTCCCGCACCAGACGCTGGAAGGGAAGTTTGCGAATCAGAAGTTCAGTGGACTTCTGATAACTTCTAATTTCACGGAGTGTCACAGTACCAGGCCTGTAACGATGTGGTTTCTTCATCCCTCCAGTAGAGGGCGCACTCCTGCGAGCGGCTTTTGTAGCGAGCGAGTTGCTTCCTCGGTGTTTTACCACCGGTCATTTGTGGGCAGTCTGCTTTGTACAAGCCATGGTATAGACACGTCCTTACTTACCCACCTTCTCCTTCGGCTGGAGCTCGGCGAGCTAGAGGCGGCGCTGGCGTTGGAGAGCCACGGCGGCGCGGTGGCGGCTGCGAACACAATTCAGAATTGATGCTTTTGAACTGTGGTGTTGGAGAAGACTCTTGAGAGAGTGAGTCCCTTGGACTGCAAGGAGATCAAACCAGTCAATCCTAGAGGAAATCAGTCCTTAATATTCATTGGAAGGACTGAGGCTGAAGCTCCAATACTTTGGCCACCTGTTGTGAAGAACTGACTCACTGGAGAAGACCTTGAGGCTGGTCTTGAGATTGAAGGCAGAGAAGGGGATAACAGAGGATGAGATGGTTGGATGGCATCACCGACTCGATGGACATGAGTTTGAGCAAGCTCTGGGACTTGGTGATGGACAAGGAAGCCTGGCGTGCAGCAGTCCATGGGGTTGCAAAGAGATACGACTGAGCAACTGAACTGAACTGATACATTCGTCCCCTCCCTCTTGAATCTCCCTCCGACTTCCTACCCCATCCCACCCATCTAGGTTGTTACAGAGCACTAGGTTGAGCTCCCTGAAGCATACAGCAAATTCCCACTAGCTATCTATTTTGTTTATGGTAATATATATGATGCTCCTGAACTCTCAATTCATCCCACCCTCTCCTTCCCCCACTCTGTCCACAAGTCTGTTCTCTATGTCTGCCAGCCCTATCTTTAAATCTAAACTAACTAAAAATTTAAAAGGCAGTCCTTTAAGAACAACCCTTTCTTTAGGGAGAATGGAGAATTCTCTGGACCAGGCGCTTAGATTCAGACTTCTGAAAGGCCCTCGAAGCTCCGCCCCGCACAGCCCTGCGTGCAAGCCCCGCCCCGCACTGCCCCGCCCCACACTTAGTCCTCACTCCTCTTCCGTACACACCGCCTCCAGAGCGGGCGTCGTTGTCGAGCGGAAGTGACGTACGTGAGTCGCCGGAGGTGGCGTTGGTGCGTTGCGCGACTGGGCCTGAGAGTGGAGTGGGGCCTGCGCCCGGAAAGACAACGCTATGTCGATCGAAATCGAGTCCTCCGAGTGAGTCTCATGGTGTCGAATGTTCGCGAAGTGGCCGGGCCGGGAGTCGATGAGTTGAGGGGTGGAAGCTGCTCGAGGGAGGCGTCCGAGAGGTTGGGGAGTGGAGGGGTATTTACTTCCCCACAAAGAAGCTTCTGGGATCTGACTGCTTCAGGGGCGGGCCCACAAGAAAGTAGCGAACGGAAAGCCCAAAGCCCGGTGGAAGGCGGCACGGGGCTAGGGGTAGGACGTGCCTGCAAAATCTGAGTTCTAGCCCTCGCCGACTCCTGATGCGCCCTGAGACTGAGCAGATGAGCCATCCAGTTAGGACTCCGGTCTCATCTGCACAAGGGGGCTGCACGCTTAGCCTTCCCTCTCTTCCTGCCCCCATTGAGCACGGTGGTTTGTTTCCTCCCCTGTGCTTACACGGCCCTCTGGTTTCTTCTGCCTAGCTCTTAATCTGGTATTGTCACCGTTTGCCCACCCTTCTAGCGTATGTCGGCGCCTAGGGGGCTGCTTTTCATCACAGTCTCAGTTCCTAGTACATCGTAGATGCTCAATAATTGTCTTTGAAATGAAAGAACTACTTGTTTTATCAGGTTCCGTGTGGCGCTGAATTTTGGTTGGCCCGTGAGCTTTGTGTAGCCACAAGGGAGGGACAGAATGTGAAATTGGGCCAGGAGAATGATAGATTTGCGGGAGAGGGGTACTAATGAGTGACTGAAGAAAGTCTCCAGTGAACTTCTCCAGGACTCCATCCTCTACTTGCTCTTGCCAACGCTTAATAATTAAATCGGCAGATTTAACATTTGCGTCATGAGTGTAAGGGAGAGGACTTGTCCTCAAGATCTGCCATAGGAGGAACGGAGGTTTATTCATTCAGGAAATACTGAAGTCTGCTGTGTACCTGCTCTAGACCCTGGAAATATGGTAGTGAATGAAGCAGACCAAAGTCCTTGCCCTTATAGAAAGAGGAAGGAAAACAGCAGACAAAAGCAGTAAGTAAAATAGGCTTACAGATGGTGGTAAGTGTTGTGGAGAAAAGTAAAACAAAGAAGGGTGATGGAGAGTGCTGGCGATGAAGACAGCTAGGAGTTGGAAAGGATTCCGTACTTCAGACCCTGAATCAAAAGTGAGAACAGGTCATTCTCCCAGCCCTGAGCTGCTGCATGTTTTTTATTATCAATATCAATTCAAATCCCAATCTATCTCCAAAACTTTTAACTCTTATGTATTACACAAAGAAGAAAGTGAATTTGATTTTGGCTCTAGCAAATACGAGTTCTTTGCAAGCATCGTGTCTCATTTGGGGAGTGTAAATGGAAGTGTGCTGTGGGGAACAGTGTGGTGCTGGAACAGCAGGGATCCAAGGTGGGGTCTCTTAAAGGCCCATGAAAGAAAAGACTACTGTGAGTAGCAGTATTTAGTTCCCTTATGCAAGAACTATTTTTAAGAAGAGGGGGTTTGCTCTCCTATCCGGGCTATTGGAAGGACTGATGCTGCAGCTCCAATACTTTGGCCACCTGTTGCGAAGAGCCGACTCATTAGAAAAGACCGTGGTGCTGAGAAGGATTGAAGGCAGGAGGTGAAAGGGATGAGAGAGGGCAAGGTGGTTGGATGGCATCACTGACTCAATGAATGGGCATGAGTTTGAGCAAGCTCCAGGAGAAGGTGAAAGACAGGGAAGCCTGGCGTGCTGTGGTCCACGGGTTCGCAAAGAGTCAGACACGACCGAGTGACTGAACAATAACAAGATATGCTCACTTCCCACACTGCCACTTTGAATCTTCCTTTTTCCATTTAGCTCTGTTTCCTGGCCAAATCCTTATCTGTAAAATGGACATAAGAGTAAATGCCATCCTCATGGGGTTGTTTTGAGGAGTAACTGAATCCAAAATGCTTAGAACAGTACCTGATATATTGTGAACACTGGTCAAGTAAACATTGGTCATTGTTTTTTGATTATTTCTCTCCCAGGCAAGAGAATAGACTAAATTCCAATTTGAAATCTCTTCCAATCTGGACAGTGTGACCCCTGATACTCGTGCTGTCCAGTAGAAATTTGCATGAGCCATATGTGTACTTCTAAGGCAAGAGAAGAACAGTGTAGTACAGCAATGTACATGAACTTTTACTGTCTGTATGGAAAATTATTCACCAGACTCCTTAATACTAAGCCAAAGATTAAGAAGTTTTAATTGTATATATATTTAACTTGTAAGTTTTCTGTCACATGCTGAAAATGTTGCTTGTTCTCTCAATATTTGGAGATTGTCTGGGTTCTCTTTCCCGTGGGAAAGTGTATTCACATGTTTTTATTTCACTTGTCCTGAAATTTTGGTAATAATGGCAGTGGGTAGGTGTTATTTTTGTGAGGACACATAACTTTGTTTTGAATTTACATCTAATATAGCTCTACTTATTTGTGTTCAACAAATCCCTGTTAAAAAGGTCTCAATTCATATTTTTTTGCTGTCATTTAAAAATGGACCAAACCATCCAGTCATTTAGAGTATTCTGTGTCAGTGACTAGACTAGGTTTAAAATATTTTCCTAAAGTGTGCAACAGTGGACTCATATGAATTAACAAGAAACTTGGCATAGTAAAAAGATCTCTGACCTTGCAAGTATGAGAGTCTTCTTGGTACTATCTTGTTTTCTAACTGACTTTGAGACACGGGACAAGTTATTTCCCCTCACTGAACCCCAGTTCTACTTACGAGTTCGAAGTAGGAACTGGATGATCCCCAGGGTCTTCTGTAACTCAGATTCTATGGTGTGGGGGGTGAGGGAGGGAAGGTTTTACTCATGTGATAAATGGAAAGCAGGTAATGAAGGGAGGATGGCTGCAGAGAAAAATAAACTGGGCCTAGTTTTGTGGCACCTTTGGTGAGTGAGGATCCGTGAGCTGAATGACATGCTTGCTTCTTTCAGTGTGATCCGGCTCATTATGCAGTACCTCAAGGAGAACAGTCTACATCGGGCGCTAGCCACCTTGCAGGAAGAGACGACTGTGTCTCTGAATACAGTGGACAGCATTGAGAGTTTTGTGGCTGACATTAATAGTGGCCATTGGGATACTGTTTTACAGGCTATACAGTCTCTGAAATTGCCAGACAAAACCCTCATTGACCTCTATGAACAGGTAAGAGTGGGGATGATGCTGATTCCTGGACCTGGGTTTATTGTGGGCCTCCCTGACCAGAGAGCATCCGTAAGGATTTCTGCAAGTCTTTTGGGCTGTCACAGCCCTTAAAATTTACTTTCAAAGCTTGAGTGTTACTCTCTATTTTTTTTTAATGTTTATTTTATTTATTATTTATTTATTTGGCTGCACTGAGTCTTAGTTGTGGCATGCGGGATCTAGTTCATTGATCAGGGATTGAACCAGGGCCCCCTGCATTGGGAGCGTGGAATCTCAGCCACTGGGCCAACAGGGAAGTCCCAATATTCCGTATTTTTATCTCTCTTCTTGGAAAAGCCAAGATTTCCCCCAAATTGATATTATTTCTCAAGTAACCATTAAATGATCTATTCTAACATCAACCATTCGTACACCAAATAGTGTACTGAAGTTTAGTTCTGACACTAACCTCCACTAACCAACCACTAACTTGTTGGTGTAGACCCCACAAGTTAAGGGCTCAGTCCTCTATAGGACTGTCTTTATTTCACACACCAGGAGTACGTTGATGTCTTGGGCCACCCACGCTTCTGACCAACTGGCCACAAATTTAAGGGTCCTCATGACCCACTCAGAATTGATATTTCAGTAGAATGACGCAGAACTCAGAAAATGATACAGTGATGATGGCAGTTTTATTATCAAGGCAAGAGATCAGTACCAGCCAAATAGACATATAGGGTAAGGTTTGGGAGGGTACTGAACCAGAGTTTCCAGTGCCTTCTCCCCATGGAGTTAGAGTTAGTCTGTCGCCTGGCATTGAAGTATTCATCAACCAGGAAGCTCCAGAGTTTTTCATTCAACCCCCAGTTCTTTGACTTTCTTTGGGGTTGGGCTGGTTCAAAGTATCAACAACCCTCAAATCATGTCGTTGGTCCTAGTGGTAACCAGCTCCTATTCTGAGCCATCTTCGTAGTGCTTAACTAGGTGTGATGCAGAGGGCTCATGAATAGCAAGGGTATTCATCAGTGGGGAGATTCCAAGGTTTTTAGAAGCTCTATGCCAGGAAACCAGCACATAGATCATAAAATTGCTTATCTGTACAAGAGAACCAAGTAGACTTTCTGGAAATAAGAATGTTGTGTGGTTTGAAGTAAAAATAGGGAAATGGGTTTGTTTCTTTAAAATCCATGTGGGTTTAGTAATTCTAAAGAAAGTTTTGGTAACAGAAGGACAGTTTCTCTGGAGCCCATGGATGTAGTTCCATCTTTAGTTTTCTTTAGCATCTTACATTTGGAATAAGAGACCTGAGAGGAGGGGAGATTGGTAGATAAAAGGGAAGGATGGAAGTTATTATTGTATAACTACTTTAGTTGTCTGTGTGAAATTGCCTATAGAAAGGGAAAGGGGCATTTCCTGGTTTGTGATTTGGAAATCACTTTGGCAGACCATTTCTGTGTCAGAAATTGTACTGAAAAAGAAAACAAGCTAAGAGAATGCATTGAAACTGCCACTTTCTTTCAATTTTACAGGTTGTTTTGGAATTGATAGAGCTCCGAGAATTGGGTGCTGCCAGATCTCTTCTGAGACAGACTGACCCCATGATCATGTTAAAACAAACACAGCCAGAGCGGTATATTCACCTGGAAAACCTCTTGGCCAGGTCTTATTTCGATCCTCGAGAGGTAAGACTGATAATGAAAAGAAACTGCTGTTAACTTTGAAAATGTGCAATACTGTGATCTTTTTTTAAACTATGTTATTGGATACTTTTTGTAATTTTGATATAATTTTTACAATGATACTTTTTTGTTTATTTACATTGGTTGAAATTTGCATATGTTAAAGAGGGTAGTCTTGTTCAATTTTCTGAGTATTTGAGGCCTTCTCTACTGCACACACCCTATCATATAGGATTATGTGTTCAGCAGAAAGTTTATTCTGGTGTTGTTTCCATTATTGGCCTAAGTACCTGCCCAGAAGCCCTGCTCTACTGTTGGTGTGTTCACTGTGCATTTGTGTCCTTAGCTCTTAACCACTGCAGTTTCCTTGCAGTTCTTTTATTTCTTAAAAGCTTATGTTTCTGCTTCTCAGCTGCTTATGCTCCTGGTAGAGCATTATGATTGATACTCTTTTATTCTTCAAAACCCTTAGATATAGTTTCATCCTTTCTCAGCCAGCCTTTTAGCAGAAGCTTGTCTAACTAGGAGGAAGAAGAATTTAATAGGCCCTGAGTAACAGGAAGTTAGAGTAAACTCAAGAAAACCATGAGGATAAAGGAAGGAGTTTATATTGCCAGGATAGAATTTAAGTTAGAGTTGTTAAAGAACTTCTGGGCTGGGAGTCATTTGATTGAAAGAAATTACTAAAGAATGTGAAAGAATCCTTGGCTTTGCAGATTTTTAAAAAACTGAAAAAACAACTCTGGCTTTTACATAGTTTATTATTATTGACATATATTTATTATTATGAGACTCTGACATATATTTATTATTTATTATTATGAGACTCTTCAGAAATAACAGTGTGGATTGGCTGACCTCAGTTCTGTCTCAGCTCATACTTTCGAAATGCAAGTGGGTAGAATTGAGATGTCATTTTAAAAAACTAATTGATTAATCCCCTGTTTAACTGGGTAGTTTCTTTTTATCTTTTGTTTTTTGAATGTTTCTGCTTCATTACTGTTGTTAATTTTAAAAAATAAGCACATTTATATCTTTTTCCATTTCTTGGAAATGATGCTATGCCCCTTTCCTTTTTCAGGCATACCCCGATGGCAGTAGCAAAGAGAAGAGAAGAGCAGCCATCGCCCAGGCCTTAGCTGGGGAAGTCAGCGTGGTGCCTCCATCTCGTCTCATGGCATTGCTGGGTCAGGTAATTAAAGTCTTTGGAACTGAAATTCCTGTGAACTCCTGGTAATGTTTCGTGTGTATAAACTCTATGTATGAGCTAAAGAAATTAACCTAAGAACTGGGAACTATCTATAGAACTGCTTGTACAGATAGCTGTGCCATGCCACATTCATCTTTCCTGGGAGTGGTAGTGCAGATTAGTGGTTAAGGGCATACACTCTGGAGACAGATTTAGAGTAACAATAAAATTTATTGTCCTGTCTTGACATTGTTGATCATCGTGTCAGAACACTGGAACAAATATTTGCCATGGTTAGAATCTGAGCTCTCTCACTTACCAGCTATGCAGTATTGGACACATTACCTAACTTTTTTGATCCCATTTACTCATCATGGTGTTGTACTAAGGATTAAATGAGATAAAATGTACTTAAAGCAATTGTATATTGACTGGCACCTTGTTAAATACGCAGTAAATGGTAGCTGCCAGTGGTGTTTCTTTTTTATTTTTTTAAGCAGTAGTAGTAGTAGTAGCATTGTCATTATTATTTCTAAAGCTATCTAGAGTGATGGATGTTACATAAATAGCAGAGTTACAAGTCATTAATAGAGATGTAAATATCCTGTTTACACTCAATTTGCATTTTGAAAGGGGCAAAAAAGCTACTGTTAGAGGCTTACAGTGTGTCTGAAATTCAAAAATAAGCTGCTTTATTTCTTAATTTACTTTTTATCGAAGTGATAGATGGGTATAATTGAAGTAGTACCTCAGGGTTTTTAGAGCTTCCTTGGTGGCTCAAATGGTAAAGAATATGGCAGGCCACAGTTCATGGGGCCGCAGAGTCAGATACGACTGAGTGACTAACACTTTGACTTCTCGGGGCTTTTAGTGAGAAAATAGTTCCATCTGCCGTTTTCCACCTTCTTACTTCCCACAACCATTTTTAACTCTGGCATTTACCTTTGTAGCTGAATATCATGCTTATAATGTCATAGTTTGATTTTTTTTTAGAAAAAGTTTTAAACATTAACTGTTGACTTTAGTGGAAGTTGATTTCTCACTTACCTGTTCCCCACAACATGCACACATTCTTCTTTCTCTGGGTTTTCAGTACAGTTATATGACAACTTTTGGTTAAATCATTTCAATGTTTACATTATCTTTACATCAATATTGCTCATAGACAAAAAAATAACTAATTTCTTACGTAATTTTGATGATTCTTTGCAGCAATTGCTTAATTTCTTTCTTTTGCCTAGTTTTCTGTGTAACTTTTGCTTCTTCATCCTGTATCGTTCCAATAAGTGTAAGAATTCTCTCTTTCCCCCTGCTTGCTGATATTTTCCCTGAGGCCCTTCTCTATCTTGTTCTCATGGTTTTCTGCATAGTGATTGTACTGGGAGTTCTTTCATCTTCATATTGAGAGTTTTGGGTCATATTTTTCAGAAATATGTTTTCCTTCTCATAGTTTAGAACCTTGTTTTAATGGAGTACTTCTGGTAACTTCCTAAGAAAGGGTACACAGGGGTAAATTTTTGAGAGTTTGCTTGTGTAAGCAGTGTCTCTTACCTCTTTTTTTTTTTTTGAAGGTTTTAATTGTTTATTCTGAAATACAAGAAAAGTCATAAGAATCCTACCACCCAGAGTTTACATATGCATGTTAACAAATTGTTTTGTTTCATAGAATTTGTGCATCTTTTTTAATGTATATATGAAATATTTTTAATGTTAAGGTCTAATAAAAAAACTTTTTTTTACTATAGTTAAGAGGTAGTCACATTCAGAATTTCTACAGAAGATAATATCAGGAGAGGCCATGTGTACATTCATTCTACAAGTATTAAGCACCCGATATGTGCCAGGCATTGTTTAGATACTTGTGATATATCCATGAAATAAAGATGTTTTTCTTGGAGGAGTTTATATTCTTGTAGCAAAGACGGACACTAAATAGTAAACAGCATTTAGTAAATTATGGTATGATAGAAAGTAATGACTGTTGTGCTTAGTCGCTCAGTTGTGTCCAACTCTCTGTGGCCCCATGGACTAGCCCGCCAGGCTCCTCTGTCCATGAGATTATCCAGGCAAGAACACTGGAGTGGCTTTCCATGCTGTCCTCCAAGGTATCTTCCCAACCCAGGGATCGAACCCAGGTCTCCTGCATTACAGCCAGATTCTTCACTGTCTGAGTCACAAGGGAAGCCCAACAATTATTAGGATAAATTAAGAAACTTACAGGAGATTAGGAGAAGTGAGGCATGGTAAGTACATAGGCAGGTTGCAGATGTTTGCCAGGGGAGAGTGTTCAGTTCAGTTCAGTCGTTCCGTCGTGTCCAACTCTTTGCAACCCGATGGTCTGCAGCACGCCAGGCCTTCCTGTCCATCACCGACTCCTGGAGTTTACTCAAACTCATATCTGTTGAGTCGGTGATGTCATCCAACCATCTCGTCCTCTGTCATCCCCTTCTCCTCCCGCCCTCAATCTTTCTCAGCATCAGGGTCTTTTCAAATGTCAGTTCTTCGCATCAGGTGGCCAAAGTACTGGCGTTTCAGCTTCAGCATCAGTCCTTCAATGAATATTCAGGACTGATTTCCTTTAGGATGGACTGATTGGATCTCCTTGCAGTCCAAGGGACTCGCAAGTGTCTTCTCCAGCACCATAGTTCAAAAGTATCAATTTTTCGGCATTCAGTTTCTTTATAGTCCAACCCTCACATCCATACATGACTACTAGAAAAACCATATCTTTGACTAGACGTACCTTTGTTGGCAGAGTAATGACTCTGCTTGTTAATATGCTGTCTAGGTTGGTCATAACTTTTTTCCCAAGGCTCAAGTGTCTTTTAATTTCATGGCTGCAGTCAACATCTGCAGTGATTTTGGAGCCCCCCAAAATAAAATCTGTCGCTGTTTCCATTGTTTCCTTATATATTTGCCATGAAGTAATGGGACCAGATGCCATGATCTTAGTTTTCTGAATGTTGAATTTTAAGCCAACTTTTTCACGCTTCTCTTTCACTTTTCATCAAGAGGCTCTTTAGTTCTTCTTCATTTTCTGCCGTAAGGGTGGTGTCATCTACATATCTGAGGTTATCGATATTTCTCCTGGCAATTTTGATTCCAGCTTGTGCTTCATCCAGCCCAGCGTTTCTCATGATGTACTCTGCATAGAAGTTAAAATAAGCAGGGTGACAATATACAGCCTTGACATACTCCTTTTCCTATTTGGAACCAGTCTGTTGTTCCATGTCCAGTTCTAACTGTTGCTTCCTGACCTGCATACAGATTTCTCAAGAGGCAGGTCAGATGGTCTGGTATTCCCATCTCTTTCAGAATTTTCCACAGTTTATTGTGATTCACACAGTCAAAGGCTTTGGCATAGTCAATAAAGCAGAAGTAGATGTTTTTCTGACATCTCTTGCTTTTCGATGACCCAATGGATGTTGGCAATTTGATCTCTGGTTCCTCTGCCTTCTCTAAAACCAGCCTGAACATCTGGAAGTTCATGGTTCACGTATTGCTGAAGCCTGGCTTGGTGAATTTTGATGATTGCTTTACTAGTGTGTGAGATGAGTGCAATTATGCAGTAGTTTGATCATTCTTTGGCATTGCCTTTCTTAGGGATTGGAATTAAAACTGACCTTTTCCAGTCCTGTGGCCACTGCTGAGTTTTCCAAATTTGCTGGCATATTGAGTGTAGCACTTTCACAGCATCATCTTTTAGGATTTGAAATAGCTCCACTGGAATTCCATCACCTCCACTAGCTTTGTTCGTAGTGATGCTTTCTAAGGCCCACTTGACTTGACATTCCAGGATGTCTGGCTCTAGGTCAGTAATCACACCATCGTGATTATCTGGGTCGTGAAGATCTTTTTTGTACAGTTCTGTGTATTCTTGCCACCTCTTCTTAATATCTTCTGCTTCTGTTAAGTGCATACTATTTCTGTCCTTAGTTGTGCCCATCTTTGCATGAAGTTTTCCCTTGGTATCTCTAATTTTCTTGAAGAGATCTCTAGTCTTTCCCATTCTGTTGTTTTCCTCTATTTCTTTGCACTGATCACTGAAGAAGGATTTCTTATCTCTCCTTGCTATTCTTTGGAACTCTGCATTCAAATGGGTGTATTTTTCCTTTTCTCCTTTGCCTTTCATTTCTCTTCTTTTCACAGGTATTTGTAAGGCCTCCTCAGACAACCATTTTGCCTTTTTGCATTTCTTTTTCTTGGGGGTGGTCTTGATCCCTGCATCCTGTATAATGTCATGAAGCTCTGTCCATAGTTCTTCAGGCACTCTGTCTATCAGATCTAATCCCTTGAATCTATTTGTCACTTCCAGTGTATAATCCTAAGGGATTTGATTTAGGTCATACCTGAATGGTCTGGTGGTTTTCCTTATTTTCTTCAATTGAAGTCTGAATTTGGCAATAAGGAGTTCATGAACTGAGCCAC
This sequence comes from Bos taurus, assembly GCF_002263795.3. Taxonomy (NCBI): domain Eukaryota; kingdom Metazoa; phylum Chordata; class Mammalia; order Artiodactyla; family Bovidae; genus Bos; species Bos taurus. Next base: position 74,823,784 of record NC_037335.1, on the reverse strand, counting down.
AGTCAGCTCCCAGTCTTGTTTTTGCTGACTGTATAGAGCTTCTCTATCTTTGGCTGCAAAGGATATACTCAGTCTGATTTTGGTATTGACCAGCTGGTGATGTCTGTATGTAGAATCTTCTTTTGTGTTGTTGGAAGAGGGTGTTTGCTATGACTAGTGCCTTCTCTTGGCAAAACTGTATCAGCCTTTGCCCTGCTTCATTCTGTACTCCAAGGCCAAAGTTGCCTGTTACTCCAGATATTTCTTAACTTCCTACTTTTGCATTCCAGCCCCCTGTAATGAAAAGGACATGTTTTTTGGGTGTTAGTTCTACAAAGTCTTAATAGGTCTTCATAGAACCATTCAACTTCAGCTTCTTCAGCGTTACTGGTTGGAGCATAGACTTGGATTACTGTAATATTGAATGGTTTGCGTTGGAAATGAACAGAAATCGTTCTGTCATTTTTGAGATTGCATCCAAGTGCTGCATTTCGGACTCTCTTGTTGACTATGATGGCTGCTCCATTTCTTCTAAAGGAGTCTTGCCCACAGTAGTAGATATAAAAGTCATCTGAGTTAAATTCACCCATTGCAGTCCATTTTAGTTCACTGATTCCTAAAATGTCGATGTTTACTCTTCCCGTCTCCTGTTTGACCACTTCCAATTTGCCTTGATTCATGGACCTAACATTCCAGGTTCCTATGCAATATTGCTCTTTACAGCATCGAACTTTACTTCCATTATCAGTCACATCCACAATTGGGTGTTGTTTTTGCTTTAGTTCCATCTCTTCATTCTTTCTGGAGTTATTTCTCCACTGATCTCCAGTAGCACATTGGGCACCTGCCAACCTGGAGAGTTCATCTTTCAGTGTCCTATCTTTTTGCCTTTTCATACTGTTCATGGGTTCTCAAGACGAGAATTCTGAAGTGGTTTGCCATTCATTGCCTTCTCAGTTCTTGTTAGAACTCTACACCATACCTGTCCATCTTGGGTGGCCCTACACGGCATGGCTCATAATTTAATTGAGTTAGACAAGCCTGTGGTCCATGTGATCAGATTGGTTAGTTTTCTGTGATTGTGGTTTTCAGTCTGTCTGCCCTCTGATGGAGAAGGATAAGAGGTTTATGGAAGCTTCCTGATGGGAGAGACTGACTGAGGGGGAAACTGGGTCTTGTTCTGATGGGCAGGGCCATGCTCAGTAAATCTTTAATCCAATTTTCTGTTGATGGGTGGGGATGTGTTAAGAACACAACAGGAACAGAGCCTTGCTGCTATGTCGCTTCAGTCTCTGTGCGACCCCATAGATGGCAGCCCACCAGGCTCCCCTGTCCCTGGGATTCTCCAGGAAGAACACTGGAGTGGGTTGCCATTTCCTTCTCCAATGCATGAAAATGAAAAGTGAAAGTGAAGTTGCTCAGTCGTGTCCAGCCCTCAGCGACCCCATGGACTGCAACCTTCCAGGCTCCTCCGTCCGTGGGATTTTCCAGGCGAGAGTACTGGAGCGGGGTGCCATTGCCTTCTCCGAACAGAGGCTTAGGGTAATGTTTTAAAGAAAGTTATCACTGGTGGGAATGGCATAATTTGATCTGGTGCCCCATACTCTTCCACCATTAATATGGCTAAATTTCATGCCTAGCTCCCAAACTGTGTAGGCAGCAAGAGCATGCTCCATTTGTTGAGAAATTATGCAGAAACTAAAGGAGGGGGTGGGGATGGGATAATGGGTAAGGTAGTTGGTTCATTATTCAGTCAGTCTGTAGTTCTTACACATAGAAATTGAGTCCCCCAAAATAGGAAAACTAGGATGATAGTGCAAGTTACTTTTTTCCTGAATTGTTTTTATTGTTGTTGGTGTGTTAAATCGAAGCATAGTTGATTTTACATTGATGTGTTATTTTCAGGTTGTGGCAAAGTGATGCTGTTTTCTTTTTCTCTCCTTCCCTCCCGCCCTCCCTGTTTCCCCCTCTCTCTCGTTCTCTCTATATATATTTATATATATGTGTATATACATATATAACTGAATATGTATAATTTTTAGATTTTTTTTCTATTATAGGTCATTATAAGATGAAGATATTAAATACAGTTCTCTGTGCTATACAGTGGGTCTCTATTCAAGTTTTAAAACTGTTTTCCTCCCTATTGTGTCCCTACTTTCTTTGAGTTCCTTTTTTTCTACCTATTTGTTTTAGTGCCAGTGTTAAAAAAAAAAAACTTTCCTCAGATTTCAGAGTGAAGCACCGAAAAGCTGGGAACTGTGTGGGAAGGGATGGAAGGTGGAGTTTGAGAATTGATAAGACTGAGTGAAGCTTCTCTTGGACTGATCAACTTTTCCAGAGTATTCCTCTAGTTTCCTGCCTGGGGGTGGAGGTTAAGAGAAATCTCCCTGTTTAGCATGCAAGCCTGCTCTTAATCCCCCTGTTTTCGTGTAGCTTTTTACTTACACTCTGCCCCTCAGCTCTGCCTTTTTCCGTAGCCCAGGATCTCAGCTTTTCCAGAAAATCGACCATGCAGTTTCTCTTGAGGCTTGGGCAAGGCAGTCGCCTGTTGCATAGGGTTGAGATCGGTTCTGGATGCTAACTGCTCTTTATTCAGATTTTATCATTGCCACATGCCCTGCCTTGTCCTTGAGGGGGTGTGTGGTGCCTTCAATTCCTAAGCTTTTTTGGAATTTGCAGGGTAGTTTGGCTTACTGCTTATGGCTTCTTCATTCCCACCTTGCGTAATTAGGTTTCATTTTTATCTGTTCTTCTTGGTTTCCAAGCTGGTCCATTCTCTTTGCGGCTTCTTAAATTTAACGTTTTTCTTCTGCTGTTACTTTTTTCATTCTCTGTGTCTTTTGGGGTTATGTACCTTTTTTATTCCTTTATTATTGTCACTTCAAGTGGGGTTTCTAGAAAGAGTGGAAATAACCTCATGTTGTCCTCCACATTTAATTGGTTAGATACGAGGAGTGAGTGAGGCTTTCATTCTGGGTGCTCTTTTAGGATTCTGGCTTCACTGACTTGGTAGAGAATATAAAAAGAAGGGCAAGTTTGTTAGGATGGAATAAGAGACTGGATGAAGCAGACCATCAGTTTGGGATGTACTAATTTTGAAGTTCCTATCAGACAAGTGGAGATGTCCAGTGTATGTGCTGGGATTTGTGACTCTGAACTTCAACTTTGAGGTTTTGGCTATGGCTATAGATTTGGAAATTGCAGTGGTAATTGAAGCCATATATGAAAATATGACTACCTAGGAAAAGCAGGTAGACTAAGAAGAGTAAAAATTTGAGAAGAAAGCCATAGAGAACACTTAAAGTCCATAGGATAAACAGACGGGAACAACCAGAGAGATGAAAAGGGAAACCAAGAAGAATAGGGTTAGAAAAAGCAATAGGAGTTTCAAGCAGATGAGAGGTTATTGTAGTTGAGAGCAGCCAAGAGCATGGAGAAGATTAGGGTCACAAAGGGAGTCTGGTTTTGGTCACAGGGATATCTGAGGTGCGCTTCCAGTGGAAAGATGGGGACAGAAGCTATGTTATAGCAAGTTAGAAGCAAATTAACTGAGGTGTGAAGACAGCAAGTATAGGTGACTTATGAAGGTTGGTAGTTAAAAGAAGGAGATGAGGGTAATGTAGAAGGAAGAGGGCCATAGTAGCTGAAAAGCAGAGGGTAAGAGAGGGGTTTTTGTTTTTTCCTTTAAAAGATGGGAGTGATTTGAAACTGCTGTAGACTAAAGGTAAAGAGTGCAGAGAGTACCCATTGATTGGAGATAAGTCAAGTCTTCTGGTCATTACAGTAAAATATGAAAAATAAGCAAAATATGGACTTTGAAAAGAAAAAAACTGTAGAAACATTAAATATTTCAACTATAGTGGTTAAAGAATTAAATTGAAAATTTAGTAAATTTGTGAGATATAAAATATTCAGAAGTTGATTGCGTTTCTGTATATCAGCACTAGCCAGTTCAAATATTCAGTGAAAACAGAGTTCTTGTTTATACAATATAAAAATTCTAGCCCTAACTTTGTGGGAAAAAAATGATTTCCTTTTTTTAAAAAAGGAGAATCCTTTCAAAGCTTCCAGGAGAAATAAATTTGAGAAGATGATAAAACATTGATTTTCTTGGATAGGACTGACGGTTGATACCAGTTCACAATAGGTTTAGAAATGTATCACAAAGATTCTAGTATTCATCTGGAAATATAAACTTAGAGAAGTATATTCATCGAAGAAATTTTGGGAAGAAGAATGTTGAACATATTAGCCCTAGAAATAGTGAAGCGTTTAACAGAGGTTCATAGTTTAAATCATTTTGATAGTTAGCATCCAGTGCAACAGCACAAGAAATTGACCCTATTATTTATCAGAATTCAGTAGATGGTAATGAGACTGTCAGAGAATCTACGGACAGGAAGAATTATTTAGCGTATGGTATTGGGGCCCCTACTTTAGAATAGGGGAGAAATGTCAGATCAGAGTCCTCTCTCATATTTTATAATCATAATTTCAGATATATATTTTAAGAATATAGATCAAGTTAGGTAGTGATGTATCAGACCTCCTATTACAGGACTTCCTGTTATTAGGGAGTAGACACCAAGGTTAATGTCAACAAATTTCATTACTTGAGAGTTTAACTTAGATGAAACCTTTAAAAGCTGTAATAAATAAATAGGTAGATTGGGAAAAAAAATTCTTTTTGGGAAATACGAAGATACAATATCTTGATCACATTAAAAAGCTTACAAATTGATTAAAAAAAAATGTGAGCCAACAGTAGATAAGTGAACAAAGAGCATGAGTAAACAGTTAACAGAAGAAGTATATGTCATTAACAAACATGTATTAATAGAAGAGGTCAGACTAATCAGAGAATTTACTAAAGTAGGGCATAATTTCCCACTCGTTAGAGTTTTTAAATGACATCCAAAATTATTGAGTTTTGTTGATATAACAGGGAAAAGAGAATAAACACTGATCATGTCCCTGTGTTATGTAACATATATTGTTTCATCCTTTCATCAACTCTAGGAATTAGGCTTTTTTCTGGACTTTTAGTTGGCAAATTAGGGATTCAGAATAGCTTAGTTGACAAACTAGGGCCGTCTGTCTCCAAAGTCCATGGTTTTTCCATTCCCTATAATGCAGTTGTGATTGCTATTGTAGTTGTGGTTTTTTGGGAAAACATTTTGGTAGTGTGTCTAAAGAGCCTTAGCCATTTGTGTTCTTTTTTCAATTCAGTAATTTCTGTTCTAGGAATCTATTCTGGGGGGGTGGAATATCCTGATAATAGAAAAAGCCTTACATCCAGGGCTATTCATTGCAGCATTATTTAGATGAGTGCAAAAATTAGAAGCAATGTAAATGTCCATTAATATATTAAATAAGCTATGAAACATCCACTAGTAGAGAATATAATGTTAGAATAGAAAAAGTTTGTTTGTTATGTCATAGCATGATATAATGATAGGTGAAAACAGGGTATAAAATTTTACGTAAGGTATAATTACAGCTATATAAATTAAACATGTTGGGGGGAAATACTAAAAGGTAACATATGCAGTGCTAATTGTAGCTGTGTTTGGATGTTGGGAACTATGGGAAATTTTTGTTTTTCAAATTTTATTTATAATAGGAGTCACATCTATTAAGAAAATGGCTGTAGAAACTTGGACCCATTGGCTCTGAGAATCCCCTTCCACCTTGAGATCAACCTCTGGTCCTAGAACACACAGAATAGCCCAGGCTGTGTTGTGTTTGGATGGCCAGAGATGGTGGGTCTGGATAACTCATATTTCCTGTGAACCTCACCCTTTCAGGCTTTGAATAATCAGGACTAGGTTTTAAAAGCACCCAAGTGGATTTCTTTTCTCATAGGCATTGAAGTGGCAGCAGCACCAAGGATTGCTTCCTCCTGGCATGACCATAGATTTGTTCAGAGGCAAAGCAGCTGTCAAAGATGTAGAAGAAGAAAAGTTTCCTACACAGCTGAGCAGGCATATTAAGGTAGGATCCTTCGACCGCCCAGTTGGTAATCACTTGTTGGGAACTCAGTGTACGCTTGCTCAGCCTGGCCCTGTGCCAGTAGCTTGGGTTGGGGAGTGGAAGTCATTCTTCAGCTCTGACAACATTCATGGTTACTGCTAGTGACCACTGAGGTCCCCCTGTGGCCTGGCAGTGGCACACCTCAGCTGCATTACCAAGTGGACATTCATTGGATGTTGACCCATCATCTGCCCTTGGACTTTCTCCCAGGAATCCTGCATTTGGAAAAATGCTTTAGCTCTCAGGTTAAGCCTGGGACTAAAAACCATGAACTCTGTTACATAATTTTCCTGTTCAACATTTGTGTTTTTGCCTGCTATATGTTTGGCAAAGGACCAGGCCTGGATTGGAAAGTGGGCTTCAGTGGTGTTTGAGGAAAATAATTTTATCATCTTAATGGCTGGTACTTGGTGTTTTTTTGCGTTTTTTTTTTTTTTTTTCTTTCTGAGACTTTTCTAGTAAAAAGCATAATGAAGTAATTGTTGCAGTTCCCAGAATTATAACTGTATTTACTACTTCGCCATCTCCTTTTTATTCCTTTTTATTATAATTTCTTTTTGGATTTGTGCTCTGATTGAGTTTATAGATTTAAAAGTATTTCATAACATCTTTGGCTTAGTATTTTGAATTTGTCTTTTCTGGATTATATGTTATGACTTGCATATAAAGATAGTTTTGAGCAGCACTTTTATTTACCTTGGCAAAACCCTGCGACAAATAGAAATCCATTAAATTATGCTGCTGGACGAAGATTTTCTGTTTTAAACACTTCCTTTTGGGGCATTTAAAATGAGACTCATAATAGAGCTTTTCTCTGTTCTCATCTGTCTAATGTACTGTAGTTTCCATCTGTTAATGGCAAAATCAATGCTGATAAATGCTCCAGATACATTTCCCAAGCATTTCTATCGGCTCTAATTAGTTCTCTTAGAGTTAGTCACACGTTATCTCTTGTTTAGATGAAGGTCATGAAAAGAAACAGTGATAAAAAATTTGTTTAAAAAATAGTGTAGAAAAACAACCATTTATTTTGAAAAAATGAATTTTTCCCCCAGATTAAAAAAAAAATAGGAACATATGGCATACTAAGTGTGAAAATCATGTTAACAGTGACTGATTCTGGTAAAAACTTACTGTTTGAGTTAACAGGATTATTTGTTTTAAGTCCCTTGCTAAAATAGTTTTTTTTTGTTTTTCTTTGGAAATACCAATGTCATTAAAAAAAAAATCAAATTAGTTTCAGTGGTGAACCTCAGTGTTAAACTGGTTGGAGAGAATATATCAAGCATTTCTTTGTGTCTGGGTACAGAAACACCCTTCCAAACTCCATAATATAGGCTGGCTATGACTCTGTGCTAGGGCCGAGCTCTCAAAAGATTAAAATGGGAACTGTTTTAAGGCCACTAGATAAAAATGCATCTGTTTCATTGTTTCATTTGAAACAGTTTGGTCAGAAATCACATGTGGAGTGTGCTCGATTTTCTCCAGATGGTCAATATCTGGTTACTGGGTCTGTTGACGGATTCATTGAAGTATGGAACTTTACGACTGGAAAAATCAGAAAGGTAAATATTTTAAATATATTAATTTTTCTAGTAGGAGAATTATCTGTTATTGTTTTTAAGTTATCTGTTATAGTTACAATTTAAATTTACTTTTTGAATGGGTAAGATGTACATCTGATAAAACATTTTCTAAAACAGAACAGTTATTCAGTAAAGGCTCTTGTTCCCCACTTTTGTCCCTCAGCCAGTCAGTTCCCTTCTTTGGTGCACCCAGAGTTACCACTTTCTTGTGTAATCTTTATGGAATATTCTATGTGTATATGTAAGCAGTTGCTTATTGTTTGTAGTCTAACCTTTTAGTAGTACTAATTGCATTCCTCTCATCATGAATGAAGTGGAATATCTTTATATGTGAAAAGCCACCAGTATTTCCTAGTCTGTGAAGTCTGTACATATCCTTTGCCCATTTCTCTTTTGGACTACTTCTTACTGATTTGTAAGAGCTCTTTGTAGTTTGAGGAAATCAACTTTGGTAATATGCATTGCAAATATTTTTCAGCTTTGACTTTTGTCTTTTGACTTAATGTATGGTTTTGCTTTATACAGGTAACAGTTTTTTGTATCATCATATTTTATCCATCTTTTTTCCCATGATTTATTCAAATACTTCTGTGTTTCTTTTTGTGTTTAATTTTTGATCCATCTGGCATTTGATTAGGGTGATAAAATTGGCATAGATCCAGCTTAACTTTCCCAAATAGCTACTTAGTGACTAACCACTGATTTAAAATGTAATCTTTATGATAGAGTACTAAATTCCACTCCATGTGTAGTGGATTTATGAGTGGTTTTCACTTTCTACATTGTATAATTCTTTACAGTTTGCCTTTTTTTTTTTAAACCATGAAACAGCCTCACTTTATAATTAGAAAAAATAAAGATATTTCATTATGAACAGTAATGGATGATAAAAGAAAAATATCAAATACAATAATCAATACATGATTTTAGGAAAGGTAGGTGACTACAGAAAAATGTTTCTCATGTCATACCGTTAAATAAATTCAGATTTATTAAAGATGTACAATATGAAACTGTAGGGGAATTTTGCTGAGAAAGGATTAGTAAGCAAAAGATGTAAGCTGTTACATTTGTATTTTTTATAATACTTATTTGAATTGTGTAAAAAAGGTACTCCCAGTGTTATCAGTTGTTCATCAGGATAATGTGCATGACACTGCTATTTGCTTTGGAGATTTAATCAGCAGTCTACCGTCCTGCTTCCAGTAAGTTTGTAGAGACCTGGGATAACTGGTGTTTTTGTGATATTTTGATAATTGCTTATCATTGTTTCCTTTAGGATCTTAAGTACCAGGCACAGGATAACTTTATGATGATGGATGATGCTGTTCTCTGTATGTGCTTCAGCAGAGATACAGAAATGTTAGCAACTGGTGCCCAAGATGGAAAAATCAAGGTATGAATTAGAGGCATGAACTCTTATATGTAGATATTTTGAGAGTTCTGTGACAAGTTAGTCCCTAATAGGGTTTTTTTTACCTACTCTTTATTGAGCATCAACTTTATGCTAGTCACTTTAGTTTTTCTTATTTAATCCCAATAATAACTCTGCTTACAGAGGCCCAGTAATTTAAAGTCACACAGTTGGTAATAGATTTGGGACTTCAGATCTGCTCGTGCCCTTTCTGCTGTGCCACCATAGCTTACCTTATTTGGTGTGTTTTGCTTTGGGGTGGTGGTCTGCAAATGCTTAGCAGTGATCAGCTGTGGCTTGTATTTAATTGCTGGTCAAATACCCTGGGCTAGATAAAATACAGAAATGGTCTCTGCTAAGTGAACTTAGAGTCTAAATTTTTGCTTTAATAATTTAAAAGGAAAGAGGTTTAAGTTTCAGAGGATTCAAGTTGTCATTGTACTTTGAGAACCTGACATATCATATTCAGCCATTGGCATGCATTTTTAATGCTGTTTTTAGTACCTTAGTGAGCCTTGTATTTTGCCTGGCTCTGCAGGGTAGGAGTGGGACATGGGACACTGTATTTATAAGTTTTTACTATTCTTCTTTTTAAAAAAATAAAGGTATGGAAGATTCAGAGTGGACAGTGTTTAAGGAGATTTGAAAGGGCACACAGCAAAGGTGTCACCTGTCTAAGCTTCTCTAAGGATAGCAGTCAGATCCTTAGTGCCTCTTTTGACCAGACAATTAGGTAAGTAAGAATCTCCAAATTGCCCTCACTTTTGTTTGATATGATGAAACTTCAGAGGGAGGTAGTAGTTAGTGATTTCTGTGTTTTCACCAGGATTCCTTTATATGGACAGTGAGGGAATAAATGAGTAATAAATACATGTGAGACCTTATTTCCCCAAAATACAGCTGACACAGTGCTATTGTGTCGTCCATTTGGGTCTCTACCCAGAAGAGAGATCAGAAGGGGATTTTAGCACCGCTTCGTGTTTCTCAAAGTGTGGTCTATGGACCCACCTGCATCAGAGTCACCTTAGAGAGCATGTGACAAATACAGATTCCTCGGACCCAGTAGAGACCTAGAAGTCTGTCACTGAACAGAAGCTTGTGGTATCAATAGCATATTTTTTTCCAGTCTCTCTGCAAAGCTTTGTTTTTGTTTTTGTTTGATTGTTAGACATAAGGAAAATACTACTCCATACATAATTGTGTAGTCCCTGTTCTTAATACTTTAACATGAGCTTCTGTAATTCATCTAAAATGCTTTCAACACTTGGTTCCAACCACAGTATATAGGATATTAATTGCTCTTTTCATTTGCTTTTATTTGTGATAGAATTCATGGTTTAAAATCTGGAAAAACCCTGAAGGAATTCCGTGGCCATTCCTCCTTTGTTAATGAAGCCACGTTTACACAGGATGGACATTATATTATCAGTGCATCCTCTGATGGCACTGTAAAGGTTAAGTATTTGCTACTGATGTTATTTGGGGTGTCTATTCCATTTTTTCTGTTTTGCCCTTTGAGGAGTTTTCAGTGGTGATAAGGTGAAAGTTATGGTGGCTAAACCTCTTTACACTGTATTTTAGCCATAATTGAGATCTGTGACAATAATCATAGTCTGCGGGTAATTCCTGTTGGCCTAGGACCTCAAATCTCAAACCTACAGGCTATATGATATGTAGGAAAAGGTGTAGAGTTCTAAACTTAAGTCAACTCCTGTTTACAGGACTTTGTGACTTTGCCACAAAGTCAAATGGCCTTGCCTGCAACAGTCAAATTCACGAAGGGCTCAGTGGCAGAATAAATAGGTCTCTTTTATTGCACAGCTTCACCCCACACCCAGCCCCCCACGTTAGGACCTTTCTGATAGCATTAATGAGGAATAAGATGGGTGTAGAGTAGAACTAAGTCCTCTTAGTTACTTGCTATCTTCATCTCTCAGCTGAAAGTAATAGATCTTCAGTTTTAAGAGATTTAGTTATTTCAAGAGAGGGCATCATTTCCTAGAAAAGATGGGCAATCCAAATTGAAAATTGCTAGAGATCTTTGAGACACTCCATTTACATTGTACATCTGCTTTTGAATTGCCTTTTGTAAGTGAATGTTCTCTGGCAGAAGACCTAAACATCCTAACACAGATCCCTAACAGTCAGACCCCTTTCTGTGATGGCTTGGGAATTGAACCAGAAATTTGAAGGTAGGAGATGTACCCTTCCTCAGGATGGAACAGAAATACAGAGTTCTTGGTGCTATAGTCATGGGGTTTGCCCTATCTGTGCTGTGAATATGGGCCTTACAGCCTATAGGACTGTGAGGTGGCTTGTACAGGTCTCTTTGTTTTGTAGTCTTTACCTTTAGTTTTTTGCAGTAGGTGGGGTAAAATATCTCACTGACTTTTTGGACAGAAAACTCTAGAAGTCCCTTGATCACCGAAATGTTCATTTCTCCCCTAGGTCGCTGGGCTTTAGAGAGGCAATTGGGGGAGATGATAACAGTATTTATTAAGGAAATAAATATTGAGACAACTAGTGGGGCAGCTATTTCCTCCTTTTTCTAGGTATTTATTCAACATCCATTTTGTGCTAGGCTTCATTGAAGGCACAGGAGAAACACAGCATAGTCATGCCTTTGAGGTTTTTATATCATCACTACTCATGATGTGAGTAGTGTCCAGACACAGGCAACAGTTGGTTCATCCCTTCTCTAAGCATGTCTCAGATTTCAGTAACTATGATGTCTGATTATCTGCGTCAGTTCATAATAGTTCAGAAGGGCAAGGTAAAAAGCATTAGGGTGGAGAACTATTAGAAGAGGTATTGGACTGGGAGAGGTCATACAGGTGGCCAAGAGTAGCCTCCGCTTCATGGATCCTCGCTTGTGGCTGTTGACATTGTGACTTCTGTGGAGTGGTTCTCAGTACAAACTGAATCATTTGTGGAGCTTTTAAAAAAATAAAGCTACATACATCCCACCCTAGACCCACCAAATTTGAATCTCAGCATCCTGAGTATACAAATCTAAAAAACCCTCATTTCATTTTGATGTCCAGAGACCGGGTAGCTTTCTGGTTGTTTATGACAGTAGCATTGTTGACACATAGCTAATTTCAAAGTTAGGAAGCTTGTTAGCCAAGGGAAATTTTGTAGGAAAAGAGCATAAATTTTAAGAGTTTTATTATTTAGCTTTCTAATTTTTTGTTATTTTTATCAGTTAATCAGCAAATAGAGGAGTTCTTTTATATATGGCAATGCTAGGTATTTGGACTGTAAGCAGCTTTTTTTTTTTTTTTAAGTCCTTTTTTTTCTTTTAAAGTAACTTAATTTTCAACCCCCAGACTTTAGAAATTGCTGCACTTCCCCCCCCTAAATGTTTATGCCTTATGTTTCGGTGTTGTAGATCTGGAACATGAAGACCACAGAATGTTCAAATACCTTTAAATCCTTGGGCAGCACTGCTGGGACAGACATCACTGTCAACAGTGTGATCCTGCTTCCTAAAAACCCAGAGCACTTTGTGGTTTGCAACAGATCCAACACAGTGGTCATCATGAACATGCAGGGACAGGTGAGTGCTCAGACTGTGCCTTTCCTTGGGCCCTTTGGGCAGTTCCCTAGTCAGAGACACTTGGTCCTACACTTTCAGTGAAGTATCAGCTATCAGTTCACCACTCAGAAAACCAGATACACTGTTTTTTAGACACTTATTTAAATTTTAAATTCTACTGTCTACAAAGCATCTTTCTGGCATCTCAAAAGTTAGCTCCTTTCCCTGGAATGTTTGTATACTATGGTCTTTCTTTTGCATCCTTTGGATAAATTAAATTCTCTCTTTTTTTTAGTTTGTTTTTTTGGCTGCTCTGGGTCTTCGTTGCTGCATGTAGGCTTTTTCTAGTTGTGGCGAGCAGGGGCTACTCTCCAGTTGAAGTGCATAGGATTCTCATTGTGGTGGCTTCTTGCTGTGGAGCGCAGGCTCGAGCAGCTGAGCTTTAGTTGTTGCCGCTCACAGGCTATGCAGCAAGGTCTCAGTAGTTGTGGCACACAGGCGTAGTTGCCCCTTGGCATGTGGGATTGAACCTGTGTCCCCTGCAGGTGGCAGGGGATTCTTAACCACTGGATCACCAGGGAAGTCCCCTGGTTTGTCTTTAAACCTTCTTCAGAACCTCACTGAAGATTTTAAGGTATAACAGTCCCTCTGAGGGAAGGAGACATAGTACGTGGATTAAGAGTTTGGGATATCTGTTAGCTACCACATGATCTAAGGTGGAACTCCAGTAGAAGAGCAACAGTGTCTTCATGATGTGTGTTCGTAATCAGAACACCTGCTGGTTCCCAAAGAACCTCACTTTTGTAGCCCCAGGGACATGAGGAGTATCAAAGTTGAGGTCTCAAGCCCTTGGATGTGTTGTGATGCTACTGAAATGTTGACCTGGGCACTTGGGGATCTTGCTGAGCGTGGAGAAGACCCAGGGGCTGGTGTATGGAACTGTCTTTCCATTGCTTAAGTCCCTATAAAAGATAAATCGGTGGTGACGAACCCATGGTTGAGATGGCTGATCCTCAGTACTGCTGGGACACTGCATAATAGCCACAGCTGCCCACTTCTTAGTTTTCTGCTTGACCTTTTGTGTGTGTGTGTGTGTGTGTGTGTGTGTGTGTGTGTGTGTGTAGCAGAGTTTTATTAAGTATAAAGAAGACAGAGAAAGCTTCTGACATAGACATCAGAAGGGGGATGGAGAGTGTAGTCTTATCAAGACCTTATATACTTTTATCAGACCCACTCCCCACAACATACATCTTAAGATAACAAGATTAGTCAGAAGGTTCTTGTTAAGGAGATACATTGTTCTTATATAATCATTAGTACAGAGCTTAAGGAAAAACATAACCCTTGAGCCATTAGCTCTGGGATTAAAAAAAAAAAAATGTTTTATGGGACTAAGATGAAGGAATGTAGGAAAAAAAAAAAAAGTTTGTCCTTTTCTCCTCCTTGAGAGCCCTGGACCCCTTCCTTCCTTGAGGGCCCCAGACTCCTTATCAGTCTACCTAAGAATTAGTTTTGTCATTCACCCCTTTTTCTTTTAGGAGAATTATGTTGCCAAGGGAAAAAGGTGGCATTTTCATTCCATAACTACTTCCTGCTGGGATGGGGGTATTGCCCCTAAATTGTTGAGGCAACATATTCTCCTAACCCGCATATTGAGGGTTTCTAATCCGGGGACCCAAAGTTGGAGGAGGTTGTAGAAGCTGTATCGGCATGAACAATCATTTGTAACCTAAAAGCTTTTAGATGGCTAGAAACAAACCCCATTATACAGTTACAAAACTGATGTAAGGCGAAATAGTCATTAAACCAAGTTAAAACGTAATCACAATTAAAAGTCACATTATTTCCATAGTTAAGGTACAGTGAGTTATACCAATCCATTTTAGGATTGTTAGATGTCTTCAGATTAAGAAGAAGAGGTGCCACATATATTGTTGTTGGTGAAGAGGTGAAGAAAGTCCTTTTCTTGAATTGGAAAAACCCACCATGTGAAGTCTTCCAGTGATGAAGAAGGGAGAATTTTGCAGACCTAGCAATTAGACCAATTTTGGAGACGATCAGGGGTCACCTGCCAGGGTTCTTGTAATATCTGTTGAAAGATTGAAAGCTGAGTCACATAGTAAATTCTAAGGCTTCAGGATCTATGACAATATTGGTGCACAAAAATGGTCTGCCATAGACACAGTCCCTTCTAGGGGCAGTGCGAGCCCTCGTTAAAGCTATGGGTAAAACTTTAAACCAGTTGTCTTGTGTTTCCTGAGTTAGCTTATGCAGACTCTTAATAATGTCATTTTCTTCCTTTTCAAAGGAAGTAGCCCTGTACTTTCAATCTGGGATTCCTGACTTAGGTTCTTAGAAACCTCATGCTCACCAGCAGCGCTTCAATCCATAGAGTTTGGAGGCACAGCTATGAAAAGGACTCTCTTTTAGGACTCTGGCCCCATATGGAAGCAGCCAAGAGAGATGCTGCTGAAGCTCGAGTTCCACCTCATTCCCGACTGCACTCCTAGCAAGTCTGGGTTCTCATGACTATTCCAAGCTTGGGGTCTGAGTAAAAGTACACAGCAACAACATGGATCACAAGTCCCTTGAAAGTCTATGATCCAACAGTTTAGGTTAGGGGTTCTAATTCCCCAGGCAGTTACGGAATGGTCAAAGACCAGGAAAAGGTGACTGAGAAAGGGAAGTTTGGTCCACATGCTTCGCCCATTTCTGGCCGCTCCTCTCGCAGGGACATTGGGTGCCTTTTGGCATTGGCAAGTCGGTATAAACCCCTGCCTGACAAAGCTCCCAATTTGGGGGCAACCTTCAGTCATTTTGAGGCACCTTGAAACTGCAGAGTAAGGCTCTGCTTTGTACACTTGCTTCATACTTAATTCTGTACGTCTCAGGCTCTCAGTCAGTCACACACACAGGCACATCGTAGAGTTAGTAAAGTAAAAGTATACTAAAAGAAGAGGCAAGCTAGAGCTCTGAATGTCCTTACCTTGTTTTGAAGATCCCAGACAAGCCCCAAAGATGATAGCTTGTGGTGAATGATTCGAATTCGTGATCTCTGAAGAAGATTTAGCTTCGGGACTGGGGACCAGGCTTGATCACTCAAGAACTTTTGTGTAGCAGAGTTTTATTAAAAGTATAAAAAGGAGAGAGAAAGCTTCTGACATAGACATCAGAAGAGGGATAGAGGGTGCCCTCTGCTTGACTTAATTAAAAAGTTAAAAAAAATTTTTTTTTGATTCATAAAGTTACAAAAACAGGGCAGAGTTCCTATACACCCTTCCCCTGCATCTGTCAATGATAACATCTTACATAGCCATTGTATAATTATCAAAACCAGGACATTGACATCAAAACCAGGTACAAGACTATTAAATATGAGCCTTATTTAGATTGTCTTTACATGCATTCATCTTGAGGTGGGACATGAACAGCTCTGTGAAATTTCATCTTGTTTTATGTAATCACCACAGTTAAGGTATAGAACTGTTTCACCACCCTCAAAGAAACTCCCTTGTGCTGTACTTTTTATAGTTAAATCCTCTCCTCACAACCCTAGCCCCTGGCAGCCACTGATCTGTTTGACACTATTCTTTCGAGTATAGTAAATAAGAGTCACACAGTATGTAACCTTTAAACCTTTTGAGATTGGTTTCTCTCCACTTGATTTGTGATGATTTAAGTGGTATGTAAAATAGATCAAGCAAGGTCTTAAAGAGATAGAGTTCCATTATGAATGGGAAGGGCATCTCATTCTGTTAGAAAGAGGAAACTAGGGGGCATGGGTCACAGAGCATTGAGAACCAGTAGCATGATTTAGGAAATTGTGTATGGTAATGAATTTGCTTCAGGATAAAATGACTCAATAGATTAAAGAGTAGGATTGGTGACCTGGGACATGGAAATTGTAAATTTCTATCTGCCACTGACTTACAATAGCTTATCTTTTGTATATTTCCCAGTCAAGAGGATTTAGCACAAGGTGAATGGAATTGGTAATCTAATTATAAATGACAGTAAACCAGAGTACAAAATAACATAAAGATGTCCGTTTCCCCTGCTGCAGTGGAACTACTGCTAATCCAGATGTTTTATCTTTACCTTGGACTGTGTTGTACTCTTAGATTGTCAGAAGCTTCAGCTCTGGTAAGAGAGAAGGTGGTGACTTTGTTTGCTGTGCCCTCTCTCCCCGTGGCGAATGGATATACTGTGTAGGGGAGGACTTTGTGCTTTACTGCTTCAGCACAGTCACTGGCAAACTGGAGAGAACTTTGACAGTAAGTATTACTGACTTAAGGCCATCTACAGAAATTGTTAATGCTTACATCTTTCTGAACTCAGAAGTAAACCTTTTTCAGACTGCTGTCCTTGTGAATCTTGATGTAAAAATATGTAAAAGTGTCATCAAGTAAAATAAAGGGTCCATAAGTAATTGTATGGAATTACCTCCTGTATCTGGAAAAGTCATCTTTCAGTGAGCCCTCAGCTTCTAGTGGATAGGATGAGTGTACATAAAGCAAAGGAGGAGGAAAAGGAATGTGCCTGTCTAGCCAGAGTAGTTAAACCTCTTCAGGGTAGTTGGAGTGACAGATACAGCTAGTCTGCATGTGTTTTCAAAGGCTAGTTACTTGTATATTACCCTATCAAATTGGTTTTTTAAGTGTTTAGTAACAAGGAATAATTAATGCAGCTGCTGTAACAATCTTCAAATTTCAGTGGCCTAACACAATGAATATTATGTCACAATGTGATATAAATTGCATCCTCCTCCTCCCTCTTTTAGCTGTGCCATTTGGGAAATGTGGCCTCTAAAGTCTTAGGAGAAAAGATAATTGAAGGGGTTATACTGGATGTTTTAAAGACTCACATCTGGAAGTGGTTTATATTATTTTGTCCATCGTTCTTTTTTGATTAGAATTAGTGCTGCCAGCAGCCCAAATGCAAAGGAGGAGTGGACAGGGAAAATGCAGTCTACAGTTGGGAAGAAGAGATGGTGTGAATGTATAAAAAAATCATAAACATACCTGTTAGAGAATAATCTCCTCTCAAACTATTCTTGAGTGAACTTGTGGTACACCAGCCTTGTGAAGCCTCCTCCAGTAGAAAGCAAAGATGTGAACAAAACAGAATGAGGTGGCAAGTGTCCTCTAGCTGAGGAAAATACTGAGTTCACTGAGTTGAAGGAATTGTTCAGTCTCAGCCACTGTCTTGGCCTAATATTTGCAAAATGGATGATGACTGGGACCAGCTATAGCACCAAAAGTGGTTTGGCATAAAGTATAATTCACACATTATGAAGAACAGTACAGAAAATGTGATCAGCCATCTGATAGCCTCGTTCGAGTTTTTGGTTTGTATGTTAACCCTCTTTGAGGTTCCCTTAGGTTTGATTCCTTTGGTGAGAAGTAGAAGCTTCTCTTCTTACCCGCCACTCAGCTCTGGTAGCTTCTTCAGTGATTTGTTAGTGACCTCTGTACCCTGATTCTGTGCTTCCCTATTCCAGGTTCACGAGAAGGATGTGATTGGTATTGCACATCACCCTCATCAGAACCTGATTGCTACTTACAGTGAAGATGGACTGCTAAAGCTCTGGAAACCCTAATTCAGCTTCTCTTTTTAAACTAACTTGAGAGCACGTACTTAAAATGAAGATATTACTCATGTGTTGCTTTTTTTTAAGGCCAGCTTTTCTAAGCAAATCATCTGAATTAGGCACAAGAATAATTTTGTGAAAATTCATGTTTAAGTAGCGGTTACCACTTTTTATATATTTTCAAGGTATTCACTGGGGCAGTCACTTAATGCTGTCAATCATCTTTTACCTGAAGAGCAAAATACTGGTATTCCTAGGGAGAAACTGTACTCCTTTGATTATTTGAAATGCTTTGATTGAAATGGGCTTCCTGCAGTAAAACTTGTAAATTAGGAACTATCCTAAATTCATTAGCTGTTTACTATCCCACCTTTTTTTTTTTTTTTAAAGATGTTAATAAATTTTACACCTTTCTGGAGGCTTTGTTTTTAAATGTAAATAAATGCCTATCTAGTTAAGGCATTTACTTAGAATCAGATGAAGAGTGCAGGACACTACATTATCATCCCTGAAGTCAGTTTCCCATAGGATCTCATTTCACTGCCCTCCCCCGGGGCGTTCATTTTTTCTTAATTGCAGGATCCACTATGAGAATTCAGTTTTGGCATATCTCCTTTGTATGCAGAGGAAGGTTTTTGCATTGAAAATGTGCTGTTCAAGAAAAAATAACTAGAAGAGATTTAGGAAACAAACTCTCAGCAGTATTTTGCATATGGGTCTTTTCTGTTTCAACCAATATATGTGGAATGCCTGTTGATGTGTTAAGATAATGTGGGTACCATTTCAAGAAAGTGAGCTTATTTATGGAGGCCTTTTATGCCCCATTTCCCCAGTTATTAGATACAGGTGAATGAGAATTTTGCAGTCTTAAAACCCTTTGTCACTTGAAATACAGTCTGATCTGTATTAAAGATGAGCAATGCCTAGCATGTAAAAATGCTTAATGCTGGCCGAATAATTCTTTAACAGCACTATGAAATCATCTTTCCCAGTTACACTCCCCAAATTTGGTCTTTTTGCCACAAAACCTTAACTTTCTCACAGAATGTCATTTGTGTCATTTTGAGAGTTGAACGATAGCTACATGACTGTAGCCTGCCATACCTCTCAATGAAGAGCAGCTTTCATTTAAGTAAAAGAAGTTTAATGTGGAAAAAAAAGAGCTCATGCAAAAATTCCTTACAAAAATCAAGAAACCAGTTTGATTTAGCCCACAACCTCATGAACTGGCAGTTCAGAGGCTTTCTTTGTGCCAAGGCTCATGGAGAACAAGAATCTATCAGCATGGGTGCACTTAGTTCTACGAATTTTTAGCAAACATCTCTTCTGTTCTTGCATCTAATGCTCAGGATGGTTAGACCAATTTCTGTCACAGGATAGGGGAAAAGAAGCAAGTTAACAGGATTAGTGGTTGATAAGAGGAAATCTGGAGTTTTGATGACTGGGAAGCATTATGCAGATCTAAAGGGTTAGGAAAAGGTTTTCTGGAGTTGACTGTGAAAAGGACCATCAAGAACTCAAGGTAAAGGGCTTTGGTGATCTTAGGGGGAGCCTTTCCAGGCCCTGCAGTGTGCTACAGGTGCAAGGCACGTGCTGCACAAATGGTAAGGTCCGGGGAGACAGGCAGAGAGGAGAGGACTAGTCTACAGGCCTTAAAGTATATTTTCTTAAGGGAGTTAATGCTCATAACTGGGGAGGAAAAATCTGCCTTTCCCAAGTTTTTTCTTCCAGTCCCTTGTTCCTGGTCATCTCCTGCAGTAGAGAAGGCAGGGGGAGCCCTGGGGAGAGGCAGAAGTGGTGGAGAGCTTGGGTCGGGCATGACTGAGCAGTGTGGGAACCAGGAAGGGCTCCTGGACCCTTGCTTGCACCCTACCCCAACCCGGGTTCCTAGAGAGCCACTACAGCCCATGTATTTGACACTCCTCTCTAGCACTGGAAACTCAAAATGCACGTGTGCTTGCTCAGTCGTGCCCAACTTTTAGGGACCCCATGAACCGGGGCCCTAAAGACTCCACGGCATTTTCCAGGCAAGAATATTGGAGCATGTTGCAATTTCCTGTTCCTGAGGATCTTCCTGTCCCAGGGATTGAACCTCCATCACTTGGGTCTCCTGCATTGGTTGGCAGATTCCTCATCACTGCACTACCTGGGAAGCCAGAATTCAAAATATATGGCATTCAAGTTAAGCCCAGCCCCCCAAAACTCCATGAGTTGTTCCATCTCCCACTCAGTTGTTGCATTAATGACTCTGGAAAACATTTAATGACCTAGTACTTCACAGCAGTTATTTTTTTCTGAGTCTTAGGTATAGTTAGGTCTAATTCAGTGTTGTGTTAACCAGTTATTTTTCAGCTTGTATTTCTACCATTAACAGTATTTACTGAGTCCTTCCTATGTGAACAGTGTTGTTTCTCAGAACTGCTTTATGAGCTCCAGCCTATTGAGTCCCATGATACAAGTGAAGAAACAGGTTGACCGTGGTTTTATACTTACTCCTAGGGCTCACACACTTTAAAAAGTGTCATTTTCTTCCATCTTATGGTTTGGATAGAGGCAAAGAGTCCATGGGTGTTTCTCCACATTTGGTTAAGACTTATCTAAACTGAACACAGGCGGTGAGAGGAGTAGAAAGAGACCAAGTACAGCAGTGGGGTTTAGCAAGCACGTACAAACTTGAGAACCAGTAAGTAGACCAGGGGTCCTTTTCATCATCAAGGTATTTCAATCCTTGTTCTGTTGGTCTTTGAAGGTGGCTGAGATAATCAAGTGAAGTGATACTGTTGCTCAAGCATTTTTTACTCACTGTGCCTTTAGAACCTATGCTTCCTATTCCCACATTATTTCAAAACAGGAAACTACCAGTATGTCAAAGACGGGAAGCTCCCTTAGTCTGGAACAGACTTGGTATAGCAAGGGCTGCCATTCTTTGACCCTCCACACAGCAATTCTACCAATGGTATTACTGTTCTGGTGATTTAATATAACTATATCCCCATGGTGGTGGTGTACGGCCTTGGCTGTATATATGACCATCCTGGTTGCTGAGGCTACACACAGCTCAACTACACCAAAATACCTGAGACACATCATGTTTTGGCCAAGGTTGGGAGCCAGTATTATACACACAAAAAAATCTGATGCTAATTTCACAAGATTTGTCACCACGTTCTAAGACCCTCATGGGACGTAAAATTAGCTTTTTATTCCCTGCAAGTATGAATGGACAGGGGGAGCATCATTAAGGAGGCATTAGGGCTAGGTCCAGGGAGCTACACTTCTGTGAATGCACTATTTCTTTGTTGACCTTGGCTAGAGTTAAAAAAGAACTAACTTTTGGTGTTTTGTTTTTACAGATTACAAACCTGTCAGTTTCTGCCTCTCTAGGTTACTACTAGTTTCTTCTAGTGATGTCTAAAGATATTTTACTGTGGTCAAACAAAAGTAAAAGCTTACTCAACCGTTTTTGAGTATATATATCTCAGTAGCACTAACCTTATTAACTGTTGTGCAACCATTATTGTTTTTAAACTAAGTTTCCATTCCTCCCAGCCCTTGGTAATCTGTGTGCTATGAATTTGCCTAGGTAGTTCATATAAATACGTAAGGCCTTTCTGTTACAAATACATGTATGACACATTTTGTTCATTCACCTGTTAAAACACCAGCATACGGGTCTTTTCCAGTGAGTCGGTTCTTTGCATCAGGTGGCCCAAGTATTGGAGCTTCAGCATCAGTACCTCTAACAATGTTCAGGACTGATGCTGAAGCACCAACAAGGTACAGGGTTCTCATTTCTTCATATTCTCACTTGTTTCCATTTTGGATTACTAGCTACAAAGTGGTATATCTCACCGAATTTTCATGTTATTTCCCTCATGACTAATAAATATTAAAGCCTCATGTAAGGATTTTTGTAATTTTTACAATGTATTTATAAGACAGGTTTATCGCCGAGTTTTTTAGACCAATATTTTCCTTTCTGAACACTTGCCTGGCCAGATTAAAAAGAGATAATGCAAGAATGATAGGATGGGGAGAAGCTATCAATTAAGACTGTCAGTATGAGAAGAAACCTGAATGTTTGGGGAATATGCACTTCACCCCAAGTTTTAGTCTCCTCTTTTTAACTCGTGTTGTAAGGGGAAGTTAGGTTGTGGAGTACATGTCCATGTTAGAACTGTTTAAGGCTCCTGATTACGAGAGAGACAGAATCAGTAGAACAAGCAAAAACCCACATTCCACTTCAGTGTGCAAAAATTCTTAAGCCCCCCATCCCATTTGTTGCTCATTACTCATCCCTCCACTTTCACTCTGCACCCTTATTTAGTATTAAACGTCAGAACTATGGTTAAGTAGTACTTTTCTGGTGTTACTCACTTTAGTTAAATGAAACTAGTAATCTTAACTAGTGAAAAGCCAATGCTTTAACCTGGGAAAAAAAAACCTGTGGTGACACACTGGACATGCTTTGTAATCAGTATATTAAAGAGACATTCATACATTTCAAGAATTGCTTAAATTCTGATACCAGATTTAAGCTTGTGAACATATGATTTTAAACATACAATTAAAGCTATTCATCATAATCTGCTATACTACCAACATTAAATTACAGTTACTCTGGAGCATAAGTTAAATGGTTTAAAGTAAGCCTATAACATACCTACAAAAACACCTTCCTATCTCATACATGCAAATTACTTCTCCATGTAAAGGTCTCATCACTCTAACCTCTAAGTTTCCCTGCTCCAGAAGTCACTACTCTAAGGCTTACTGTGGTCCAAAGGTGGGGGGGCGGGGGGGCAAAAAAAGTAACCAGGACCAATAGCTATATTAATAAAAGATGGCACAGCAAAAGAAGGGAATGCAATTCTACAAGTGCAAGCCCTCAATAAGCAGCATATTATGATAAACCCCTTCTTTACAAAGGTATCATTTCTATCACTGATACCACAGGCTAAATTAAATTATACAGCATGCCATCTTCAAGTACAGTTGAGGCAATAGAATAAATGCAGAAGCATCACAATGAATCCCACTTACTACATACAGACCAACACTTCTCTACATTAATTTCTTTGTCTGACTGCCAGTTAAACACAGTTTTAATTTCATAGCTTAACAATTAAGGGTCATACACTGAAGTCAATACATATACCTGGCATTTCAATCTAAGCTATTCCATGTACACAGCTGAAATCAATTACAAAGTATGGCCTAACAAATGCTAGGGGAAATTTTTTAAAGTCATTTTTACAAGTACTAAACTTATCTTGCACACTGAAGTCATCATACATACAGGGCAAAGTCAGAGCTTTTATATTTGAGTTTATTCTTCATTTAACTTTTAAACACTACTATAGTTGAATATTAAAACAAAAGCAAGTAGTGAGCATATGATTATAGTCCTTCACTCAATCACTACTGCAAATAAAACACCAGCAGTGAGTGTTATTCACAGGCCCTACTAAGAGGTCTGACACTGAACACCACCCCGAGGATGATGTTCATCATCCTCGTATGCTTCTCCATTGTAATGGCGCCGTCTTTCCTGATTTGGATCAAAGTCCACTAATTCTACCTGGTCCATTTCATCAGTCTCTTCTACTTCCTTCCTCTCAGGCAGAAGTTTTTCCAGCAAAGAGAGTTTATCAGGAGAGAGAAAGCCATTCTCAGGAAAGTTTACCTATAAAATGAGATTTTTACCGTTTAAATGAAAATTTAAATGATTTATTTATCCCTCCTTAGACAAATTACCATTCACCCATTTTCCCCAGAAAACACACTTGTAACCTGTAACCACAGAATTATTTGGTAAATCAGCCAATCCCAGGTTAGTTAGAACAAATGGTCTGAGACGACATATATCATCTAGTATTCTGAACCAGAATTCAAGGTAAAGTCTTTAAAAAAATCCTACTAAATAGTAACTGCACTGTAACGATCACTTCTATTCAGCAAATACATTTCTACAGAACCCAGCCTAAAACACATCCTTTTTAATGGATATTTAAAGAAAGCTATTGATCAGAAAGCAATTTTTAAAATGTTAAGTTTGTGGGTCTGAGGTGACTCAATTTAAGGTAAGGGAAATGGTTGGATGCTTTAAGAACCAGAGCACTACAGTATTTTGTCAGAAATCCACACTAGCTAACATACTTCTGTTGTACTTAAAAGATACTAGTAATAGCCTTTCATTAGTAAAATACCCACTTGCCATGCATCCCCTTCCCTACCACAGTGATGCAAACCAACCAACTTGATACAAAGAATGTTCAACATGACAGGAGTAATATTAGATCTAGACAAGGGAGAATATAAAATTGGCACTTCTGGCAATTCAGAAACTTATAAAATTTTAATAAGCTAATCATTCTCAAATATTTCTGAAGTACTTTCTAAGCTTACCTTAAATTCAATGATTAGGCGACCCTTTTCGTATGGCCTACGATAAATTGGCATGCCTTCATTTAGCACACACTTGATATCTCCATGCTTGACAATTTGACCTAAAAACATTAAAGCCAAACTCCTTAAATACAATCACATTTTTATGAGGCAGGGAAAATAAAGAGAGGGACATCCTAGCTCACTGATAGGAATACATTAATGTGAAAACAATCCTGGTTTCTATAAATTTGATTTATAGATTTTCTAGGGGCTCACAAGAGAGTCAAGAATGCACAATCTCAGCTCAGCTCAAGGATGGTTCTGTTCTGATCAATACTGAATTGCCACTTTCCTCTATGCCCATACTAGCTACTAGCAATGAACACCAAAATAGAAACACTTTCTAGTTACCATACCTGGATGAGAAGTGATGACTATGGTTCGGTTGTCAAGAGTAGATATTGGCTTTTGGAAGCCACACAATGCCTCAACCAGCTGTATGTCCATACACATGAAAAGGTCTTCTCCTCGTCTGTACAATGGAAATATGGCATATGCTTAGGGCTTTCAAACCACCAATGATTCCAAGTACCAAAATAGGCAATTTTAGAAACAAATGGTATATTTCAAAAGATGCCCTTTCTTCCTTTTTTTTCTTCCTGATTTTTAAAATGAGCTGAGAACAGGGAACAGCAAATACATGTAACCTGCCAGCAGAGTTTCCTGGACAAGCTTCAGAATCCCTCCACACATTCTAGGCAGTAAAACACATCTCAGACTGGGTCCTGGATAAGTCAGGGTCTATTAAAAGGGGACATGGCCAATTTCAAGGGAACAGTAAGATCTTTACTGATGTACATGAATTATAGTGCCTGGCACATTGTGAACTCAACCTTTTATACCAGTACACTTCCTCCTCCTTGTGCTTGCTTTCTTTTCCAATTCATACTAGTAATATCTTTTCATCACACAGATCACTCTCCAGAAATACTGAGGATTCACCTCAAAATGACAGCATCAAAATTATAAGCTTGACAGCATTTCCCATTACTGTTGAGACACTATAATTCAAAACTTGTTCTTTTAAGATGTCACTCCCAACAGCTGCTGCAGTCCTATTCCAGTCAAATGTTGCAACCAAGCTTATCACAAACTCAGGAAATGAAACTGGTAAGAGCTTTAAGGCACATACTTCAAAATTAGTTTTGAAAAAAATTTATTAAAAAAAACTGGGAGCTAAATTTTGTCATGGGATGCATTCCCTAATCCACCTGCTTATACAACACATCTTCTAATTGAAGCTTATCCTTCAAAAACCAGATCAGGCAACAATTTATGTAAATTTAGACACAAAAACAATCTGATTCTTTGAAACATTAATGATTTAAAATCATTTACAAAAGACATACATAGCCTCATTCTTCTGCTATACTTTTCTAGGTTATTTCCAAAAACTGTTCTAAACCTAATGAAAAGCTCATTCAAATTAGAGGAAACAAAAATAATCCCAAATAGGCAAGATGTCAGTTTGAATATTTTATAAATTTTTACCGAGTAAAAACAGCATGGTCCTTCTGATCTAAAACAATGATAATATCTCCTGGCTCCAGTCCTGGTTCTTGGTCTCCTTCACCATGGAATGTTATCTTCTGGCCATCTTTCATGCCTAAAAACAAAAGGCTAATTTTACACTCTTAACATCTAACTAAGGTCAGGGTCTCTACTAAGAAACACAAATGCATGTTTGTGTGTAAGTCTGTGGATGCTCAAGTTGTAGAGAATTTACCAGAAATGCACATATGCTTAGATCAATCCAACTTCTTACTGAAGAAAGTGATCATAATGGAGAACACAAATCTAGAGGCAAACAAATCAAGCCTCAAATCTCAGAGCTGCTATTTATTACTAGGCAGGATTACCCTGGGGAAGCAAGTTGCATCACCTTCCTAAGCATCAGCTTTCCCAGAGAGACCTACCTCTCCATCACAGCTCTTGTGAGGACTAAAGAAAAAGGTCTATGCTGGCGCCAATCAGTGATTGGCAAACATAACCATAAATGCTTTACTATTTCAATTTCATTAATTTTAAAAAAGTCTACTAAATGTAACAAGCATAAGTCAGACTTTCTTCCCTTTATTGTATTAGAAGTAATATGAAACAAAAAATTTTTTAAATCTATACTATTTTCATTGAATGATTTTTAATCTTTTAAAAAAGGATAATTTTTAAAATCCTTTTTAGATACTTTCAGACCATGTGGTTAGTGTCTATAATAGAGTCAAGAATAGAAAACTTTTTCCAATAAGCAAACATTTCTTAAAGGTCAACATATTTACTGAGATTTCTTCCCTCTGGCTCAGTTAAGTTCAGTAAGAGCTTACTTAGCTAACCTTTACAAAGAACTCGTGTGTTTGCAGATCATTTACACTGCAGTAATGGCTCTGGATTTCCTGAATGAAAGATCACTGACATCACCCAACAAGAGCAACTTTGTTTTAGTTTCTATCATGTAAAGTATTAAATGTATACAATAGCCAACAGTAGAACAAATCCCTATTTAACATCAATCTAGATCCATAATTACCAGTTCATGACTATTTCATGTATTACACACTTTTCCACCCACATTTCCTACATATACTTCAAGCAAAATCCAGACATACCAATTAACCCAAATACTTTAGTATGTACCTCTACGAAAAGATGGACTTACACTAAAACATCAATATTATACACTGACAAAAATAAACATGTCATTCATGAGGCAAATGGAGAAGGAAATGGCAACCCACTCCAGTGTTCTTGCCTGGAGAATCCCATGGACAGAGACTGGCGGGCTGCCGTCTGTGGGGTCACACAGAGCGGACATGACTGAAGTGACTTAGCGGCAGCATGAGGTAAAGTAACTGTCTTGCTACACTAGTGAAGCAATTAAACTCAGATCTAAGTTTTACCGGTTGTTTCAACAAGGTTAAGATTACCGGCAGGGGCTTTCCTGGCAGTTCAGTGGTTAAGACTCCGCTCTTTCACGGCAGGGGGTGCAAAGGAGGAACTCAGATCCCACATATAGTGTGGCATGAGGTGGGGGCTGGGGGGGTATAGGCAAGTGTAACATTCATAAATGGTTTCACTTAGTACTAAATGCCCTCCTGAGTACATATAGTTGGTATCAAGAAGGGGATTTTACCAGATAGGGAGACATTCAAACCCTACCAAACATGGACCAGTTAAGGAGAAACAAAATTGAGGAAGGAGTACTGAGTCACATGGGAGACTACTATTGCAGGGGCCTAAATTAATGTATGTATTACATGTAATAATAGTTTCATTTAAAAATAGCCAAGTCTGAAGGATCCATTCATGTTGATTATTTCATACTAAGTACAGCACAATTTACTCTGGGGCTGTATACACGTTTCCAAATTTCTACAATGAATATGTACTGCTATAATACATTTTAAAGGATTTTAAAATAAACTGACAAAATTAAGGAATAGGCAAAATAAAAAAGTATATCCTAATAGTATTTAAAGAAAGTTTTAGGTTATAATCCAAGAGGCAGAAACAGGTATGTTTACCTAATCTGTAGAAATCATTATAAATATTTATAGTCTGCTGCTGCTAAGTTGCTTCAGTCGTGTCCGACTCTGTGCGACCCCAGAGATGGCAGCCCACGAGGATCCCCTGTCCCTGAGATTCTCCAGGCAAGAACACTGGAGTGGGTTGCCATTGCCTTCTCCAATGCATGAAAATGAAAAGTGAAAGTCTAAGTTCTTACAAATTAGTAAATCAAATACACATCCATTCTTTACCCCAACAGTTCAAAACTATCCTCAATTATGACAGTTTTAAGCAATTACAAAATGTAGAATATAATTAATCAAAATAGAAAAGTGGCTCAGAACTCACCTTTGTCAATATGAACTTCTAGAATTTTCTTTTCTCGAACTATCTTCCTTCCATTGCAGCTTTTACATCTATCTTTAGGACTGATCCGCTCCCCATGGCCCTGGCACTCCATGCAGACAGACTGAATTTGCTGAACCATTCCAGGTCCTATCTGATGAATTCTTATTTGCATTCCAGTACCTCGGCAATTGGGACAGCATTCTACTGCTCCTTTTTTACCACCTCGGCCTAAACAGTTTAAAAACAATGTTTGAATTTAGTGTTGGACATAGTGATTAATGTTCTAGTGAGACAGTCCCCTGAACATGCCACTTCATTAATATTTTCAAGGTCTGATGGAATGCTGCTTTAAAAAACTACTATTCAGGCTTTTTGATAAAATATTGCCACATCAGCTTCAGTTATCATTATAAACATCTTGACTGCTATTTTTCTCAATAAACTATTTCAGTATTTTAGATTTTAAACATATGTCCCCAAAGCACAATTCTTAAGAGTACTTCAACTGTGAAACGAGAACATTTCAGTTCCCTCTCATTAGGAAACACTGCATTTTCAACAAATAACATTTATTAAAAAAAAAAAAAAACTTAAAAGATTCATATCACAGCCAGTAATTTCAGTTGACTACCCCAAAAGAGAACATTGCTAAGTATTAAGATTATGAAGCCACTGGAGTGCCTCAAGTTCTAGAGGGGATAGGAAGTACTCATCTCTGAACAATGCTGAGTAGAAAGACACCAAATTACATCAATTCCACCCTGCATTCAAAACACACACATGAAAATGCTGATAATTTGCTGTTATTTCTGAAAGAGGTTCAGGTGGTTTTCACATTTGCACAGCACAGTATCTGCCAGTTTTATATACCCAGAAAGGTTTCAGTTCCATTTTGAAACATGAATGTTAAGACATACCTTCACATTTGTCACAAATCACATTCTTTTGCAGAGCTAGTTTTCTTGTTGCACCATTATATAAATCTTCTAAAGTTACTGTAAGTTGATGGACAACGTTTTTACCTATAACAAAACAGTCCTCATTTAGAATACTGCTTGCAAACAGCCCTTGCAGCAAGACCCAGCACAGCCAAAAATAAGTAAAATTTTAGGAAGCTGCATCCTGTGTTCAAGGCACTGTAAAAACGGTAAAGGAAAATGAAAGATGAGCCTTACAGATTCACACATAATCTAACTGTGGTGTAACTTCAAATAAGGAAAATCAGGTGAGATTAAGTAACACATATGGATGCAGTTGTGGCCCTCCTATATTTATGGCAACCAAAAACATTAACTGCAAAAATCATCTGAAAAAACTCATGTTACTTGAATAGACACATTTCACAATAGTTTAACCCAAACTGCTTTTCTGTTCTAGTATATTCCTTGACTCATGTATTATACTGAGCGACATGACCAATTACAACATCCAAAAACTCTTTAGCACACTAAAGTTCCAAAAACTAATCAAGTTTGGCCAGGGAAGCTGATCTATTTATTCAGTCTCCAAAGAATATCAATTCCTACTTCTTCCTGAAGTAGGAACAGCACATACTGCTGAGCTGACTGTTTAAAGGCTAGATTTCTCATTCTTTACCACAGTGCTTTCCAACAGAACTTTCTGCAGTAAGGGAGAAGGTTTATACCCTCTGCTAGCCAATACAATAGCCAGTAGTCACACATGGTTACTGAGCATGTAAATATGGCTATTACAAACTAAGAAACTGAATTTTTATTTTTCTTTGAAGAAATCTAAATTTTATATTGCCAGGAGCTACAAAGGAATGGCATATCTCATCTAGAAATGGGAAGTGGAAGGTGGAGATTATATAAGAACAGAGGCTACAGAAATATAGTGACCTGTCAATAGTTAATAAGTTCCTAGCTAGTGATTCTTTCACAATGACTTTATCCACCAGGAAATACTTTCGCTTAAGAAGATCTTGAACTATCTCCACAATATGTATAATGAACATTTTTAGTTTCCAATCAAAAGTGAAGTACCATTAACTATAACCTTCTGCTCCTGGACCCACCTTTTGTTTCTGTATCAAATACCACATAACTGGTTCTGCCATGCTAAAAGCTGCCCTGCTTACTTCAGTGCTTTATAGACTTCAGAGTACAGGGAAGGAATAAAACTTCTGAAATTTAAGCAAATTTTTTTCAATATCATACTACAGAAAATGACCTTTCATCAATTTAAGACATGTAGTAGTTCGCCAATCGATTTTGATTGGAAATTGTTTAAATTTCTTAAAAAAAAAAAAAAAAAAGTAAAACATACCCCTTTCAAGAAAATCTGAATAAAAATGTCCAGTTGTGAGACATCTCTGGTAGTGCAGAAGCCAAGATTCAGTGCTCCCAATGCAGGGGACCTGGGTTTGATCACTGATCAGCAAAACTAGATCCTACAAGCCACAACTAAAAAGATCCTGCATGCTGCAACTAACACCCTGTGCAGCATTAAACACACACACACAATTCCCAGTCTTTCGGAATCCAAGAACACTCAAAGAGGAAATTTAAGAGCCTGCCCATTCCTTCTACCCATTAGTTTGTATAAACCACAATGGGAACAGAGTAACATGAACTCTAACCAGAACACTGTACTCCTATGAGCAGTATTTCTACAGTCCAGAAATCACACGTTAAAGGCACATATTTTGATGTAATAAAACTTAAGAAAGATTAAACAGACAGCAGGCCATTTGGAGGCAATGAACCTGTGTTCCAGTGAAGACTGATGGCACGGCTATATATGACCTTGATAAAAATTTAGAATTCTGATACGTAATTTACTTTCGACAGGATAAAACCACTGCACTTCCCACTGGGGTTGAGGATCAAATAAAATCTGTGAAAAAGGTTTTGAAAATTATGTTCTTATACTTCATGAAGCCGTGTATACTCCCAACAACTTTAGACACACTTTTTAGTACTTGACTGGCTTAGCTATTTTTAGTTTCATCAAAACTATTACCATAGGTTAGTGTACATTATACTAACAAATAAACAAGCATTTAATAGTTGAATTCTCAAGAATCTGCTTTGACTAAAAGGGCTAACTTTAGTTTGGTACATGTAGATTAGGTTATTCTTACCTCTCCTCTCTCTCTGCATCCTGCCTCCTCCTCCGAAAAACATATCAAAGATGTCCATGGGGGAGCCAAAACCACCACCTGCTCCACCTTCTTTAATTGCCTGTTCTCCTCCTTTGTCATATAACTCCCTTTTCTTTGCATCAGAGAGCACTTCGTAAGCTTGAGAAATCTGTTTAAACTGTTTTGAGAAAAAGGGGATAAATTTCACTCAAAAAGGACAGCTACTATATTAAACATAATTTCACGTTGTAATTGAAATACTATACACCTGACAAGAAGAATTCAACTATGTTATGGGTGTACTACTTGCCTTCTCGCCTTCATTTGGATTCTTATCAGGGTGGTACTTCAAGGCCAGTTTCCTGTAAGCCTTTTTCAATTCTTCTTGGGTGGCATTGGGTTTGACCCCCAAAACATCATAGTAAGTGGTTTCTTTCACCATTTTTTACAGCCTAAAACAAGAAAGCTCAATTTTAACCGACTTTCAACTGATAATTTTAATTAATAAAATCAAGAGTTCAGGCAGAGAAATCTGTTCTTTGACAAATCTGATAAGACCACCACTTTCCTTAAGTTTCACAGAGAAAGTAACAATTCCTCTGGTAACTCACCCGTAAATCCTAAAAGACTAAATATAACCTAACAATCACCAGGGAATAATTCAAAAACCTCCTGTAGCGCTGGTTTCCACCTGGAAGGGTCCATACTAACGCGACTACTATCTGGATTCTGTTTCCCTTCCCAAGTAGCGACAGAGGGCAGCAAAGAAAAGGGGTATTAACAGGTTCAGTCCACTATTATTCTCTTTGGTAAACCTGGTAAACCACACATTTCCAAGAAAAAACACTTTGGCATAGGGCGGGGGGGAGGTAGTGTTTTATGAAACTGATAAAGAAAACTAGCTCCCCTCCCCGCTCAGTCTCTTTCTCAATCACAGAAGAGAGTAGCTCCTCTGTTTTGACCGAACCCCTATCGCCCCCACAAGCCAGCATAGTTTACATGTTGTTAGGTTCTCCCTTGCATTCAGGGCCGACCGTTACGGTTTCCTTCCCTTCCCCTTCCCGGATGGAAGGGGTGGGAGAAACCCAGCACTCAACAAAGAGGAGGAGGAGAGACCAGAGAAACGAAAGCCGCAGCCTCCGCCCGGCTCCTCCCGCAGCCCCTCGCCCCAAGGGTCCTTTCGCGCGTGCGCGCAGGGTCGCCCCCCCCCCCCACTCCCCCACCCCCTCAGCGAGCGCCCGCAGAGGAAAAGCCGGAGGCAGCAGATCCTTGGAGACCTCAAGGAGGGATGGAAAAAGCTTCAGGAAAGGTCTTGGGTCCACTCGCTGCGCGCCGGCAAGGGTTGCCGGGGCACCCCCCCCCCCCCCCCCGCCCGGCCTTCCAGAAGGGGACTCGAGGATACAGGAACCGACAACCCTCCCGCCCACGCGGAGCCAACCGCCTCCCGACCGCGGCTCTATCCAGCTTCCCAGCGCCGCCTGTGGCGCCAGACTTAGGAAGAGGGGACGCGGGAGAGCTGAAACTCACCGGTGAGCGGGCCGATGCCGGTGTGGGGGAGCGGGAAGGAGCGCGTTGCTGTGCGCAGCTCGGGCAGCCGCCGCTCCTCCGCCTTTCACCGAGCGTTCTGGAAAGTTCCGGCCGGCGCGCCGCAGCAGTCTCCTTTTGTAGCCGAGCCCAGGCGCGTCACCCGCCGGAAGTCCCGCCCCTCCCACCGCTGCCACCGCCCGCGGTTACCTGGGCAACGGCGCGGGGGGAGCTCGGGTGGGGAGGAGTTGTGCGGAAGGGCCTTATGGGGATGGGCGCAAGCCTGGGTTCTCAACGTTCGTGGAACTTTCTGGATCCCCTTCTTCCAGCTAGTGGGCCCGCAGGAGCCGGGATTGCCCGGGAGCGCTGCAGTTCTGGGTCAGCTCCGGATTCCCAGATCAGTGGGGCCCTCGCCGCTGGCTAGAGCGCGCGACACTTGGGAACTGGGCCCCGGGCAGGGGCCGTGTGCTGCAATGGAACCTCTCAGAACAAAGCCCTGCTGCTCCGCCTCCCCGCCGGCGCCTCTTTCGTCTCTTTCCTCGCCTCAAACCGGCTTAGATTCTTAGCCTTGAGGTTCTGGGAAACCGCCGGCACGAAATGCTAAGCAGGACGGGCTTGCGGCCCCCGAGCAATCAGACGCGCAGTCCATGGCCTCGTAATTCGCGAAACTGCGAAGTTGGAAGAGCTCTTAGTGCGAGTCTAGACCCCTATATACACTTTATTTTCATACATAGGGGTATATTTTCAACATACGTTGGGCTCAGGCAGCACTAAACGAGGAAACGTTTGCAATGCTATGGTACAAACCTTAGGCCTTGGAGTTTCTGGCCTGTCGTTCCTCCGGTTTGGTTAGTCCTGACACAGTAACACAAAAGAATGACTAGCAAATAGCATTAATTATTTGATGTAATTTTCAGTGCTACCAGTCTGTGAATTTGGAACTGGAGCCTGAAATGAGTCCCTGGGGCTTTCTAGTCTTGAGCTTGGGACACAGTGGAAATTGGGCTCTGTGTGCTTCAACAGCAAACACGGGATGACCTGGCACCGAGGAAGACGGAGATGCAAAGTTGAAAAATCCCGCTTCACGTCGTTTTAGATGTTAGTAGGAAGACACCCAAGTCAACGAACTGTAGGGGAACCCCAAGGTAGAGGTCAGCATGGGAGAGTTCTGATGGGACAGAGGAAGCCGTGGGGAAGTCGCAGTTGTGAAGAAAGGAGTGTTCCCAGCAAGGACGCAGTGCAAGGGAAGGCTGAGGTTAAGGTGTGAAAGAATATGATATTTTTAGGAAATTGCAGACACTTGAATATAGACAAGAGTTGAGAGCTGGAGTGACGGGAGGTGAGGCTTCAGAAAGTGAAAGGGAAGTCACTCAGTCGTGTCCGACTCTTTGCGACCCCATGGACTGTAGCCTACCAGGCTCCTCCAGCCATGGAATTTTCCAGTCAAGTGTACTGGAGTGGGTTCTCTAGGGTATCTTCCCGACCCAGGGATGGAACCCAGGTCTCCCGCATTGCACGCAGATGCTTTACCAGTAGACAAACACCCGCAGGTGTATGTTTCTGAACTAAAGATGGCGAGGCGGACCGTGGTGGGTGTGCCCCTTACCAACAGCCGAGAACTCTGGTGCGCGAGCACCACCCCACATCTTCAGCAAGAGGATTTGCTGCTGGTGTTAATTTTATTTTGTTGAGGCTGTTCAGTTTGACTTCTCTGTATCTATTGATTGCTCTTTTTGAGAAAAATGAAGGTGTTTTTATAAAGGAAAAAAAAAAAAAACTATCCTGGAGGCATTCCTCCACACAACACTTTAAATTGTAGCTTTCTGCATTTTCCGAAATGCACTTTTCCACGTGTCTGTGCTTGTGTTAAGGCTGACAAACACCTAACGTTTCTATTTTTAGATGTTACCTTCTTTATCACCTTATGTATAAAGGGTTTTGTTTCTTTAAACATCCATTACTAAAAGTCTAGTATTGCCAGGAAGTGAGCTGCTGCTGCTGCTGCTAAGTCGTGTCAGTCGTGTCCGACTGTGTGCGACCCCGTAGACGGCAGCCCACCAGCCTCCGCCGTCCCTGGGATTCTCCTGGAAAGAACACGAGTGGGTTTCCATTTCCTTCTCAAATTCGTGAAATTGAAGTCGCTCAGTCATGTCCGACTCTTCTCGATCCCATGGACTGCAGCCTACCAGGCTCCTCCGTCCATGGGATTTTCCAAGCAGGAGTACTGGAGTGGGTTGCCAATGCCTTCTCCGAGGAAGTGAGCTACAACTTGATAATATAAAAATCACTTAAGTCATTTACCCACCCCTCAAAGATAAATGTCAAAAAAAGAAGAGTATTGAGGTGCTAAGTAGGGGGAATCTTGCCTTGTCCAGATAAGTATTCCCTGCAGAGACGCCAACAATTGTGAAAACATGAACAATTAATAGAAAGCAGTAAACAGTAAATATCGTTCATGTGTTATGTGGGCCTTGAAGTCCTCCAGTTCAGATTTAGTGTAATCTGTGTGTTTGTGAATCCAACACTGGTTAACCACATGAAATACCATCAGATGGTATATAGCATATCACTTCAAGTTTCCATGATCAGTGTTGCCATGGCTAGTGTTTATTAAATGTTACCATGTTTAGTGTTTCTTTTTGCCTGAGAAAACCAATTGAAACTCCCACAAGTTTTAGAAAGATGCCTGTGTGTTCAGTCCGTTCATCTCTACTTCCTTGTGACCCTATGAACTGTAGCTGACCAGGCTCCTCTGTCCAAGGGATTCTCCAGGCAAGAATACTGGTGTGGGTCGCCATGCCTTACTTCAGGAGATCTTCCTGACCCAGACTTGGAACCTGAGTCTCTTATGTCTCTTGCATTGGCAGGCGGGTTCTTTACCACTAGCACCACCTGGGAAGCCCCTTTAGAAAGATGAAAATTTGATAACTACAAACTTGAAGGTACCTTCTTGGGACTGAAACAGTAAGACTGAAATATGACATTGAAAATATTTTTAAAATCTGGTATGCTTAACTCCTTTTCTTTCTGGTTGCTATGCTGTGCTTAGTCAGTCATGTCCAACTCTTTGGGATCCCATGGACTATAGGCCACTGGATTCCTCTGTCTATGGGGATTCTCCAGGCAAGAATACTGGCATGGGTTGCCATGACCTCCTCCAGGGGATCTTTCCAATCCAGGGATGTAACCCAGGTGTCCTGCATTGCAGGCAGATTCTTTACCGTCTGAGCCACCAAGGAAGTCCAAAAGTACTGGAGTAAGTAACTTATCCCTTCTCTAGGAGATCTTCCCAACCCAGGAATCGAACCAGGGTCTCCTGCATTGCAGGCGGATTCTTTACAGCTGAGCTACCAGAGAAGGCCCAGAGAATATTATGTTAATTCTTTATTAAGAATAAAATAGAACTTTTTGGTTAAAAAAGGAAAACTATTTGCCTGTATGTGTAGAGATTATTTCAGAAAGATACCCCCAAACTAATAATATGGTTTCCTGTGGAGAGAGCTAGGTGCTGGAGAGAGGTGAATGAGAGAGGAAGACATTTCACAGTATACCTGTTTATACTTTTGAAGTATTTAACCCATTTGACTATAGTACTTAATTAAAAAATTAAACTTAAAAAAGTATAAAATTTCTTCCTCCCAATTCAAGCTTTGAACTAGTATCTTGTCACTCCAGAAGCAGTTAGGTGATTCTTATTTGCCTTAAAAAACATCATTACAAGGAATTTCCTAGAAATAGGATCATACACGCTGCTTGCAATTTGCCCCTTTCATTTAATTTATTGTCATTTATTGTGGCAGGACAAATAAGTCTAGCTTGTTATTTTTGACGAGTGTGTAATGTCTAGTATGCAAGCACTTTAACCATTCTGCTATTGATGAGCATGTTGACAGTTTACACTGTTCTGTGAACAGTGTTGCAGAGAGATTCTCAAATACAGCTTTGGGCACTTCTGCAAGTATATCTGTAAGACGTCTGAAATTGCTGTGTGAACATGAATGCAGATTTAAATCGAATAAATAACTTTCCACATCAGTTTGTGCCTGTCAGGCCAGTGTGGGGAGTTCTATCTTTTTTTGTCTCACCTAAGTTTAAAGATTAAAAAGTGATATCTATTGTTTTAATTTGAGTTTCTTGAATAGAGTAATTAGCATTGTTCAAATGTTTACTGACTCTTCTTCTGCCATGTGTCCATTCTTGTCATTTGACTGTTTTTCTGTGGTGTCCCTCCACTGTTTTAATGATATATGATAGCACTTTTATATTAAGGATAGTAGTGTTAATGTGTCATATGTGGCAGTTATTTTCTCTAGTGTTTTGTAGCTTTCAACTTAGTACCTATATATACTTTGACCATGTAAAGTTTTTAATTTATTTTTGCCATGCCATGCAGCTTGCAGGATCATAGTTCCCCAACCAGGGATTGAACCTAGGCCCTGTGCAGTGAAAGAGTGAAGTCCTAACCACTAGACTGCCAGGAAATTTCTTGAAGCTTTTAATTTTTATGTAGGTAAGTTTCAATTCTTTCTTTTTGCCTTCTCATTTCTTTTCTTCTCTCTGCTTTCCCCCCTCATACTTCTCCTTTATTTGCTATGTTTAAAAGCCTTCACCAATCCAACCTTGTAAATATGTTCTCCCAGGTTTTCTTCTGGTACTTTCATGGTTTCATTTTTCATAGTTAAATCTTTATTCCATCTGGAAGTTCTTTTGTTATAAGGACTGAGGATTGTTTGTAATTAGCTGAACTTTGTTTTTCTCCAAATGGTGAACTGGTTTGTCTATTTTAATATTCAGTTTCTCTTAATTCATGTCAAATGCCATTTTTATCATGTACTAAATTTCCTTAAAATACGTTTTAGTGTCTGGTAAGCCTCTTTCCCCTCATTGCTCCTTCTTTTTACAATTTTCCTGGCATTTTTTAGTATTTTTCTTCTTCTTCATGAGCTTAGGAATATTTCTGGCAGATTGCCCTAACATCCCAGTGTGATTTTGATTGTGATTAC
Organism: Bos taurus; assembly: GCF_002263795.3. Taxonomy (NCBI): domain Eukaryota; kingdom Metazoa; phylum Chordata; class Mammalia; order Artiodactyla; family Bovidae; genus Bos; species Bos taurus. The sequence continues at coordinate 74,785,712 of NC_037335.1, read as the reverse complement.
AGTGCTTTTATATATCAGTTTGGGAAGAAGTAACTTGTTCATAATGTTGAATCTTCCTCTCTGTAAACAAGTTATCTTGCTGTGTCTTCTGCATTGGTAGGTGGATTCTTTACCACTGAGCCACCAGGGAAGCCCATGTTATAGTTTGATTTGCATTTATTAATAATTAGTGATGTTGAACATCTTTTCATGTGCCTCCTGGGCATTTATATGTCTTCTTTGGAGAAATGTCTAGTAACGTCTTTTGCCCATTTTTCTATTGGGTTGTTTGTTTTGTTGTTGTTGTTGAGTTGTTTGAGTTGTTAATTTATTTTGAGATTAAGCTCTCATCAGTCACATCATTCACAAATATTTTTTCCCATTCTGTAGGTCTTTTTTTGTTTTTTTATGGTTTTCTTTTCTGTGTAAAAGTTTGGAAGTTTGATTAGGTCCCATTTGTTTTTATTTCTATAGCTTTGGGAGACTGCCCTAAGAAAATATTTGTGTGATTTATGTCAGAAAATGTTATGCTCTTTTCTAGGAGTTTTATGGTACCACGTCTTGTGTTTAAGTCTTTAAATCATTTTTGAATTTATTTTTGTGCATGGTGTGAAAGTGTTGTAACTTCATTGATTTGCACGCGGCTGTCTAACTTTCCCAGCACCACTTGCTTAAGAGACTCTCTTTTTCCCCTTTTATATTTTTGCCTCCTTTGTCGAAGATTAATTGACCGTAGGTGTGTGGACTTATTTCTGGGCTCTTTATTCTGTTCCAGTGATCCGTATGTCTGTTTTTATACCAATACCACACTGTTTTGATTGCTGTATACTTAAAAAAACCAGGTCCTGATCATTTCTTCTTAAAGGTGCTTTTTGTTGCTATCACCAATGAGTTGTATGAGCTTTTGGTCTCCTTTCTTACCATTATAATTTATTTCAGTAGTGTGCTCTGTAACTCTCACCAGATCACAGGTATCCATGGAGATAGCTGGAAATAACTGGAGACGTGGTAGGAGCCAGTTTCATAAGGGCTTGAGAATTATGCTAGAATTTTTTCTTGAAAGCTCTTGAGAGATACTGGAAGAGTTTAGGGATAGGGTGCTATAACATCTAACAGCTGATTTTTCAGGGGGAGTACCTGTGAGGCACTGTGCTAAACTCTATAACTGGTGTCATATTTTAGTCACAGCAACTTTGTTTTACAGATGATTTGATCATATTTATATTTTAGAACAACCATTTAGATGTTAATTTGGAGGATGGATTCATAGGAAGCTTTTATGATGAGAGATTAGATTAAAATTGGTAAGGCTGGAACTTCCCTGGTGGTCTAGTGGTTAGGACTCCGTGCTTCTAATGCTGGGGGCACAGGTTCGATCCCTGGTTGGGAAACTAGGATCCTACAAGCTGTGCAATGTGGCAAAAAAAAAAAAAAGTAAGGCCTAAGGCCTATATAGTGAAATGGAGAGCGAGGGAAATATAAATATAAAGGTAGAATCTGCAGGGCATGGTGACAGGATGCCAAGTTGATGAAGAAAGAGTCATGACTGACTTCCAGCTTTCTGTCCTGAGCAAGAGGATGGTTGGGGACGCCCTTTCTGAGATGGGGAGACCTAAAAGACGAGAAAGAGGAGACTGTGATGGGGTCAGAGTTGGAGGGGAGGAAAGATGAGGGGAGTTTTGGGTGTGTTGAATTACTGCTATACTTTTTTTCTTTAAAAAGGAAAGAAAAATTTTATTAGAAAGCACAAAATGGAAAGTGAATTCTAGCTAAAATGCAATTTTAAATGCTTGTATGAATTAAATTTCTTACAATGCTTAGGTTTCAACTGACTGTGAGGTCTAGTGGGATTGGAAATTTTTTTTTTGTTTGAGTGTCACTGATTTGTTCTGGTTTTCCTCTTTATCTCTAGGACTACACATGGTCTCAGTCTTCTTTATGAACTATTCTCCCTTCCAACCTCCAGGTCTCCAGTTGTTAGTTTGTAAATAAACTTTTAATTTTGAAACAGTTTTACATTTATAGAAATGTTGCAAGAATAGTACAGAGAGTTCCTGTATACCTAATACCCTGCTGCTGCTAAGTCACTTCAGTCATGTCTGACTCTGTGCGACCCCATAGATGGCAGCCCACCAGGCTCCCCCATCCCTGGGATTCTCCAGGCAAGAACACTGGAGTGGGTTGCCATTTCCTTCTCCAATGCATGAAAATGGAAAGTGAAAGCGAAGTCGCTCAGTCGTGTCTGACTCTTAGCAACCCCATGGACTGCAGCCTACCAGGCTCTTCCATCCATGGGATTTTCCAGGCAAGAGTACTGGAGTGGGCTGCCAGTGCCTTCTCCTGGTACAGTTGTCACAACTAATGATCTAAAATTGTTACTGATACATTATTAATTAACCAGAGCCCATTCTTTTTTTAAATTGAGACCTAGTTGACAAATAGTTTCAGGGGTATAACAGAATGTTTTGATAATTGTATACACTGAAAAGTGATCACCATAGCATCACCATACAAAGTTACAATTTTTCTTTTTTTAAAAAAAATTTTATTTGTCTGCATCTAGTTATGGTACTCAAGACCTTAATTTTGGCATGTGGGATCTAGTTCCCTGCGTGTGTGCAGTGCTAAGTTGCCTCAGTTCAGTTCAGTTGCTCAGTTGTGTCCGACTCTTTTCGACCCCATGAATCGCAGCACGCTAGGCCTCCCTGTCCATCACCAACTCCCGGAGTTCACTCAGACTCACGTCCATCGAGTCAGTGATGCCATCCAACCATCTCATCCTCTGTCGTCCCCTTCTCCTCCTGCCCCCAATCCCTCCCAGCATCAGAGTCATTTCCAGTGAGTCAACTCTTTGCATGAGGGGCCAAAGTATTGGAGTTTCAGCCTCAGCATCAGTCCTTACAATGAACACCCAGGACTGGTCTCCTTTAGGATGGACTGGTTGGATCTCCTTGCAGTCCAAGGGACTCTCAAGAGTCTTCTCCAACACCACAGTTCAAAAGCATCAATTCTTCGGCACTCAGCTTTCCAATTCTCACATCCATACATGACCACTGGAAAAACCATAGCCTTGACTAGACAGACCTTTGTTGGCAAAGTAATGTCTCTGCTTTTTAATATGCTATCTAGGTTGGTCATAACTTTCCTTCCAAGGAGTAAGCGTCTTTTAATTTCATGGCTGCAGTCACCATCTGCAGTGATTTTGGAGCCCCCTAAAATAAAGTCTGTCACTGTTTCCACTGTTTCCCCATCTATTTCCCATGAAGTGATGGGACCAGATACCATGATCTTAGTTTTCTGAATGTTGAGCTTTAAGCCAACTTTTCACTCTCCTCTTCACTTTCATCAAGAGGCTTTTTAGTTCCTCTTCACTTTCTGCCATAAGGATGGTGTCATCTGCATATCTGAGGTTATTGATATTTCTCCTGGCAGTCTTGATTCCAGCTTGTGTTTCTTCCAGCCCAGTGTTTCTCATGATGTACTCTGCATATAAGTTAAATAAGCAGGGTGACAATATACAGCCCTGACGTACTCCTTTTCCTATTTGGAACCAGTCTGTTGTTCCATGTCCAGTTCTGACTGTTGCTTCCTGACCTGCATATAGGTTTCTCAAGAGGCAGGTCAGGTGGTCTGGTATTCCCATGTCTTTCAGAATTTTCCACAGTTTATTGTGATCCACATAGTCAAAAGCTTTGGCATAGTCAGTAAAGCAGAAATAGATGTTTTTCTGGAACTCTTGCTTTTTTGATGATTCAGTGGATTTTGGCAATTTGATCTCTAGTTCCTCTGCCTTTCCTAAAACCAGTTTGAACATCTGGAAGTAAGTTGCCTCAGTCATGGCCAATTCTGTGATCCTACATACTGTAACCAGCCAGGCTCCTCTGTCCATGAGATTCTCCAGGCAAGAATACTGGAGTGGGTTGCCATTCCCTCCTATAGAGGATCTTTGCGACCCAGGGATGGAACTCAAATCTCTTATGTCTCTTGTGTTGGCAGTTGGGTTCTTTACCACTAAAGTCAACTGGGAAGCCCCCTAGTTCCCTGACCAGGAATAAAACCTGGGCCCCCAGGTTCACTCCCTGATTGGAGAACTAAAATACTGCAAGCCGCAATGCATGGTTGGTAAAAAATAATTGAGAATTTCAGGATAGTGACAGCAGAGCATTAAACCAAGCATGAGGCCCTTCTGAGCATGAGACCCTGTGTGATAGCATATCACACAGCATGTAACTGGCCCTGAGTAGACATAGTAAGTAAAGAGGGCCAATATTAAAGCAGAGGAAGTGAGATTGGAGACTACAGAGCTGTAATGCAAGATACTAAAGAGGTAAGCCTAAGGAATTGATTGATTAGATGTGGCAGGTGAGTGGGTGGATAAAATATGGAATGTTAAGTTTCAGATGGGATAATGCTATTCACTGACAAGGAAATCAGAGAACCAGGTTAGCTTTGAGGGGAAAATAATGAGTTTGGTTTTAAACATAGTAACATTTAATATACAAGTATCTATAGAAAAAGAACAGGAGAATACAATTGGAACTGATAGTACTTACTTATCTCTGATGTTGAGGACCAGGTAGGAGGTGGTCGTTGGCTGGGGATGTTAGCCTTTTAACGAAAGAATCCATACGTTTCTTGTATAATTAAGAAATAATATTTTTATTCATGAAAATCAAGTCACAAAGTATTATTGTGTTTGTAAGAGAAATGGGTTGAATCTGAAAGCAAAAATTTATTAAAGTTTGTAGTAAAAGAAAGGCATTTATGATAGAAATAGATTTGTAACCACATGTTTTCTGTTTCCAGTAATACACAAAATTCAAAATAGGGTCTTAGTGTCCTGTTCTGTAATTTATTTACTGAGCACCTACAGTCTATGGGTTGCTCTACAGGGTGTATAATTTTAAAAGTTTACATTAAATTTTACTCTAATGTTGTATCTCTGTGTGATGTTGGGAAAATTACCAAGTTTCTCTTAGTGTAGTTTCCTCTAAGTCGCTTTAGTCGTGTCCGACTCTGTGTGACCCCATAGACGGCAGCCCACCAGGCTCTGCTGTCCCTGGGATTCTCCAGGCAAGAACACTGGAGTGGGTTGCCATTTCCTTCTCCAATGCATGAAAGTGAAAAGTGAAAGTGAAGTCGCTCAGTCGTGTCCGACTCTTAGTGACCCCATGGACTGCAGCCCACCAGGCTCCTCTGTCCATGGGATTCTCCAGGCAAGAGTACTGGAATGGGGTGCCATCGCTTTGGTAAAATGGAGATGAAACTAACTTTACTGGGAATGTGAGAATTAAATAGGACTATAAGCAAAAGTTCTTTGTAAACACTAAATTTTGTAAATTCATACTATGTAGCTCTGCACCCTTCTTAGTGAGCCTCCTATCTCCTTCCCAGTTTCATCTCCCACAGCCTTCCTTCTCAAACTAGTTTTCTTACCACTTCCTGAACATGCCTTGGCACCTCACCCCCCTCAAGGCTTTGTTTAAATATCACCTTCTCAATGAGGTCTACAGTGTGTACCCTATTCAAAACCGCAGTCTGCTCTTCTTCTTTAGCTCTTCATCCCCACTCCCACTTAACTTTTACTCACCTTCACACTCATAACAGAACAGATTCCTTACCTATTGTCTCTTCCTCCTGTACCCCCTTCCCAATAGCAATGAGATTTCATTTGGGTAGAGATCTTTGTCTGTTTGTTTTATGATGTATCCCAGGCTTCCCTGGTGGCTCAGATGGTAAAGAATCTGCCTCCAGTGTGGGAGACCCAGGTTCGATTCCTGGGTTGGGAAGATCCCATGGAGAAGAGAATGGCTACCCACTCCAGTATTCTTGCCGGAGAATTCCATGGATGGAGGCGGCTGGCAGTCTATTGGCCATGGGGTCGAGAAGAGTCATGATGTGACTGAGTGACTAAGCGCAGCCCAGCAGCAATCGACCATCATCTTACTTTTTTTCAGGCATATAGAACACTGCCTGGTACAGATTAGGTACTTGATACATATTTATTGAGTGAATGAATGCATGAATATACATTGTGCCAGATTTTAAGCCAGGCACCAGGTAGATGTGAAAAAGCAAAGATGGTTCCTGCCCTCATGGAATATCTAGCCTAGAACTATAGTGGTTTTTCCGCCTGGGCTGCCCTCCTACAGGAAATGTCAGAGTGACTAATTGCTAAGTTCAGAGCAGGCTTTCCTCTCAGCAGTAAGCATTTTTCAGATAATTTTGCCTTTATGTTTTTTTTTTTTTTTCTTTTTTCAAAATTCTAATAGGAAGAGGAGGGAAAAATAGAAATGTCTTCTCTTTGTGTTAGTTGCTCAGTCATGTCTGACTCTTTGTGATCCAATGGACTATAGCCCACCAGGCTTCTCTGTTCATGGGATTTCCCAGGCAAGAATGCTGGAGTGAGTGGCCATTTCCTTCTCCAGGGTATAGTCCCAACCTGGGGATCAAACCTGAGTTTCCTGCATTGCAGGCAGATTATTTACCATTAGTCATTCTAAATTAAAAGTGAATAATTTTCCCCAATGCAAGTCAGAATAGTATCCCCTTTAAACCAGGCCTTATAGATAGTTGAAAGAGGTCATGGAGTAGAGCTGGGTTACTTTTTTGTTCTTTTTTTTTTTCAACCTGGATAAAAAAGGTGGTTGCAATTTTTCATGCTATTGAAGAATGAATAGATATGCAGTAAACATGTTTATTGGGGCTCCCCAAATTGCTAAGTGGTAAAGAATCTGCCTGCTAATACAGGAGCTGCAGGAGACCCAGGTTTGATTCCTGGGTCAGGAAGATTCCCTGGAGGAGGAAATGGCAACCCACTGCTGTATTCTTGCCTGGGAAATCTCATGAACAGAGGAGGCTGGTAGGCTACAGTCTGTGGGGTTGCAAAGAGTCGAACAAGACTGAGCATGTGTGCACAACATGTTTATTGCTGTCTTTTTTAAAATTATGAAATGCTTCATCTATGAGATCCTGACCTATTTCCTAAGGTCCCTTATATGCAGTTGGTCAATATGAGTTTTTATATTGCTAAAAATCTTTTTTTTTTTTTTAAGAAAAGAGGGAAAAAAGGAGCTCAAATTGAGTGTATTTAAAAATAATCTGCTGATCCAGCACACTTAAAACAATATGCCTGCAACTATTCTTTCTCACCCTTTTCTCATTCAGGTAACCACAATCCAGGGAAAGTCCAATGCTGGGTGTCTGCCTACAAGATAGAATAAAGAATTAAGGAAGAACAGTGCTGCACAGGTATGCACCTGAAATAAATGATTTTTAATATCCCTTCCAGATGGAGACTATTGACTTTGATAATTTAAATTCTTAAATCCTGTCTGTCCTCATTTATTTGAATAATCCAGTTGATAACATTTTGTATATATATGTCTTCTAGATAACTATTTTAATTCTTCACCTTACTTTGCTATAAAATATCTTCTAACTTGAGTTTGATATTCCATCTTAATTTCTTTGTCTGCAAGTAAATTTTGATATAAGCATTATAAGCATGAATTATTTTTCCCATGATCTTTTTGTTAGAAAAAAAATTGATTAGAGGAAACTCTTGTGAAAGTAGCCTTGATCTCTTGTGAACAATTTCTATGGTGCCCCATAAATCGATGATATGATATGATGTAGAAATTTACTGTGCAAGATTTTTAGTGTTATCTTGTACTAGGTAAAAACTTAATTTTGTTTAACAATTGTTGCATTGTGAATAAATTCTACAATAGCCTCAACAAACCAAAGAGCAATACAAAAAAGAAACTCCAGAAATGACCCCTCTGCAAAGTCTTCTTTAATGCTCTTGATGATTTATAAGCTCTCCTGTTTGTCAGCATCACGCTGTAGACACAATTCTATCAGAGCATTTACATAACTGTGTATAATGTATTATAAATACCGATGCCAATGTCTTCTTTTAGAAAGGGTTCATAGCCAATTCCAAGGATACTAGAAAAGCCTCCAGAACAAAAAATTGCGCACATACACACACATACACACAATACATGATGCCATAAATTAAAAGTGCAAAAAAAAAAGTGCAGAGAATGAATAAATAAAAACATAGTTTTCAGGAAGAGTGAAGAAATAAAAATAAGACAAAATAGAGCCAGGGACAAAGCTAAAAGTACAGATAGGAATGACCTTCACATTTGCTACAACTGGGCCATGAATTTGTCTCTAAGCTAACAGCCTCCTTGGTCCCACAATTCATGGTGTCCATAGATAAAAAAACAAACCCGTTATTCTGGAGAAGTAAAACTTCCCAGAATTGAGGTCAGATTGGGCTGTCTCCCAGGGATGCTCAAGAAGAGAACATTGTGTTGGATAAGGAGCAGTGTCCTTGACAGCATCCCTGAGAGGGTGTCTAGTTCACAAGGGTGTCTCTTACAGCCTGATGGCAGCACACCAAAAAGTGATTCAGTGAGTTAAAGCGGTGTTTCTGAGGTGGAACATTCTTAGTGATCATCTACCTAGTACAGTTACTGGCATATAGCAGATGTCAAAAAGTATTTGTTGAGTGAATGTCAAGTACAGAAGATGAAGCTCAAAGATTCCCTCTAAAAGGCCCCACTAATTACCAAGACTTAAAATCTTGCTCCCCAACTCTGCACTCCTTTTGTAGCTATCAAGCACTGTAGTCATGAAATATTTCTTCTACTGTTGGGGTAAATTGCCATTTCAGTTTGGCTGGAGCATTTATGTGTGGGTATACACACTTACTGGTGGTGATAGTGATAGTTTTGGGTTAAGAAAGTACTGTACTCATCAAACTGGGAGGTCAGATTGCTGGTGACCGTCACATCGTTCCTGGCTTAGATCCAGATTCCCACATCTAGGCTGTTCTTCAGAGAAGAGGCAGGGCTGGCGATGGTACTGCAGCGGGCCTTTGTCATTGGTCTCTGAGCTGAGCATGGGGAAGACCCAGTAACAAGTCACAGACGCACTGGAATTAAAAGGGACTCAGTGGTGAGCTAGCAGCTCCTGAATCAGGGTTTCCTATAGTCCTATAGGGTGGCTGGAATTGAATTGAGCTCCCAGGTTGGGGTTCAGTCTTTTAGCTGGTAGAGTTAGAGGCTTAGGGTAGGGCCTTGTATAAGTGTCTTTCTTCCTGGTGTATGTCACCATCTCTCGTTCCTGAATGTCATCTTCTTGTCATTGATGTTGTAAAGGTGTTTTAGGGCAGAAATGTGGTCCCTGTGTGCAACTTTCCACCTGTATAATCACAATGGTGTCTTCATCAGGGTGAAGATATTCTTCATCTTCTCGTGTGTAACCTTACCTTATTCTTGCTTCAATAGCAATGGCACTGCCAGACCTAGAACAGGAAACTTGGAGAGAGAGTGAAGTGGCAAAGAATATGGATTCTGGAAACTGACTCCCTGGGTTTGAATCCTGGCCCTGCAACAAGCAAGTTATTCTTCTTGTTCCTCAGTTTCCTAATCTGTAAAAAGGGATAGTAATAGTACCTAGCTCATAGGGTTATTGTGAGGACTAAATTAGTTAATACCTGTAAATTGCTTAGAACAGTGTCTGTATGTAAATATTACATAATAATGTTTGCTAATAATAAAATAAGTAATCCTGTCATATTTGAGCAGAAGAACTAATATAGCTAGTACATCAGCATAATATTGATTTATTAAAATATTGATTGAGTGCCTACTATGTGCTAGGGTCTTTTCTAGGTCCTTGAAACAATGTTGACCATGACAGACATAATCCCTTTCCTCACAGAACTTACAGATGAATGCACCGGCATCTCTATTATTAGGGAAGTCGACCCTTGACCCAAGGTTCAGGCATTTTAGTCTTAAGAATTCCAGTATACATTAGGAACAGTGCCTCTTTTGTTTTTATTTTTATAAAGTAGATGTTCTAGTTTTCTAATGCTATATGACTCTTGAGAGTCCCTTGGACTGCAAGGAGATCCAACCAGTCCATTCTGAAGGAGATCAGCCCTGGGATTTCTTTGGAAGGAATTGGAAGGAATGCTAAAGCTGAAAATCCAGTACTTTGGCCACCTCATGTGAAGAGTTGACTCATTGGAAAAGACTCTGATGCTGGGAGGGATTGGGGGCAAGAGGAGAAGGGGACAGACAGAGGATGAGATGGCTGGATGGCATCACTGACTCGATGGATGTGAGTCTGAGTGAACTCTGGGAGTTGGTGATGGACAGGGAGGCCTGGCGTGCTGCGATTCATGGGGTCACAAAGAGTCAGACACGACTGAGCGACTGATCTGATCTGATCTGATATGACAAAATGTCCTCCACTCCCCACCAAACTGGTGGCTTAAAATAGAAACAGTAAAAAAAAAAAGAAAAAAGAAACAGTCACTTATTTGCTCAAAACTCTGCATTTAAAGCAAGGTTTATCAGAGATAGCTCATGTTTGTTCTGTGTGGTGACTACTGAGATTGCTCAACTAGGGCTGGAGGGTTCATACAAGCTAGATCACTCACATGCTGTCTGCTGGCTGGGAGCTTAGCTGGGGCTGTTCATCAGGACCCCTGTGCTCCTTCATGTGATCTCTCCACATAGCTAAGTTGGGCTTCTCACAGCGTGGCAGCTGAGTTCTGAAGAGGAGCACCCTGAAAGGATAAGCCACAATGTGTAAACACTTATTAAGACTCTGCTCACATTCTACTTCTTATCTACTACTTATCTACTCTACTTCCCATCAGCTAAAGCTAGTCCCACGTCCAAGTCCAAAGTCAGCGTGGGAGGGAACTATACAAGGGCAAGGATTCTGAGACATAAGAATCAATAGGGCCTAGAAGTGTAATAGACTGCCATAGAGTTCAGTTCAGTTCAGTTCAGTTGCTCAGTCGTGTCCGACTCTTTGTGACTCCATGAACTGCAGCATGCCAGGCCTCCCTGCCCATCACCAACTCCTGGATTCCACCCAAACGAATGTCCATCAAGTCCATGAACTGCCATAGAGAGAAAGGCTAAATCTCTATTTTCTAAAAGAATTATTTGTCCCTTTTTTCCTCCTCAATCACATATGCTATACCCTCTATCTGTGAGATCTCCCCTATTTGGAAAGTGGTTAAAAACTTCTATTACAGGCCATATAATTTAGGCCAATGTTATCCTATGATAACAACAGACTGGTTCCAAATAGGAAAAGGAGTTTGTCAAGCCTGTATATTGTCACCCTGTTTATTTAACTTATATGCAGAGTACATCATGAGAAACGCTGGACTGGAAGAAAAACAAGCTGGAATCAAGATTGCCGGGAGAAATATCGATAACCTCAGATATGCAGATGACACCACCCTTATGGCAGAAAGTGAAGAGGAACTAAAAAGCCTCTTGATGAAAGTGAAAGTGGAGAGTGAAAAAGTTGGCTTAAAGCTCAACATTCAGAAAACTAAGATCATGGTATCTGGTCCCATCACTTCATGGGAAATAGATGGGGAAACAGTGGAAACAGTGTCAGACTTTATTTTTCTGGGCTCCAAAATCACTACAGATGGTGACTGCAGCCATGAAATTAAAAGACGCTTACTCCTTGGAAGGAAAGTTATGACCAACCTAGATAGCATATTCAAAAGCAGAGACATTACTTTGCCAACAAAGGTCTGTCTAGTCAAGGCTATGGTTTTTCCAGTGGTCATGTATGGATGTGAGAGTTGGACTGTGAAGAAGGCTGAGTGCCAAAGAATTGATGCTTTTGAACTGTGGTGTTGGAGAAGACTCTTGAGAGTCCCTTGGACTGCAAGGAGATCCAACCAGTCCATCCTAAAGGAGACCAGTCCTGGGATTTCTTTGGAAGGAATGATGCTAAAGCTGAAACTCCAGTACTTTGGCCACCTCATGTGAAGAGTTGACTCACTGGAAAAGAGTCTGATGCTGGGAGGGATTGGGGGCAGAGGAGAAGGGGACAACAGAGGATGAGATGGCTGGATGGCATCACTGACTCTATGGACGTGAGTCTGAGTGAACTCCGGGAGTTGGTGATGGACAGGGAGGCCTGGTGTGCTGCGATTCATGGGGTTGCAAAGAGTCGGACACGACTGAGCGACTGATCTGATCTGATCTATCCTATGATAAGTAGATTTTTTACTCTCATTGAAAATATGGTGAAGGAAGAAAGAGTAAATTTAACTAAACTGTGTTATTTTGATATGCAGAGCTGGATCTTTATTAGTGAAGAGTGATAAGGGAGGAGGGTCCCAGGGTTGTCTGAATAGTATAAAGTGTAGACATACAAATTTGTTGTGTATGCATGCATGCTAAGTTGCTTCAGTGGTGTCTGACTCTTTGTGACTCCATGGACTGTAGCCTGCCAGGCTCCTCTGTCTATGGGATTCTCCAGGGAAGAATACTGGAGTGGGTTTCCATGCTGTCATCCATGGGATCTTTCTGACCCAGGGGTCAAACCCATATCTCTTATGTCTCCTGCATTGGCAAATGGGTTCTTTACCACTAGCACTATCTGGGAATCCCAAATTTGTTGTCAAGAGGAGCGAAAAAATCATGGTCAGGAAAATGCCACTGGGCATCCAGTCTGAATTATAGTGAGAAAGACAAAATGGGAGAAATTGCAGCTAGGTCAGTCTCACTGATTTACCTTTGAGAGTAGAAGAGCTCAAAGGTAAGTCAGTGAAAGGTGAATGTGGGCTGAAGCTGAGCTCTCCATACTGACAGTCCCTTAAAGGGAGCGGCTGGGTCTGGTTTGTTGCCTTGTCTGTCTTTAACACCTAACTCACTGCCTAATACAGAGGAGGCACTCCAAGTGGTTGTTGAATGGATGCAGACATTGAGGTTTGAAGAACTTTCAGGTTGTAAACCATTCCCTCTCTTTAATATCCTGGTGTCACAAAATAATCAGAATGACCTTTTAAAAATACATACCATTAAAAAAAAAATTTGTCACTCTGGAAATCATTGGTGGTACCAGGGCTCAAAAAGCACTCCTCTGATTAAAATCCCTTGATGGCTTCCCATCCCATCTAAATATCCACATGGCTTCCTTCTTTTAAGTCTGCGCTAAAAAAAAGGTGGGGGGGGGGGGCCTTCCACAATATACAAAATGTCCTCACCACTTTCTATCCTGCTTTTTCTTAAAAAAAAAAATTTTTATTTGGGCTTGCCTGGTGTCTCAGCCATAAAGAATTCCCCTGAAGTGCAGGAGACACAGGAGATGTGGGTTCAATCCCTGGGTTGGGAAGATCCCCTGGAGGAGGACATGGCAACCCACTCTAGCATTCTTGCCTTGAGAATCCCATGGACAGGAGCCTGGTGGGCTGCAGTCCATAGTGTTGCTAAGAGTTGGACATAACTGAAGCAACTCAGCAGGAGCATGAGGGGGCTAGTTGTGGCGTGCAGGATCTTTCATTGTGGCATGCAAGGACTCTCTAGTTTCATCACACAGGCTTAGTTTCTCTGTGGCATCTGGTATCTTTGTTCCCTGAACAGGGATTGAACCCATGTTCCCTGCAGTGGAAGGTAGATCTTAACCACTGAACAAACAGGGAAGTCCCTATCCTGCCTTTCTTTATAACGTTTATCCCTACATGACCTGTATTTCTTTTAATGGTCTGCCTTTCCCTACTAGATTGTAAGCTCCTTGAAAGCAGAAGCTTTGTTTTGTTCACTGTGGTATAGGCCCCAGCACCTAAAACAATGCCTGACATGTCAAAAGTGCTAAAAAATACTTGTTGAATGAATGAATAATGTACCAAGCCATGGAAGGCTAGGCCTCACTGATTTCCTCCGGCTAGAGGCCAAGACCCTGGAGACTGTGGAATGCAGGTATCTATGTGGGCTTCTACAGCCACGTCCCTCCTACTTGACCAGTGGGAAGAACTCATCTTGACTGTGTCAGGAGCCCAGGCCCTCCTGTTTGGAGTTACTGTTAACTGTCTGTAATTGTGAGGTTGAGGGCCTAGGTAGTGCAGGATTCATATGGCTTGGGAATGGTACCAAGGGCAGGCCTATCAGTCTTTAGGTTAGTTTTTCAGCTTCCAATCAGAGAACCTTGACTGAGTGTGTTCAAAAAATGGAAAGAAAGCCCTTGTGTTGGATATATGGCTAGGTAAGGAAAAAGTGGTAGATAGGATTATGAGAGAGAGATAATATCTCATTTAAAAGTAGACACATACTGAGTTTAGTCAGGTCTGTGTTTTGAAATATTTTCTATAGTTACATGCAAATGGATTGGAGGAGGCTGAAGTGAATTAGGGAGAAAATAAAGAACATTCCAGAGAAAATAACATGAGCATCTGGGAACACAGTGGAGTATTGCAGTTAGGCCAGGGCTTCATAGGGAATCGCATCCATCTCTCTATAGAGTGCTGGGGAGGAGCGGTGGAAGGGTAGGAAGTTCAGGATTGTTGGTACAAGGCTGGCAATGAAGAGATAGTAGAAGGTAAGCAGGATAAGTTAGAAAGGCTTCCTGTGACTTTCTTCTTAGTGTGAGACATTCACAAGAGACCACCAGGACATCTGCAATTTACGCAGAAGAATTTCTGAATTGATATAAAAGTTCTAACCAGGAACCATATGAATGCTAGTACTTGGGATTACAATGATGATGCTATAAAGTCTTGGAAAGTTAGATTCTTGATAGAGTTAAGCTATGAAATCAACACAGAGTGGGAGAGGTTAACCAGTACAGAAAGTAGGAGTTGAAAACAATAAAGTATAAATTATAGGTGGAAGGTTTTAAAGTAAATTGCAGTGTATAGTTTACAGATACATTAGCATGTTTATACTTTGATGAATAGAACAGAACTTCTCTATTGGTGTGCCAATTATAGGTGTGACTCTACGAATTTAAAAATATTATCATTATAAACAATCAGAAATTACATCGCTATTTCACCATGAAACCTAATGTCAGGTAATATGTCAGAAACACGGTCAAGTTTCTCATAAAAGTAAAAACAAATTTTATTTGGATATTTAGCCAAAATCAATACTATTTTCTCAAGTAGTCTATTTAAAATTATTACTGCATGTAATTACAAAGAAAATATTTTTTTTCCACCAAGTTCCTCGTAGAACTTAAGATGACCCCAATATGCTCTGCATACATAATTTTATCTTTATGCCACGACATCAATAAATTGGAAAGCAGTGGAGTTATTAACTTACCTAAAAAGAGAATACAAAATATCATTAGAAGTATTCATTACTTATTTCTAATAAAATATCATTAGAAAATATTCAGGAAGTGTTTAGGTTGGATTCCCTCAGAGGCAGACACTGAGGCAAGGATTTTCGTGCAGTTTGTTTTGGAGATGATCCCAGGAAGCGCCAGTAGGGGAGTGGAGCCCTGAGACAGGGCTGGGAGGGCAGCAGGACAGGTTAAGGTGCAGCTCACCCCTCTAGACAACTAGGGCGGGAGAGCCTCCTGGAGTCAAGTAGTATATGCTTCAGAGTTGTTTCACCCCACAGGTGTGGAAACAAGTTACGCTTCCACCTCTTTACATCATTCTTACTACTATTCCCAGGGGTGTAAATTCCCTCCCTTCCAGCCTGTGTGCAGTTCAGAGAAGGCTCTCAGGCCAGAGGAAGCCAGCAGGCAGTCGCAGGTATGCACAGTGACAAAATTTTAGATATGTTAAAGATGCAACTACATTTATGGCTCACTAGGTTTTGATGCTTAGAGAAGAATATGTCTTGTCCAGTTGATGCTGCTTCCAAAATAACTCTTAAATCATCCCACTTCTATATTCTTGTCCAGGCTGCCATCCTCCTTTGTGCTACATCAGTAAACTAACTGCTCTCAGCTATTCTCTTCTCATCCTCCCCTCAAATCCATTCTTCCTCACAGCAGCCACAGTGATCTTCATAAAACGAAAATCAAATAATGTCACTCCTAGGGTTTTTTCATTGACTATAGGATGAGCCCATATACAGTTCCTAAATGGTTTACTATCTGACCCCTGCTCAGATCTCACCATTTTCCTTTTACTATCTAGGCTTCAGCTCCACTGGACTTCTGTCATGCCTAAAAGAATGCTAAAGGCCCTTCGGTAGGGCTTTTGTACATGCTCTTTCCTTAGGCTGCTGCTACTGCTGCTGCTAAGTCGCTTCAGTCGTGTCCGGCTCTGTGCAACCCCAGAGACGGCAGCCCACCAGGCTCCCCCATCCCTGGGATTCTAGCTTATAGTATTCTTCTACCACGTCTTCTCTTGTCTGTTTCATTTTCATCCTTCTGGACTCGATTTAATTGTCCTTTCCTTAGATAGGTCTTTCCTGTGTGTGAGTTCAGTCACTCAGTTGTGTCCAACTTTTTGTGACCCTTTGGATTGTAACAGCCCGCCAGGCTCTTCTGTCCATGGAATTTTTCAGGCAAGAATACATTCCTGACACTCCTCTATAGTCCCTCCTACCATACCTTCTCTCCTGCATCGAACAAACAAACTTTCATAGCTATATTTCCTCTAAGAACTCTGTATTTTTCCTTTTGAGAAAATCTCTGAATTAGATCACTGCAGCCTCCGCAGTTAAGTCCTCTGGCTCCGACTGCCTTTCCCTTAGGCCAGGAGTCTCAAAGTCTGAAAGAAAGAGGGGCCTTCAGGGGGTCAGACAGGTTACAGAAATGAGTGGGTGGAGACAATGGTAACTTGAGAGCACTTTGCAGCTACTCACAATTCCAGTTATTTGTTGCCCAAATTTGCTGCATTTCTTGATTTTTTTTTCCTAAGAGACCAAGAATCCTGATTTTCATTCAAGGTCTTCTAATGTCTAACTGTTGGAATTTAAAAAAGTTACCTCCGCCAAGCGAAATAGCTAAAACAACCTTGGGATTGGGGGAAAGAAAGTTAAAAGTCTTACACCCCCTGATTTAAAAAGTTATTACAAAGCTACAGTAATCAAGACAGGGTGGTACTGGATCAATGGAATACAATAGAAAACCCAGAAATAAACCATTACATGCATGGTCAAACGATTTTTAACAGATATTCCAAAACCATTTAGTGGAGAAAAGACAGTGTTTTCAATAAATGGTGCTGGGAAAACTGGATATCCAAATGCAAAAGGGTGACATTAGATGCTTACTTTACACCATATAAAAAATGAATGCAACCCCACTGCTGAGTGTATACCCTGAGAAAATCATTCTAAAAGACACATGTACTCCAGTGTTCATTGTAGCACTATTTACAATAGCCAGGACATGGAAACAACCTAGATCTCCAACCACAGATGAATGGATAAAGAAGAAGTGGCACACGTATGCAATGGAATATTAATCATAAAAGGAACAAAGTTGAGTCAGTTCTAGTGAGGTGGATGAACCTAGAGCTTGTTATACAGTGAAGTCAGTCAGAAAAACAAATATTATATATTACTGAATATACATGGAATCTATAAAAATGGTACTGATGAACCTGTTTGCAGGGCAGAAAGAGAGATGCAGACATAGAGAACAGACTTGTGGACACACGTCCACAAGATTTGTGGACGGAGAGGGTGGGGCGAATTGAGAGAGTAGCATTGAAACATACATCCAGGACCATGTGTAAAATGGATAGCCAGTGGGAATTTGCTGTATGACACAGGGGGCTCAACCTTGTGCCCTGTGACAACCTAGAAGGGTGGGATGGGATGGGAGGTGGGAGAGAGGTTCAGAAGAGAGGGGACATATGTATACCCAGAGTTGATGCATTTTGATGTATGGCAGAAACCAACCCAACATTGTAAAGCAATTATCCCCCAATTAAAAATAAATTAATTTAAAAAATGAACTCAAAGCGGATCAAAGACCTAAATGTAAGACCTAAAACTGTAATACACAGGGGGAAGGTTTCCAATAATTTCTTTGCTATAATTCCAAAAGCACAGATGGCAAGAGTAAAAATAGATACATTGGACTACATCAAAATGAAAAACTTCTGTGCAGGGCACAGTTGATAAGAGTGAAAAGGCAACCTATGAAATGGGAAAATATCTCTCTAAGTCATATATCTGATAAGGGGTTAACATCCAGAAGATTAAAAGAACTTCTACAGTGCAACAACAACAAAATAACATGATTAAAAATTGGGCAAAAGACTTCAACAGACATTTCTCCAAAGAAGATATACAAATGGCCAAGAAACATATGGAAAGTTGCTCAACATCACTGATCATTAGAGAAATGCAAAATGAAAGCCACAGTGAGTTATTACCTCCCCTCACATCCAAAAAACCCAAATCAGAAAATACAAGCATTGGCAAGAATGTGGAGAAATTGGAAACCTTGTGCTCTGTTGGTGGGAATGTAAAATGGTGCAGCCACTATGGAAAACAGGTGGTTCCTTAAAATATTAAAAACAGAATTGTGAGTCTGCAATCCCACTTTTGGGTATATAGCCAAAAGATCTAAAGGCAAGATCTCAAAGAGATATTTGTATAACGATATTCATAGCAGCATTATTCCTAATAGCCAAAAGGTGGAAGCAGAGGAATAGTGTAGTGTATGCATGCAACGGAATGGTTTTTAGCCTTGAAATGAAGTTTTGACACAAGTGAATTAACTTTGAGAACATTGTGCTAAGAAGTAAGCCAGTCACAAAAAGACAAATACTGTATGATTTCACTTATATGAGGTATGTGGAGTAGTCAGACTCATGGAAACTGAAAGCAGAATGGTGGCTTCCAGGGGTGGGAGTAGGAGTAACTAGGGAGTTGTTTGAATTCCGGTTTTGCAAGATTAAAAAGTTCTAGAAATAGATTTCATTACAATGTGAATGTTCTTTAAAAAATTTTTTTTTTGGCTGCACCATGCAACTCGTGGAATCTTAGTTTCCCAACTTGAGTTCCCTGCATTGCAAGCTCAGAGTCTTATTCACTGGACCACGAGGGTCAGATTAAGAATATTCTTAACACTACTGAACTGTACACTACTTAAAAGTGGTTAATGGTGAGTTTTATGTTATTTGTATTTTGCCACAAGTAAAAATCGAAAAAATTTTTATAAAAGAAAAAACCCCAAAGCCCTGAGCATACTAACAAAACATTTATTGTGGGTTATGGCATGCTGCAGTCCACGGGGTCTCAAAGAGTTGGACACAACTGAGCCACTGAACTGATGGTTTGATGCTTTCGCCATCCATCAGTGAATTTCAAATTTAAGCACCTATTAGGAAAACCTGCTGGATTTGTTAAACATATTGCTGGGCCCTGCCAGCAGTTTCTAAGTCAGTAACCCTAGTGTGAGAACTGAATTTGCATTTCTAATAAGTTCCTAAGTGTTTTGAGGCTACTGCTATTGATCCAATTATTACACTTTTAGGGCTACTGTATTAGATAATCTGGAGTGGGTTGCCATGCCCTTCTCCAGGGGATCTTCCCTACCCAGGGATCCAACCGTCTCCTGCCTTGGCAGGCGGGTTCTTTATCACTAGCGCCACCTGGGAAGCCCAGCACACACGCAGCACACACATTAGATAATACCACGGGCTTATTTGCTATTATTTTTCTATATATGTGTTTGTGATAAATCTTTGGTTCTGGAGTCCTTGAAAATACCCTTAAGCCGTGCATTTCCTGGGCCAGTAATATGCTATAGAGAAAGGGCTAGACCTAATAGGCTGGACATTTTTGCACAATATATGTTGAATGATCAATTAGAGTAATTCAATCCAATTTTGAATGCAAGACACACATAGGCAGGTCAGGTATTTATAGAAGCAGAGGCTAAGAGAAGCTTAATTCTTTGTGTGAGTGTGGTGCTCAGTCATGCCCAACTCTTTTCTACCCCAAGGACTATAGCCCACCAGGCTCCTCTGTCCATGGGATTTTCCAAGCAAGAATACTGGAGTGAGTTGCAATTTCCTTCTCTAGGGGATCTTCCCAACCAGGGATCAAAATTGCGTCTTCTGCATTGGCGGGCGGATTCTTTACCACTGTGATGCTTGGAAAGTGCTTAATTCTGAGGGAACAACAAAACTGGTCAGGTCACCAGAACAGCCTCTCTTTACCTGGGACAATGTGAACCACATTCCACTGCCATGAGGCCTGTGCAGTCGCTGAGCTGTTCCCTGTGCTCCCGCACTTCCTGGTGTGACCTTAATATAAACCTGCATCTTTTCTGCTAACAAGGGCAGCTCTCCCTTGTTTCCTGGAAGATCCTCCTATTCTGTTTTGATAGCTGATATCTTCATCCTACCACTAAATCTCTATGTAAGGAAACGATATTCGAAAAGAGACACAGTTTTTCCATTTGCCAGAATGCCTTTGAATTCTTGCAGTTCATGACTCTTAGGGAACATCCTGGAACTGTCATAAAAATCAGTAAACATCTCATTCCAACATCCTGCTTTTCTCCTCCCTGACAGCCCCTCAGCCAGTTCATTCAGTGAAGACAGCATTAAAAAAAAATCTTAGCAGGTTTCTCCACTTCTGGCCCGTTCAGAACTTTCTCACTCAGAAAAGGGGAAAGCCGATTGTAGCTTCAAAAGGGTGCGGGAAAACAATGCCACAAGCAGGTACTGTCTACAGCGGAAACGGTGGCTTTAAAAGCAGTGAGCTTTCCTTATGAAGGGAAAATCAAAATGCTGCATGGCTGCCTAGAAGCGGCCACCGAGAGGATAGCTGCCTGAAGTGTCTCCCAATTCAGAGATTAAGAGGTAATGGCTGGGGAGCGGCTTTCGGATAGAGGGGAACTGGGAGAACTCATCGTTTTTTGGTTAACTGCCAGGAACCAAACTTGGACTGTGGCCCAGTTCGGGAACAAATGGGGCGGGCACTTCCCTATCCGGGCATCTGGCGAGATCCTCAGTCAGTCTTCCGACAGGCACTGGAAACGTCACAGGTTGCGCTCCAGTTTGTCTTGCAACGTCATCCTTCAGCGCCGGAAGTGGAGGAGTAACGTGAGCTTGTCGGCCTCAGCCGTCTCGAGGTAAGGCAGTTGTCGGCCTACCTCGTCTGCCTGCCTTGTTGAGAGCCGTGAGTGTGGGCCTCAATCGAGTCCGCTGCTACCCCTGAGTAATGTTCCCTGAATAACGCTCTCACGGCTCTTTCCCGGCAGGCCAGCAGGCGTTGCTCCATCCTCGGGCTCTAAGGTCCAGGGTTGGCCATTTCCCTCCTGCCGTGTTTCGGCGGCTGGCGGCGCTCGTGTTGGTCTCCACTGCACTTTGCGTTGGTTCTTCTGTGCGCCTGACACCTGAACCTAGCTTAGTCAGAACACAAGCAGAAGAAAGATTAGAGAGTGGGCACTGTCTGACCCAAGGAGGCTTCGCAGCCTGGGGACTTTGTTTTCTCCAGAAACGCTCCTTGAGAGGAACTTGAGGGCCTTCACAGCATCCACAGCTGGCCTTGTAGGAAGACCAGAAGAGTCAAGCCTTTTCTCACGCAGACCAGTGATAGCGGTTCAACAAATCAAGGCGATAATTTCCATGTGGAATTAATGTGGTCCAGGTTTGGAGCCTTTTGAGAATTTTATATATATCGGGAGCCATTAGAACACTGAGGACAGGATTACTCTCTTCAGGGAGACAGAACATTTGTGCCCTGTCACCTTCGTTGCAAGCAGTGTTGTCGGATGATCTTTTAACATTTCCTTATAGCGCCTGTTTTCATCCTACCTTCACTATTAACGAGAGTGGTAATGGTGTTAAATGCTGGTTTTTTGCCAGATGCTGAACTTTTTATATCTTAATTTAGCCCTTGTGACAACAGTGTGGTGTAGAGCCATAATTAATATCGTTTTCCAGCTGAAGAAATGAAGACTTAGCTTAAATAACTGGCCTCAAATTATGCAGTGAGTAGTGGTGGAGGGAAGATTTGAACTCGAGCAGTTGGATTTCAGAGGTCTGGATGTTGTCCACTAATTTATATTGATTGTCTTCAGCTGTTTCTCAAGTGCCCAGACACCCTACTCTGTTGTTATCTGCTATTTTAGGGAGAAAATTGAGTTCATCCGATGTGCTTTCCCTCAAATTTCTACCCTTGCTTTCTCTTCATACACTCGTCAAGGTTGATACCACCTATCTATACCTTTCCTTCAGTATCAGATGATGAGCTGTCTCTTGATCAAAACAAATTTCTTTACCTTTGCTTCTGACCTTTCTTTTATATTTTCACCTATGAAACCTGGCTTTCATTTGTCTTTTCTTCCCTTGTCTTATGTCCCAGTCATGTATAAACAAGGTCAGGTTACTCAGATCCCTGCTCCTTATCCCCCAAGCCAGAAAAAAGTTCCTGGTGATCCATCTTCCTTTAGCTCGCATACAGTAACTCTTCTCCTTATCCAGACTTTTTAAAGAGTATTCGAAATTCTGTATCCAATTCCTCACCTCTCATTCCCTTCTGTGGTCTAGCTTTCAGATCTATTATTCCCCTAAAGTTTTATACAGTAGTCACTAGTGATTTATTATCAAACCAAATATACATTCTTTAATCATTACACTTCCCTGGTGGCTCAGACACGAAAGAATCTGCCTGCAGTGCAGGAGACCAGGGTTCGATTACTAGGTTGGGAAGATACCCTGGAAAAGGGAATGGCCACCCATTTCAGTATTCTTGCTTGGAGAATTCCATGAACAGAGGAGGCTGCTTGGTCACAATAGGGTCACAAGGAATCGGACATGACTGAGAGACTTAACACTTTCGATCATTACTGGATCCTTTTGCTGAAAACATGGTGATATTTTTACTCTTTATTCCTTTGCTTTTCAAGACAGTACACTAAGCTGATTTATTCAACAAACATTTATTGTGATATTGTGATACAGATGAACACATCAAAGTGCCTCCTTCCCTTGAAGAGCTTACATTTTAGCTTTTTTCCCCCGAGTGCTTCCCTCACCAGTAATTTCTCCTGTGGATAGTCTTCCCTCCTTATCTAAAATGTTGGGTGCTTCCAAGGCTTGTGACTTTGGCCCACTGTTCTTTTTATGCTGTACGCACTGCTTGAATGAGCACATCAACTAGCATGGCTTTAACTCCTTCATGTATGCTCCCAAATTAAAGTGTCAGCTTAGACCTCTGCTGAGTTTCATTCTCACCTCTGGCTACCCTGCTCGATACCTTTGCCTGCTAGTCCCACAGACTGTTCAAATATTGTCTTCTCTGTACTTACTCTTAGCACATTCATCACTGTCTTGTTGATTTTACCCTCTAAGTATTTCTCAAATCTGTGTTCTTTTTTTCATCTGTATTAATGTCTTACTTTGAACCTTCTTTCACCTGAAGTATGATGGCCTTCTAACTGGTTTCCCTGCCTCTAGATCAATTCCCTGCATAACTATTCTTTACACTACCTACCATCCTCCCCCAAATGATCCTTGAAAACAAATCTGAGTCAAAGTCCTGCTTAGTAATATTTAAGATCATTTAAGATCTTAGTAATATTTAAAGATCTGTCCTTTCGTTCATCCTATCTTTTCTTTCATTAAGCAAATATTTATTGTTTACTAAATTGCAAAATCCATTAGAGCTTCTAAAGTTTGAGCTTCTCAACCCGTCACCCAGGGCTCTGCTTCATCTGGACCTGCCTGCATCTCCAGCCTCGTATTGACCTCATACTTTAGGTTGTGGCAGCCCTGAACTGCTTCTTCATGTGTGTGCACTGTCCTGTTCCTTTTGAGTGGAATCTTCTCTTTGATTCCTTCCTCCACTTCCTGCTCCTCAGCTGATTAGGCTGCCCACTTTCACCTAATTAACCAGTTCATACATAAGCCTCATTTTAGGCCCATCTCTTACAGGAAACCTTCCTTGACACCTTTCTCCAAGGCTAGGTTGGGTATTCCAGCTTTGTGCTCCCATAACACCCTTTGCATGCTGTTGCTGCTGCTAAGTCGCTTCAGTCGTGTCCGACTCTGTGTGACCCCAAAGATGGCAGCCCACCAGGCTCCCCCATCCCTGGAATTCTCCAGGCAAGAACAGTGGAGTGGGTTGCCATTTCCTTCTCCAATGCGTGAAAGTGAAGATGCTCAGTCGTATCCGACTGTTAGCGACCCCATGGACTGCAGCTACCAGGCTCCTCCGTCCATGGGATTTTCCAGGCAAGAGTACTGGGTTGCCATTGTCTTCTCCGACCCTTTGCATAGACCAGTCATTATACTTTTCACATTTGTTGCATTTGTTTTTGAATCTCTGTCCTCCACAAGACTCTGAGCATCTCGAAGGCAGGTATGATGTATTATACCTGCATCATGTACAGTGAGGCTTTTGCTGTCTTAGAGCTTGCAGTTTATGGTGTTTTACTGGATGGTTTATATTGACAGTTCAGGAACAGCCGTCTTTCTGTGCTCCCCATTTTCTAAAATACTTGGTTCCTACAAGTTGGAACTGTAAGCTGAAATGGATCAAGATACTGCTTAAGGTTAGTTATATAAGCATTGTGTCGTCACTGCTTCAGCCTCTCAAGGAATAGTAAATGGGAGCATTATAACGTCAGAACTTTAGGGAGACTGAAGCATCTGAGTGTGTGTCTGTAGGGCAGGAGGGGGAGTTCCTCTTATCCTGCAAAAGTCAGCTGTGCTCTCAGCTGCCCATTGGATTCCCTCCTGTCCTTGCTCTTCAGCTATTCTCTCTCCAGGGTCCTTTTATTATTCCTGTGAGTCGTCAGTCACCACATGACTTATTTCCCAATGTTTAATGAAAACATGCTTCACTGCTCATTCATCAGTTTCCATCAAGTGCAAACAAAGATCCCTCTGAGCACATAGCATTTAAAAGTGGGGTTTGCCTGTAGCACCATCATCACTTGACACTCTGGGTCAAGGATTTTAGATTTACAGCTGACTCTTCATGCTCTTGCATCAGCTTCTTCACAGAGGAGCTGCCTCTCAGACCTAACACTGGCCCACGTTATGTTAACAGCCTCCTGATGATCGCTGACTAGATTTCTCCACTCCAGCCTGCCTACACACAGCGTCATTTCACCTTGCTGTGCAACTCAGACCCTGGCAGTGGTTTCCTATGGATTGTTAAATCTCATGGCCTAGTTCCTGTTCTTTCAACACCTTTGCCTTTTTTTGGTGACTCTCTGGGGCACTTCCTCCGGGCTGGCCAACTAAGGTCTGCTCGCCCCTTACCCATGGCTTGTCACTGTTGAAATCTATACTGTCACATGTGCTTTTTGAAATGGAATGTCCACTCCCACTCCTTTTCTTCCTTATGGTCCCCTTGGCTCTTGACCTTTTCAACTGCACAGTTTCCGAAGCCTTCCCTGACTGATCCAGTTTCTGTGACTGCAAGTTCTCAGCACTCATTTGCTCACTCTGACTAGCATTATCCTATCTTTGTAAATGGTAATGAAACTCTGATGTTTAAAAATGTGGTTTCTTTTCCCTTCCCTCTGGATACAAAGCTTGTGCAGAGGGGCTGATTAAGTGCTGCCTTGCCTGCGAGAGGCATTTCTCGGAGAGAGGACATTAGAGGCTTGAGCATCGGTAAGCTTCTGGAACTGAGGGAAGCATCCCAAAGATCTAGTCCTGTCCCTCTCTGTTCCATGCTCTGCCTCCCTGGGTGATCTCATCCTCTTCTTTCACCCTAAATTCTATGACATATTGATGCCTCGCAAATATATACATTCAATTAAAGGCAAATATTTCCTTTTTGTGTCAGAGCTGGTCATAATTACAGCTTTAACAACCTTTGCTTTTATAAGCCTCTGATTCTTTCTCTTCCTTGAAACACTTTCAGGTTTACTTGAAACTGTGTCTCCCGAATTGCAATTCCTAAGACTCCAAATAAAACACTTTGTAGTCTCAAAAAAAAATTACCTCCCCAGTCCTGTCCCTTCTTTGAGCTTTGTACTGTATATCCCAGCGTGACTCTAGCATCTTCCACAGACAACTTAATCTAATTGTGTTTCAATCTGAAATCATCATATCTTCACTTGTCTTTTATCCCCATATTATGTCTTCTATGTATTCCTTATTTTGGTTAATGAGTATTTCCAAATTAAACATCTTGGTTGGTGTCTCCCTTGTTATTCCCCCAGTGCAGTCAGGAGTAAGTCCCCTTCACAGTTTTTCCTGGCTTTTTCCTCTTCATCCTCTTTGTTCAGGCCTCTTCCCTCTCCCAAATTTCTTCTCTTGCTCTTCTACTGATAACTCTATGTGACCATGAAAGTTGTTTTACAAAAGTATCAGCACCTGTAGTAGTGTCACTGCAAGTTGTGTATTGAATAAGGGTGCTATAATCACACTTTAGAAATAGTAGGTTTGTATGTTTATTATGACAATCTTCTGGCAGATGGCAGTACAATGTATTGTTCCAACATCAGTATGTTATGACAGTTAAGGACTAGAAACCTTGATTCCTGTGGAGAACATCCTCTGTTCTTGTGTCCTCAGTTCTCGGTCAGGCAAACTTCTTGTCCTTTAAAACCAAGTGTAAATATACCTTCCCCATGAAGCCTTTTTTTGATACTCCCTACAGGAGTCAGTCGTTCCTTTCCAAGGGCTAAGGCCATATGGCTACTCCCTTCTTATAGTAGACATTGCATTATGTTGTAATAATTGGTATATGAGTCTGCCCTGTTGTACTCTAGGCCCCTGAAGGATAGGGACAGTGTTTCATCATTCTTTAATCCTCAGCAGGTAGCTTAGTGTCCAGCATGTAGAGTATGTCAATAAACATAACAAATATTTGATTGCATAACATGATTCAGGCACAGAAGTAAATATTTTACCCACTTTGCCTTCTTTAATCCTCATGACACCTTCATGAGTCCTGTTATTATCACATTTTATAAGTGAGGCAATTCAGACTAGTGAGGTGAAGCCACTTGCCTCGAGAATGAGCAGCTGGTAAATGGCATATGTGATGGTGCTGGGGTGTGGCCCTGGAGGACATGTACTAGTTTTTCCAGTGCTTCTCTCGTGTTTTGTCACTCAGAGTAATGATGCGGGTGTGCTGGTTGGTGAGACAGGACAACCGGCACCAGCGAATCAAACTTCCACATTTGGAAACAGTCATGGTTGGGCGCAGCCCAGAGACCAAGATCGCCGACAAGAAGTGTTCTCGACAGCAAGGTAATTGGTCACAGGATTGTGGAGATTACTGTGTTTGGTTCCTTCAGATAGTGATAATCAAAGATGCACTTTTCCTGAATGCTACTGATGAAAACCTTTTCTGCCCCAAATCAAAACTCAGCAACTGAGCTCTTTTGGCTGATGACAGGGCTCTGTGCACTCCTGATTCCACCCTCTGAAAGTGGGTTCATATTCAGTGTTGGGAGCAGGCAGGTTCCATCCTGTTCTATGCGGTGGTGGAGCTGAGTCCTTGCTCCGCTTTGCCCAGGGAGGTTCCTCGTTGGGCAGGGAGACAGCTGAATTCTGGGATTTCTAGGTTGAAACCATGTCTGAGAAGTGATGGTTTCATCCTTTACACTTTGCCATACACAGAGGGAACTATCATTAAAAGATGATGGCGCCTGGCTCTTGGAATGTCTTTTCTGGAATTTAATGAAATGAAAGTCCTTAGGAAGAATCTTTACTGTGTGCCTCATTTTTTTTTTTTAACCTGTAAACTCCAGACGTGCTCACTGCTACCAGGTCTCCCCCTGCAGTGTGTTCCCCATGACAGGGATTCTTGAGACTTGGAGTCTGCAGCAGTGATTCTAGTTTTCCCCACATGTTAATATAAATGGGCAAAAGATACCGCTTCTTGCTCTCTGTCCCCCTTGTCATGAGAGCAGCTGTAGGGGTGTGTATGTCAGCCCATCCACTGCCTGTTCTCCTTGGAGAGAAGCTAGGATGTCTTTCCTTTGCTCCCTGTCTCTTGCCAGAATTTTTTTTGTTCACATATCTGAACCCAAATGTTTGGTGTTAACTTCTTCCTACACATGCTCAGACTGTTCTGTCCCAGCAGTCCTCTTTCTAGAATAGTTTCTGCACTCCTCCTACCCAAGGCCAGCTGAACTTCAGTTTCCCAGGAATGTATCTTTTATCTCTTTCTCTGTTGAAGGTTTCTGATCATGTCATGTAATAGGATAAGTCTGATTTGATCCTGAGCTATAAGAGCTTGTGAGGGAATTGGGTTCCATTCCCTGATTTCAGAGCCTATGATCCCGAGTGGGTCAAGGGCTCTGAATTAGGGAGACTTGTGAGAATTCAGTGACTCTGCCTTATAGAGATACTAGCAGTGGTTGAGGGAGCATGTACACTGTTGGGTACTGTATGGAAGGACCTGGAGCCCTAGTCCCCTGAATAATGAATGATTTTGCTCATGGGTCTTTGAGGAAAACCCTTGTCACATTGCTTCCTAGAGGGAGGCTTCGTTGTCTTGTAGGGATAATAGGATCAAGTTGCTGGTTCTTCATGGCATTTGGGTTTACCTTTTTTCAATCTCTTTCAGTACAGTTGAAAGCAGAGTGTAACAAAGGATATGTCAAGGTAAAGCAGGTATGTCTATTTGTGTCTTGGACTTCCATGTTCTACTTGATGATTGTCTTACACTGTTGACTTTAGAGTGTCTGTGCCAGCCAGTAAAGGCTCCTTGGTCATGTGTGGAAATGACAGAATAACAGAAGTGAATATTAAGCATAGTACTGGGCATGTAGTAAGTGGTGAACATAGGAGTAGCTATATTACTAATGATGTTACTGCTATTATAATTATTTTCTGGTTATTCCATAGGTAGGGGTCAATCCCACCAGCATTGACTCAGTCATAATTGGGAAGGACCAGGAGGTGAAGCTGCAGCCTGGCCAGGTCCTCTACCTGGTGAATGAACTTTATCCGTATATTATAGAGTTTGAGGAAGAGACAAAGAGCCCTGGCCTGGAGTCACACAGGAAGAGAAAGAGGTCAGGTAGTAGCGATCCTACAGAAAGGGGTGCTGACCCGGAAGCTGAGCCCAGCACAGGACTGGAACCTGGGAGCAACCCTCACCAGCGCTCTGTGCCTCCAAAGAAGGAGAAAGGATGCATCCATCAAAAAGGTGAGGGAAGAGTGCTGGCTGGATAGGTGGCATGGAGAGTACATAAAATGTAATGTTGCTTAATTGTTTTGTACGCAGTCAAGCCCAGACACGTGTGAGGGATTATTATGATGAGAGAGTCACTTGTTTATGTCACCAGTCATTGGGATGAATATCCCTTTGTGTACTTTTCTCTTGAATTCCTGAAGTAAGCCAACTTGAAGGTAGGGTGAAATGGCACTGTGCTTCACATTGAGCTACTAAAATAGGACAGTCATCTGTCTCTCTATACAAGGTTAACATTGCAACACACTTCATAGATCCTGTGATTCACATCCTGATGTCAAAGTGGAAACTGAGGCTATAGGTGAAGTGGGAGAGGGGAAAGAAGATGCAATTCACATTCTGGTGTGTCCAGCTTCTGTCTAGACATGCAGCTCTGAATATGGGAAGAGAGTGGGAATAGCTTATGGTTTATAAAGGAAAAGATTGAGGTAAAGGGATTAATTTAATTCTTAAAGACTGACCTTATTTCCAAGTTTGGTTGGACGTTGCTGACATCCAGTGTTAACTAATGCCAAATTTAGCCATCTTGTTTGCAGTGTACACTGTCTTTTTTTGTTTGTTTTAGGAATCCTTGGGCCACTGGAGTCAAGGCTTGAAGATTTCTATGGAGGACCCCAAAATGCAGGTCAGAATAAATTTTGGCATCAAAATACTTTTCACATTGTAAATGATCACTCCACAGAGCTACAAATGAAATCCAAGGAGATCAGTCTTTCTGAATGAGATTTGTTTTATTAGGCTGTTTTGTGAGATCAAGTGGCTTGTCTCATTGTCAGTAAGTTACAACTGGAATTCTTTAGAGAGAAAGCTAAGTTTTTCAAATGAGTATCTTCTCTGCATTGTCCCTCCTAAACTTCTGGGTACTATTATGGGATGTTGTGTTAAACTTAGTGTAGTCCCTTTCGACAAAGTGTCAGTTACTGTATGGTGACTATAGACCATATGTCTACTGTATGGTGACTATATACACTAGTGACAGTGTATAGTCACTGTATGGTGACTATACTGTATGGTGTTATGGCTGCCCTGGGATTAATAGACATCATCCTGGGAGGGGTCTGAGTTCTTAAATGACATCCTGGGATCACAGGGGGCAAGATCTGATAGGGCTTCTTGGAACACATGTGTGTGAGTCGTGTGGTCTGCTGGGCTAGAGTGGAGAAGAGTGCATTTGAATTCAGACCTGGGGGCTTTGCATCAGTTCCTCAGCAACTGTTTTGCAGTGTGCCTCTTTTCTGTGCTCTGTGTGTTGTGGTGACTGAAAACACAGACAGGAGTCAGCTAGGTCTGTGTTGGGATTCTAGACTTCCCACTTGGTAACTATGTGACCTGGCATATGACACAGCTTATCTGAGTCTCTGTGCGCTCATCTGTCAACATTGGGATAAGACCCTCTTCACAGGATTGTGGCAGGAGTTAAGTATGTTAGTGAACCTGACCGTACCTGGCACACACAAGATGTCCAGCTGACGTCTGTTTCCTTCTCTTGTGCCCCTCTGCTAGGTTTACAAAGATGAGCAGGTGGTGGTGATAAAGGATAAATACCCCAAGGCTCGTTTCCACTGGCTGGTCTTACCTTGGGCCTCCATTTCCAGTCTGAAGGCTGTGACCAGAGAACATCTTGAGCTCCTCAGACACATGCACGCTGTTGGAGAGAAAGTGATTGCTGACTTCGCTGGGTCCAGCAAACTCCGCTTCCGATTGGGCTACCATGCCATTCCCAGCATGAGGTAAACCTTGTGGGGAGTGCTGGTGTGTTCTGGTTCCATCTCGGCAGACAGATGAATTCAGCCTGGGTCTGCTGAGTGTGCTGGTCACCCTGAGGTTCAGGGGATTGGGTGGGGTGTTTCCAAGGCAGGTGGGCTGAAACTTGCATGCTTTTGCCTGACTTGCTTGCAAGCCTTAAGTTCCTACTTCTGCTTATAATTTGATAACATACAGTTCTTTGTTCTTCTCAAATGTAAACTCTGAGAGCCTAACTTACAAACCAGATGAAGCAGCTTTATTACCTTCAGTGAAGAACTGTCACTTGACGGTAATAAAGTGACTTTTATCAGATTTTTCAGAAGTATCAATACCCTCTAAATGATTAGGGACCATTGCTTTGAAGGAGACAAGCATCACTGACTTCTTTCATGACAGCTTAGATCTCAGATTTAAGATAAAATGAGAAAAAAAGTGTAGAGACGGTTATCCTTTGGCTCATACCTGGAAGGATTCAGAAAGGAATGATTGATGCTTTTCAAAGAATGCAAGCAAGGCAGATCTTCAATTCTTTTGAGTTAAGCAACAAGATAAGAGGACTAATGGGATTTCTGAGTTTTTATTTTGGGGTGTTTTTCTTGGGGGGGTGTAAAATATACATAGTATAAAATTTACTATTTTAACAGTTCAGTTGCATTAAGTAAATTCACATTGTTGTGCAACCATCACCACCATGTATTTCTAGAACCTTTTTTCATCTTCCTCATCTACCCCTCAGATCCCTTTCCCCCAGCCCCTTGCAACCACCATCCTACTTTCTGTTTTCATGAACTTGACTACCCTTCACTTTCACTTCAGGTACCTCATGTAAATGGAATTATATAGTATCCATTGTTTTGTGGCTGGCTTGTTTCACTTAGGATAGTGTCATCAAGGTTCATCCATACTGTAACATGTGTCAATTTCTTTTGTTTTATTTAACCACCCAACATTCTTTACATTTTATTAGGTGGATAATTGTGACTTAGGTTACTGGACACTTTAACACATGAAATTTTTGTGCTACATTTTTTCCCCATCCATACTCTTTGTTTTAAATCGAGGCATAATTTACATCCAATAAAATGTACAGTAAGATCTTTAGTTTAATCAGTCTTGACAAATGTGTATGCCATGTAACTATGACTGTGATCAAGATAAAGAACACAGAACTTTTCTATCATCTCCCAGGAAGTTCTTTTGTGCTTCTTTTTCTTTAATCCTCCCCTTAACCTCCAAGTGCTGTTCTCGTTTTTTTCAGCCTAGATTAGTTTTGTCTGTTCCAGAGCATCATATAAATGAAATCATACAATGTCTACTCTTTTTCTGTCTGGCTTTTTTTGGTCAGCATAATAGATTTTGAGACTCATGCATGATGTTGTGTGTATCATGGATATACTTCATTTTTTTGTTCTTGTGTAAATACCTAGAAGTGGAATTGCTAGGTCTCAGGGTGGAAGTATGTTGTATCTCATTTAAAAAATATTTTTAAATTGTTAAAACCTTATTCACAACTATAGGGCAGAAAGTCACGCATGATCCTATTCCCCTTATGCTGCATACCTCATGATGACAGCCCTTGACCACAGAACCTTTTTCACATAGCAGTCGTGGTGTCCACACCTTTTTCATATAATGGATGCTGTTGTGCTAAGGAGAATGCTAAAGGCAAGAGCTGCGACTGGTGTGAGTGGGAAGCAAAATGAGCAGTAAGTTGTCAGGCACATATCCTTTTATGATCACTCTTTAGAAGTTTGAATAAGTTAAACCTAGGAAGGAAAAAGTAACAAATATTTTTTCTATTGTAAAAGTAATATATTTTCAGTTTAGAAAATATAAAGTATGAAGCAGAACAAAGATCTTCCATAATATCACCACTAATTAAACTCTAGACCTTATTCAAATTTCAGCCATTATTCTTTCCTTTTTTTTTTTCGCTCCAGGATCCCACATTGCGTTTATTTGTTGTCTCGCCTTAGTCTCCCTGATCTGTGACAATTCCTCCTCCTTTTCTGGTTTTCATGACCTGGACACTTTTGATGAGGACTGGCTAGTTGTTTTATGGGATGGCTCTCAATTACAGTTTGTTTGATGTTTTTTCATGATTAGATTGAGGTTGGTTTTTTTTTTTTTTTTTTGCCAAAATACCCCAGAAATGATACTGTGTCTTCTCAGTGCATCATATCAAGGAGTGCATGATGTCGATCAAGACAGTTTGTTGCTCCTGATGTTCACCTTGATCACTTTATTAAGGTGGTGTCTGCCAGGTTTTTCTACTCAAAGTTGCTATTTTTCCCTTGTAATTGATCAGTATCTTGGGGGGAGATGTTCTAAGATTATGCTACTAAATTTCTTTCTCCTCAGACTTTGGCCCAGTGACTTTAGCATCTACTGGTGGATCTTTTCTGCAACAGTTATTATGGTAGTGTTTACTTCATGGTAACTTTATGTTTCCCTCCTTCCTTCTAATTTATTAATCAGAATTTTTCTGTGTGGAAGAGTTGTTCTTTCTCCCCCATTATGTATTCTATACATGTATGGACTCAATGGATATTTATTTTATTATATAGGTTTTAATTTAATCTGTCTCTGTTTAGTTTCTTGCTCATATTGTTCCAGCGTTGATCATTGGAAATTCCTTTAGGTTGGTTCCTGTATCACTCTGACAGGCCCCAAACATTTTTTGAGCACATCCTTTTTTTCTGGCCCCTTACTTTTTGTAACAAGGTATTCTGCGCTTACATTTTTCCTGTTCTAGCTCTGGAATGAACCACTTCTCCAAAGAGCCATAGTTCCTTTTATTGGAGAATGACATAAACCAAGACTAGATCACGAGGTTTCTATAGAGAGAAATGGTTGGTTCCAGAGTGTCTTTGCTTCTAGGTTCTCTCAGCAGATGGAACTAGGAAATAGAAGCATGAATCCAACCCACACAGATACATACATGTCTCTATTTATTTCTCTGTTTACCTACCTGTGCATGTGTATGAAAAACGTGAGTTCATGCTGATACTTCTGATCCAGTCCTGTTCCACAGGTTCATTCTTGTCTTCCCCTTTCCTTTTTTGTGATTTCTTTCTCCAGTAGTGAGAAATTTGGCTCTCATTAGCTACAGTTAATTCACTTATGTATTCGTTCCCAGTATAAACATAAAATAGTTGCAGAATTGCTTATCCACACTCACGTGAGAAAGACATTTACTCACTAGAGTACAGTATTTGTATAGCGTTCTTTTTATCTTTACAGAATCAAATCAAAATACTGTTTTCCAAACTTAATTAGGTTAATTATTTTCTTCCTGACCTCCTTCAGTGTAGTTCCCTTTTTATTTGTAATACAGTTAGTTTATTTGTTACTGCTTGTATTCCATTTTAAATTCCCACAAGGTACTGGTTTTGATGATTTATTGGAGGAATGTGAAATATTACTGATTCTGAGTCAAAGCTTTATAGAAAGTCATCCTTCTTGGTTTAACAAATCCTAAAGAGAACTGTTGGTTTTCTACCTCAAACCTGTTTTTCCCTTAAGCTTCTTCATCCCAGCAAGTGGCACCTCCCCAAACCCATATCTAATCCATTAATTGTTCCTGTTGGTTCTGTTCCAAAATATATTTAAAATTGGACTGCTTCTTGTCATCTCCACCTGTATAGCTCCTGTCTGAAACATGATTATTTTTGGTTTGGACTGCTGTGGCAGCCTCCTAACTTCTCTCTATATCCATCTTTCCCCTTCCTACAGTCCTTTTCCACACAGTAGCCAGAGTAATCTTTTAAAGTAACAAGCAGATAATAGCACATGTGTGTGTGCCAAGTCACTTCAGTTGTGTCTGACTCTATGCAACCTCATGGACTATAGCCCACCAGGCTCCTCTGTCCATGGGATTCTCCAGGCAAGAATACTGGAGTGGGTTGCCATGCCCTCCTCCAGGGGATCTTTCTGACCCAGGGGTCGAACCCACATCTCTTATGTCTCCTGCCATTGGCAGGTGGCTTCTTTACTACTAGCACCACCTAGGAAGCCCAGATAATAGCACTCCCCTGGTTAAAATCCTTCAGTGGTTCCTCAGTATGATTGGAATAAAATTCAAACCCTCTGTCAACCTATAAGACCCGTTATGATCCAGCTCCTCCCTAGTGCCTGCTCCTTGTTTCCAGCCACTCTGGCCGTTATTTTCTTTCTGCCACTCAGTTGCACCAAGCTCTTTTTCATACCAGGGCCTTCACACGTGGT
Source organism: Bos taurus (assembly GCF_002263795.3). Taxonomy (NCBI): domain Eukaryota; kingdom Metazoa; phylum Chordata; class Mammalia; order Artiodactyla; family Bovidae; genus Bos; species Bos taurus. The sequence continues at coordinate 74,750,865 of NC_037335.1, read as the reverse complement.
CTCTCCACTCCCTGAAACTCTTTCAGATCTTTGCTTTCTCAGTTCAAATCTCTGCCTGGGAGAGGTTTTTTGTGAACATCCTAGCTACTTAAGGAGACAGCTTCTACCCCCTAGGCACACTATCCCATCTCCCTGTTTTGTTTTTTCTTAGCATTGTTGCAGTAACATTTTGAATCTTCCTTGTTTATTTGTTTACTTATTATTTATCTCCCTTCATTACAGTATAATTTCTATAAGGAATAGGCCTTTCCCATTTTGTTCACTGCTAAATTCCCAGTGCTAGAACAGTGCTTGGCCCTAGTAGGTACTTCATGAGCAGTAAATATTCTTCAGTGACTAGATGAATGAATGGAGTTAAGTGGAAACACTGTCAATATTTTGCATATTCATACTCTTACTTTTTGGCATTTTGATTATGCTAGCTTTAATTGTAAATATTTGTTTCCTCTCAACTAGCCATGTACACCTCCATGTGATCAGCCAGGATTTTGATTCTCCTTGCCTTAAAAACAAAAAACACTGGAATTCTTTCAATACTGAGTACTTCCTTGAATCACAAGGTAAACAGTATTGTTTAATTTTTACATTTGTTTTAGTTTCTCAGCTGTTCTTATACTTGATTCAGTTGTTTCCCTAAATAATAACTTGGCTTTGAAAACTCATGTACAAGTTTGTGTTGCCTATACAGAGAACCCCATTAACAGAAACTGGATTGTTTTGGATTTTAGTAGGATTGCCACTTTGCTGTGAGCAGCCTTCTTGGGGGATGTAGAATGCTGTTATATCAGAGTCAGAAAAAATCAATGGGGGGCTTAAAAGGTTGTCCAGAGAATTATTGGAGTTCATGGATCTGAAAGCTCTGAATAGTTTTTTCTTTCTTTTGCCAGCAACTGGGAGGAGCTTGGTGGCTGCCTTCTGTCAAGAGTGGCTACTTAATAGGGGAAGCCTGTCTATATGTAGAAAGGAAGAATTTTCCATTGTGTATACTGTGGAACTTAAGTATGCTGGAATGTTAATGATGACATAGGCTAACTAGTGGTAAAGCCCTGTGATAATAAGCCTTTGACATAGTAACATGGATTGCTTAGAATGTATCCTAAAGGAATGTAATTATCTCAGAAATAGATTGCTCAGGGAACTCCCTGATGGTGTAGTGGTTAGAACTCCATGCTTTCACTGCTGAGGGCCCGGGTTCAGTCCCTCATTGGGGAACTAAGATCTCACAAGCTGTGTGGTGCTGCCAAAAAATCAAACAAACGAAACCCATTGCTCAGATTTAGAATCTGACCAAGCATATTTTCCCAACAGTTAATGTAACCTCAAGTTTACTCTATTTAAGGATAATTTTTGTATCTTGACTTTCCAGAGTAGCTGGACTCTGAACATTTTTCCCTTGCAGCTGTGATTGAGATGGTGCAAGAGGCTGGCAGGGTGACCGTCCGAGACGGGATGCCCGAGCTCCTGAAGCTGCCCCTCCGTTGTCACGAGTGCCAGCAGCTGCTGCCTTCCATCCCTCAGCTGAAGGAGCACCTCAGGAAGCACTGGTCCAAGTGATTCTGCGGAGCCTGACCTTCTGCAGCACGTGTACCTTATTGTTTAGAGCAAATTCTTGGCACCTGTTCTGGATTGCATGCGAATTTTCATTTCTTGAATTAAAACATGCATTTTTTCTTTTTTTACAAAGCTTGTTGTATTTCTGAGTGGCCACAATATGACGTGACCTGAAATAGTTCAGGAATTAGGAATTAGAGTTTGTCATGGGTGTGTTTTCTGCTGAGGGTGGCAGGGATAGTCCTGGCCCACCATCTCCAGGAGTCACGTCAGGTCTGACTAATGGGGGACAAAGCCTTGTTCAAACTGACCAAACACAGGATACGGAAGCAGAGAGCTGCTTATAAAGTCCTATTCTTTACATTTATTCTCTCTCCTCAGAGGTAGGTGGTGCCATTTTATCAGAGCAGACATAATGATTTCTTGTTTACCCCGAAGGCACTGATTGTTCTCTGATCCTAATCTGGTCTGTAATATTCTCCCTCTTTCCCTCTTTCATAGGGGAGACTTCGTTTCTTCTGTCCCCTTCATTCCTTTCCATCATCCAAATGCTTCTTTCTCAGGAAGCCTGTCTTATCAGTTCTCCTTCACTCTGAGCAAACAGCTGGTGACAAGGTACAGGGATGGAATTTTCTTCTAATGTTAGGAGTACTTGGATGGTAAAGAAATACTCAGCAATATGTTTGTTCCATTTCAGGGGTCAAGTCTTCTTGGTTGGCCTGCTTGGATCTGTTGTCTGATTAGGTAATTGAAAACTATCGGGAATTCAGCTAATAGTCACAGAGTCAGTTCTGATGCACAAAAAGGTAGTTGTTGAATGAAAAAGTTGCATAGAACCTCATGGTTTCACTTTTCCCTCAGAACAGATTTGGGTAGAATAGTTGGATTAAGTTGATTTTTGGTTAACATCAAAACTAAAGGTGAAGGGAAATCTAAAACATTTTTGAACAATTGTTGATCTATTTGGTGATGTGATTTTTTTGCTCTTGTTTGTAAACCATCCCCCCCCAAAAAAAAGCTTCTTAACAATAACTTCTCTCTGAAGAGAGGAAAACCTCAATCCATGGAGACCACATTTGACCTTGTTTTCTTTCACAAATAAACAAGATGCCATAGTGGTTTTTTGGTGAGTATGAGTACAGTTATACTTAATAGTAATTAATGATTACAGCAGCTAACACTTGTCCAATTTCTTTGTTTCTGGTATTATGCTTAGTACCTTTATCCAAATCTTCTCACGGAGTGTAACTCTCGGGTAGGACCTATTGTTATGCCCCTCTAAAGGATGAAGATCTAAGTATCTATAAAAGGTCCTGGACTCCATGGTTGGTCTTGATTCTAGTGCACAGAACTCATTTCACATCCGCTCAACTGAACAGTAAAATGTAGTACTAACCAGCAGGTGTCATAGGCCTGCAGGGGCCTTGGGCCTGTGTTGATCATAACTTTCCATGACTTTTGTTGATTTCTCTGAGGCCGGTCAGTTCCTTTGAAGCCCTGTTTGTCCAACATTCTTCATCTATGTCCTCTGTTCCTCTTGCGCTCCAGGAGTGTAGTCCTTACCTTGTCAGCCCAACTTATCCTTAGTTCCTTCTGTCTGGCTCAGCTATGGACCTTTGAGCCTGTGCAGTTGTCCTCTGCTGCACTGATGCTTCCATACTTTGTGGCCCATGGCCTTCTCCCCTGACTCAGCTGTGGAAGGGATGTGGCTTCATAGCTTTTCCTTCAGAGTCATCAGGTTATTAGGCACTGTAATGCTTGTTGGATAAGAACAGACTCTGGATTCAGATCTGGGTCCCAAACCTGGCTCAGGTACTCAGAGCTGAGGGATCTTAGGCAAGTGACTGACTTTCCCTGAACTTCAGGGTGACAAGGATTAAATAAAATAATCCATGTAGAAGACTTAGCATAATATCTGGCACAGAGAAGATAACTGGAAGCCTCTGCTTTTATTTTGTTGAGGGGAGTGGTGGGGATGGGGAAGGGGTTCGCTTGATCTAGCCCCGTCTCTACATCTGAAGCCTTTAAGCCCAGAGAAACTGTTTGTAAAGGTATAGAGTATGCCTTCTATGGACTCCTGAGATCACAATTACTAGTTTATTTTTTTTTAATGTAAATATTTGGGTTTTACCCCAGAAGTATTGGATCACAGTCCCCTGAGCCTATGGATCTGCACTACGTAACAAACATTAAACTCATAATAAAGTTTGAGAACCATAGTATAAAGAGCCCTTGGCTTCAAAGTATATTCCATGTCTGAAGCTTCCAGATTAGGCTGTGCCCAGCCAGGACACAAACTGCATTTTCCAGTGGGCTTTCTGGGCCAGTCGTGGGCCTTGCTTCCTTCTGCAGGGTCAGTATTATTTCAGGATCCGGGAAGTCCTTGGGCGTTAGATGAGGGAGAGTGACTGGCTGTAGCGACCAGCCCTCCCTTTCTGCAGGAGTTGGAGGGAGCCCCTCTGGCCCTGGGTCTTAGGGCCAGGTTGAGATGATGACTACTCCTCTTCAGTGGCTCTCACTCCCCTCTTTGTGCCCAGAGGTCAGTCCTGGAGGCTTGGCTTGGAACCTTGATGAATGTAGCTAGCTGGAGACTCAGAGCATTTATATTTTTCCTCTTCTGAGTTTGTCTCTTTGATATCCAGGGGCAAATAGTCCCTTCAAGGACCAGACCATACTTGGGATGATCATTAAGAGTCTCTACAAGTTCAGGGACATCTCTTAGCTTGGCATCTGGATGCCCATCACATACATTGGGTATGGCTAGGTTTCAGAGATTCAGGGCTCATCTGTGATAGAACTGGCCTAACTGTGTCTCTCTGTTCCAGTAATACCTACTTGGAGACTTCCACAGAGCTCTTCCATAGATGAGATTTAAAAAAATATATATATGACAGGGAGTTTCCTGGTGGTCCAGTGGTTAGGACTCTGCACTTTCACTGTGGCGGCCCTCCCCAGGATAATGTATATATACACATTTTATATAAATTGAGAGTTTATAAAATTCCTGAAGCCCTTCCATAGACTCCCTGCTGCTGCTGCTGCTAAGTCGTTTCAGTTGTGTCCAACTCTGGGCGACCCCATAGACGGCAGCCCACTAGGCTTCCCCGTCCCTGGGATTCTCCAGGCAAGAACACTGGAGTGGGTTGCCATTTCCTTCTCCAATGCATGAAAGTGAAAAGTGAAAGTGAAGTCACTCAGTCGTGTCTGACTCTTAGTGACCCCATGGACTGCAGCCTACCAGGCTCCTCCATCCATGGGATTTTCCAGGCAAGAGTACTGGAGTGGGGTGCCATTGCCTTCTCCCATAGACTCCCTAGGGGTGGTGAAAAGGGTCATCACCGTGTGTCTGTGATTTCAGGAGGTATCTGGGATCGCTGTGGAGGACCAGGGGCCAGACCCCATCTCGAGGAGGTTTCTGGGATACTCCCTTGGGTGTCAGTGCTCCTCCCTCAGCCCTTTGGTACATGCACATCCTGGGGGCCTCTGGCCAGAGATGGAATTGGGGCCCAGGAGCTGCTGGCTCAGTTTAGCCACCACACTCCTGCAGGAGTCCTGGGAAACAAGGAAATTCTCAGTGGGTCTGAGGGGTTTGGAAACCTCGGCTGCCAGGCTCATCATAAACTGTCTAAAAGGCATTGAATGTACTTTACCACAATCACTGTCCAAGGGAAAACTGTACTGGTCATCTGCACAAATAGATCCGCTGCATCGTGACTGTATCTGAAGACAGTGGGAGTGGCAGTATTTACATACAGCCTGTTAATAGTACAAACTGTATTGAAGACCCAGTACAGCTTGTAGCAGCTCGTACTGTTGAAACCAAGGCAGAGGTTCTACTGGGGTCCCAGCTAGTGCACTTAGAATTAAGGGAACATTTAACTAAACTTCAGACAAAGTGCCCAGTGAACTTTAAAAAATAAAGATATTGCAGAAGCATACAATTTAATTTTCTACCTAATCAATAATGTTAGCATATCAGTATTAAAATCAAAATGAGAACATCTGGTAAACTGCAACCAAGGAGAGACACTGTCTCAGACAGTATAACGTGAGGTATGATGAAGGAAAATTGGAAGTGAGGTGACCACCTCTAAATTCTCTTTTCAGCTAGGCTACTTGGTGAGCTTGAATAATAGCTCTTTTAGAAGAACAAATATAAATAATGACTTGTAAGGGCCAGAAAGAGGATGCAAAATATTGAGGTGTATAAGTCCCATGTCACTCCCTCCCCTAGGTGGGCTATTGTTGATAATATCACTAGAAAAAAATTACCTTTCTTTGCCTATTTAACCCAGATTTATCATTGCATTGCAATTGGGTGGAGTCTTCTCAAGGTACAGGGCATACTGACATGAAAAAAATAGACCACAGGCATGTAAGTCACATTTGTGATGCCAAATCTTAGTAATTTCTCCCTTAAGAATGTTCTCTTTTATCTTGATCTTATTATAGCCAGACAAGGCAGAAGTTTTGTTAAAGCAATTGAATATGGATGGATCCTTACTAGTCAGTCAAGAAGTCACATTTATAATAAGTTCTTCTGTTGCTGTAGGAGAAGGTAGGTAAGATATGATAGAGCCGAACTGGAACCTGAAACTGAGCAAGTGAATGTCTTACATGAGAGTGTGAAGAACAGGCCTTAAACCAATTTAAGTTGCAACCTGAGGAAAGGGCTCTCAAAGTCCTTTAGCCTCTATGAAATGGAGTAATCTATTATTCATATCTTAATCTGTTTTTTTTTTTTTTTTTTTAAAGCAAACAAGCTATCACCAAGGAATGAGCTTTGGGTCGTAGAGTCTCCTAATGATTAGGGTTCTGATGCTTTCAATTCAAGAGGGGCTGGTAAGTGAGCATTATGTAAGCAATTATCAAATGACTCATCAAATCAGTGACATCCTCAAATGCCTGCCAATTCCTATGTTGGCAGCTGCTTTCCACCCAGACCTCAGGGAAGGAAACAGCCTGGGCCCCAGGCAGTGGCAAAGGAGTTCTAGGATTCTGGGCCACTCACTACTCAATTCCTTTTCCCTGTTCCATTTTGCAAATTTATTTTGAGACCATCTATTTCAACTTTGTCATTTTTTAGAAGGCTGCTGGGACCTGGAGGTTTAAAGGGCTCATTTAGCAGTTTAAACCAGATCTTGGCCTGTGTTGGAAGTCTTCCTGACTTTTCCCAGATGCTCTCAAGTTACTGACATCTCATTTAAGAATAAGGAATGGCATCAGTGCTAAATGCCACTTGCTTCTTGTCTTACCTCATAATATTTTCTTTATCTAAAGGTAGAATAGGAATAAAGGGATTTAGGCTTGTATTGGAAGCTCAGCTCTGTTCCACGTTAGCTGTGTGACACTGGGGTAGTTATTTAACTTCTCTGGTCGGAATTTTATCATCTATGAAACTGAGCTAGAAAGTATAATCCCAGGTTGACTGTGAGGATTAAACAAGTATCATTGTGAAAGGCTCAGGTACTCCGATGGTCTAGCACTCATCAATCCTAGTTTTCTCTACTAAACTATGACCCCCACCTGACCTGTGAGGCTTTAACAGGTATTCTCTTGAGTAACTTCTTTTTCCCTTCTGGTTTGGTTTCTCATATTTAAAACAAGAGCCTTGGGCTGGATAATACCTAAAGTCCCTCTTAGCTGTAAGAGGGACTTACAACTTTTTAATTTAATTTTCATTTTTTTAAGGTTTTAAAAATAACATTTATTTCTGAAAGCTGACATGTACATAATAAGAAAACAAACAAACAAAAAAAAACAGGAAGCAAAAAAAGTCATCCATAATCACAAGCAATTTAGCATTTGCTGTGTGAGGGCCTTACAGCTTGCTTTAGGCCCTGGCTACTTAGCTCCTGTTGCTGTGTCCCCACGGTTTCCTTTTTTTCCAAGACCAAAATTGGCAGATGAATTTTCTACAGCACAGAGATTCTTTACATCCCTGCCTTGACCCTAAAGGAAATTTTAAAAGAAGTCTACATCTGCCTCACCTTATGCTGATTCTGGACCCATGGTGGGGAGCATGGGGAATAGCCGAATCTAGGGGTTTAAATGACATCATTGGAACTTTGCTTTGTTTGGTTCTGCTTTCCTGTGATGACTCTCTCCAGAAGGCAACAAAAGTAGCCATGGGCCTCAGAGAGAGAGCACAGTCCTTCTCCCTGACATTTCTGCCAAAGTAGAGAAAGGACCCTGACTCTTCTTCTTAGGTCACATACTTGTCTCTGGACTAACCACTGTATCTCTTAGGAGGATGACGCTCTCTGGCCATCTTGAGGAACAGGGCCATCTTGAGGCGTGAGAGGCGGAGGGCTGTAGGACTGATGGGCCCACTAGACTTAAAAGGAACAGGGAAGAGCAGTTTACAAAACTGTATGTATTTACCACTCACATGGGCTGCACACATCATCCCAGCACACTCATAGCTCCCTTCACCACATGCCATCATCCTGGCATCTGAGACTAAAGGAGGCACAGTCCTGGCTTCTGGCAGCCACAAATTGAAAGTTGACACAACCCCCTGCTCCCACCCCTGGCCAGTACTATTTGCCTTGATTGGAGGAAAAACTATCATATTCAAGTTGAATAGTTACTAGCCAAGGACCTTTTGCAGAAACTTTTCTGGAAGTTGTAGGGTGTACTCTAAACACTGGCTATCGTTGCCAGGGTCCTGAGTCACTTCCATGTCCTGGCTCCCCAGTAGACCACTGGCTTCTGCTGCTGTTTCATTGGTTGTATTCTGGGGTAGGAGGCCAGGGTCAGGGCAGAGGAAGGGGCTTTGGGAGTTGCCTAAAAAGTCAGTAGAGCAGCTGGATTTTTATCTGCTACTTTTTATCTGCATTTCCATTCTTGTTAACAACTTCTCTACATTAGCATATACCCAGAGGATTGCTTAGCGACTAGAGACTGGAAAAACCTTAACTTTTGCTTTTAAGAAACCGTGAAGGGGAAAATATTCGTGACAGAACAAGGGGAGGAAATAGGTCACATACTAAAGAGTGATCCCTCCAGCTTGTCAGGCATAAGACATACCCGAGATTTTGAAGAGAGGTCCCTCCCAATAGGCACCACTATCTGAATACCCCACCTGAGAATCTATTAGCATATGTCTCACATGAATGAAAAAAGGTGCCTCTGCAAATGCAAGTTTTTAGCTCACAGCCACCCCTGACTCTGGGGCTCATGTAGGTCACAGATGTGCAGCCTAACAGGGTGGGGACCTTGTTTCTCATCAGAACATGAGGTTCTCTAGAACAGATGCTATTTCTTTAGTTCTCTGTTATGTACCCAATAAAATTCAGCGTACCTGCAACTTAATAGGATCCCAATAAAATTGGGATGAAGGAATGAAACCATGTGATACTCTGAAAAACACAGAGGAAACAACCGCTGCTGCAGCTGGGTTTAATGGTCAAGTGTGTGGTCTGTTGTGCGTCTGGCTTTTGGAAATGTTCTGATAGATATCCTGCTGCCAGTCTGTGAGCATAGTATATCACATGGATCATAATTAGCAGAACATAAACATGTTAATGTTTTCTCATATAATGTTACAGATTATCGTTCTTGAGGTCTTCCATATCTTTTCTATGAAGGGTTGTTTTTTTAGAGGGTTTATTATCTTTGGCCACCAGAGGGCAGTCTTTGAACAGTAAAATTTTAATTTGTCCTTTATTCCAAATCTTTTTGGGAAAGAAGTTTTATGTAAGTCTTTTATACTTTATGTTTGCTTTTCTCTCTGTTTTTATTTTATTAAAAAATTATTTTTATTCTGTTTTTTTCTGTAATTCTTTTATATTTTAGAATCAGTGTTTTAAAATAAAATATAGAGGGGTTTTTAAAATAGGCTTGTGTGTGTTTAACTGATCTCCTATTTAAGATAGAAGTTTGACAGAAAACCACGGTACAGGTAAGAATATAAAATGCACATGATTGATAAGGGGAGGCCATTTGGTTTGGGGTTAACTAGTCTAAAATTAGCTAGAGTCAGGGTTGAGGTCTGATTCTGGCACTTATCAGATGGGGATCTTGGACATGTCAAGTGCATGGTAGACACTGAAAAATATGCTAGTTCATTTCCTCCCATTTCTTACGTTGATCCCAAGGTTAGTAACTCTTGTTCCTATCACATATATAGCAGGAAGCAGCACTGGAAATAGACGCTTCTCCTGGGCGTATCTTTGAAAAATGTCTTTATTTCTATTTATTTATTTCTAATTGAAGGATAATTGCTTTACACTATTGTGTAAATTTCTACCATACATCAAAATGAGTTCTTGAACCTCCTTCCCACCTCCTACTCTATCCCACCCCTCTAGATTGTCACAGAGCCCTGGTTTGAGTTCCTTAAGTCATACAGCAAATTCCTGAAGAAGTGAAGTGAAGTTGCTCAGTCATGTCTGACTCTTTGTGACCCCGTGGACTGTAGCCCGCCAGGCTCTTCTGTCCATGGGATTCTCCAGGCAAGAATATTGGAGTGGGTTACCATTTCCTTCTCCAGGGGATCTTCCTGACCAGGGATCGAACCCGGGTATCCCGCATTGGAGGCAGACGCTTTAACCTCTGAGCCACCAGGGAAGTCCAGCGAATTCCTACTGGCTATCTATTTTACATATGGTAGTGTATAGGTTTCCATGCTGCTCTCTCCACTCATCCCATGCTCTCCTCCCTGTCTCTCCTATGTCGATAAGTCTGTTCTTTATGTCTCCATCTCCTCTGCTGCCCTGCAGGTAGATTCATCAGTACCATCTTTCTGGATTCCGTATATATGCATTAATGTATTTGTTTTTCTGTTTATGACTTACTTCATTCTGTATAATAGGTTCTGGTTTCATCTACCTCATTAGCATAGACTCAAATGTGTTCCTTTTTATGGCTGAGTAATATTCCATTGGAAAAGACCATAATGCTGGGAAAGATTGAGGGCAAGGGGAGAAGGGGATGATGTGGGGTAAGATGGTTGGATGACATCACTGACTCAATGGGCATGAGTTTGCACAAACTCAGGGACCTAATGAAGGACAGGGAAGCCTGGTGTTTTGCAGTTCATGGGGTCACAAAGAGTCAGACATGACTTAGCGACTGACAACAATATTCTATTGTATATATGTACCACAGCTTCTTTATCCATTCATTTGTTGATGGACATCGAGATTGCTTCCATGTCCTAGCTATTGTAAATAGTGTTGCAGTGAACATTGGAGTACAGGTGTCTTTTTCAATTATGGTTTTCTTAGGGTATATGCCCAGTAGTGGGGTTGTTGGGTCGTATGGTAGTTTTGGGCTTCCCTGGTGTCTCAAATGATAAAGAATCCACATGCAATGGAGGAGACCTCGCTTCAATCCCTGAGTTGGAAAGATCCCCTGGAGGAGGGCATGGCAACACACTCTAATGTTCTAGCCTGGAGAATCTCCATGGACAGAGGAGCCTAGCAGGCTACAGTCCATGGTGTTGCAAAGAATCAGGCACAACTGAGCAACTAAGCACACACACACAGTAGTTTTACTCCTAGTTTTTTAAGCAATCTCCGTAAAGTGGCATCATGTTTACAGTGATGTTAATTCTCTGATGGTTCAGTATTAGAGGAAGCATTGTCAAAGTGAGATGAATGATCCAGAGAAGATGAAGGGCTATCTGTGCATTTTTCACAGGCTGCTGCTGCTGCTGCTAAGTCGCTTCAGTCCTGGGATTCTCCAGGCAAGAACACTGGAGTGGGTTGCCATTTCCTTCTCCAATGCATGAAGGTGAAAAGTGAAAGTGAAGTCGCTCAGTCATGTCCGACTCTTCGTGACCCCATGGACTGTAGCTAGTTTCCCTCAAAGCCTTTTTCTGATAAATTAACCTAGCTTCCTCTCTGTCCTCCAGCTCTTCCATTACTTCTGTCTTTTAAGCAGGCAAAATAGGTGCCCCAACCTCAAATAATATCAAAATATTAGAGCTGGAAAGAACTTGAGAAACCAGGGCTCCTGAAACTTTGATGGAGTCACAAATTCTGAGAATTTGGTGAAAGCTATGGATCCTCTCCACGTACATACTTTTTATACAAATCAAAAATATTTGGATTTCCTAGGGTAGAGGTTCTCAGCTGGGGTGTGTGTGTGTGTGTATGTGTGTGTGTGTGTGTATCCTTTAGACCCCCAGCTAGGGTATGTGTGTGTATGTGTGTGTGTGTGTGTGTGTGTGTGTATCCCTTAGATTGCTTTGAACCATCTGGTAGGGCCTTTTTCCAAACCACATACAGAAATTCATTCTGTTACTAATGGGAAAACATCTAATACTCCTGTATTTTGGAGGCAGACAAATGTTTAATCTCTTTCCTTAAGAAGTTATTAAAATTCTTTAGTCTAGTAGCCTCTAATATCCCATTGAGTTGTTTGGGACACAGAAGTAATTGTTTTAACACCAGTGACAAACTTAAGTCTTTATACATACCAAGAATGCTGTTTTTGTTTTCTTTTTGAGGCCACTCAGCTTGTGGGATTTTAATTCCCCAACAAGGGATTGAACCTGGGCCCTCAGCAGTTGTGAGCACAGAGCCCCAACCACTGGACCTCCAGGGAATTCTCTAAACACCAAGAATGTTTATATTCCTAAACTCATATTGAGACAATATATACTAAAATATTAATTGGTAATCTTCTCTGGATGATGAGGATGTGAGTAACTTAAATTTCATTATGTTGTGCATATTTCTAATTAGCTATTGTGAATATGTATTTGAGGATGTGAGAAAAACCAACTTTTATTAAGAGTCATAGGTCACGAGGGAATGCAATCAACAGTTATTTATATTAATAGCTGGCAAAGCCAAACATGGCCAATAATTTTAACAAGTCATATCAGTTCTTCAGGCCTCTACAGACTGAAAAACATCCTGCAGGGCCACATTCCAAGCCTTTAACAGGTTCACTTGGGCCTTAGAATGACACAAATGAAGGTAATTCACGTTCTGGATCTGATTTCTCTATCACTAGGTTTAGAAAAGTAGATCTTCTCTGTTTGCCCACAACCACAATCGCTTTTTGCAGAGATGTCAACTACATTTTGTTCAGAATTGTTGTACACAGCAACTTCCTTTTTGTATTTACAAATGTTTTTCGGCAGCCATTGAAGTCCCACGATCTCTCTTGTGTGTTATGTTGATGTGGCACATTATTAATATATTAAGTTTCCAAGTATTGAACCATCCTTGAGTTTTGGGAATGAATCCTCTTGGTTCCTAAGGGCTACTTTTAGTGTTGACTTGGACTCAAGGAGACATTTTTGATGGTGTGGGAATGGGTGATAAAGTTTATAGATTAGTTCATGTGTGAGTGCTTTGTGGCCTGGAAACCAGACTTCAGACATAAAGTATCATGAGAAGTGGAGGAGCAAATTAGACCTGAACATCAGGAGGAGAAGGGTCAAGATTTTGGTTTTAGATATCCTTTGTGGCAAAGAGTTCAAGTAATGAGAGAAGTGGAGAGGTCACAAAAAGAAGTCAGAGAAGCTAAACCAATCTATTTAATGAGAAGGTGAACATTTGGGGAAGACCAACTCAGATGATAAATAATCTACCTTCAGTGCCGCAGCCAGCCAGTATACATGTTATTGGCTCTTACACAGTTACTCTTCCGGATGAACCTTCCCTCCAACTTGTCAGATTTTATTTAAAAAATATCATTAGGCTTTTGACTTTGATGGTTTTTAATTTATCATTTAAAGGGAAGCATATTAACCATATTGGATTGTCAGAATGGATTCTGATGACAGGAGCTAGGTCTCTAGTGGACATTATGGGTATGTGTGTGTGTGTATGTATAGAATGATGGTGGTGGTGGGAGATAAAACATGGAAGGCTTTCCTTTATAGTGTCATTTCAATAGGCATTTTAGAGGAAAAAGCAAATTTAATTGGTGAGTCAGTTCTGATGAATTTTATGAGACAAAACAATCTATATTTAAAAAGGAGTCAAGGCCAAATCAGCCAATATAGTTTGATTTACATTAAAGTGTTAATATATTATAAAATCACTGAATGCAGATTGAAGAGTTGCCATAGTAACAGTGATGTTCATGAAATGATTTTAGATACTAGATTCTTGAATAATGGCATGCCTTTTTATTTACTTCAAGGCATCTTTAGTGCTCTCTCCTTTTCTCCCTTGTCTCTGAGGAGGGATGTAAAAGGTATTGTATCCCTTTGTTCAAGGCTCCAATTCTAGGAAGTTTCTGATCTGCCTGGTTTACAAAAAATGTGTACATCACCCTCTCCCTCCACAGGCATTTGTTTTTCTTGTAGAAAGGATTCTTATGGAGAGATTCTCATAGTGGTTTAAAACCTCTTTCAGATTATGAATCATGAGCCACAGGTAATAGACCAAAGATGGCCATATAAGAAATGCCAGTTTCGAATGGAGAAGCACCTTGTGCTTGAACAGGTTTACTTCTATGTGCAGGTTTCTCAAAACTTGTCTTTCTGTGGGATTTCCTTTTACACTCATGTATCTATGTTTTCTTGCTGTCTTGTCTTGTTTTTCTTCACTCCTGAATTTTCACTAGTGAATTTCATTCATGAGGGTGTTCTGTTTTCTTCCAGAGACCTCCACTGTGGCACCTCCCCCAGCCCATCCTCCCTCATGGACAGTGTCCAAAATGTTATATATTTTTGGACCCCACTTTCCCCCTTTCCTTCTGTGCTGTTTCCTTAGTGTATTCTTTTTAAGTCTGGCTAAATATGAAAACTCTTCCCAGAAGAGTGATGGCATGTGGAGCATAGTTGCTCCCCCATAGCACATACCCACAGCATGAGACTGAGCTCTCCCATCACACCTGCAGACTTATGAATGTGAGAATAAATGCTTCTTGTTGCATGCCTCTCTGTTTTGGGTCAATCTGTTAAGCAGCATTTATGGGCAATATTTAACTGTTACATTACTTTCTAGCAAATGTATTTTCATTTAAACTGGAGTATTCTGGAGTTCATGCCTTAATCTTTGTGCATATTTCATAGAGTCTCTTGCAGGGTAGGGGCTTCCCTGGTGGCTCAGATGGTAAAGAATCTGCCTGCAGATTCTGCGGGAGACCTGGGTTCTATCCCTGGGTTGAGAACATCCCTTGGAAAAAGGAACAGCTGCCCACTCCAGTATTCTGGCCTGGAGAATCCCATGGACAGGGGAGCCTGGCAGGCTACAGTCCATGGGGTCGTAAAGAGTTGGACACGACTGAGTGACTTTCACTTTTGGGCTTCTCTGGTGACTCAGCTGGTAAACAATCCGCCCGCAATGCAGGAGACCTGGGTTCGATTCCTAGATTGGGAAGATCCCCTGGAGAAGGGAACAGCTACCCACTCCAGTATTCTGGCCTGGAGAATTCAATGGACTATATAGGCCATGGGGTTGCAAACAGTTGGACATGACTGAGCAACTTTCACTTTCACTTTGCAGGGTAGGCAAAAAATGCTGAGCAGAAAGTATTTTCTGGGGTTCTCTCAGTATATACCAAGGGGCAAAAACCTACTATGTGCATGCTGGTTTCACACACTAAATAATCAGTATTTTTGTTAGAGAAGTGAAGCAGATTGTGGAAAGCCTTTATACACCATGTAATTATCCAGAGTTTTCCCCTGCTGAGTACATTGTCATCATGATTCTAGTGTAGGTTGAACTCCTTTGATGGGCTCTTGAAACTCTGCTTAATATACTTTCCAGCAGATTTCCAGGCAGAAGTATTCCAAGGGGAAAGTATCAGCACTTTCCTGGAATTGTCCTGTCTATGAGATCAACTCTGAGTTCAAAACTCTAGTTTGTTTGTGTTTTATGTCTATAAAAAAGTTAGTGTTTATTAAGAATCCCCTTATTTGTGGCAGCAGATAGTATATAGAGGAGTGCTTATCTATCATTCATGTCTTCCAGGAGCTCATTCTTTGAGAAGACAGCATGAATTTTATTTTAACATTGTTATTGTTTTTTATGCTTATGAAAAATCTGCTTCTTGTAAAATAGTCAAACACATAAGTAAATGACATTGAAAGTAAAAGTCTCAGCAGTCCTACACCTTAGGAAAATGATTCCTGATTCCTTAAGATATTTTTTCTAGACATATGCAAAAATATGCTTATTTCTTTTCTTTTTACAAAAATGGGGTTACACTATAAATGCCATTTTGCAGCTGTTTTTTTCTACCTAACAATATATTTCAGATGTCTTTCTTGTTAGCTATTATTCTAGTTTTGTTATTTTTTAATTTTTAAATTTTTAAAATGTTTATTTAATTTTCTTCACAGAACTATTTGTAAAGTGATTCTCTTTGAGGCATAATTTTGTTTTCTTTTCAAGGATTGTATTCTAAAGCAACATAATTGGTTTTTTGCAACTGCTGAAAGCAGTAAAAACTTGAAAGAAAAAAAAAAATGTTGGATAACCAAAGTCGGTGCTAGCATGTCCAGGTGATAGAAATTCACAATCTTTACTCAGGAATGGACCTTAGTCTGAGCCAGTTTTTTGCTTTTACTTTATACTCAGTTTTTTTTTACCTTAGTATAAGCTCTTAGTTGAAGTTAGAGGGGAGATGAATTGCTAGAATCCTGTGTGATGAGGGCAGCAAGAAGTGACAGGTGCCATTCTGTTTGGAGGAAGAATTCAGAAAGAGACATTTCAAAAGATCCAACAGTTTGAAAAAAAAGTCATCTAGAGCATTTTATTGATAGTATAGAGAGAAAGTATCAGTTGTTTTTTAGAGTTCCTGATGGCAGTCCTAGGAAGAGAGCTTATATTCATCCAACTCCTGAGCCATAGGAAATGTTTCATTATTGATCTTTCTGTTGAAACAGAAAAATTATATGCATAAATATGTGTAAAATTAAAAACTTAAGTGTTTAAAGGGCAAGCTCCCATTATAAGAAGAAGTAAATAGGGAAATTCTTTCTTTGCCTATTGAATAAACGCAATCGTCTGTTCTTTTTATAAACCCAGTCGGCTGTTCTTTTGGTCAGGGTGGGGAAGCAACGTGAGCCCCCTTCCCAGGCTTCCTTGCAATTCGGTTGGCCTTGAGACTGAGTTGAGTCAAGGGAATGTGAGCAGAAGTAAAGGGCATCTTGATCAGATCTGGCTCATAAACAACATCCTTCTTCATTTTCTCTCGTCTGCTGGTGGGACTCTGATGTTCAGGGCAACCCGAAAAGCCAAGTGGTGTAAATAGCAAGGGCCTCCATCAACCTGGCTTCTCTTCTTTCTCCTTATCCCAGGCTGATTGGACTTCTAAATAAACAAGAAAGTAGTTTTCATTTTGTTCAGCTATTGAGAAAATAGATTTCTCTTTCTTTACAAATGTATTACTTCCACTAATATAGAGGAACATAGTCCTACCCCAGGGAATCTGGAAATCTGTGGAGATAGTCCAGCTGTACTTGATTATGTTTGTGTGAAATCTGATTACTACTAAAATGTGTTGACAGACAGACCTGATGATACTTTTGACACAGTGTCTTCCCTATTGTCCAATCCAGTGACTGATGACTAGAATCCTGCAGGAAGCCCAGTTTTCTAGGTTTGGGCATCACTAAGTCACTTGTTTTGGTCTTGAATGGGGTCTCAGATGTCCTGGCAAACTTCAGCCTTACAACTCTTGCAATTCCTGGAAATAGTCTGATTCACATCTTCCTTGATGACTTCCAATACAGTTTTGTAACTTTCAATCTATATCCTCCACATTTCTTCTTAACTTTATTCCTAGTGGTTATTCTTTATATGTAAAGATATTCTGTTGGTAATAGGAGTGTGATTTATATTTTTCATCTGTTGCTAATACAAAGTTAGTAACTTGTTTCATAACTAGCTCCTTAGTGAACAGTCTGATTAATTCTAATTAGTTCTGATTGATTTTCCAAAGTTTTTAGACAGACTGTCATGTGTTAATTCTCTCCTCTCTGATAGTAATACTTTTGTTTTTCACTGCCTTCTTCTCGATGCCATTTGTCAAAATATTCAAGGCAGTGTTAAATGATAGTTGTAATATTGGCTATCCAGGTCTTCACCCTAAAACATATCTATATAAGAAGTTTGATTTCTCATTTTCTGTTTTTCTATTCAGGGATATATGAGTTTTTGGTAAATGAAGGGAAATTGTTCTCTAAGTTTAATGCTCTATAATGGATTACAGAACATGGAAATTATCTGTACCTTGAAAATGTGTTATTTTCAAATTATGTCTTCTGGGGTGTTAGAAAATCACATAGATCTTCATTAGGAAAAAGGAAAATTGTAAGAACAGAAATAGGATTTTCCCCTTTAAGAACAGAAGTCAGCTTAACAGTAAAGTGCTCATTAGCTAGATTTTAAAGGTTCAAGAAAACTCTCCAAGACAAGTGCATTTGCTTTGAAGTATTCTCCAGCTTCTGCCCCAAGGAGAAGATAAGAACTTTTCTAGTCCTAAAAAAATCCTGTTAGTTCTTTTCCTGTAGCTCACAATAAAGCCTTTGTTTCATCATTATCTCTGGCACCTATGAACTATTGTTTAGAAAATTATATTGTTATTATTTTAAACTCATATTTCTTTTTTTAAAGATTTTTTTTGATGTGGACTTTTTTATTAAAAAAATAACAGTCTTTGTTGAATTTGTTACAGTATTGCTTCTGTTTCATAATTAGCCCCTTAGTGAAAAGTCTGATTAGTTCTAACTAGTGGTTTTTGGGTTTTTGGCCATGAGACATGTCAGGGAGGCCTGTGGGATCTTAGCTCCCCAACCAGGGATTGAACCCCCACTCCCAGCACTGTAAGGCAAAGTCTTAACCACTGGACTGGCAAGGAAGTCCCAGAAAATTTTATTATTTATTAGTGGTTTTTATGAAGAGAAATAATGAATGGCTCAAACATTGTTCAGTGTTGTTATGATTCACAGTAAATTTCCAAGAGCTTCCTTAAAGGTGAATTGTAACCAACATTTATATAAAAACACATTCCTGATTTCTTCTTCAACAGTAGATTAAAAAAAAACTCTTTGCCCTCTGAAACTTAAACACAATGCAATAAATAATAGAGTGAATAATTACATGCTCATAGACAACACCAAATTGCGATGTAAACTGAACTCGTTAAGTCCGTGTACAAAATGGATTTAGTATAAGCTTATTTGGCTCACGTTGAGAACTAGGTGCACACTTCTTAGTTATGGGCATCCCCCACTTTCCTCAGTCCTGTGCTCTGCCCGCCCCCTTCACTCCACTCCTCCTCTATGAGAAACTCAATTGCAGAGATACCCACTCGGCCTCATCTCGCATTAATTAACTTCCTTGACTTTCTTTTCCCTCTTCATCATTTGCCCTCCCCAGGGCTAAGCTTGAAGGCAGGTGAGGTCACTTGTGTTTAGCCTTAGGTTTTTAATTAGGAGAATAAAAGAAATAGAGGATAGTCTGTTAGGTTTAAGAGAGTGTTCAGTGGACAAAGGGAGTGTAGCTCAGGGCAAGTTGAAAAATCTTTTTTCCCACTGGTGTGTTCTGAAGTTCTTCTTGACTCTGTGAGAATACTTTTTTTTAGCCTGATGTGGGCACTTGAAGGAGCCACAAGTCATTGAAGGGTGGGAAAGGCTTGTTTCACCCCAACAGCCTCTCTCCCATCATTGAAATTCTCCTCACATATTAGTCTGGTTATTTTCTTTTGCATTTTCACAAGGTATCTATGGCATGAGTCTCATTACAGTAAGAGGCTCATTATAAGAATGTGCCAGATTGCAAAGTATTTTCCCCCTCTAATGGCAGATTCAAAAAGTTAAAATTGTAGTGATCCAATAAACTTTAGAGCATGATTTTTGAAGCCCTGTACCTATTTTTTGTTAGTATAAACTGGAGTTTATACCATAAAATTAATTAAAATTGTTATTTAATTCAAGCGTTCTCAAATTTAAAGCAATTGTCCCTACAGAGTTGTACTCTTCAAACTGAAATGAAAGGTACCATCAGTTCAGTTCAGTTGCTCAGTTGTGTCCGACTCTTTGCGACCCCATGAATCAGCACGCCAGGCCTCCCTGTCCATCACCACTCCTGGAGTTCACTCAGACTCACGTCTATTGAGTCGGTGATGCCATCCAGCCATCTCATCCTCTGTCATCCCCTTTTCCTCCTGCCCCCAATCCCTCCCAGCATCAGACTCTTTTCCAATGAGTCAACTCTTCGCATGAAGTGGCCAAAGTACTGGAGTTTCAGCTTTAGCATCAATCCTTCCAAAGAACATCCAGGGCTTATCTCCTTCAGAATGGACTGATTGGATCTCCTTGCAGTCCAAGGGACTCTCAAGAGTCTTCTCCAACACCACAGTTCAAAAGCATCAATTCTTCGGCACTCAGCCTTCTTCACAGTCCAACTCTCACATCCATACATGACCACTGGAAAAACCATAGCCTTGACTAGATGGACCTTTGTTGGGAAAGTAATATCTCTGTTTTTCAATATGCTATCTAGGTTGGTTATAACTTTTCTTCCAAGGAGTAAGCATCTTTTAATTTCATGGCTGCAATCACCATCTGCAGTGATTTTGGAGCCCCAAAAAATGAAGTCTGACACTGTTTTCACTGTTTCCCCATCTATTTGCCATGAAGTGATGGGACCAGATGCCATGGTATTTGTTTTCTGAGTGTTGATGAGATTTAAGCCAACTTTTTCACTCTGAAAGAGATGGGAATACCAGACCACCTGACTTGCCTCTTGAGAAACCTATATGCAGGTCAGGAAGCAACAGTTAGAACTGGACATGGAACAACAGACCGGTTCCAAATAGGAAAAGGAGTACATCAAGGCTGTATATTGTCATCCTGCTTATTTAACTTCTATGCAGAGTACATCATGAGAAACGCTGGGCTGGAAGAAGCACAAGCTGGAATCAAGATTGCCAGGAGAAATACCAATAACCTCAGATATGCAGCTGACACCACCCTTATGGCAGAAAGGTACCATAAATGGATGCAAAAAGGGAATCGCAAACACAGGTGCTGCCTTACTACTAGTATGTGAAGTATGTGGGATGTGTATGCATGTGTGTGTGTGATTTGTGTGGCAAGGGTGTCTTGTAGTATATGTGTATTTATGTGGTGGGTGTGTGGTTTGCGTGTTGGGTATATATGTGTTATGTATATGTGGATTGTACATGTGTGTGTGTATTTATGTTGTATTTTTTGATGATGAGTGTGTATCGTTTGGTGTAAGTGCATGGTTTGTGTAGTATGTGTATGTGATGAATATAGTATGTGTGTGTGTGGTGGTGGTTTGCAGGGAGCTGAGACCCTGAGCTTAGAGTTTTTATTTTAAAAGTATCTCTGCGTTGAGATCAATTGATAAAGTCTTTTCAAATGTTTCATTTCCCCAGAAATTATTTGGAACATGTTTTCTTAAGAACAAATGTTTGTTTTTCAGGAAGAAACTTCAAATGTTATAGACTGCTTTAAGTGAAAATGATTGCTGCAGTACTTGAGTCTCAGCAGACCCTGTAGTTTAATTTAGCAATCAAAGGCACTTGCATTGAGTTGTTATGCTCAGAGCTTCCAGAGGTCCCATTTCCTCTGCTTCTGACATGAAACTCCATTTCCCCTGTTCTGTTGCAACCATTTCTTTCTCTCCAGAGGAGGTTGTGGGGGATGAGGTGCTTATTTTGGCATCTGTCCTCACTGACCCTGTGCCATCTCCTGGGAGACAGTGTAGGTTAGAGGCTAAGCACGAAAGCTCTTGAGTAAGAATGCATGGGTCCAAATGCTGGCTCCACCAACTTGGTGAGAGCTTAATCTTGATGAGTTTCCTCATCTGTGAGATGGGGTAGCAGTGGTTACTTACCCTGCAGGGTTGTAGGAAGGCTTTCATGAGATAATGATGTAAACATAGTGCTTGGGAGATACTAAGTGTTCAGTGAACACAAACTTTGGTGACGAAGTGGGTCTTGTATGGATCTGGCCGTGCCTCTATAGGTAAAGGAGAAGTAGAAGCTGTTAGTAGACCATTTCTTCCAAGATTTATGGTGAATTTATTCCATTTGGCCTGCATATACCAACTATATACCAAGATTTATTATGAATGACCTCTCAGCTCTTGCATCTGATTTGTTGGTGGGGTAATGAATGCTTAGAAGGGATTTTTGAAGATGCCAGTGGTTCCAGGTCTGGTCCGATGTTAGGGCAACAAGTCTTCCAAGCAAAATTGCTCTCCCTCACATGTTGCAGCTAGCCTACCATCGGTCCCTTGCTCTGGAATAGGTAAGTGTCTCAGCACTGTGAACTGTACTTTGACAGCATTAAAACCTCCCAAAATTCTGGCATGTTATATAAGTTACTCTGACTAACATGCAGCTATTTGGCACAGTTTTCAGATGAAACTTCACATTTTGTCCTTGCCATTTCGGGACCCCTCTGTAGACATTAAAGTCTGAGCAGTGTATCCAGTAGAAGGTTCTGGGTGCAGAAACAGAGGGTGTGGATGTGGGGCATCTGCTTTTCATTTTTGCTTTTTTCATACAATTTAGTGGGAGGGTCTTGGCCCTTCTCTTGGTGGAGGAATGCAAATTGTAGATTCTGGAGACATGTCAGGTGGTTGGGTGGGGATACCTACATAGAAATACCTGGAAACTTAAGACCTTGTACTTGTCTAGCACTGCAGCTGCTCCCAAAGAGTTTTGTGAAGACATGGAGTGTCCAAGAGCTAGAAAGAGGCCAGTGGGGACCATTGCTGTGTCCACCATAGCAAGATCCACTCATCAGAGAGGAGGCAGCCCTGCCAGGTGTCTATCAGAACTTACATCTCCCTCTCTCTCTCTTTTTCCTCTCTTGTCTTCCTGACTGTAGGCTAGGGCCCACAGGACCATCTCTAGGATTCCCTCTTCCAGGCAGTTCTCAAGCAGTACTAATGAGAAAGCCTTTGGCTTTAATCCCAAATTTATCCCACCTCCCCTCAACCCCATTCACTTTGCCAAAGGGTTTTCATTGTTTCGCCAGTAAGATTTGGATTTACATTGGTAGAAAAATGGGTGCACTGTAAACCAACTACACTTCAATTTAAAAAAGGATGCCTAACTCAACAGAACGAGCAATAATATGAATAAGCAAGTCACAGAAAAGGAAACTTTATTTTAAAATGAGTAGCTGAAAACAATAAACAAAGACAGTAAGAGAGTAAAATGTCAGTTTTACCTGCCAGAGTGGCAAACATTCAAAAGGACAACTACATCCAGACTGATGGTCTCGTGGGAACTGGGTTTTCTCGGAGACAGTGAGAGTTGCTGCTACCATCAGCCTGTATATATTAACACTGACATGACATATTCTCTTTTACCTTACAATCCCAATTTCAGAATCTCTTATACCAATAAAAGGTTAACAGTGAAGGTAGTTTAAGTAATATTTGTCTAGTTGTAGGTCCATGAAAAGCAACTCAAGAGAGACTAGCATCAGATCTTTTCTCAAAGAGATCCTATTTGGGAAAATAAGGGAAACACAGTGGATGGAGTGAATGTTTCTGGACTTAGGGAAGCCCTGAAACAGCAGTCAGGATGCCTCTGCATCAGCTCTAGGCTAATTTTATCACTTCTAATTTTATTATCCATTATTTTTTTATGACTGAATATACCCAAATTATAATTAGAGCCTGGAGAGTGATTCTTAATTATAGGCCATGGAGTATTTACTGCTCTCATCCATTTCTAGCTTGTTCCACTTCCATCAGCAGTAGCTAAACTGCCACGCTGCTGGCACAGAGCTGGACCATGGTGGTGGTGGTGTGCAGAAAAAAGACACCACCTAGCCAGGGAGAGATGGTGGGCAAAGCAGAAAGAGATGAGCTGCTGCTGCTGCTGCTGCTAAGTCGCTTCAGTCGTGTCCGACTCTGTGCGACCCCATAGATGGAAGCCCACTAGGCTCCTCTGTCCCTGGGATTCTCCAGGCAAGAACACTGGAGTGGGTTGCCATTTCCTTCTCCAATGCATGAAAGTGAAAGAGATGAGCAAATAAACGTAAAGTTCTTTACTTTCTCCTTGCCCCCTCCCTGATGGTTCCCCCACTCCAAGAAAAAAAATCAAGCCCCAAACCCCAAACCTGACTGCCTAAGTCCATGATAGAAGAAAAATGTCTTAACAGCAGTGTCTGCCAAAAAGATGATGAATTCTATATGAATCAACCAAGTGACTCAGCAGCTAAATAAAAGCTTATCTCGAGTGTGCCGGCAAGGGAGCAGGTGGTCCTGCTCTGGCCTGTGGTCAGTCCTCACCGGTATTGGCAAGCCCAGGGCTCAAGAGTGGTAACATGCAG
Organism: Bos taurus; assembly: GCF_002263795.3. NCBI lineage: Eukaryota > Metazoa > Chordata > Mammalia > Artiodactyla > Bovidae > Bos > Bos taurus. Next base: position 74,727,065 of record NC_037335.1, on the reverse strand, counting down.
GAGGCCAAAGGGTTGGGGAAGAATTTACAAACAATGACAGAGCAGGCAGCGACAAACCTGGGGAAATGCTGGGAGAAATGACCAAATGCTTTCAAAGAGCTGAAGGGCTAGCAGTGGGGAGATGGATTGGGTTTTCTCTGTGTGATTTCAGAGGACAGAGCTGGGTTTGAGACTGTCTCTTGCAGGAGCCAGGCTCTGACTTCACCAAGTTCTATGGACAGTTTTCTAGATGATTTTGTGCATGTAGGTAGTGAGCTCCCAGTTATTGGGAGCATCCAAACAAAGGCAGGATGACTACCTGGTGGGAATGTGGCAGTGGTGGTGGTGGTTGGTGGGGAGTTGAGAATCAAGTGGTGGAATCTAAAAAAAAAAAAGGTACAAGAGGACTTCCCTGGTGGTCCAATGGTTAAGACTTTGCCTTCCAAAGCGGGGAGTAGAAGTTCGATCCCTGGTTAGGGAACTAAGATCTTATATGACCTGTGGCCAAAACATAAAACAGAAGCAACATGGTAACAAATTCAATAAAGACTTAAAACAAATTTAAAAAGGGTACAAATAAATGCATCTACAAAACAGAAATTGAATTATAGATCTAGAAAACAAACTTATGGTTGCCAGGGTTTAAGGGGAGGTGGGATCAATTGGGAGACTGGGATTTACATATGCACACCACTATATATAAACTAGGTAACAAATAAGGACCTGCTGTATAGCACAGGGAACTGTTCAGTACTCTGTAATGACCTGTCTGGGTAAAGAATGTAAAAGAGTGGATATAAGAATATGTATAACTGAGTCACTTTGCTGCACACCTGAAACTAACACAACATTGGAAATCAACTACAGGTCAATAAAAGTTAAAAAGAAAGAATCAACTCTTGGGTGAGGGCTGCACCAACTGGCCTCCGTGATCTATTTAGACTATTGAAAATCCAGTGATGCATTTACGGTACACTCTTTTCCTTCAAGTTTTATCTTCTGAGCCTTGTACGCTTAAGAGCTGGAGTCATCAAGTAATTCCTCCCAGAGGACCACAGCTGAAGCTGTGAATCACGTTCTTTTCTCCCAATCCTGTCTTCTCCTCCCTTCCCCTACTTCAGCTGACTAAGGCAGATCTCCTTGCCTTGTCCTCCAAAGTCTGATTTTTTAAAATATAATTATTACAGATTTGTGCCTCCTGTATCGGATGCTGGGGGAGTCGCGGAACAGAAAAGTTACAAGGAGCATGCTCAAAGAGAATCCTTTTGGCCTTGGGCATTGACAGGATGCTAAACAGGAGGCAGTTTCCATAGAAAATGTAGCTGTTACTGATAATTAGACTTTTCCTGGAAGATAAAGTGAAGCCTTAAAGGAGAAATACTATTGCAAATTCTGGCTGGATTTTTTTTCTTTTCCTTCTGGGCTGATGATCTTCTCACACTTGGCATTGCTCCTGGTGAGGTTGAAGAAGACCTCAGAGATGATACATTCCAGATTCCTTACTGTCCAGAAGGAAGAAACTGACAACTGAGGAGCGGGGGTGGAATGTGAGGGTTAAATCTTTGGTCTGGCCACGGTCACCCAGAGCCTCAGGACAGAGCTGAGACTGCGTCAGAATTTCTTGCAATGCCCCACCCCCACTTGCCCCCTGTTTTTCACATCCCTAGAAGCTCCCTCCGTGCTCCTTCCTGAAAAGGTGGGAGGGGGGTTTCTAGTTGTGCCTGGACCTTGAGCAACCAGAGACTGGATCTGAAGCTGTATGTTGAAAATTATGAGCAGGAAAACTCAGCCCCTGGCCATACAACTCTCTTCTGAGCCCCTCAACTTGCTGGTTTTCAGTTGGCGAGTGAACCATACTGCCCACACCTGCCCTGTGCCCCCATCTCCCCCCAGCCAGCACGAGAACCACACTCAAGCCCGTAGACCTTTCTCATAGGGCTCAAACATCCTGGGTCGGAGTGCCTGACTGTTTCTTCCCCAGGAAGTATTAATGGCTATGCCTGTGAAGCTTCTGGGTTGGTCCTCTCCCTGCTATGGGGTGGCATGACTGCTCTCACCCCTCTGCCCCCATCAAAGCCCCCTGCCACAGGGAGTCTGTTGGCAAGCTTCCTCCTGCTAGCAGAGGGAACTTGGGGCTGGTGATCAGTGAGTCCCTTTGCAAATAGGATCAGCAGCATAATTTGTGAGGCTCCATGCATGATGAAAACGCAGGGCCCCTTGTTCAAAAACTATTGAGAATTTCAAGACTTGGACAGTAGCTCATTAAACAATAAATGGGCCAGCAGGGTCCTGTGTTCATGAAGCCCACCTGGTTTGGCTGGGTCTCAAGTGGATGGGGACAATATTTACTTCAAGTCTGGCACTCAAAGAGCCAGGGAGGCCTTCTAAGTTTCCAAATGAATGTTCTGTACATCCCTAAGAACATGTTTCTGTTTCCTGCAGTCTAGCAGGTCTGCCAAAGGACCACCAGGTCACTGTAGTGGTTTGGGAAGCCATCATTTTATACTTTCTGTGTTGCATCACAACATCCCTCTCCGTCACACCCCTGATATTTCTGATGCTGTTAAATGGAGCCGGAGGAGTGGCACATATGAAAAATTAACGTTCAACCGGGCAGCGGAACTGTGAGGTTTTATTTGGGAGTAGGGACCAGGCAAAATCACTACAGATGGTGACTGCAGCCATGAAATTAAAAGACGCTTACTCCTTGGAAGGAAAGTTATGACCAACCTAGATAGCATATTCAAAAGCAGAGACATTACTTTGCCAACAAAAGTTCGTCTAGTCAAGGCTATGGTTTTTCCTGTGGTCATGTACGGATGTGAGAGTTGGACTGTGAAGAAGGCTGAGCGCCGAAGAATTGATGCTTTTGAACTGTGGTGTTGGAGAAGACTCTTGAGAGTCCCTTGGACTGCAAGGAGATCCAACCAGTCCATTCTGAAGGAGATCAGCCCTGGGATTTCTTTGGAAGGAATGATGCTAAAGCTGAAACTCTAGTACGTTGGCCACCTCATGTGAAGAGTTGACTCATTGGAAAAGAGTCTGATGCTGGGAGGGATTGGGGGCAGGAGGAGAAGGGGACGACAGAGGATGAGATGGCTGGATGGCATCACTGACTCGATGGACGTTGAGTCTGAGTGAACTCTGGAAGTTGGTGATGGACAGGGAGGCCTGGTGTGCTGCGATTCATGGGGTCACAAAGAGTCGGACACGAATGAGCGACTGATCTGATCTGATCTGAGGGACCAGGCAGGGGCGCGGAGCATCCCTCCACTCCTGCGGAGCTGGGCGCTCGCCGTGCATGTTAACTCAGGCTCTCCCCTTCTAGGGCGCCGTGCCCCGGCTCTGAGCCCCTTGGGTGCGACCCCGTGCCCCAGCGTCTGTCTCCGCCCGAGCCTTTCGCGGTGCCAAAGCGCCCCCCTATGCCCCGCGCCGGGTGCTGCACCTCACCCACCTCCCCAAATGCCCACCCCCTGCATCTCGGCCCGCTTCCCGCGCCGGCTTCCGGAAAGCTCTCGGTGCTTTCTACGGCATTCTTTGGGCGTCCTGCAGGTTTGGAGCCATTCCCAAAGTGGGTGTATACGCAGCGCAGCGCTATAAACACGGGAGCCTCACCGTGCAGTGCACTCGGCGTCGCCAGAAGCTTGTGGGCGGCGCTGACGGGTGAGACGTCCCCACTCTTCCAGTCCCCTGCGCAGCCCCGCCGCCGGGAAGACGAGCGTAGGGCTGGGGGTCGGGGGCCGCCAGGCGAGGAGAGGATGGTCGCTGGTAGTCCCCGGGCTGTCAGAGGGGGCCCTTTGGGTGGAGTCGGAAGATCCAGGGAAGGGAAGTGGCTGGAGCCCCATCGCCAGGGAACCGAGTTGGGGACCGAAAATTGTGGGGTCGGCGTACAGGCAGGGACTCGGGACCCTCTTTGTTTATGAACTCCAATCACAATTCTGTGGGGTAAACAGGATAGATGTTAGTGAACCTCCTTTTGTGAAGATGGGGAAACTGACATCTGGAGAACTGACGCTGCTGCTGGAGTGGCAGAGCTGCTTCCTAATGCACCAGAGTACATCAGAGAAACGTCACACAACCTCCATCAGGTTTTAGACATCTGATTCAAACTGTCACATCTTATAAATGAAAATCTGGAAGGATAAACAGAAAGAAAAATCTCCAAAGATAAACAGAAAACAGGTATCAGAATTGCGATTAGAACCCAAGTCTTGACCTTTCAGAATTTCTGGACCTATCGAAAAAAGAAGCTGATTATTACTATTTAAGAGTGGGGTTAGGAATTTAAGAGTAAGTACTGGTATTGTAACAGGATGCTTTTGAGACTTCGTTATAATAATAGTTGGAAATTACAGACAATTTAAAAGATCAGCCATGTGGGATGGCAAAATAAGGTACACCAGATAAGAGACTATTACACAGCTGCAAAACTGTGCTTTTAGAGTGTATTTGAAGATAGTGGATGTAAAGGATCCAATTGTATGCAAATGCACAGAAAAGAGGAGAGATACCACAGTGCTAATGGTTGCCTCTGGAAGGTGTGAATTACTGGCAATTGTTTTGTTTTTCTTTTTGATTGAGTTTGCTATATTTTGGGATGGAGTAGGAGAGGAGCTTGGGCTTTTTACCCTGCAGCTTACTCCGCGTGACAGTGTCTTCCCCATGGCTTCCTCTGGGGAAAGGAGAGCCTTTGAGAGGCTTGTTTAATCAGAGCAGTTGGCAACCAGGTGCCCTAGTCTGAAGATGGGAGGGGAGGGGAGGGGAGTCGGTGCAAAGGGAGGGCAATTTGGCTGTACAGCCACTGTTCCCGTACTGCCCTTGGGCTAGTGTCAATATCATCTGCATGTGTGTTAGCACAGTAGTCTCAGAATCAGAATCTAGTGTGATAACAAGACTCCCGGCTACTTCCCAGGTACTTTAAAGGAGTCAGCAGCAGGGAGGGACCACAGGTGGCCTCTGTGTGCCTGCTTCCTTTCCTCTGTCCCTCTCTACGTGCCACCTCCTCCCACTTCCCCAAAGGATACTGTGCCAGTGCCCACAACTGGTCCTACGTCTATTTTTGAAGGAGTCAGAATTTGCAAAGATGACATAAGACCCTTGTGTTTACAGAACACATTCACATCTCTGAGATCTGTATTACGTCCATTTTACAGACGGAGAAACTGAGGCTCAGATATCAGTGACTTGGTGTCAAGGAAAGAACACTGGGCTGGGGGATTGGGAGGGCTGGGTTCTCATCCTGGGGTTGCCACCAGCTTGTTGCAGGCCTTGGGGAGCCCCAGCCTGTTTCTGGGTTCTGCCTTACCTCTGAGGTGATTGGGTGGGAGACAGGTCCCTGTCCCAGCTCTCAGCTCCATGACTCCCATGGTCCCCAGGCTCCTGATGGGAGATCCTGTACTGACCCCTGGGTTTCCGGACTCCTCATCCAGCGCTCCTGCCTTTGGCTTCCCTGAGTCTCTTTTCTTCAGGACCCAATGCCCTGTCTTCCAGTCACAGCCTATTTCAAAGGCTGGGGTATGATTTCTACAAAGCCTTCACTTATGGGGGAGGAGTGCTCTGCTGGAGGGGTGTTTCTCTCTGGCTTTCTCTCTCTGGCATGACAAAGCCTCTGTCTGTGCTCCAGGCGTTTCAGGCCTCAGTGAGCAGCAGGAGCAGTGTCTGGCAGACCTGAACTAGCACCTTGGCTTAGCTGCCCACCCACCATCTCTGCAGAGGGCAGTGACCCGCTCTCCTCTCCCACGCTACTCTACTCAGGGACCACAGCCCAGCTGCCTTACTAATTGTGTCTCAGGAGAGACTTGCCTTATTCATTTTCTCCCAAGGGTCCCAGCGGACCTGTGGAGGAGCTGAGAACGGCTTCAGGGTGTGCATCGTTTCAGGAAGGGGAGAGCCCCTTCCCGTTCTTGTTAGGGTGAAGTGGGTAAGTTCAGATGAGCAGTTGTGAGGAGGAGGGGTGCGGGATGGGAGAGGGATGCAGGGAGAGGGATTTTTGTTTTGCAACAACTTCAGCTTTGGGGAAAGGATCCATTGTGTAAGACCAGCTGGTCCAGGGCTCAGGGCAGCTAGCCAAGTGATGGTGGGAGGACCTTGGGAGGTGCCCTGCTGTGGGCTTAGAGGGACCAGCCAAGTGAAAGGGACCTGGTGGAGCAGAGAAGCGCTGCTCCCAGCAGGACTTCTTCTGGGGAGGCTCCTTCCCCCCCACAGTGCCACACCCCACCAATCCCTTTGGCCTTGCCCCTCCCTCTCTATACTCCCTGAAGACCACTGTCCTCCTCGCCTCACTCTACTCCCATCCATGCCTCCTGCCTCGAGTCTCACACTGGGGATGATAAATGGATTTATTTCCCTGTGTCGACCCAGAGGGTCTGAGGCTATCACTGCTTCAGGCCCTTGAAAAGCACTTTTGGGAGGTGTTGAGGCTTGGTTGGGGAATGGTGCTGTGGTTGATTGGTGATGCCGACAGCAGGGGACTGGATGTGTTCAGGGCTGCAGTCCCCACTTTAGGGGGATGGGAGAGGCTGGATGAGTGACCCAAGAGAGGTGTTTTCAGAGTTGAGTTTGTTGAGATAGACGCCTTCTCTGGATGCAGAAATCTCATGTGTCTTTTGCAGGCATAGTCAGCTATGATGGGAAGAGAAGAAGGAAGGGGAGGGGAGGGGAGGAAGAGGAAGAGGGGAGGAGGAGGAGCAGGAGGAGGGTGGCTTGGACCCGAGTCCAGTGGTTCCAACTCCAGATCCTTATTTCTTCTGTATTAGGCTGCTTTCCTGGGGTCCTTCCCGGTACCCCGCTGCCTCCACTTTCTTTTGAAAGTGCCCAGTGGCAAGAGTGATCCTTTCTTGTCAAGTCCCTGGGATGTGAGCTGAGGGCATAGTGGAGGGCCAGGCCTCAGCAGGGCTCCAGGAAAGCAGGCAGCAGGCTGGGCTGGACGCAGCGGGCTGTCTAGCTATTACCATGACAGTCCCCTGTTCTCTCCAAACAGAGGCTTGCTGGGATTCCAGAGTTGGAGAAGGAGGCAAGCTGAAGACTCTCCTGCTGTTGATGGGGCTGCTGCTCAGCTGGGAGAGTGGCCGGGCAATCTCGGGCAAAGAGCTCCGGGATAAGTGACCTGTCATGCCCTTCTGTCAGGACCCCAAGGGTCAGAGCCCATCTCTGACCTGTGCATGAGGTCTGGTTTGCTCTGCCTGGGTCCTTCTCTGAGCTCCCTGTTGCTAGTCAAGGCTCTTTGTGGTCAGGTTGGCTTCCAGGCACTTTCAAGTGGACCCCAAGCCCTTTCTGGATCTTGTATCTCATCTGGCTGTTCTCTTCCCATTCAGCTTGGCCCAGTACCCACACAGCTCCCCCTGAAGCTCCATGAAGCCTGGACCACTGGGGCCTCTGTGGACTTCCCCCTTGAGTTTCCATAACGCTTACCACCTGTGTCTGCCACCTTTCCACCTACAAAACCAATGCTCTGGGTTCAGGAAAGAGAAAATATAATTCATTAGGAGGGCTTATCATCCTTCAGAACCCAGCTTTTGGTTCCGCTCTTCTGCTAGGTCCTTCCTGACACCCATCTTCCCTCTGCTCCACTCTTGTCCTGCGAGCTGACCAACTCTCCGGGGTAGTAGTTAGAAAACCAAATGTTGAGATCAGAGGTGGGTGGGAGTCTATCTCCACCCTCCCAGCTGTATAACTGTGGGTGAGTATCTTGATCTCATTATGATTCTTCATCCTCATTTATGCAATGAGGTGAAGGCAGTGTTGAGAGTCTTAGATAAAATGCATATGAAGCATCTAGCACGGTGCCTGGCCCAGGATAAGCACCAGAGAAGCGTGGGCTATTACTTTTAGTACTTTAGTAACATTGTCTCATTGTATTTGTCAAACGATGTGGTATGTCTGATCAGTCTCCTTGTGGGATGGTGTAATTAAGTCACCTCGGTGTCCCTGTCACCTGACACCATGCATTGGAACAAAGACGAAGTTCAGATGTTTGCTTAAACTGCTTTCCAGAAAGGACTGTATCCAAAAGGATACTATTTTATATTTTGATGCTTAAACATCAAATTATGCTTCCAGGATTTTTTTTTTTTTCCTTGAACATTTTCTTCTGCAGTTAGTTAGGCTGCTCCTCCAGAGCCCCAGGGGCAGACTGGGTTATTTCTCTGGGTGTGTCTGCTCCAATGTTTGCATTTCTGAGCAGCTGGGTAATTGATTCTCAGGCCCTGGGTCTTTAGTGCGCCCTGGAGATGGAACCTGGAATGGAACCTGTGTCAGAGTGAAGCTGGGACCCTGAAGGCTGCTTGCCAGGGGGACCCCAGCCATGGCAGCCCCTAGATCCACTGGCCTTTCTGACCCTTTCAAATGGTTCCAGGATTGTATTCCCAGCACCACCCACTCACATCATCCACCTCTCTGCCCTTTTCCTGCAGAAATGTCCACCGAGGGGAGTAAGTATGTGAATAAAGAAATTTAAAATGCCCTCAAGGAGGTGAAACAGATAAGGACCCAAATAGAACAAACCAACGAAGAGCGCAAATTACTGCACAGCTCCCTAGAGGAAGCCAAGAAGAAGAAAGAGGTAAGGAAGAGCTCCGTGGCCCCAACCTTGATCCTCTGTGCTGGAGGGAGAGAGTGGCCCTTGCTCCTCCAGGTGCCCTGCCAGGTTGCCGTGGTGACCTGCCCTCCTTCCTTCCCCGCTGTGTCATCTGATACCAGGGGCTGTGGTTAACAAATAGGGAAGGTTTATTTGCTTTTGAAAGCTTTAAGAGATGAGATTTTGGATCTGGTTTCGTTACAAGCCTGCTGCCAGATTCATTTCAATAGATTTTTCTAAACCCCGATTGTGTGCAAGCTCCAACGTCGGCTTTGGGTAGGGTCTGTCACTGTCACGGGTTAGAAGGGGGATGGCACCCTACCTTCAGGAAGCTTATCTAGTGTGGGTAATACCTTTGGGGGTATAGCAGGCACACACTGTATTGCCCACGTCTGAGTTCTGGACTACTTTGTAAAGAGACACCTAAGTCCAACACCAGCATACACAACTAAGCCACTGTCATTCGACAAACAGCTTATTTGTGCTGTGCTCAGTCCCTCAGTTGTGTCCAACTCTTTGAGACCCCATGGACTGTAGCCCGCCAGGCTCCTCTGTCCATGGGATTCTCCAGGCAAGAATACTGGAGCATGTGGCCATTTCCTCTTCCAGGGGATCTTTCTGATCCAGGGATCAAACCCACGTCTCTTAAATGTCTCTTGCACTGGCAGGCGTGTTCTTACCATTACCGCCACCTGGGAAGCCCAGCTTATTTAAAAAATCAATAGTCTTTGTCAGGGTATCCTCAAGTTGTACCCTGATTGCTACCCTACCCCTAATGACAGAGATGCTGAGATGCAGCCTATGGTCCCTGATGTGTGGGGTGAAATCATTATAAAGACTCAGAGAAGTTCTGTGGTAAAGAAACACATGTAACTTCATTTAACCCAAGTGCTTTCCAAATCCAATTGACCAGGGAATCCATTTATTTTTTTCCTGATAGCTTGGAGCACAATTTCATGGTAGCCACTTGCAGAAATGTTGGCCTGGGTGCAGCTCTAACTTTCTCTGAAACTTAATGCCCTTTCTTGGTATGAGTAGAAATTCCCGCCATGCTATGAGAAACCTCCTAGACTCCACGGAGAAGTGGCAAGTCTTGTTCTTGAATGTTTGTTTCTCACTGGAATATCTTGTTTCTCACTGGAATTTAATATTTGACAATCCAGGTTCTATAAAGCACATCATGTTTGGAGAAAGACTTCATGACTTCTCAGTTGAGAAATATGAGAACTGGAAAGAAAGGAACTGCCTGTGACTTGGCCTCATAGAAGGTGTGGTGGCCTTCCCCATTTGGGAGCAAGAGGCAGTGGACACAGACCAGGGGACAGGGGACATGGAGCAGGAGAAGATTTCACATGGCTCCTCCTGCTCAGACATTCCTAGTGCAGCTTCATCTGGGGGTATAGATGGTCTACTTCATTCTTTGAAGAGTAAAACACTTATTTTTCAAGATTTTAATATAGAAAAGCAGAAGAAAAGTTTTTCCATAATCCTTTTACTTTAGGACAATTCCTTAGGTATCTAAGGATACCTACGTTTGATCTATTTCTTACTATTTTTTCTCCTCTGTACTTTTTGGACAGTGGCTGTACTCAAACTCATTAATTTTTTAACATGAGAAATGCTTATTATAATATTTAACACTTATTACAAACATCCTTGGTAATGCTGTCCTAGCTACCATTTGTAGGTAGTACTATTTCCTTAACTTGTCCCCTAGTTTTGAACATCTGAGTTAACTCCAGTTTGTTTTTTGTTTTTTTTTTTTTGCCATTTATGAAGATTGTAAAAAATATCTTCAGGCATACAGATTTTTCCTTGATTGCAGGAATTCCTTGGGATAGATTCCTGCAGAATTACTGGATCAAATGTCATGGTCATGTTAGAGACTTTTGGTAGCAGGTGTGAATTTGATTTTAGAAACTTACCTATTCCCATGGCATGCTGCAGACTGTGGTTGCCATAGAAAAATAAGATTCAAGGAAGCTTTGGAAGATGATATTTAAATTCCTGAAGTTGAGAGTATAAAGTGGGGTATTTAGTGAGAAGGGGGAAGTCTTGGGGTAAAGACATTAGGTGCAGCATCAGAGAAAGATGTCTAGATGGGCTCTAGTGGCCAGAAAGGACTAACGAGCAGGATGAAGATGGGAGGATGTTTAAAACCAGATGAGAAGGGACATCCTGGTGGCAAATGTGGGAACTTGTGAGCCAGAGCAGGATGGAAATAAGCACCCATGTGCCAGGTTGGGCAGAGTTGGGGGTGGGCACCCATGCCTGCTTCAGGAAGGGGAAGCCCGTGGTTTCTGTGGCTAAGCCAGCCTGTGTCATCCCCCAGAACCCCCTGAATGACACCAGGGATTCCGAAACCAAGCTGAAGGCATCCCAGGGGGTGTGCAATAAGACCACGACCGCCCTCTGGGACGAGTGTAAGCCCTGCCTGAAGCAGATCTGCATGAAGTTCTATGCTCCTGTGTGCAGAAGCGGCTCAGGACTGGTTGGCCACCAGGTGACAAGGCGCCCTGCCCCTTCAGCACAGCATGTCTCGGGCAGGGGAATGAGAACTGAATATGCTTCTTTGATTCTGCACCGAGTTCCAAGTGTGGGGATTTCCCTACCAAGGGGTTCTCCCACACCAGCCGGGTGCCCTGCAGTTCAACTCAAGTCGGACCCCATCTACCTAGAGACAGCATCAGACCCCACAGCTTCAGGGCTCAGTCTCACAAGTCTGCCCCACCACGCCCACCCCCAATTTCAACCGCCAATCATGAATCCAGGTGGTCACCTGTGCTTCTGACTGGCTGGCTGTAGATTAGAGTGTTCCATGACCGCTTCCTTTTATTGTTGTTGAGTCATTAAGTCATGTCCAACTCTTTCCAACCCCATGGACTGTAGCCTGACAGGCTCCTCTGTCCATGGAATTTCCCAGGCAAGAATACTGGAGTGAGTTGCCATTTCTTTCTCCCAGGGATCTTCCTGACCCAGGCATCAAACCCATATCTCTTACACTGCAAGTGGAACCCAGCATCCCCTTGGGTTCAATTAATTTGTTCAAGAAGCCCACAGAACCCGGAAAAACATTTTACATACTAGATAATCAATTTATTTTTAAAGGATATATCTTGGGTTATATCTGGACCACTGGGGAAGAGGTTAAGTATCTACCTTGCAGTGCAGGGAACATGAGTTCGAACCCTGCTTGGGGAACTAGAATCCCAATGCCACAGGGCAGTTAAGCCTGTGTACCGCAATGAAAGATCCTACGTGACACAACTAAGGCCTGACACAACCAGAGATAAATTTTAAAAATCAAAAATAAGTAAAATCATTTTTAAAAAAGCCACCAATGGGTGACTAGCCCATTGGTCATCCATTAAAAAAAGTAATAAAAATAAAAGGGTATAAGTCAAGAACAGCCAGATGGAAGAGATGCCCAGAAAAAGGGATGGGGAGGGCTGGAGAGCCTTCATTTCCTCTCTGAGTCAGCAGGCTCTTGTGTCTCATTGGTGCATGTGTTCATCAACCCAGAAGCTTCCCAACCCATCCTTTTGGATTTCATAGAGGCTTCGTTACAGAGGCACGGTTGATTAAATCATTGACCATTGGTCATTGATTTAATCTCCAGCCTCTCTCTCCCCTCCCTAGAAATCAGGGGCTGGGGCTAAAAGTTCTAACCTTTTAATCATGTAGTTGGCTCTCCCATCAGTCAGCCCCCATCCTTCAGATCAGATCAGTCGCTCAGTCGTGTCTGACTCTTTGCAACCCCATGAATCGCAGCACGCCAGGCCTCCCTGTCCATCACCAACTCCCGGAGTTCACTCAGACTCATGTCCATCGAGTCAGTGATGCCATCCAGCCATCTCATCCTCTGTCATCCCCTTCTCCTCCTGCCCCCAATCCCTCCCAGCATCAGACTCTTTTCCAATGAGTCAACTCTTCACATGAGGTGGCCAAAGTACTGGAGTTTCAGCTTTAGCATCATTCCTTCCAAAGAAATCCCAGGGCTGATCTCCTTCAGAATGGACTGGTTGGATCTCCTTGCAGTCCAAGGGACTCTCAAGAGTCTTCTCCAACACCACAGTTCAAAAGCATCAATTCTTCGGCACTCAGCCTTCTTCATAGTCCAACTCTCACATCCATACATGACCACAGGAAAAACCACAGCTTGACTAGACGAACTTTTGTTGGCAAAGTAATGTCTCTGCTTTTGAATATGCTATCTATGTTGGTCATAACTTTTCTTCCAAGGAGTAAGCGTCTTTTAATTTCATGGCTGCAGGCACCATCTGTAGTGATTTTGGAGCCCAGAAAAATAAAGTCTTGACACTGTTTCCACTGTTTCCCCATCTATTTCCCATGAAGTGATGGGACTGGATGCCATAATCTTCATTTTCTGAATGTTGAGCTTTAAGCCAACTTTTTCACTCTCCATTTTCATCTTCATCAAGAGGCTTTTTAGTTTCTCTTCACTTTCTGCCATAAGGGTGGTGTCATCTGCATATCTGAGGTTATTGATATTTCTCCCGGCAATCTTGATTCCAGCTTGTGTTTCTTTCAGTCCAGCGTTTCTCATGATGTACTCTGCATAGAAGTTAAATAAGCAGGGTGACAATATACAGCCTTGACGTACTCCTTTTCCTATTTGGAACCAGTCTATTGTTCCATGTCCAGTTCTAACTGTTGCTTCCTGACCTGCATACAGATTTCTCAAGAGGCAAGTCAGGTGGTCTGGTATTCCCATCTCTTTCAGAATTTTCCACAGTTTATTGTGATCCACACAGTCAAAGGCTTTGGCATAGTCAATAAAGCAGAAATAGATGTTTTTCTGGAACTCTCTTGCTTTTTCCATGATCCAGCAGATGTTGGCAATTTGATCTCTGGTTCCTCTGCCTTTTCTAAAACCAGCTTGAACATCAGGAAGTTCAGAAACTTTCAAAAAGTTACTTCCCTAACAAAGCAAAGACAGCTTGATTGCTCTTATCACGGGAAATTCCAAGAGATTTAGGACCTCCTTGTCAGGAACCAGACCATATATATGTTTCTTACGATAAATCACAGTATCACAGCTTCATTTCACATGCCATTTGCAACTGATTAGTTCTGGCTGCATTGGAGCCCAGAGTGTCGTGATCTATTGGTAATGTCTGCTATGAGTGAGAACAGCTCAGCTGTTCGTGACTATAACCTTAGGGTCTGGTAGAGAATGGGCACACAGTGAGTATCTTTTGAATGAATGAACTCTAACATGGACGTGAAAAGCCAAAACTTTTAGAAGTGTCTTCTTTCAGTGAATCAGTAGACCCTGGTTGGCCAACCCCATCTCCTAAATGCTACAGTTTGACTGGCACTGGTGCTTGGCTTGTAATGGATTGGAAATACAGGAGGGTATTGGCTTGAATGGGCCTCCCTGGCGGCTCAGTGGTGAAGAACCCACCTTCCAGTGCAGGAGACATGGGTTCAATCCCTGGGTCAGGAAGATCCCCTGGATAAGGAAATGGCAACCCACTCCAGTATTCTTGCCTGGAGAATCCCATGGACAGCAGGAACCTGGCGGGCTACAGTCCATGGGGTCACAAAAGAGTCAGACATGACTTAGCGGCTAAATGACAAATTGACTTGAATAAGCATTTACTGCATATCTTAAGGTCGGGGGTGGGGCACCCTGTGTTATAAGGAGGTTCCAAGGTGAATCTTACTCCTGCCTTCAAGGGGCTTGCTGCCTGGCGAGGGGGAGAGAAATGAGCCAGACAGAATGCAGAGCAAAACAGGTTATAATGCCAAAGAGAAGTATGGACAGATCAGAAAATGTGGAGGTGGGAGAGGTGTCAGCAGGTGGCAATGGTGAGAGGGAGGCCATACCCAGCTCAGGGGGCCCTGGGAACCACCTCCTGGTCCTGCTGCAGGGAGTCCCACTGCTGACCCAAGCCTGTGTCTTTCTGCAGGCAGACAGCCAGATGCCAACCTGCTCTGCCTGCAGAACCATCTCAAAGGGCCAGACAGTGGTGTGGAAGGGCTCAGAGAGATGGGGCGGCCCATGTTGCTCCATGTGACTTCCCTTGTGTGTCCCCAGAAAACAGTGACCGCACTGTGTGCAAGGAGATCCGCCACAACTCCACGGGATGCCTGTGGATGGAAGAGCAGTGCGAGAAGTGCCAGGAGATCTTAGGAGTGGGTGAGTCGGAGACCCCTGGTCTCCTGTGTCCTCAGGTTCCCAGCACCTCCCTGGGGCTGCCTTTAGGGCGTCAAGCGGATAGGAGTTCAAACGCCAACTCTGCTACCTTCCAGCTGTGGCTCTTGGTGGGAGAGGGGTCCTTTGCTTGGTTCTGCCTGGATCCCCATCTGGGGTCGAGGGTTAGGATGCAGAGTCGTCCCCAAAGTTGGGAGACAGAATACAAAGTATTGGGTTGGCCAAAAAGTTTATTCAGGCTTTTCCATAACATCTTGTAGAAAAACCTGAAGAACTTTATGGCCAACCCAATACTTACCGCATCAGTTCATGGTTAACAGGCTGACTGTAGGAGGGGCAGCCGTGCTTTGTAAAAAGCTGTCATCCTGTGACTTCCTCCAGTTAGTCTGTTCCCAAGGGCCAAACCCAGTAGACATCCTCATTTTGGGCTGCAGACGATGAAAATTTAGATAGCATGTTGTTGTTACTGTTGTTTTGTCACTAAGTCGTGTCCAACTCTTTGCAACCCTGCGGAATATATAGCCCGCCAGGCTCCTCTGTCTGTGGGATTTCCAAGACGAGAATACTGCAGTGGGTTGCCATTTCCTACTCCAAAGGATCTTCCCGACCCAGGGATTGAATTTGAGTCTCCTGCATTGGCAGGCGGATTCTTTACCACTGAGCCATCGAGGAAACCCTTCGACAGTGTGAACTCTGTTAAACTCTTGCCAAGTGTTTGTTACTGAACACTCTTCTTCTACACACTTCATATTTACTCTGCTCCCTTGGATAACTGGGGTGGCTACTTATCTTACAGAGGAGGAGACTGAGTTAGAGAAGGTTCAGTGACCTGCTCAGGATTACAGGACACCCCTCCTGTGGGGTGTTTGGAGTGTGTTCCCCACCAGTGCTGCTGTGTTCTCTGCCCTGAACATACAGGACTCTCCTTGTGGTACCTGCACTTCCTGACCACCTTCCTTGTGGTTGGTTGGTCCCTGAGGCAAAGGAAATAGCTCTCTTCTGCTGTTGCTCTCTGTTTTATCTGGGAACTGAATTCTTCCTACTTGGAGGTAACAGCTATAAAAGCAGAGACACACTTCCTGGCTCACAGAAGTTTATGCTCGGAAGGAAAGAGTTAATTATCCCCACCCCCACCCCAAGTGGATCGATCCTGTGGCTTTGATCTTAATTCTTTTGGGTGCCTGGGCAGGCCTTCAGAGTCTGGTTAAATATTCCTAATCTCAGTGCTGTGATTTTAGAAGCCACTGCAAAAGTACAAGTGCTATATGAGGCTGATCTATGAAGAAGTGAGGTGAGTCCACAAGCACGCCTCTTGGGTTTAGCCCATAAAATATCATAGGTAGGAAACCGTAAATCACACAGTACCTTGCAGTGAGAAAGTCACCTTAGGGCCAGAAGAAGAGACCTACCGATGCCCAAGCTCAGATTGGTGCCCCTGGTACTGATCTTAACCGTCACTGATCACAACTTCCTGAAACACTGGTTTTCTTTTCTACACTGAGGAAGATTTATGACTTCTTATCTAAAGTGCTTGCAACCTTTGGAGCGTGTGCTGCCTGGGACCTCCAGACTGAACTTTTGCAATTTCCATTCTCCTGGCATTTTGGACCAGATCATTCTTTTTTTTTTTTTTTTATGATAGGTTTCATCATTTTTTAATATTAATTTTTAAAAAATATTTATTTATGTATTTGGCTGCTTAGGGTCTTAGCTGTGGCCTGCGTGACCCTCACTGTGTCATGTATTGCAGTGGGTGGGTTCAGTTGTTGCCACGTGCAATGTGGGATCCTAGTTCCCCAACCAGAGATCAAACCCATGACCCTGCATTGCAAGGCAGATTCTCAACCAGTGGACCCCCAGGGAAGTCCCTAGACCAGATCATTCTCTGTGATGGGGGCTTCCCTGTGCACTCTAAGGTGTTTCATAGCATCTCTGGCCTCCAGTAACCTCCCATCCCCTACCCTGCCAGTTGTGACAACCAAAAGTGTTTTCAGACCTTGTCAAATATCCATGGGGACAGCACTGTCCCAGGTGAGAGCCACTGCTCTAGACTTCATCCCGGTTCTCAATGACTGTCCTTATTTTCAATGACTGTCTGGCACAAAGAGTTAAGGTTAGTCATTGTACATATTTCTCAACCCAGGTTATTGTTCATAATCCTATGTCTTGCTCCACCTGATGTTTTATTTTAATTTAATAGAAATGATTAAAGGGCTTCCGTCATAGCTCAGTCGGTAAAGAATCTGCCTGCAACTCAGGAGACCCTGGTTCTATTCCTGGGTCAGGAAGATTCCCTGGAGAAGGGCATGGCAATTGACTCCACTATTCTTGCCTGGAGAATCCCATGGACAGAGGAACCTGGTGGGCTACATACAGTCCATAAGGTTGAAAAGAGTTTCACATGACTTAGTGACTAAACCGAAACCGATAGAAATGATTACAACCAGCATGATGAAGCGTGCAAAGAACTCCTCCTTTTCCCTGACTTGCTTGAGTTTCATGTGCTCTTTTGGGGATATTTTTCAACAATTAAGGGAGAGAAAAACAGTAGTTTTTAAAGAGAGAGCGCGTTGTTTCCAACCCCTGTCTACCTGACCACCTGCAGTGGGTGGGGTGGGGGGGAGTGGGGGGAGCAAAAGCAATGAACTTCCCTACTCTCTGGTGAGCTTGGCAGCCAGCCACACTGGGCAGATGGGCAAACCTGGACCCCCTCACTTCCTGTGTGCTCGTGGTCCGAGGATCCTGGCTGGCTCTTCTGCTAGCCAGGTTCTTGGGGCCAGAATTTCCAACTCTGTATATATAGGCAAACTTGGAGAACTTGGGAGAGCCACAGACTCAATAGGAAGAGCCCAAGTTTAGGAGTTAAAGCCTTGAGTTCACCATCCTGACCTCCCAAATAATTCATCCTATGACTTTAGGCAAATGATTTGGCTCTGTGCTCCTCAGTTTCATTGTTGGACATCAGAATACATCAGACTATTAGAGATCACCACTACCCAGAGCGTTCGGTGATGCCTGGGGCATAGCAGTACCACACAAATGGCAGCTACAGGTAATGTCCACCATTTCCGGAAATGACTCCTGGGGGGTCGGGGGCAGCAAGAGGAGCTCCTGGTCTTTGCACACGGAGCCCTGAAGTCCATGCTTCTTGAGGTGTGGACAATGCCCCTCCTTGCCAATCTCCAGGGAGGCAGGATCTTGCACCCAAAGAGAAATCAGTGATGTTACTGAAACAATTTAGTTCAGCTGACACTGTCTCCCAGAGCAAGACTTTTTTGATGAAGATAGTATGTGCTGATTCACACTCAGGGCAAGCTCTCTGCTTTGTCTTGGGCTGACAGCAAACACACGGTGGAAAGACGGTGTTCAGAGTAGCTCTGCTTTAGGTACTGGCTGTGTGACGCGATTGCCATTTGTCTTCATCCCTGTTGAGCTCTCCCTTCACATTCCTGTCATTTGTTTGTGTTCTTTCCATCTCTGGGCAGACTGTTCTGCCAGCAACCCGACTCAGACGCTGCTGCGTCAGCAGCTGAACGAGTCCCTGCAGCTGGCGGAGAAGTTCAGCAGGCTCTACAACCAGCTGCTCCAGTCCTACCAGCAGAAGCTGCTCAACACGTCAGCCCTGCTCAAGCAGCTGAACGAGCAGTTCACCTGGGTGTCCCAACTGGCCAACCTCACGCAGAATGATGACCAGTACCATCTGCAGGTCTCCATGGTTAGTCTGTGCTGGCCACACATGGCAGCTGCACTCATGGTGCAGTCTGGAGGTCGCATGGTCCTCCCCCAGGGGTGAAACGGGATCAAGATGTTCATGGGGGCATGTCTGCTTTGATGGAGCACTTGTCCTACTGCAGGAAGCAAACACTCAGGCACAGCGGTACACGGAGACCTCATTGCCTGATGAGGCGGAGTGTCACGATCCTGTTTTATTGGCTAGGTTCAACAGCTTACCCAGCATCTCCTACCTGAGGGGTGATCACCCAGGTGTTTGAATCTGTCTGCCTGGCCGCAGAGCTCTTTCCAGAGAGCTGCCCTGTCCCACGTAGGATGCCTCATGAACTGGCCCATTGTTCTCCTCCAGTGATAAGCAGCATCACTCTAGTACCAGGAAACGTTTCTTTTTCTCTCCCTGATTCCTTTTCTACCACTGTCTGTCTGGCTGCTGCCCAAAGGAAGCATGGCAGCTGGGAAACCATGTTTTACTTGGTGGGGCTCCCCCTGGGATGGTCCTTCATGGAAGGCATTTACCCCCCAAAAGTAGTGTCTCTGAGGGCATTTCCGTTCACCAAGTTGTCTAGTTGTGGAGGTTAGGGAAAAGCAAAGGGGTCCACAGATCCGAATGAAGCCTTACTTTAGTTGCCAGCTGAGTCTGGGTTGACCGTCTTCCCCACCCCCTTGTTACCTTTTCTCCTTCCAAGTGAATGCTCCGACCCCAGCATTCCGTCTGGCCTCACCAAGGTGGCTGTGAAGCTCTTCAACTCCTTTCCCATCACCGTGACAGTCCCGCAGGAAGTCTCCAGTCCTGACTTTATGGAGAACGCGGTGGAGAAAGCGCTGCAGCGCTACCGCCAGAGGAGCCCATGAGTGTGCGCCCCCAGCCCCACCTGGGGCCCTCTGGGGCGAGCAGTTCCCTGGGGGTCCAAAACACAGGGCAGAGGCACCACTGGAGCTACAGCCAGAGCCCACGCGGGAAGTTGGAAAGCTACTCGGAATTTTTTTCTTTCTTTGGAGGATGTTCTTTCTGGGTTGGTGAGGATCAAAGTGTTGGTTGCTGCTTCTCAGTGATTATCAGCCCTCACCTCCCCCTCCCCTGTTTCTTTTTCAGGGAGGAGTGAGGCGTGAAAGTTGCTTTTCTAAGTATGGGGGCATCTGCACCCACTTGCCCCTGAGATGAGCTTCAGGCCCCTCTAGAGAGTTCTGCACATCACCAGGTGACCAGGCCTGGGCTCGAGGCCCTCCTGACCCCACCAGCCTCTCTTTCCTCTGAACTCCTCTGAAACGCACTGATGCCTGCGTTTGCTGATCACCGGAGGAGCTTGCTCACATGCCACTAACTCAATAAATCGCCTTGTAATCTGAATGCTTTGCTGTGTCTTTTTTTGTTTGTTTGTTTTTTTGGCTGCGCCCTGAGGCATGTGGGATCAACACTATTGTTGTTGATTAGTCGCTCAGTCTCTATTGATCCCTATTACGACCTATGTACTGTAGCCCACCAGGCTCCTCTGTCCATGGAATTCTCCAGGCAAGAATATTGGAGTGACTAACCATTCCCTTCTCCTGGGGATCTTCCTGACCCAGGGATCAAACCCACATCTCCTGCACTGGCAGGCGGGTTCTTTACCGCTGAGCCACCAGGGAAGCCCCTTTTAGTTCACTGACTAAGGATCCAACCCGCACTCCCAGCATTGCAAGTGTGGCGTCTTAACCACTGGACCACCAGGGAAGTCCTGGTGTGTCCACCTTAGGCTGGTTGTTTTGTTTGTTTTAACCCCGGAAGGTCTTCATTTGAATGTGGGAAAAAAAGAGAAGAGAAAAACCAATGGCTAAGATGGTATAGTCTCATATAGTTGAGAATAAAAGGAGTGGGATGATGAAGTTGGTCCAGTTCAAGGATTTCCTGCTTTTAGGAAGAGATGTGCTCAGCAGCCAGCTAAAGCATGTTTCTGAAAAACGAACCTTTTCCATTTTCTTATAAAGTGGATACTTACTATGATTGGGGTGAGGATGATCTCCCGAAGGAATACATTGAAAATTAGGGTGTGTAAGGGGTAAAAATAAGGCATACTGGTTATTTTGATATATAATTGATATTTTCCTTCTGGAAAATGTACTCCTCCCCAAAAAACAAAAGGAAGTAATTTTCTTTTAGTTGTGAGAGCTTAGCATCCCTGTGAAACCTTGACTGTGGTATTGCTTGTTTACTGTCTGTTCTATACCACCTTTATATCTTTCCCCCAACCTTAAGAATTTCTCCTCTGCCTGGGTTTTTCCTGATAACTATTCATCCCTCCGGGCTTCTCAGGTGCCTCAGTGGTAGAGAATCCACCTGCAATGCAGGAGACACTAGTTCAATCCCTGGGTTGGGATAAACAGGAGAGGGTGAGATGTATGGAAAGAGTACCATGGAAGCTTACCTTACCATATGTAAAATAGATAGCAACAGGAATTTGCTGTATGGCTCAGGAAACTCAAACAGGGGCTCTGTGTCAACCTTAGAGGGGTGGGATGGGGCGGGAGATGGAGGGAGTTTCAAACGAGGGGGGATATATGTATACCCATGGCTGATTCATGTTGAGGTTTGACAGAAAAATAACAAAATTTAAAAATTTTAAAAATTTCGCCCCTCTGAAATATAGCTGGTCTGCAGTACCTCCAGATTGCCAGCAGGTGGCACTGACTAACTGCGACACTTCTCTCCACATTAAGAAGCCTTTCCATTTATAAATCTTCTCTAAAGAATCCTGTTCATCAAACATACATCAAAGGGAAATGAAAACCATCTGGATGCACCCCAGGTCTGTAACAAGATCCACATGTAAATTAAAAGCTTAAAATATTCTTAGTTTACTATTCCTTTTCTCTCTTAAGTTATAAGCACACTTGCCACACACGACAATGTCTATTAGCTTATGTCCATAGAAGCTAGTACTTTAGTATTGCTACCAAGGAAATTCAGAGGAAGGTAAGTGTGTGTGATTCACTTAAAGATATACATTAATTAGGGTTATGGTTCAGAAGACATTTGCTAAAATGACCATATTGTAAATTATATATTACATTAATGTCACTTACTACATTTCACAAGTTATTTTCTGTCTTCCACTATGCTGCTGGATGTTGGAAGTCACTATACCCAGTTGTTGCTTCTTTTTATGCAACTCCCTTTAAATTCTAGACTTGCCCCTTAAAAGACAGAGACTAGGACTTCCCTGGTGGTCCAGTGGTTAAGAATTTTTTCTGCCAATGTGGGGAACATGGGTTTGATCCCTGGTCTGGGAAGATCCTGCATGCCATGGGGCAGCTAAGCCTATACACCACAACTACTGAGCCCACGCGCCTAGAACCTGTGCTCTGCAACAAGAGAAGCCACCACAATTAAAAACTCATGCACCACAACTGCTTGCCCTAACTAGAGAAAGCCCACATGCAGCAATGAAGACCCTGCGCAGCCCAAAATACTACCTGATGCAAAGAGCCGACTCATTGGAAAAGACCCTGATGCTGGGAAAGACTGAGGGCAGGAGGAGAGGGGGGTGACAAAGGATGAGATGGTTGGATGGTATGACCGACTCAATGGACATGAATTTGAGCAAAATCTGGGAGATAGTGAAGGATGGGGAAGCCTGGCATGCTGCAGTCCATGGGATTCGAAAGTAGACACAACTGAGCAACTGAACAACAATAAAAGCACCCCCAAAAAGAGAGAGAGCCTGAAGCTGACTCTGAGTTTCATCGGATGCCCCTTTCCCCTTCCTGTTTCCCTCTTTGCACAGTGACCTGGTTTGAGGGTCCTTGGATGTCCCTCCGTCCCTGATAGAAATCCCAGCCCGAGGCCCCAGAAAGCCCTGAGGCAGGAGATGAAGTCACCAAGGTACTAGATGAGACACGGTGGGGATCTTCCAGCTGGGGGTCTGTGGATAATGGGCCCTTGGTTTCTAGCTTCTAGGATCCTTGTGGCAGAGAGGGAGCAGGGCTTGATGTTCTGAGAAGAGAGGGCTTGACCTCTGCTTAGTGGAGGTGGGGACGGGGTGCGGAATCACGAAGCCTGCTGTCAGACTCTGCATGCCACTTGACTGTCTTCTGCCAGAAACCTATGATTGGATACCGTCTCTGATGACCATGATGTGAAATGACACCAGAGTTGTGCAGTGTGCAGCCTGGGCAACTGTTACCAGGAACCCTGGACCAACCACAATTCTCTAATCCCTGGGCCAATTATTTTGTGTGATCCCATCAGTTCCCCACAGTTACCCTCAGGGCAGTGGTTATTTCCTCCACAGCATAAAAGCTGCTGGGAGTGGTGGGGGGAGCTTTCACTTGAGAAGTGCCTCGAGGGAAGAAGACCCCGCCCCAGTTCCTTGTGGCCCACAGAGGCTATAGGAGACCCGGGTTGCGGCCCTACCCTGTGAAGTAGCAGGGAATAGGGGAGTGGTGGGAGCCAAGAAGCCCTCCAAAAGGATGCAGAGAGCGAGAGCGCGCCACCAAGTGGTGGAGGTGGGGATGACAGTCACTCAGCTCAGGACTCCCCAGCCTCCTGGCATCGTCTCTCCTGGGGTTACACGGTCACGGAGTCACAGTGACAGGGTTAGAAGAAAGTGGTCAACACGTAACAGAGCCTTTGGTCGCCCTGAGGGGGCTGGAGACTCGGACTGCTGGCAGGGGCCTATGGAGGACACAGGTGCCAAGTTTAAGGCCTACCCCAGGGACACTGTTCACTTGTCTGTGATGAGAAGAGACCAACAGTAGCAGCCCAGGTCAACAGACCAAGCAAGACCCCACCCTGCCTCAGAGGAGCTTGACCAGGAGCGAGGAGGACGAGGGAGGGGTGTCCAGCGTGGGACACGCCCCCCTCCCTTCTCTGCTCCGGGTTCTCAGAACGTGAGGAGGGCAGCCTGGTGCCCCCACCTCCTGCACCCCTCCTCCTCTGATGGGGGAGAGAAAGAGCCTGGCTTTGCACGGGAGAGTGACGTTCCAAAGTAAATGGATCCTTTTATTACCTGTGAGATGTTCAGGAAGTAAAACAATCTGCTCTAGCTGTTATCAAGTGACGAGAACAGTGGTCAGAATGAATAAAATTGCTTCTTGTGTGTGCCTCTGAAGGAATGGAAACTCCACAATAAACAGATTCCCAGAGTCGCAACCACAGTTGAGCAAGAGCTTCAGAAAGGAAGTGGACCGAGGAGAGGTAATTGCAAGTGTGGGTGTAAACATAATGTGTGTGCTCAGTTGCTCGGTCATGTCCTACCCTTTGTAGCCCCATGGACTGTAGCCTGCCAGGCTCCCGTTCATGGGATTCTTCAGGCAAGAATACTGGAGGGGGTTGCTGTGCCCTCCTTCTCCAGGGGATCTTCCCAACTCAGGGACTAAACGTGTGTCTCTTATGTCTCCTGCGTTGGCAGGTGAGTTCTTTACCACTATTGCCACCCGGGAAGCATAGAGATAATAAGAACCATTTATTTTCAGAAATGCAGAGTTGGGATCAAACCCAAGTCTGACTCTGGGGTCCAAGGCCCCTGCCCCAGGGTCCTCTCACAACCGAGCATTTGCCTGGTGTTCTCTCACTGTGACAGAATGGCTTGGCAAACCCAGGAAGTATCAGTATTGAATAGATCTAAAGACAATTCGAGGACTCAGCTCTGCAGAATTTATTCATAGAACTGACAACTGCCGAATCAGTCAATAAGAAAGCAAGGAAATGCTGGGCAACAGGGAACAAATTTACCAGGTTAATAATGGACTCTGTTTGCCTCTGAGATATCTCAGCCCCTCGGGCACAATCCTCCCAGATGGTGACATTGATCTCCGTGAGGTGGGGGTGGGCAATAACAGTGACTCCTGCCCCACCCCCACCACTCTTACACACTAATGGTCAACACTTGCCTTCAGCCAGGTCAAGTCCGCTGCAAGGTTGGGGAGGGGGAGTCAGGCTACATATAGGAGAGGGAGACAAGTCAGCACATTTCTTGCCCTCACTTCTTGCCTCGGGGCTTCCCAGGTGGCACGAGTGGTAAAGAACCCATCTGCCAAGGCAGGAGGCTTAAAAGATGAGGTTCGGTCCCTGAGTCAGGAAGATCTCCTGGAGGAGGGCACAGCAACCCACTCCAGTATTCTTGCCTGGAGACTCCCATGGACAGAGGAGCCTGGCGGGCTAGGTCCATGGAGTCGCAAAGAGTCAAACATGACTGAAGTGACTTAGCATGCACGTTGCCTCCAATATCAAAGGAATAAAGACAGTGATCTTCAACTGGTACCAGATGTTCTACAATCTCCTCTTGATCTCCAGACACTTTGGTGCCCAATTCAATAAAAAAGAGCACTTGACCTGGGTTGACTGCCAAGCAGGCCTGTCACTCAGCAGTGGAGGTGACAGGTGAACCACATACTCCAGCCTCATGTCCATGAAGAGACTTTTGCCTTCTTTGTGAAGGACTTTGTGTACGTGGACAACATCACAGAGATGCCCTGACAGCATTAAAGGAAGATATTCGTCCTCCAAATTCAAGCCTGCACCCCTACTACCAGCCTGGAATGAACAAGCCGTCATTCTTTAAAACAATGTCCTGCGATTATCCAGAGCCCAGCAAAACATTCTCTTACTCTGTGTACGTAAAAGTATCCATTTGTGTGTGTCAAAAATTAAAACTAACCAAAAGTTTGATAATTTTCTTTGGGAACTTTCTGGAAATGCCTGGGTCTCTCTTGACCCTGTCACATGGAGAAGAAACCAGGGTAGAGATGAAGATAAATCAAGCTTGGGTATTTCGTGCAGCTTTACTCAGCCACTGCCTTGTATTCATCCCCTTTAGTTCATGGGTTCCTCAAGGAACTATTTTCATAGCTATTTATCCACTTTCCACTGCCCCATTCTTGTAGCTCCTGCTTTTGGCCTCATTTTTGTGTGTGGCGCTAGTGGTAAAGAACCTGCCTGCCAATGCAGAAGATATAAGAGACACAGGTTCAATCCCTGGGTCAGAAAGATCCCCTGAAGTAGGAAATGGCAATCCACTCCAGTATTCTTGCTTGGAGAACCCCATGAACAGAGGACCCTGGCGGGCTACAGTCCATGCGGTCGCAAAGAGTCAGACATGACTGAACACACATAGAGATCTATGGGTAAGATCTTCCTGGTAGGGGACCCAGCGCCACCCCTTCTAAATTTGTTTCCTTTTTTTTTTGTTTTAAAGACTCATCTGTTCTTTAATTTTTGGCCAGTTCAGTTCAGTCGCTCAGTCGTGTCCGACTCTTTGTGATCCCATGAACCGAAGCACACCAGGCCTCTCTGTCCATCACCAACTCCTGGAGTTCACCCAAACCCATGTCCATTGAGTTGGTGATGCCATCCAACCATCTCATTCTCTGGCGTCCCTTTCTCCTCCTGCCCTCAATCTCCAAATGCCCAAAGCTCCCAAATCAGGAAACCTGTAACCTTGCTCACAGATGAGAATGGACAACAGCAGAAGCTACTGTGTAGAGGCTGGGCTTTGTGCTTACCTGTTTGTATCTGTCATCTCCAACACTCCTGTGTGGTGTCATTATCCCTGCTTTGTAGTGAAACCAAGAGAGCTTATAGAACTGAGTCCAAAGATGTATATAAGCCCTCCCCCAGTGACAGGAAAACCATCTGAAGGGACAGTGACACTGAAGGGTCAAAAAATCACCGTCTTGCTATAAACAGTAATGAATTATAATAAATTCTGACTCAGAAATTGCTGGAGAACAGGATCTAAGAATATTTACTGGTAAAAGATAGGTGTTTAAAGAGGACCTATCTTCCATCATTGCCTTTAATAATTAAATGCTTGCTACTTATAAATTCAGTGACTTTAACAAATTCTTATTCTACACAGATATAGACAGGTTTGTGTTATCTAACTGCAAATCTAATTAGGTTTGAAATCCTAAAAGTAGAACATTTAAGCTAAATGATAACTTTCCTAACACTTTTCAGAGTTTTTTTTTTTTTTTTTCCCTTCTACAATGGCACCTCGTGGGAGACTGGTTAACAATGTGCAACCTTAGAATCACCACTGATTTCCTCTGTGTGTGTGTGTGTGTGTGTGTGTGTGTATGTGTGCACACGTGTGTGCTGTGCCACATGGCTTGTGGGTCTCAGCTTGTGGGATCGTAGTTCCCTGACTAGGGATTGGATCCATTGGGTTGGCCCTGGCAGTGAAAGCCTGGAGTCCTAACCACTGCACCGCCAGGGAATTGCCTGTTTTTTTCAGTTTTGAAAACCTAGATAGGTGATGAATATACTTAATCCTGAGTGAAGCATAAGTGGACACTGGAACAACTCTTCACCTGCTCCCCTCCCCCAGTATAGGTCTGTGAGCCCATCCTTGGGAAGAACAGCAGTCCCTGTTTTCCCCAGAGACTTTCAATACTAAAAACACTGATGGCTGAACTTGCATCTTTAAAGACATAGTTCAGGATTTGGGCGTTTCTGGAACCATAACTTTAACCCAGCCTTCCATAACAGTCTTTTTACTTTCTAGTACAGAACATGACACTGCAACAATGGCAATGAACCGCTTCAGCTTTTTCACTTCTGCAGAAGCTAAAACAACTTCCCCAACATACAAAGGGGCTGGAAAGTTAATTTTCTGGGAAAGAAATACACAGCCTGGCCCCGGCATTTTAGTACCGAGGAAAGCTGAAGTAAGTCCATTGATCAAAACTTCATGGACAATTGTCTTCCTAAATCTAGTGTGTTTTGCAAATCTTCGTCTAAGTGCAAAGGGTTGACATCCCCTGTTAATTCTGAGAAGGTGGCTACGTCCCTGTGTGTGAAGGCCCTATTGAGTTCAGCCCAGTCTCCGACTCTGAGGTGTGTGTGCTCTAAGGGCTGCCTGTTCGGTACTGATTGGCTCAGGCAGATTCTCCTGTGAAGCCAACCCCACCAAAGGCGATGGCTGGACATTACTGGGAGCATCTTCAGCACTCTTAAATTCCATCGACAGGAGATTTTGGGCTGCTTCAGTCTCCAAACGTTATGCTGGCACCAAAAAGTACTTTTGAGAGTGAGAAATATTTTCTCAAATTGAAGACTACTCAATTCTAGTTCCCTACTATTGCCAGATAATGCAAGGAGAAGTGGAGAAACCTGAATCACTCTGAAAGCACAGTTCTTGCCTTTATAGGATCCTAACAGGGTCAGAGAGCTCCACAATTTGACGAGACCACTGCTGCATATCCTTAGGATGGCTGACAGGGTCTTCTCTTCATAGGTCAGAACGTCCAAGGGTAACGCAGCATCAACCTCACCAAACAGGTCCTTCAGGGCTGAAATAAGCAGCTGTTTGAATTGTGCAGCATTCAGTCCAATCCCACAGTCTTGAAATTCTAGGCGGACTTTCATGTAGTGGTACTCAGAGGGATGTTTGTAAACTGTTCTTTTCTATGTGGCAGCTGAAGCTGGCATCTTTTTCCAGTGCTGATCACATCTATATTGAGTCAAGAGGGTTTTGGGCACTTGAAGTCATTTTCAACTTTTTTTTGACTAACTTCTGCCACTGATTTCTCCCCTACCTGGGGCCAGGCGCATGCGCTCTGCATACGTGGTCTCAGTCCTCTTGGCCGCCCTGTGTGACTGAGACCGTGTTGTAGAGAGAGGCCTGGGATGGTTCATGGCCCAGCCTCACCTTAGTCAGTGGCATCCGAGGCCAGAGCGGGAGGTACCCAAGGCCGCTCCTTGCTGCCCGCCACCCTTCTGCCTTCTGTTTTCATTTTTTACTTTTTTATTATTTTATTTATTTGACTGGACCAGATTTCACTGTGGCAGGCAGGATCTATTTCCTTGATCAGGGATAGAACCCAGGGCCTCTGCTTTAGGAGCAGGGAGTCTTAACCACTGGACCACCAGGGATGTCCTCCACCCCTTCTCAATTTGAAACCTACTTTTGCAGGGAGGAATCTGTTCCCTCTTGCCCACCCCCATCCTCCAGGGTTTTCTCCCTTTTCTGAGGCCCTTCTGGTGGCTTCAGAGTTTGAGACTAGCCAGCTTCACGCCTTTAGGGTCAGCCTTGCTTGCCTTCTTGTGTGCTCAGCTGTGTCCGACTCTTTACGACCCCATGGATTGTAGCCCACCAGGCTTCTCTGTCCTTGGGATTCTCCAGGCAAGAATACTGGGATGTGTTGTCATTTCCTTCACCAGGGCATCTCCCCAACCCAGGGGTCGAACCTGAGTCTCCTGCATTGGCAGGCAGATTCTTTACCACTGAGCCACTTGGAAAGCCTTTTAGGTTCAGAGAGGGAGGCTTTGTTCCTCTTGAGCCTGCACCTCGCAGGATCCCGACAGCTGCCATCAGGGGGCGCCATGAGCCCCTGTTCCAGGGCTGACGGTGGATGCTGACCTTGAGAAGGACCAGAGCTGTGCTGTGGCTCCGCAGACGCTGGGCTTTGCTGCACTGCCGGCTCCCGTCACCTGACCCACACATTCCCTTGTCTATCTTCCAGTCTGAGCCCCTGCAGGTGGCCAGGTTGACTTGGCCGGTTTGGGGTTATCCGCATGCAGAGACACCTGCAAGTGAAGTGAGGGGGCATCCGTCCTGGTTTTTAAATGTCCCACATCTTTGCATTTGGGGAGGCTTTCTGATCAGTGGTGCATCCTTCTGGGACCCTCAGAGGTCACCTGGAACCCTCCTTTTCTCTGCTATGCACCTCTAGGGTGCGGGGGCCAGGCGGCCACTCGAGGGGAGAAGCTGCCCACAGTCCACTCACTCCACTTGGTGAAATTTGCATGTTACTTTTCGGCTGGTGACTGCTCACCCCAAATTCAACTTTGAGAGCCGCCCACAACCCAACAGCTCTGATGCTGTACTATGACTGAGCTTCACACTGGCCCAGGAGGAATTTTCCTCATCCTTCCAGCCTACTTCAAAGATGCTGCCGACGATCACTGTTTACTGTTAGAAGCACAGGTTCTGACTCTCAGCACCCACGATTTTCCAAGTCCCCCGAGGTGAGGACAGTGTTTGCCACTGGGGCACAATATGACCCGAGGCTTGGGCCTGAGGACAGCACTGGGAGAGAGGGGAAGCCAGCCAGTGGGAATCTGGACCAGCAATGGCCAGCAGGAGGTGAAGGAGGAGAGAAAAAGTGGATCTGCAGCAGTGGTGGCTCAGGAGCACAATTTATGGCCTCAGTATACACTCAATCTCAAAAGGACTCTGCAATGAAAATTTGGGGGGCAGGGAATGACCTTCAGGCTTTAAAAGGTCTCAAATCAAAGGAAGACTAAATTATAATTCATCTAAAGCCTGATCTAGGAAGGGGCCTTGGGTTCTCTGGTAGTTAGAAAGTCTGTTTCCAAAATATTCTTTGACCTCAGCATTCCAGGAGTTGAAGTTTAACTGAATCTCAAGGTTTTGGACTTAAGCCATTGCAGTGGGTATTCCTTAAAGCCTGCACTTGTCCCCTTGGGGTTCATGAAAGGGGCCATAAAACACACAGCAAACGTGGCACTCCTGCCTAGGATGGAAATGCCATCTAAAAATTTGGGAAATAAAACACTGCTCAAAAGTTTAAAACACAATTACATAATGGAATAGAAGACAAAATTCACAGATTTTAAACATTTAATTCGAGCTATTGAAAATATGGGTTTTGAGATGTACCCTTGATTGAAATATTTAGGGGCACTGTATTTCCTAAATTGCTCTGTGACATTGAACAAGTTTCCTCAACTCTCTGAGACTTGGTTTTCTCATCTGTACAACAGGGAGTGACTTGGACTCCACCTTTTCCCGAGCCTCAGAGTTTAGTCCACCACGCTTTTCTTTGTATTAACGTCACCAGTCTATCTCTTTCCTTATATATCAGACAGCTCCTCCAGAGAAATAGAACCAGTGTACATGTTTATGTTAGACTGATGTCAAGGAGCTGGCTCAAGTCTGACAGTTGTAGGGCAGCCCCACGGGCTGGAAACTCAGCCAGCAGCTCTTGAAATAGAATTTATTCTTCTCTTAGAGATGTCAACTTGTGTTTTGAAGCCCTTTCTAATGTTGCATGAAGCCCATGTGCATTGTTATTGTTTGGTTGCTAAGTCGTGTCTGACTCTTTGCGACCCCATGGACTGCAGCACGCCAGGCTCCCCTGTCCCCCACTATCTCACTGGAGCTCGCTCAGATTCATGTCCATTGAGTTGGTGATGCTATCTAACCATCTCATCCTCTGCCACCCCCTTCTCCTTTTGCCTTCAATCTTTAGCATCTGGGTCTTTTCCAATGAGTCGGCTCTTTGCATCAGGTAGACAAGTATTGGAGCTTCAGCATCAGTACATTATTGAGGGTAATTCCTTTAAATTAACTCACTGTAGATGCTCAGTGCTTCCACAAAATACCTTCAGAACAACCCCTAGGTTAGTGTTTGATGAAATGATTCAGACTGTTGTCCAGTAAGGTGACATGTGCCTACCAGCTATGCCTGGTGGTGGGGAGCAGGGCTGGTTTCATGGGTTAGCTCAGCCAGTGCTGTGCTTAGAAGGTCCCTGCACTTTTTAATTGTATATTTTAGTTTTGGGTTGTGCCGTGCAGCATGTGGGATCTTAGTTCCTTACCCAGGGATCCAACCCATGGCGCCTGCACTGGAGTATGGAGCCTTAACCACTGGACCAGCAGGAATGTCCCAGAAGGCCCTTGTGCTTGGTTGAGTGCTCTGTTGTCACCCTCTTGAAATTTGTGTTTTAATTGAAGTATAATTGTCTTCTTGAAATTCTTTATCGTCTTGCGCTGGGCCCTGTGATTCACATAGCCTGTCCTACTGAAGGTGTAGTTTTTGCCCTTGAAACCATGGCCTCGGATCTTGAACCAGTCTCTCTGGGGAAGCTGAGTCCATGGGGACTGACCAGGTCTCCATGGCTGTGCCATTTCCCTGACACTTCATCACACACTTCCTGGCTTGGCTATTTAATGTCCTATGAATGTTAGTCTTGCTTCCCTGAATTAGAATATACATTGCTTTACTTTTATTGGTGTAGAAATATATATAATATAGAATGTACCGTGTTAACCATTTTTCAGTGTGCAGTTCAATGGCATTAAGTGCATTCACTGTATTTTATTTTTTCATATTTATTTATTTATATGGCTGTACCGGGTCTTCATTGCAGCATGTGGTATGGATTGAACCTGGGCACCCTGCGCTGAGACTGGACACCAGGGACGTCCCAAGGACATTCACTTTATTGTGAAGCCATCACCAGTCTCCAGAATTCTTCATCTTCCCCAACTGGAAACTGTACCAGTTAAACACTGTCTCCTAGCCTCCCTTTCTCCCAGCCCCCAGCACCCACTATTCTATTTTCTGTTTCTGAGTCTGAATTCTAGGTACCTCATATAAGTGGAATCGTGCAGGATTTGTCTCTTTGTGATTGGCTTATTTCAGTTAGCAGAAAGCTTTCAAGGCTCATTAATTGTAGGATATATCAAAATTTCCTTCCTTTTTAAGTCTGAGTATATTCTACTGTATGTGGAATATGAGTCCGCATTTTATTTACCCAACCGTCCACCAGTGGGCATGTGGCTTGCTTCTACTCTTTGGCAATGGTGAACGATGCTGCTATGAGTATAGGTGTGCAAATATCTGTTTGAGTCCCTGCTTTCAGTTGTTTTGGGTGTATGCCCAGAAGTGGAATTGCTGGATCGTGTTTTATGTTTTTTGAGGAACCCTGTACTATTTTCCTTGGCAGCTGCACCATATTATTACAGTTTCACCAGCAATATACACAGATTCCAATTTCTCCATGTCCTTGACAACACTTGTTATTTTCTGTTGTTGTTTTGGAAAATAGTAATCCTAATGCATGTAAAGGGACATCTCATTGTGATTTTATTTTCATTTCCCTAATGATTAGTGTATGGATGTGAGAGTTGAATTGTGAAGAAAGCTGAGCACCGAAGAATTGATGCTTTTGAACTGTGGTGTTGGAGAAGACTCCTGAGAGTCCCTTGGACTGCAAGGAGATCCAACCAGTCCATTCTAAAGGATATCAGCCCTGGGTGTTCTTTGGAAGGAATGATGCTAAAGCTGAAACTCCAGTACTTTGGCCACCTCATGCAAAGAGTTGACTCATTGGAAAAGACTCTGATGCTGGGAGGGATTGGGGGCAGGAGGAGAAGGGGACGACAGAGGATGAGACGGCTGGATGGCATCACTGACTCGATGGATGTGAGTTTGAGTGAACTCCGGGAGTTGGTGATGGACAGGGAGGCCTGGCGTGCTGCGATTCATGGGGTCGCAAAGAGTCGGACACGACTGAGTGACTGAACTGAACTGAACTGAATGATGAGTGATATGGAGCATCTTTTCATGTGCTTATTGACCATTTGTATATTTTCTTTGGAGAAATGTGTATTCAAGTCCTTTGCCCATTTTTGATTAGTTTGTTTTTGTGTTGATAAATTGTAGGGGTTCTTTGTATCTTCTGCATATTAACCTCTTATGAGACATATGATTAGAATACACATTTCTTGATCCAGGAGCCTGTCTTAAGGTTCTTTTAATTTCCCCCAAAGCACTTGGCACCTTGTAGATATTCAACAAAAGCTTTGTGAAATACTAGCCACAACATGTGGGAGGTCAGAGGCCACTTGAAACTGCAAAAGGAATATGAAGAGCATTTTCCAGGCAAGTCCAAGACTCTGGAGGGAAGCTGGGGAATCAAGGAGCCTTCTGTTCCCAAAGGATTACCTTGGAGATGGAGAGGAAGGAGCAGAGACTAGACTAAATGAACTCTTGGCCTTTATTAAAAAGAAGGCAAGGAAAGTCCCCCTTTCCAAACATCCCTGGAATAGACATGCTGCAGGTTGGGCTATGGGAGGTCAGGTGGACAAGTGGACCCCCTGAAGAGAACAGTCCCAGGGCAGGGTACATGCCTCTGAGCATCTGAAAGACCCTGGAGGGTGAAAGGAAGCAGGGCACAGCACATACGACCTCTATGTCTAAACGTATGCTGGTGGGACTCCTCCTTATGAGGGTAGGCAGGGTGATCCCTGGAGCTCCAGACATCCAGCTAGCAGGTGGAACCTGTGAATGGCCGAATCCTTACCTCCTAGATACACAGAATGTTTGGGGGCTTCTCTGTGTCCTGGGAACAGGATGTGGTGACTGCAGGCTTGGGCCAAGAGGATGCTGCTGGAGAGGTAAAGGGATTTGGTGCTCTTCCTTAGCCAGGGTGTTGTGAGGATGAAGGAGGTAGGGGATGCCCAGACCCAGGTTCCTTGCTGTGGGTCAGAGAAGCTGTGGGTGTCCTGGCAGAGGGCCCCAGGGGAGATGTCTGTTCCCCATCAGGACAGCGGGACACTGAGCCTTCAGCCCTGTGGGAGGTGGGCCTGGAGGTGGGATGAGGTGGGCTAGACTTGTTTTCTGTTTGTGCTTCAGTAGAACACTTTCTCCAGATAGGCGTTCAGAAACATCCCCGTGGGGTCCAGCTTTTCTCGGATGGCACAGAACCTCTGGAAGGCCGGGTACATTTTCTCAAAGTCCTTCCGGGTGCAGTTGTGGGCCTGAGGAAGCAACCGGAGACAACAGGCCTTGTTTCCCGGAGCCGGCATTTCAGCGGGGCTGCAAACCTGTGTCTGTGTGCCTGCATGTGTGATCCCCCATCCCTTGGCACACACAGAGCACATGCGTGCAGGTATATGCATGCACATACTCATAAACCCACATGCGTGTACCACACCCATGTCTGCATGTATGCACATGTATACATGCATATAGGCTCATGCACAAACACATGTGTTATGTGTGTGCACATACGCACACACATACATGCATGCACATACATATAATGTGAAGAACCCAAACAGGAGGGAGGAAGTTCTTGGAAAGCAGAGAAGGAAGCGGTTAAAATGCAGTATTAAAGTTCCCGTTCCATTTGCCGTCGGGCAGTGGAGGGGGCTCTGGCCCCAGTTCTACTGCTAATTAGTAAGTCCCATCATCTCTGAGAGACCCCTAGTTTCCTGTCTGCTGAATGGACTCATTGCCTTAGCCTGCTTATAGGGTTTCTATGAGAATTAAATAAAATGAAAAGTGAGCACTAAAAACTCGAAGGGAACTACAGTCACTGGGCTGCTGGAACATGAATGCAGAGAAGCTGGTTTAGTTGAGGTGGGAGGTCCTCCTTCCTCTGACTTGCTCAGCTCACAGTTTCCCCAGGAGGTTGGAGCCCTGGGCAGGCAGGACAATAGGGAAGAGAGGCGCCCTCTGGTGGAAGCCCTGGCTCACAGTAGCTGCCCAGCTCCCACCCATGGTGAGGCTCCAACAGACGCGTCTTACCTTGGCCCAGTGGGGCCTGCCTCCCACCTTCTTCATGATGGTCTCATAGGCCAGCCAGTAGTCCAGCCGCGGTACGTCCTTGCCATAGGGCCTGAGGAGGGGGCAGAAGGAGGTGAGGCTATGCTCTTGTCTTGTGTGGTCTCACCCATGGTTATCAGGCATCTTGCCCAGCACTTGTCCACACAGCACGGATGGCAGTGACTCAGCATCCTGCAGCTTTTGCTCAGACAGATTTGGAAAAAGTTTACAACCTCTTACATATATTTTAACTGTCAACTGAAAGTTGCTGTATTTTTGTTGTTGTTCAGTCATTCAGTCATGTCCGACTCCTTGCAACCCCATGTGTATGAGTGTGAATAATTTTAAATTAATACATTTTTTCCTCTGTGTGTGTGTATATATACACACACACTTATTTGGGCTTCCCTGGTGACTTAGTGGTAAAGAATCCACCTGCCAATGCAGGAGATGCGGGAGACATGGGTTGGGAGGATTCCCTGGAGGAGGAAATGGCAACCCACTCCAGTATTCTTGCCTGGAAAATCCCATGAACAGAGGGAAAATCCTATGAACAGAGGAGCCTGGTGGGCTACAGTCCATAGGGTTATAAGAGTTGGACATGACTGAGTGACTAAGCATAGCACATACAGTTATTTAAAGATTTGAATTTTAAATCTAAATAGTTTAAAATGTAAATTTTAAAAATTTAATGTAAAGATTATTTAAAAGATATATACAAAAAATCTTAATAATAAATAAATAGACATATAAATATTTCTATCAGAATCACCTCATTTGATGTATGGAAATCACAGCCAATATAACCTAGTTGGTCAGTCCTTGCTGCAAAGTCAGACTTACTGACAGAGAAGAATCAGAACTCACAAAAACTCAAATGTTATGATGCAGCCCCCAGGCGAATTTTCTTGCTTCTGAATTTGCATTCACAGGCAGGGACAAAATGGACAGACATCTTGAGGACTGAGCCAGGCCCTAAGTTTGTCCCTGCGTGAAATAAGCTGCCTTCTGTTCAGTGTGGGTTTCTGAAATTCTCTTTTCTGGCTTCCGGACCCCCCTCCAGGGCAGCGCCCTCTTAAATTGTCCCTTGGGATCCCCTGAGTTTGGGGGTATTTTACAGATGGGAGAAATAAAGCATAGTAAGATTCAGGCTGGGTGAGAGGTGGTCTGTTTGTCTTTTACAAAGTCAGGGAAGGACTAGTATCAGTGGTGGATGGGAAGGAAGATAGATGTGTCTTAAGCAAGGAGTTTTAGAAAAGATGAGTTTCTTAAACTGTGTGTGTCCTTAAGCCTCACATGGGAGGTCATTGCCCAACCAACTCAGGAAACAGTAACACAGTATGAGCGTAAGGTGTCTGCCTATGGCCCGGCGGAGCTGGCTAGATGGGCGCCGTGTCCAGGCATAACTCTGTTTTCTGCTGAACTGAAACCTGGCCTCACAGTCCTTCTCAACCCAATGTTCCGGGCTCTCAGAATCATTGCCTAGGGCAGCACATGAGACAGCATAAACTTGTCATTCCTTAATATCAGTTTTGCAAAGGGTAGCTTTGCATATTAACCTTAACATTTGCCTGTATTCTCAGTCACTCAGTTGTGTCTGACTCTTTGTGATCCCATAGGCTATAGCCCACCAGGCTCCTGGGATTTTCCAGGCAAGAATACTGGAATGGGTTGCCATGCCTTCTTCCAGGGGAATCTTCTGGACCCAGGGAATTGAACCTGTGATTCCTGCATTGGCAGGTGGATTCTTTACCACCAGAGGAGCCCATTACGTATTACATATTAATTAATAGTACATATTAATAATATCTCCAATAATAACTAACAATTATAATTATTATGTATAAATAAAACAATTCTAATTAACAATAATATTATATATTAATTAACATTAATGAACCACATTAACACAGTACAGCTAGAAAGGGTAGTTGTTGGAACGGGAAGGAGAGAGACTATTTTCTGCTGCTAGGACCAGGGAAGTCTCCCTGGAGAAGGTGGCATTTGAACTGGCCTTGAAAGCTGGGGAAGGAGGGAGGGGCCCTTCGAAGCGCAGGGACCTGCTTCCGCAGCCCTGCCCCTTCACTACCGCCTTCCCCAGCCCCGCCCTGCCCCGAGCGAACCACTCACCTGTACATGATGATGTTCATGTAGCAGCTGTCGCGCTGGAAGCAGGGGCTCAGCAGGATGTCGTCCCCGCGAGTGAAGCGTACCTCCACGGGGTAGTGGGCCACTACCTTGGGGTTCGCCTCCAGCATGGCCTTCAGCTCCAGCAGGGCCTCTTTGGTCTTCTCTCTGCCCTCGGCCCAGGGTGGGAGAGGGGATGGAACCCAGACCTGAGGAAGGGGCCTCCGGAGATGTCCCATGAGGCTCAGCATGGCCCCCAGGAAGCCCCTTCCTCATGGCTTCTGCTCTTAAAGTCCTTCTCACAGAAGCAGAGAGCTACCTCCTGCTCCTGCTCCAGCCCCCAGGACCCCCACCCAATTGGAGGCTCTCCTCAGGTCTCTTTTCTGGCCACAGCTGTCCCAGGCCGTGGCCTCCTCTTCTTCAGATAGGATCAAGCCACTCTGATGCCAAGATTCCTACGTTTTCTAATAGTCCAGCCCTGAGAGTCTGGTGGCCCCAGCCCCTGAACACTGTGACAGAGGGATCTCCTGAGCCCTGAGCACTGATCCCCCTTTTCCTGGAGAAAGACAAAGAGGGGCAATTCAGAGAGGAAGCTGCAGTGAGTCGGGTACAGACCTAGCCTCCGTCTCAAGAGGGTCCCTCCCCATGAAGAGGCCCCCAGCCTGCCAGGTGGGCTCTGCTAACGGAGGGACTGAACACAGGGTACAGTCTTTTAGAAGAACCAGATGCTGGCCACAAAGCCCTATGTTTCAAGTCTAAACCTGCTCTCCCAGCCTCATGGCTGGAGAGGGGCCAATGGGGAGAGTGGAGTGGATCCCCTGGCTGGTTTCCCGAGAGGCACAATGGTGCAAGGACACTGAATGGGGATTTGGAACTTTCCGTTTCCCCCAGAAATAACAGGTAGGATGGGGAGCCTGGTTGGCAGTGCATAGGCTATGAGCAGGACCCAAAGGGAGCTATATGTTGCTGACCCACCCGCAGGGTGGCCCACTCGGCCCTTACCTGGGGATGGCCCAGTCCTGGACATGCTGCTTGAAGCGGCACTCGTAGGTGAAGATCTTGTGGCTGAGGTTGCAGTTTTCCTTCTTCCCATTGAACAGGAGCCAGAAGAAAAAGCGATTGATCCAGCCCACAAGGCCTGGCAGGAAGGTGCTGGGGGGCAGGGCAGAGGGGTCATGATCATCAAATTATCCAGCGGTTAAGTACTGGCTGTGTTGCGGGCAGTGGACCGAGTCCTTTACAAACTGGGGCTTTGTTCTCTACATCCTGTGCCACATGTGCTAATCTGCAGCCTGGAAATCCCCCAGGGAACCTGAAGATCCCCCTGCAACACTCTCTCTGTGGCTGCCCAGGGCTCCAGTTATGGATTTTAGCCTACGTTTTATTCTTCTCTCCCTCTTTAATGACTAGGTTGTTTTTAGTGTTAGAGTGTTTCATCTTAATCGTGATTTAAAAGAAAAAAAAACACATAAAATTTAGCCTCTTAACCATTGTTTAAGTGTGCAGTTCTGTAGTGTTAAGTATATTCACATCACTGAGCAGTGGATCTCCAGAATCCTGCAAAACCGAAACTCTTGTCTCCATTAAAAATTAACTCCCCATTTTTCCCTCCAGCCTCCGGCAACCTCCATTCTTCTCCCACAACCTTCCATACTTCCCGTCTCTGTGAATTTGACTGCTCTGGCTGCCTCGTATAAGTGGAATCCTCAATATTTGTCCTCTTACGTGTCTGGCTTATTTCAGTTTCATCATGTCTTCAAGATTCGCTCACATTGTAGCCTGTGTCAGAACTTCCTTCCTTTTTAAAGGCTGTCTGGTTTTCCATTGCATAGCTATATGTCCCATTTTGTTTAGTCATCAGTTGGATAGTTATGTTCACTTTTTGGTTGTGAACACAGATGTGCAAATGTCTCTTTGAAATTGTGCTTTCAGTTCTTTCTGACATATAGTCAGAGGTGGAATTGCTGGGTCATAAGGGAAATTCTGTTTTTAACTGTTTGAGAAACCTCATACTGTTTTCCATAGTGGCTACACCAGTTTATATTCTCACCAACAGTGCATGCGTCCTAAGTCGCTTCCAACTCTCTGTGACCCTGTGGACTGTAGCCCGTCAGGCTCCTCTGTCCATGGGATTTCTCAGGCAAGAACACTGGAGGGGGTTGCCATTTCCTCCTCCAGGGGATCTTCCTGACCCAGGAATCGAACCTGTGTCTACTGCATTGGCAGGCGAGTTCTTTACCACCGAGCCACCGGGGAAGCCAAATCACCAAGACCCAATCCATCATTTAGCTTTCACCACTGCATCCTTGGGCACATGGCTCAGCAAGTGGCCCAGAGCTGCAAGGGTGAGGCCAAGTGGACATGGTTTTCAGAAGCTACTAAATGACAGCCACATGGGCGGGGCTCACAGGCCATGGAGCTCCCTCAGAGCATGTGTCCCGGCCCGGGATGTGGCCACTGTGATTTAGAGCTCAATTTATTTGGATGCTTCCTGGCTTGGACTCCACAGACACAGGCACATAAAGCTGCCAGGCTGCTGGGATGGAAGGGGAGAGAAGTCTGGCTGGGCATTTTCCACTCTCACCCCCAATCCATCATCTGATGGAGCAATGGCCTCCAGGCTGGACTCACTGTCTTTAATAAGACACCAAAGTCTCCAAGATAAAAGACTAGATGGATACACTTTACAATAAGTTTAAATATGTCTATACACCATAAGGGCTTCCCAGGTGGTAAAGAATCTGCCTGTCAATGCAGGAGACACAAGAGAAGTAGGTTTGATCCCTGGGTCAAGAAGATCTCCTGGAGCAGGAAATGGCAACCCACTCCTGTATTCTTGCCTAGGAAATCCCATGGACAGAGGAGCCTGCTGGCCTACAGTCCAGGGGGTCTCAAAGAGTCTGACACTTAGTGGCTGAACAACAACAATAGCAGCAACATACTTTAAATATGTGTTGCCTATATTATTTATGTGTATGAAACATTTCAAAAGTTTTTATCAGATGCCATTCCACGTCTTGGCTGAATATAGCATCACTGCTCAAGGACCCATAGGCCTTCCTCATCACTCATAGTTATGTGTCTGGTGCTTGAGCCTGAACACAGACTTCAGGCTGGGAAGGAGGTAAGAAACTGGACAATAGGAAGGTTCACATCACCCATGAGTCAGGGTGTGCAGCCTGGGCATGGGTATTTTTAAAAAAAGCTCCACAGCGTTGGAATTCACTGCTCTGGACCATGCAGACAGACCCAGTTTGCATGTCTGAAGGTGGGATGTTGTTCTCCTGATGGACCGCATCCCCAGAAGTAGATGGCAGGTGCTGGGGAAAGATACAGTAGCATTCCTACCTGATCCAGAGTAGGAACTCCAGTAAATAGAATCCAATAGCGTAGTCCCAGAACCAGTTGGCTGAAGAGGAGGGCGGCTGGGAAGCAGAGTCTGTGGTCAGTTCCGAGCTGGAGCTGAGTGTCCCAGGAGTGTGTGTGCTGGGGGAGGGGGAACCCACTTGCCAGGATGATTGAAAGCCTCATTCTTGGTGGCACTGCCGATCCCCATGTCCTGTCCCCTTCTGTTTCATGCTTATGTGATCATTTTGCTCAAGACCAAGAAATGCCTATGTCTCTTCTCTGCAGAGCTGATGAGCCTGGTGTTCAGCAGTCACCTTTTATGAACCCCATGCCAGCCCCATACACATAGTAGGTGTTCTGGCCTTTGCCTGACTTGTCTGGTCAACATTTTCCTGCTGCTGCTGCTGCTAAGTCGCTTCATTCGTGTCCGACTCTGTGCGACCCCATAGATGGCAGCCCACCAGGCTCCCCCATCCCTGGGATTCTCCAGGCAAGAACACTGGAGTGGGTTGCCATTTCCTTCTCCAATGCATGAAAATGAAAAGTGAGAGTGAAGTCGCTCAGTCATGTCCGACTGTTAGCAACCTCATGGACTGCAGCCTACCAGGCTCCTCCATCCATGGGATTTTCCAGGCAAGAGTACTGGAGTGGGTTGCCATTGCCTTCTCCAACATCTTCCTAAGTGATGGCTTTATTTTATTCTGCTGAGAAGCAGCCTGTTTGCCAAGGACATGGTGGTGAGGAGACAGAACCATGGGTTTCTTCCCCTGGGGGGTGGGAAGGATGGGGTGCTGGAGTGAAGGTGGGATGCGCTAGCTGGCTTCTGAGGTCTATCCTGACTGCTTAGGACTCATTAGCCAGTCCTGCCAACACCTCTGTCTCTGCTTCCCACATCTGGATTGTCCCTTGACCTCCTACTCCTGTATCCCTGCTCACAGACTCATGGACCCTTACTGGGACCACCTTCCCTCTCCTTCCACCCTCTGGCATTTAGTGCTTCTCTCCTCATGTTCAGGGATGTTCACCCTTTGCTTTTCCTCTCATCTCTCACCGATCATCAGGATGATAATAAGTGTTAGGTGCCCTGGGAGCTGGGCAGTGTGGGGGAATGGGGAAGATGCCCACAGCTACCTTGTTGGTGTGGTCCTGGTAGATTACACTGACATTCTCGCTGTGTGGGAACCAGAGAAAGCGGAAGTATTCGGATTTCTTCAGGTGACTGTCCAGGTTGTCAAGAACCTGAGAAAGGAGCAGAGATTGTGTTGGTCACATTTGATGGTGGGGATGCTGGAAGTTGGGGCCCCCCATCAAAAGAAAATATCCCAAATTGTCCTAACATTGCCAAATAACAAGGGGTGTGTCCTATAAGATGCTGGACGTCAAGTAGTAAGGAATCTATCGCCAATGCAGGAGATGCAAGAGACACAGTTTCGATCCCTGGGTTGGGAAGATCCCCTAGAGAAAGGAATGGCAACCCACTCCAGTATTCTTGCCTGGATAATCCTATGGACAGAGGAGCCTGGTGGGCTACCGTCCATGGAATCACAAAGAGTTGGACACGACTGAGCACACGCATGCCACGGGCATTAAAATGGTCCACTTTATAGGTTGACTTCATTGAATTATGCAGAGGATAAAAATGAGTTCTCGGTTATCCTGACTTGAACAAAGACTAGCTGTATAAGTTTGGGCAAGTGCCTCAATTTCCTCATCTGCAAAATAGGATTAACAACAGTATCTATGTCAGGATTGTTATGAAGATTAAACACACTAATGCCTAGAAAGCCCTTAATGTGGTGTCATGAGCACGGTAAGCTCCATACAGGAGTAAGCTGCTGCTGCTACTATCATTCTTCCATTGTCGTTGGCAGCATCACTGTCATCCTCTCTTATTCCCACAACCCCTGACACTGCAGTGGGCTTTAATAAAATGAACAGGAGTGTCTGACTCTGAATGGCTCATCCGTATACATCAAGATGTCACAGAGCAAGTCATCTCTCCCTGACACCCATCAGGCTGACACATGACAGATTCTGAGCCAAAGGAGATGCAGATTTGGGGTTTGACAGGCAGCTGGGAGGGAGGGGGAGAGTGCTGGGTTTGGAGTAAGTTCTGGATTCAAGTCCTGGCCTGGTGACTTGGCAGCTGCACAACCTTGCCGGATCCATATCCCTGGAGCCTTGGTTTCCCACCCTCCCCAACAACACATGGGCAGTTGTACAAATGAAATGAGATAATCTATGCTGAAGCTCCTGAGTAGAGTGCCTGCCTGTGGCATGTACCCAGTGGAGAGTTTAGGTTCTGAATGTGAGCAATCCTGGCACACATCTGGGGATCTAGCCCTATTCCCCACCAGGTTCCCAGCTGCGAGTTTCAGGAAGCAGCATCTCTTCATCTGTAGAACCAAGACAGAAATAGCTTTCTGTCCTTTTCTTCCTTCCTTCCTTCTTTCCTTCCAGGACTCTTGTGAGAACCAAGGGAGGTCATGGATGTGAAAGTAGTTTACAAGCTGTAAACACAGCAAGGAGATCAAACCAGTCAATCTGAAAGGGAATCAACCCTGAATTCTCATTGGGAAGACTGACGCTGAGGCTGAAGTTCCAATACTTTGGCCACTTGCTGCCAAGAATCAACTCATTGGAAAAGACTCTGTTGCTGGGAAAAATTGAAGGCAAAAGGAGAAGGGGGCAGCAGAGGATGAAATGGTTGGATGGCATCACTGACTCAATGAACATGAAGTTGAGCAAACTCTGGGAGATAGTGAAAGACAGGGAAGCCTGGTGCGCTGCAGTCCATGGGGTCACAAAGAACTGGACACAACTCAGCAACTGAACAACAACAAAAACCACCTGTGATTTCCATATCTGGCCAGAAAGGAAGGAAAAACCAAGGTGAAACACCAAGGAATGAGTCCATCTAAAACTTCAATTTGGAGCACCTGGGAGCAGTGGAATTTTAGGATTCTGGGTCCTGGTCATCATTTCAGGGAGGACCCCTGACTTGTTAACTGATGCTTGATGGGGCCCAGGAGATACAGGAATGGGCGGACCATTGTCACCTTCCAGTGACCTGGCTGCCATCCCGAACCTCCCCTGCCACACGTCAGCCCAGGCTGTGGGTCACCCGATTGCATCTCTGTTCATATCTCTCCAGCCTTCCCCTAAAATCGGCTCCTGCTAACGTGGCTTAGTCCAGGCCCTTCTTAGCTCTCACTGGCTCTTCTGCACTAGCCTCATAATTTTCCCCATTTTTCATCTTTCCAGACAACATCTACAGGGAAGCATTCCAAGACACAGCTCAAAAATCCCCAGCAGGCCTCCATTTCCAATGGAATCGAGCCCGAATAGTTCAGCACTAAGAGGACTTCTTCCACACACTCTGTCCAGTTCTGTTGCCACTGCCCACAAGTGACCACGTGAAAAGGGTCAGATCTGAATTCAGATGTGCTGTAACTCAGATGCTCAACTCAACCCCACCCCTACCCCCACCAATGCTGTCTCTTTCCATTCTAAGTGGTGTTTATTTATTATATTACATCCATCCCAGAAGTATATTACAGGTACTGAAGCATACATCTGTCCTGAAAGTC
Organism: Bos taurus; assembly: GCF_002263795.3. Taxonomy (NCBI): domain Eukaryota; kingdom Metazoa; phylum Chordata; class Mammalia; order Artiodactyla; family Bovidae; genus Bos; species Bos taurus. The sequence continues at coordinate 74,683,252 of NC_037335.1, read as the reverse complement.
ATCAAGCCTCTCATTCACATTTGGTTTCTTCTCGAGGGCAGACATCAGCACATTTTTTTCTGTTAAGGGCTAGATAGTAAATATATTAGGCTTTGCTCTCTCTGTTTCCTCACCTCTGCTGTGGTAGCATGAAAGCAGCCACCGACAATATGTTAATGAGGATCGTTGTGGTCTGTCAAGAAAACTTTATTTATAAAAGCAGGTAGTGACCCAGATCTTGCCTGTGGGCCAGTTTCCCAAACCCTCATCCTATCCGCTGCCATAGGGACTTGGACACAGTAAATGCGGCAGGGTTCTTTGCTGCTGTTGTTCAGCCGCTCAGTAATACCCGACTCTTTGTGACCCCGTGGATTGCAGCACACCCGGGTTCCCTGTCCGTCACCATCTCCTGGAGTTTGCTCAAACTCATGTCTATTGAGTCGGTGATGCCATCCAACCATCTCATCCTCTGTCATCCCTTTTTCTTCCTGCCTTCAATCTTTCCCAGCATCATAGCCTTTTCTAATGAGTTGGCTTCGCATCAGGTGGCCAAAATATTGCAACTTCAGCTTCAGCATCAGTTCTTCCAATGCATGTTCAGGGTTAATTTGTTTAGGATGGGCTGGTTGGATCTCCTTGCAGTCCAAGGGACTCTGAAGAGTCTTCTCCAACACCACAGTCTGACAGTATCAATTCTTTGGCGCTCAGCCTTAATGGTTCAACCCTCACATCGTACATGACTCCTGGAAAACACTATATGGACCTTTGTCCACAAAGTGACGTCTCTGCTTTTTAATATGCTGTCTAGGTTTGTCGTAGATTTTCTTCTAAGGAGCAAGTGTCTTTTCATTTCATGGCTGCAGTCATTGTCCACAGTGATTTTGGAGTCCAAGAAAAGAAAGCGCCCTATGATTCCTTATTGGAAGAGGAGGCCCTCTTCTGCTGGGCTGTAGATCCGTGAAAAGTTCAGGAAGAAACACCAGGTCCCTGTCACTATCACTTCCATCCTGACTGGGTGATGGACCCATGGCCCATCTCCTCTGGGCAGAACTATTTCTCCTGGGAGGATAGGAACATGGTCTGGAGCTCTGCCTGGAGGAAGGGACTGAGAGAGCGGAAAATCCCCCTTCCCTCCTGTCCCAGCCTCCGGGGCCTTCCCAGGTTGCCCAGAATCTCAGCAGTAAAAGTAACGGTGGCACCCCTTTCTGGGCGCCCAGGTTCCCACCAGAATGGAGTAATGGAGCCACTTTCACAGCACACTTTGTGCCTCTCTCCTGGCATCTGTCATTTCTTTTCCTCCCTGCTTCAGAGGGACAAGGCATATCTTTCCTCCCATGCTAAACTCCAAGCTCCTCCAGGCAGGCAGCATGTACCCCCAGCTCTGTGTCCCTGTGGTCCCTAACTGAGCATTGTGTGGTCACTGAAGGATGGAGCCCCCTGCCCTGGACCCATCCCACTGTGACTCTCTTCAGGGCCTACAAACAATCCTATCTGGGGGAGGAGGGTCCCCAGGATCATGTTTCCTCAAGTCTAATTGGTGGTTCCTGGAAGCACCATCAAAGCGGGTGGGCCCCAGAGGAACGTCTTCCTTGGAATGTCATTGGCAGGAAGGGTTCTAGAGGGTTCCATCCCCTCCAAAATTAGCACCCTACTGAACTGACTCACAAGAACTGATTACCAGGCCTGTGAGCAGAAGCTGAGGGCTACCTGTCCCATGGTTGGGGGTTACCTAGTCGTCACTGGCCAGCCACTCAAGAGAGTGGCGGGCATTGGGATGCTGCTGACAAGGTTGGTGTGTCCCAGGGACCAACCCTGCTTCCTGCGGCACGGGGGGAGGTGGTGACGCAGGCAGCCGGCTATACTTCTCACATCTCATTATGATTTGCATGGCATAAAGGGCAAAGGTTGACAGCCATTTCCAAAATCCTCCAGTCTTCTCTCTGACTGTGATTTCATACCAGTTGGACTGCAGAAAGTTGGGAATGCTGAGACCTTGTCATAAGAAGCCAGGGAGGCCACCCCTTTCTTGGCCCCTCTGCCCAGAAGCACTGATTCCAACTCTCCCTTCCCCTCATATGGCTTTGAGCGGCCTTCAGAAGCTGTGTTGAGGTGCAGATAAGAGAATCAGACCTGGGAAGCAGGGAGCTGCGTCTGAGATGGACCACACACAGCACAGGGGTGGGCAGGAGAGGGTAACCTCAGAGAGGGGTGGATGTTAATAAATTCTTCCTTGTGGCTCAGACAGTAAATCTGCTGTCAATGTGGGAGACTCGGGTTCGATCCCTGGGTAGGGAAGATCCCCTGGAGAAGCGAATGGCAACCCACTCCAATATTCTTGCCTGGGGAATCCCATGGACAGAGGAGCCTGGTGAGCTACAGTCCATGGGGTTGCAAAGACTCTGACACGACTAAGTGATTAAGCACACATTGGTTCTCAGGCACCTGCCTGCTCCTGGAAATGAGGTCTCATCATTTTTCTTTTCGGAAGGAAAACATTCAGGGGGAGCAAGAGTGAGGAGAAGCTGCTCCAGTGACAGTTTTCTGATCAGTCACTGAGCAGACTGGGAGCAGGGAGCAGCCTGGGACTCAGCTTCCCACCTGCATATTACTCTTCCTCCCAAGCATTCCCAGCCCCTTGAAGGGGCCCTTTAAAGGCTGCTCTGAGCGGAGAGGGTAAAAGAGAGTTGAATGCAGGGCCATGGACAGCACACGCCCCTGGGAGGAAATCATAGGGTTGTAAATGCCACCCATCCTCTGCACAGTCCTTGTTTGTGGCCAAAACTGGGCGGGGAAGGCTTGTCCATGGGTGTGATGGACACTGATGATGGACCTGGTGGAGACCCATGCAGCTCTGGGTGGAAGAGCAGCCAGAGTTGTGCAGAGGAGAGAGAGAGAATCCACAGAGGACCTGCTGACTCACAGAAGAGGAGGAGGAGCAGCATCTAGCCTTGTGAGCCCTCGAGGGATGGGCCGGGGTCACAGGGGAACGGTGGGGGAATCCACACCAGGATTCATGCCCCTCCCCAGGGATAAGACCCAAGAACATCCCCAGATGCTCCAGGGGAGAGAAGGACCCTCTGTCTCCAGGGTGGGGCACAGTTTTGTATCCAAGTGCTGCACTGGTTTATGTAATGTCAGGGCTGGAAAAGACCTCAGGTTCATCTAATCTGACCCTACTTTTAAAGTGGCAAAGAAGGGACTTCCCTGGTGGTCCAGTGGCTAAGGCTCCATGCCCCCAATGCAGGGGACTTGGTTTCGATCCCTGGTCAGGGAACTAGATCCCACATGCTGCAACTGAGACCTGACCAGACAAATAATTTAAAAAATAAAGGCTCCAAAAGTATGAAGGGCTTGGTCCAGGTTCCACAGAGGGAGCTGTACAATCAGGCTTGGGGCTGCCTGCCTCCCCAGAGCCCCTCTAAATACTCACCGAGCATTCATTGCTGTGTAATTGTGTATGTGTGTTGGGGATGGGGGACAGCCTGAGATAAGACTGCAAGAACCAGGCCTTAGGTGTGGTCAGTCTTAATACATCTCTGCCAGGTCAAAGGAGGAGCAGGAAGAGGGTGGAGTCTGTCTGTCCACTTGGTTCTAATGCCCTGGTAGGAGCCCTGGGGCCAATCCTACTGGCAAAAGAAGAAGCAATCTCTTTATCTCTGGGTCAAATTATTCAGCTTAAAAATGAACAAGTTCTGACCTAAGTGAGAGGCCGGAAGGTGGTCCCTTTCTTATTGAAGGTGATCTCTGCCCATCTCCCTTCTCTGCCTGAGATGCCGACCCCTTAACCTGCCCACCGCTCCATTGACACCATGCTCACTGAAGTCAGCAGTGATCTCCTGATGACCAGACCCTGCTGTTGCTCCCCAACTCCTCACAGCGTTGGACTCGTCTGGCTGCTCTGCTCTGGACTGAGCACTAAGGCTCCCTTCTCTCCTCAGCCAAGCCCTCTCTCTGTGGGTGACCACATCTACTCTCACGGCCTGAGGGGAGTGTCGACCTCTGCTTTGCGCTGAATTGCATCGACCTAAAATGCAGCATGTAGAAGCCCTCATCCTCGGCATGTGACTGTATTTGAAGCTAGGGCCTGCTTGGAGTGAACAAGAAGCTTAGATCAGCCCCTTAACACTGGTCTGGGGATGTGACTAGTTGAAGCAGGCTCTTGAGGTGGCTCAGAGTCTGGGGTGGCTCCAGGTGGACTGGTTCTACCCTCTTGGAGCTCCCTGGCTTAGCCACACAGTATCACTGCCAAACAATTCCACGAAATGTCCTTGTAATCCTTTCTTGGGCCAAAGCATCAGGCAACTCATTTGCCAAGACTGGCCCACACATGCTCAGCATTGATGCTCTAGGAATCAATGCCGCATCCCCTCGACCAGCATCCCCAACCTTTTTGGCACCAGGGATTGGTCTCATGGAAGACAAGTTTTCCAAGGACCAGGACAGGGGTAATGGTTTCTGGATGATTCAAGTGCACTTTATTTCTGTCATTACTACATCAGCTCCACCTCAGATCATCAGGCATTAGATCTCAGGGAATGGGGACCCCTGCCCAAGAGCATCCCTGGAATCACTTTGTCAGCCACCAGTGGAGAGTTCTGGGGCTAAAGTTCCACAAACATCATGTGTGCTCAGCTGCTTCAGTTGGGTCCGACTCTTTGCAGCCCCACCCACTGTAGCCCACCAGGCTCCTCTGTCCATGGGATTCTCCAGGCAAGAATACTGGAGTGGGTTGCCATACCCTCTTCCAGGGGATCTTTCCAACCCAAGGATTGAATCTGCATCTCCTGCGTCTCCTGCATCTCCTGCAGGCAGACATTTTACCGCTGAGCCACCAGGGAGGCCCCACCAAACACCATGCCTCTGCATAAAGGACCTTCTGCATTTAAATCCTTTGCTGTAAGGTTTATAATGTATTAGAAATTCCAATGGTAAGGATTTTTTCGACCAGATGCTAGATAACAGAATTTTCCATTTTTCACTGACTAGGTACCCTGGGGAGCGTGTTTTGGTACTGAACTAGATACTTTACAAGTGTTATCTGAGTTAATTCTCAGGTTCAATCCTTTCAGGTAAACATGATTTACTCTGTTTTTGCATGAGGAAACGGGCTCAGCAAGGTTAAATGGCTGACTCAAGGTCACAGCTTGGGGGTGGTACTGCCAGCATTCAGTTTGACCCCAAATTCCACCATAACTATGTGGGGCCAGTAGTGTTCACATCACTACCAACTCCATCTGTGCAGAGGGTCTACTCATATTGAATAGTGAGTTGACTATGGAGGAGCTCAGATGCTGAGGGACTTGGAACCATAGACTTGAGTCCTGTAGCTTAGCAATTACCAGGGATAGATCCATGTTTATCAGGCATTTCTGGTCTATTGCATGCTATCCATCCATCCATGCATCAATCCATCATCCATTCATCCATCCATCTGATCATCTGTCCATCTAGTCATCCATCCATTCATCATCCATCCATGTATCCATTCATCCATCCATCCAATCATCCATTTTCCCAGCTAACCAACATGGGTTTTCATTCATTCAAAAAACAATCCTATCATTCAGAAGCCATCCTTTCTGCCCCTCATCATCCAGCTCCTCTGAGCTCCACTGACCTGCTCACAAAGGGATACTGCCACAGTATTCTGGGGTCAAGGAAGGGCTGGTGAGGTCAGCTCACTGCCGCATTCTGGGGACCTGCAGAGGAGCTCAGAGGAGCATGACTTATTAATGTCCTCCATTTCTTTTCTGAGGCTGAGCAGTGGCAAAGGAGAGACAGTACCTCTTTCAAGGTTGAGGGGAAGGTGGTCTCCTGCAAGTGGAACTGGGGCACACACTGCAGTGTGACTGTGAGGATGACTCCGAGGCAGCCCAAGTGCACGCGCGCAGCCTGGAACACCTCCGCATTGCTGGACTCTGAACACTCGAGAATGGTCCCATTGGCTGTCAGCAGGGTCAGTGCCACCACCTGCCGGTGGGAGAAGAACCACACTTCAGCATCCCCAGGCTTCTGGCAAACCCCTCACTTCCCTGTTTGTCCTTGCCAATGAGGCCAAGTGTCTCCGATTCCCAGATGTATCTGGCCATGATTCCCACCATGTTTCTGGCCCCAGAGACTTTCCCAGCTAGGTCTCCAATCACAGCCCGAGGGAGCCTCAGTCTTGGGGTAGGGTAGGAGGAGAAATGGAGTGAGGGGGGCTGTTTCTGGGTGGCATCAGCCCTCAGCAGGGAGGGGGCCCATCCATCACAGGCATTTCCATGGCACCCCAGTGGCTTGCCCTCCCCCAGCTGCCTTGCTCATCCTGTGGATTTCAAAGTCAGGATTCAGCAAGCTTGTCCTTTGCCCGGAAGAGAGCTAAGATGAAATCAACTCCAAAGAGCACGAGGCCCTGGCTGGAAATGGCTCATAAAGGCAAAGGGTGTGCACGCATCTGGGGGTCCGGAGCTGGCTCTGCTGTCCCAACACACAGCCCTGGGGACCAGAGTCCCTTGCAGGCTGTCTGCTCATTGCCCACCTGAGCACCATCTCAGCCAAGTCTAGTCCATTTTCTCATTTGGGGACCTCTCCCTTGCCTTAGGAACTAGATTCCCCTACTTGGCTCTACCAAACGCAGAATCTCTGGGCTCTGCAGAGTGGGCCGCCCAGTTGGAGACAGGTGATGAACATCACTCTCCTTGCCCTGGGCTCCTGTTTCCAGAGGAACCCTCTTTCATTGCCTGCTGAAGTTCCTCTCCACACTCTGCTATCTGCTTACTGGGATGGAAATTGCTTTTGACATGTGCGGTTGGTGGCAGGGTGCCCAGGGTGAGAGAACAGATAAAGCTGAACTAATTCTGGTTAACAGCGACCTAAACCAGAGAAGAGAAACTGGCAGAAGTGGGGCACAGTGGCCTGCTGTGGGACTGAGGGCATTAGGATGGTTTTTATTAAAAACAGAAACAAACAGACTTTGTTGGAGATTTGGGGATGAGCTGAGCACTGGCCAGTGAAACACAGCAGCGGGGTCCAGCAATAATAAAGGTGGGCACTGACTCACCAGCTGTGTGATCTTGGATGTGTGACTTAACCTCTCTGTTTCCTCATCTGTGAAATGAGGGTCATAACCAACTCAGAGAGACTGGGTGAAGCACCCAGTTAAGTGCCTGGGGGACAGTAGATATTAAAGATGCCAGTGTCTTCCCCTTGCTCCCTGCCATCAGCATAAGTGTAGAATTAAACAGAGGAGCTCTCACCCCCATGTGCCAGGGCCTGTCTTACTCACCTGGGCTTCCTAAGGGAAAGAAAGTAAAAGTGAAAGTCCCTTGTGAAAGTGAAAGACTCTTTGTGACCCCATGGACTGTAGCCCACCAGGCTCCTCTGTCCATGGAATTCTCCAGGTAAGAATACTAGGGTGGGTTGCTATGCCCTCCTCCAGGGGATCTTCCTAACCCAGGGATTGAACCCAGGTCTCCTGCATTGCAGGCAGGTTCTTTACTGTCTGAGCCACCAGGGAGGCCCAAGAATACTGGAGTTGATAGCTTATCCCTTCTCAAGGGAATCTTCCTGACCCAGGAATCGAATGAAGGACTCTTGCATCGCAGGTGGAAGGGGTGGGGAGTTGATAGCTTATCCCTTCTCAAGAGGATCTTCCTGACCCAGGAGTCGAACCAGGGACTCCTGCATTGCAGGTGGAAGGGGTGGCTCCCTTCCAAGTGTCGTGAACTGTCATTGGGCCCCCAGGCTCTCATACACACTGTCTCATTAACCCCCAACCTCCTACAGGTTGAGGAAGATTCTCTTGAGGTAACAGCTGAAAACAGGGATGCCCAGATGAGTTAAACAACCTGCACACATGTGCACACCCAATGCATGTGGGAGGCAGGTTTTGGCCCCACATCTGAGTCCCAAATCTGTGCCCCATACTGGATTCCCATGAAGTTTAAGAAATACTTTTGGGTGGGAACTTCCATGGCAGTCCAGTGGTTAAGACTCTGCCTTCCAGTGCAGAGGACATGGGGTTTGATCCTTGGTTGAGGAGCTAAGATCTCACATGCCCAAAACCAAAACATAAAAAAGAAGCAATATTGTAACAAATTCAATAAAGATTGTAAAAAGTGAAAGAAAAGAAAGTGAAGTCGTTCAGTCATGTCTGACTCTTTGCGACCGCATGGACTGTAGCCTGCCAGGCTCCTCCACCCATGGGATTTTCCAGGCAAGAATATTGGAGTGGGTTGCCATTTCCTTCTCCAGGGGATCTTCCCAACCCAGGGGTTTAACACTGGTCCCCCGCACCGCAGGTAGACTCTTTACCATCTGAGCCACCAGGGAAGCAAAGTGGTCCACATCAAAAAATCTTAAAAGCTTTTGGGTGAAGGTCAGATGTGATCCCAGGCCCATGTGCTCAGCTCCTTCTTGGCTCCTCCCCAACTTGCTAACCTGAAAAGGCCCTTCGCCCTGCCTGGCTTCCAGTTCAGAGCTTTCCCTGGGGATGGAACCCTTTGCTCTGCTTGCCCTTTTCCCCGGGGTGGCCAGGAAGCTCCCTAGAGATGGGGCTGTGTCAACACACATGGGGGTGCCTTTGTCACTTGTGTCTGCTGGGGACTCATGAGGTTCAGAGAGACAATGTTTCTGGAGGGCCCTGCAGAGTCTCCATCAGAAGAGAGACCCAGATGTGTTCAAGGCCCCCACAGAGCTCTGCCGACACCATGCTGGAACGCCTGCTTGTCAGGAGCATCGATGACAAGGGTGAAGGGGCCCTGACCCATCCTCCCCTCTCCCTGGTGGTCAGCATCGAAGCAAGTGAACTCACTTGTGTGGCCAGGATGCCGTGCTTGATCCCCGTGTTGTGGGTTCCAGACCCGATGACGCCACCTGCGGTCACGTCTGACACAGCTCCCAGGCTGGGGAGAGGAGGAGGGACACGGTTAGTCTTCCTGGGACAATACCTCCCAGGATTGTGGTGCGAGGCCCCTCAAAGCAGAACAGCTGATTCATCTGCCTGGGAATCTTGTCCCCAGTTTAGCTTGCAAAGAGTCAGACATGACTTAGCAACTAAACAACAATTTCTTTCTATTCACATATAATAGCCCCTGGACACCTGGGGATGGGGAGATGGGTACCCTGTACAGGGATCCAGAGAAACAAGTTTATCCTAAAATGTGCTCCTCTCTGGCCCCTGTCAGATCCTTGAGTGTCTGGCTGAGGTCAGGGCTGGGAGTGATGGTCATCACTGGCACCCGCCCTGGGAATGGGCGAGGTGGCTCTTACTTGGACAAAGCCAGGCCGTGCTTGTCCAGCTGGGGGTGCAGGTCAGCTAGGAGGATGCCGGCCTCCACGGTCACCTGCTTCTTCTCTGTGTCCACCTGCAAGAGACCGGCACAGGCTAGGGTGAGCTAGGCTGTCACCCAGCACTCGTCCTGCAGCCACGCAAGGCTGTGAGTACAAGCATATCTGTCCCAGCCCACAGTCAGCCCAAGCTGCCTCCCGCTGCAGGCAGCCAAAAGGGCGTGCAGGCAGAGCCCTAGAATGCTGGGGCTCAGGGACTGTCCTGTGCAACCCTTCTAGTCACAGGGGAGAGAAATAAGGGGCAGGGAAGAGAAGAGGTTTACTCAAGGTCACCTTAGGGCTGGGACTGGTGCTCAGGTCCCCTCAGCCATGTGGGAGAGTGGCTCTATGCCCTGAGACCCCCATGGCTGTCCAGGAGTGGTGGGGGAGGGAGGGGAGGAGTAGTCTCTCCATTTCACAGCATGGAGACTGAAGTTCAGGGACTCTAAGTCACTTGCCCAAGGTCACACAAACATCCGCAGTGGAACCGAGATAAGGATTCACATCTGTGGACTCCGGAACACACATTTCACTGACCCTGAGCACACAGCCTGGGCAAAATCAATTACCAGAGCCCGGTCCTCACTAATTAGTGATCAGAGTTAATTCCTGCCATGACTGATGTTTTGACCAGAGCATTTTCTACGGGGTGGAGATGGTTGGCCTGAGCAAATCAGGAAATACATAGTACAGAGAAATCTAGAATCTCTGCTAGCAGAGCTGGAGGGGTGGGTACCAGGCAAAAAAGACAGCTCAGAGGAGCTGGCCCTGGCAGGTGAGAACAAGACCCCTGCACATGCCTGCACTCTCACTCCCTGGCAGGCTCCTGGTTGTGGGCAGGGCAGGGGAGGGTGTGAGACTCCTGGATTAATGTATCCCAGCACAGGGCTGGTGTCAGACTCCTGAGTCTGTGGCCAGCTCTGCCACTGGTCAGCTGTGTGACCTTAGGCAAGTCACTCCCCCTCTCTGATCTTCAGTTTCCCTATATGCAGAACAAGTTAGGTGCAAATCTTGGATTTGTCATGAATCCACCTTTGGGGGCCTGACTTGTGGACATCTTCTCTGTGGCCACAAGGATGCACACAGACCAGATGTGACGCTTGAAGGAGTCCAGGGCAGGCCTGTGTGAGGTGAGGGTGACCACAAGTGGACCAGGAATGGGGGGGGTCACTTTGGGACTCAGAGGCCAGGAGGGGATGATGCATGAGGGAAAAGAAGGCTCCGCGTCCACCCTGGAGTCTGGGATGGAGTGGCATGGGGTGGGGCAGAGGCAGGGAGCCCAGCGCTCCGAGTACCTTGAGGACGCGGTTCATCTTGCCCATGTGGATCATGAAGCCGTCAGTGCAGGCGATGTCTGAGGGCGAGTGGCCACCGCCCACCACCTTCACCCGCTTGTTCTGCTGCCTGGCCAGGGCCAGCACCTGTGGAGGCAGCATCTGCATCAGCCTCAGCCCAGGCCTTTCTCTGCGAGGCAGCCGGGAAACCCAGGTGTTGCACCCCCAGTCCCCCAGGTGCTGCCTGGCTGGAAGCCGCTGTGCAGGCCACTCCAAGAAAGAGCTAGAGAGAAGGACCAGAAAGTGAGCGGGGTGCAGGCCAGCAGGGCTTGGAACAAACTTCGCATGCAGAACATCAGCCCTCAGCTCAGTATGAAGCCTGTTTTCTCCGCATTCAAGGACTTCAGATCCATTCAAAGCCACTCCACCTCCTAGCCTTCCTCTTTTGCCCTCTCTGCTCCACAAACATCCCCCACCAGCCATTGAAGACTCTGATCATTCTCCACCTGTCCTCCCCTCATCTCCCACTGCCCTACCCCAGCTCCCTTTTGAGCTCCTATTCATTTTCCGGGCTGACACAGTGATCATTTTTCTTCATTTTTCTGCTTAAGAAATTGGGGGCTTCGAATCCGGGTTTAAAATCTGGCTCTGATATTTAGTATTTAATAACAAGGGGAAATTCCAAAGCCTTTCTGAGCCTGTTTGCCCATCTGTTAAATGGGCTAATAATCACTACCTCACAGGTGTGGATGGGGACAGGTGAGACCACAGATATGAAGCAGGTGGTGCTGATCACCAGTGGTGACCATGTCATTCCCACCACTCTCCTCTGAGTGCCCTCACACACACGTATGAACAGGCTCACAAACACGTGAATCTCTCCCCTCTTTGTGGTCTGCTAATACTAGTGAAACATCTGCATCCTCTGGGTTAGTCCTATGCAACCTGTCTTAGGGGTAAGGCTTTCAAGAGCAGAGGTTGGGTCTTGTCCATTTGTTCATTCATTCACTCATTTATTCAACAATATTCATTAAGTGCTTCCTGTGTGCCCGATAAAGGGCTAGGTGTGCTAAGGATCCAATGGAAAACAGGAAAAATGTGGCCTTACATCCTTATGAGGGAGAGAGAAAAAAGCATGAAAAAGTTCATGTCAATGAAATAACTGCAGGTTTTGAATGCAGTGAAAGAAATAAGCAAGGAGCTGAGATGCAGAAGATGGGGACATCCTCAGATGAAGTGGTCTGGAAGTCTCTGAGGAGGTGATTTACCCTGAGTGCTAAAGGATGCAAAGGAGTTGGTCCAGTGAAAAGTGAAGGGACAGGCATCCCAGGCAGTGGGAACAGCAAGGGCTAAGATACAGAGGTAGGAAAAAGCTTGGTTTTTCCTGTGATCAAAAGTAAAGAATCCGCCTGCCAGAGCAGGAGATGTGCGTTTGATCCCTGGGTCAGGAAGATCCCCTGGAGAAGGACATGGCAACCCACCCCAGTATTCTTGCCTGGAAAATCCCCTGGACAGAGAAGCCTAGTGGGCTACAGTCCACGGGGTCACAAAGCTTCAGACAGAGATCAGTAGTGAGGCCATTTCAGGCCATGGCAGGTGGGGAAGGGGCGGTGGCCTGGGCTTAGTGACAACAGTGCTGGAGAGAAGGAGGTGGGTTCTAGAAACTTCCAAGCCAGGACTTGCTGAAGTCAGATAAGGGTAAAGAAAGGACAGTGACCTACTTCCTGGCTTCTAGTTTGAGCAACCAGGTGGTTGGTACAGAGTTAGGAAGACTGCAATAGAATAGGTTGAAAGCAAAGAAACATCAAAAACATCCTTCGGGGCATCAAAGTTTGTTATGTCTCTGATGAAAGAAGTCATATGCCAATTTGCAGCTCAGGGAAGAGGCCTGAGCCAGAAATAACAACCGGACAGTCACTGGTGGACACCCCAGGTGGTCACGTGACAGCAGAGTTCAGTTGGAGCCAATCCCATGGTGCTGTTGCCCGGCTAGCAATTCTGGGGTGGGGATGTGGGTCTTAGCCGGGAAGTCCTCCTCTCAGCCTCCTCTCTGGGGGCATTTCTGATCTACATCTCCGGATGGAACTGGAGATCTGGTGGCTGGACCATCGGGCACTGTTCTGAGACAAGATACTCACCTCTCTGACCTCCTCCACGGACGTGGGCTGAAAGTACATCTCCGGGCAACAGCCATAGGTCCTTGCCCAGTTTTGGAATTTGACCCCCTTGTACCCGTGGACCTATGTGATAGGACAAAAGCTGGGTCACCTCCAGTGAGTGGTCTCAGGCTGCCTGACCCCCATCCATCCACTGCCCTGACATTGTAGAGACGGAGGCTGAGGCCACGGCACTGAGCCAGCCTCCGGTTTGCCCTTGTCACCCCTCTGCACCCCTGGGAAGCCTAAACACATGTCAGAAGTTCTGAAGCCAAGTGGCCATGTGGGGGCTTCCTGCTACTATTTTCCTCTATCAGCTCATGGCCGAACGGGATGGTTGGGGGGTTGGGCAGATCATGCAGAAAACTCAGCGCTCTTAGGAGAAGCAGGGAGATGAGATCAGGGGTGCAGCTGGAGAAAGCAGTGTTTGGGTTCCGGCTCCAGTGTGGTGAGCCCTCTGAAAGACCCAGTAGTATAAGGTGCCCTGGGCTGAGTTGGACAATGGGGGAGGGGCTGCATGAACTGGCCCAGTGGCCCAAGAAGGAAGGAAACTGGCCTTCAGCTTTCCCACCAGTCTTCTCCTGCAGGAAGGGGCGCGTCTGGGAGACTCCATGGTAGCCTTTCCTGGCCTGGAAGCCAAGCAGGGAGCCCTGGGAAAGGGATTCCCATTTGAGGGACCTCTGCTGTGTGCCTGGATTCCTCCACATGTCATACCTTTTTAGGCCTTACAGCGATACCACTGGATGGATGATATCAACGGTCATTTTCAGGAGCAGAAACTGAGGCCCAGAGAGGTGCAGTAACTCCCCCAAACTCACACAGCAACCGAGTAAAGACACAGGAGCCCAACCCAGGCCTTCCTCTTCTATCCCTTCCCCAGCACCCCAACGGCTCCTCAGAGCCTCGAGTCCAATTTGAAGGCTTCCCTGTGGCCACCCCTCAGCCCCACGCCTGCCCAGTTTTGCCCCCTGCCCCAAGCCAGGTTCACAGGCTCAGTCTGGATGTAGCCGGTGGGGCTGACTGGCTGAACTGACCCGACCAGCAGTACCATTTGGCCCTACCATGGCTCCAGTGGTGGGTCAGTGGCCTCGGCTGACTCCGGCTTCGTCTGGGAAGAGAGCACAGGGCAGCAGGGCCCTGGGGCAAAGCAGAGGGGCTGGAACCAGCAGTGTGGTGACAGTGAGCACAGAAGCTCAGGGAGGCACAGAGGGGCCCGCCGGAGGCGGATCAGCAGTGTGACGACAGGCTCCACCCAGACAAACAGCCGCTGGGCCGGCCCTCCGCTCCTCAGCCCCTCTCAGGCAGCAGGGTGAAGAGACAGCCTTCGCAGGGTGGCTGGTTTTTCCCCAAAAGCTGTGGAGCTCTGATCCCAACAGGGTCTTTGGGGGCTTTCTGGAGCTGAAGGACCCCTGGCCTTGAAACTGAGTCCTTAATGCCACAGATCAGGGGAGGTTGTGACATGGGGCCCATGTGTCAGTTCATTTGTCAGAGTTGGGGGAGGAATTCACCAGGCTGCCCACTGCTACAGGGAGATAGGACAGGATGTTGGTGGCTGTAGTGGGGGGTGGTGTGCGGGGGAGGAAAGGGACCAGTGACAGCCCAGGCAGCCTTCTAGCTGAAGTCTTCCTTCTCCAGGCCTCAGGGCAGACAGACCCGGGTTCCTCTTTCGTGCTTTGCTGGTTAACCTCCATGAACCTCAGTTTTCTCTTCAGTAAAGCGGGGGCATGTGCCTGTGTGCTGAGCTGCTTCAGTCATGTCCAACTCTGTGTGACCCCGTGGACTGTGGCCCACCAGGATCCTCTGTCTATGGGATTCTCCAGGCAAGAATACGGGAGTGGGTTGCCATGCCCTCTTCCAGGCGATCTTCCTGACCGAGGGATCAAATCCACGTTTCTTAGGTCTCCTGCATTGGCAGGCGGGTTCTTTACTACTAGTGACACCTGGGAAGCCCTGAAGTGGGCTTTTTTTGCCTACTTCTCTGGGCAGACATCAAGGTTAGAGCAGACGTCTGAGAAGCACTGGGACACAATCAGAGCCTGACATGGTATCAAGCTCTTGCATTTGCTCCCGGCTCTGAGCTTCCAGTGGCAGATTCCTTGGGACACTCCTGTCCCCGTCACTGCCCCTTGGCTCCATGCCTGGCGCCGCACTGGCCTCTGAGGCACGTTTGTCCAACAGAACAGATTAATCATCGCTGAGTACCTTGGCATCAGATCTGTCCAAGCCAAGAGCTGGGGTCTAGTGGGAAGTGAGAGCAACAACTCTGGGGTTTGAGAGGTGAGGCTGGGCTGGAGGAGCAAAGCTTGAGGTCAGACACATACATAAGTTCTGGGATGGAGGTGGTCAGAGTCGCACCTGTGTTCTCAAAACCAGGGTCTCATACAGCTGCCAGGCGCTTGTGTGTATCCATGTTCATGTGTGTGTGTGTGTGTGAGAACATGATCACACTCCCCATCTGCAAATGTAATGTGCTGGGGGAGGGGAGGGGTGGCAGCTACATGCTCCCCACAGGGAGATCCCAGCTAGTGGAGATGCTGCTGTTTATGATCGCTTAGAGGCAGCTCAACAGCAGAGAGGAAAGAATGGGATGGGTAAGGAATCTGCAGAGCTCAGGGCCACAGAACAGAGCTGACTGGGAACAAGAGATGGAGCCCCTGTTATGGGCTGAATCGTGTCCCCTCCCCCACCCTTAAGTTTCTAAGTTGAAGGCTTAATCCCCAGGACCTCAACAGGTGACTGTGTTTAGATAAGGTTTTTAGAAATAATGAGGTTAAAATGAGGTCATTAGAATGGGACTTGATCCAATACAACTGTGGATAAGAGGAGATTAGGACACACACACAGAGGCTTCCCAGGTGTTGCTGGTGTAAAGGACCTGCTTGCCAATGCAGGATGTAAGAGTTTGTTTCCCACACTTCAGGCAAAATGTGTCCTGCCCCCACCCACAAATGCCTCCTACAGCTACAGCTGAAGCCAGGTTTTCTCCTTTGGGCATATGCATTCCGAGGCAGAACATTCCAGAAGCTGGGTGCCATGGGTGTGGGTGCACCTGGATTGTGCCCCCAAACTGCCTGGGGGCCTTCTTCTGTGCTCTGCTGAGACCCCCTGGAGCCTAGAGTCACCCATCAGGCTTGCTCTGTTCACTCCGAGCTGCAGCCCTTGCATGGAACTCGTCCTCCTCATCTCCCTTAAACCAGGAACATCACTCCTACAAATGGCCCTTATTGAAGGAAATAAAATGACATGAAAAGAAATAAGATCAGCAGAAATGGTGTCTATCAGTTAATTCAATCTGCGTCGCTGCCATCTCATGGTTGAGGTCGATGGTTTATTGCTTACTCCTTGTCTGAAGGACTCAGCTTGTTCTATACTTGCTGAGTCTTAACTTTTTCAAACATTTGCTGGCAAGGGAAATTAATGTTACTGTCCTGATGGCCACTGAAGCTCGTTTTTATCTTTTCCCCTCCTATGCTTATTAATCAGTGAAAATGAGTCCTTAATACACA
Source organism: Bos taurus (assembly GCF_002263795.3). Taxonomy (NCBI): domain Eukaryota; kingdom Metazoa; phylum Chordata; class Mammalia; order Artiodactyla; family Bovidae; genus Bos; species Bos taurus. The sequence goes on along the minus strand of NC_037335.1, from coordinate 74,667,031 downwards.
ATAAATCAAGGGCAGGAGGAGAAAGGGGCGACAGAAGATGATGGTTGGATGGCATCACCAACTCAATGGACACTAGTTTGAAAAAACTCTGAGAGATAGTGAAGGACAGGGAAGCCTGGTGTGCTGCAGTCCATGGGGTTGCAAAGAGTTGGACACGACTTAGTGACTGCACAACTTAACACTTTTCTTTGAAACACCGTGAACATCTGGAAGAGTGTTTAATGATTTCTGATTGGCAGATACTACTTCCTTGACCTGCTCAGCCAGCTCATTCTCTTTTAATAAATTTTATCTAAATGGCACCATCTACACAGCACTGAAAGTGAAAAGAGAAATGTTAGTTGCTCAGTCATATCTGACTCTTTGCGATCCCATGGACTGTAGCCCACCAGACTCCTCTGTCCATGGGATTCTCTGGGGAAGAATACTGGTGTGGGTAACCATTTCCTTCTCTAGGGGACCTTCCCAACCCAGGGATAGAACCTGAGTCTCCCGCATTGCAGTTGGAGTTTTTACTCTTCTGACAGCGGGCAAACGCCTATGCACCCAACATCTGAAATATGGAAATATGGATGGAAATTAGACAAAGTGTATTTAGCTAACATCGGGGAGAAACTTCCCAATTGCTAAGAAAGTATTTTATCATTTGTGGCCTGCTGTGTTCCTTTGAATAGCGAGTTAGGATGTTTTCCACGCAACTCTTGTTTCTTTTCTTTTTCTTTCTTCCTTTTTTTTTTTTTTTTTGGTGTGGATCATCTTTAAAGTCTTTATTGAATGTGTTGCAATATTGCTTCTGTTTTACATTTTGGTTTTTGGCCCCGAGGCATGTGGGATCTTAGTCCTGGATCAGGGATCAGACTACCAGCCCCTGCATTGGAAGACGAAATCTCAACCATTGGACCACCAGGGAAATCTCCAATTCTTGTTTCTAAAATCTTTGAGCTTCTGATCTATATATTTTCTTCTCTGACCTACATATTTTAACCATTGTTTGGTTTTAATTTGTGTTCATGTTAACATCAGTGTGAACAGTGGGCCTTAGAATCACTGCCAGGCCTAAAACCATGGCTTCATTATGCTCCAAGAGAGACAAAAATAGCTTTTTGTTGCATATTCTAAATAGACCCACTTTTAGAAGACATTTCTCCTGGAAACCTTGGACACTGCTAGTTGACAGTCACTGGGTGTGAGGACAGTGCCTGTGAGTGAGTGTGGCATTCCTGCCCCCAGTGGGATGTGGGTGTCATAGAGAATGTGGGGTCTGCCATGCTTCTTTTAAAAGGCTCACTAGGTGGCTCAGTGGTAAAGAACCCTCCTGCCAACGTAGGAGATGCAGGTTTGATCCCTCGATCGGGAAAGTCTCCTGGAGAAGGAAATGGCAACACACTATAGTATTCTTGCCTGGGAAATCCCATGGACAGAGGAGCTTGGCAGGCCACAATCCATGGGGTCCCAAAAGAGTTGGACATGAGTGGGCACTAGCTCCCTCCGCAGAGGTAAAGACACTTTGTTATTTATGCCTTCGTAGTCTGAAATAAGGGAGAAGGCAATGGCACCCCACTCCAGTACTGTTGCCCAGAAAATCCCATGGATGGAGGAACCTGGTAGGCTGCAGTCCATGGGGTCGCTAAGTCAGACACGACTGAGCGACTTCACTTTCACTTTCCACTTTCATGCATTGGAGAAGGAAATGGCAACCCACTCCAGTGTTCTTGCCTGGAGAATCCCATGGACGGAGTAGCCTGGTAGGCTTCAGTCCTTGGGGTCGCACAGAGTCGGACACGACTGAAGCGACTTAGCAGCAGCAGCAGTCCGAAATAAAAATAACATTTTAAAAAAATCAAAGCAGTTTGAACATACATCAAACAAGTTGTACTTAACATGGCCTCTGAAAAGTATTTTTGGGAATGACCTAAAAACTTTTTCCCGATGAAGCAATATTTTTTTAAATGACCTGCAGTCTTGTACGACTGGTGATATTTGTGTTGCAGTGCTATGGACTTGATTCATCTGGCCCTTATTTGCCAAAAGAGATTTCTGAACATTTTGAATAGTTTACGGAGATTTCTGCGTAGAATTCTGGAAACGCAAACCGGTTGAAGAGGTTTGCCTACTTGTGTTTTTTCTGATGAAAGATGTTTTAAGATTTTTCTTTCCAGTGACTGGGCTTCCCTGGTGTCTCAGACAGTGAAGCGTCTGCCTGCAAGGCTGGAGACCTGGGTTCGATCCCTGGTTTGGGAAGATCCCCTGGAGAAGGAAATGGCAACCTACTCCAGTATTCTTGCCTGGAAAATTCCATGGATGGAGGAGCCTGGTGGGCTATGGGGTGGCAAAGAGTCGGACACGACTGAGCGACTTCACTTTCACTTTCTTCTAGCAACTGCTCCCTGACAAATAAGCCTGGACACAGTGAAATAATGTTATCTGGATTTTGTAGTCATCCCCCTGGGGCACACATTTGCATTTGAAATGAGTCCTTTAATTCTCAGATCCAAAAGAGAGGAGCTGGTGGTGGAGTGGTTGGGAGTTTAAAGTCCTCAGAAACCTTGTCCTGGGATAAACTGGAAAGTTCAGTTCAGTGGCTCAGTCGTGTCAGACTCTCTGCGACCCCATGGACTGCAGCACCCCAGGTTGCCCTGTCCTTCACGAACTCCCAGAGCTTGCTCACGTTCATGTCTGTTGAGTTGGTGATGCCATCCAACCATTTCATCCTCTGTTGTCCCCTTCTCCTCCTGCCTTCAATCTTTTTCAGCATCAGCGTCTTTTCTAATGAGTCAGCTCTTCGTATCAGGTGGCCAAAGTACTGGAGCTTCAGCTACAGCATCAGTCCTTCCAATGAATATTAAGGATTGCTTTCCTTTAGGATGGACTGGTTGGATCTCCTTGCTGTCCAAGGGACTCTTAAGAGTCTTCTCCAACACCACAGTTCAAAAGCATCAATTCTTGAGGGCTCAGCTTTCTTTACAGTCCAACTCTCACATCCATACATGACTACTGGAAAAACCATAGCTTTGACTATATGGACCTTTGTCAGCAAAGTATTGCCTCTGTTTTTTAATATGCTCTCCAGGTTTGTCATGGCTTTTCTTCCAAGGAGCAAGTGTCTTTTAATTTCATGGCTGCAGTCACCATCTGCAGTGATTTTGGAGCCCAAGAAAATAAAGTCTGTCACTGTTTCCATTGTTTCCCCATCTATATGCCATAGAGTGATGGGACCAGATGCCATGATCTTAGTTTTCTGAATGCTGAGTTTTAAGCCAGACTTTCCACTCTCCTTTTTAACTTTCATCAAGAGGCTCTTTAGTTCCTGTTCACTTTCTGCCATAAGGGTGGTGTTATCTGCATACCTGAGGTTATTGATATTTCTCCCAGCAATCTTGATTCCAGCTTGTGTTTCATCCAACCCAGCATGATGTACTCTGCACATAAGTTAAACAAGCAAGGTGACAATATACAGCCTTGATGTACTCCTTTCCCAATTTTGAACGAGTCCATTGTTCCATGTCTGGTTCTAATCGTTGCTTCTTGACCTGCATACAGATTTCTCAGGAGGCAGGTAAGGTAGTAAGGTATTCCCATCTCTTTAAGAATTAAAAACGGAAAACTTACAGTTAATGCTTGGAACACTTTCTCTGTGCCAGGCACTGCTCCAGGGGTCCTGCATGTATTCAGTCATTTAATACAACTGTTGGGGTCACTATGAAGAAAGCAGGAGAGACTCCATCTTAAAGCCTGTCATACTTCTTAAAGAAAGGATGTGAACTGGGCCTGAATTCTGCTCAAGAATGAGGAAAGCATTGCTAACAAAAACCAGGTTTCCTTCCCTCCCTATAGATGGCAAATGGAGATTGTAGTTGAAGTCTGATTGCCCTTGGACCCGCTGGAGTAACAAACTGTACTCTGCTGTCTTGAGTGTCCTCCAAGATGTGTTTTGTGACTCCACATTCCACAACACAACCACTAAGAGTTTAGTGCTATTAATGTCCTTTTTTTTAACAGAGGAAGCTGAGGCAGAGGAAACCCTTTCTTGAGGTCACACTGTGATCGGTGGCCCAGCAGAGTTTGATCTGGGTAGTCTGACTCCAGATTTAGAAAAGAGAAGAGCTTTTGCTGGAAGGAGCTCTGCTTGAAGAACCAGATACCATGTGTCTGAATCTAGGCTCTGTCCCACAGTAGCCCAGTGACCTTGGGCAAGTTATCCGACCCTCAGTTTTCCTAATCTGCTAAATGGGAAGAATAAGAGATGGTCTGTATGGGGCTCCAGGCACACAGAAGTACTTAAAAATGAGCTTCTGGGACTTCCCTGGGGGTCCAGTGGCTAAGACTTCATGCTCCCAATGCAGGGGGCCTGGGTTTAACCCATGGTCAGGAAGCTAGATCCCATATGCTGCAACAAAGAGTTCATATGCTGCAACTAAAGATCCTGTGCGCCACAACTAAGATCAGCCATAGCCAAATAAATAAAAATAAATATTTTTTTTTAAAAGAAGCATGATAGCTGCTAACATTTCTAACCTATCCCTTGCTTTCTACATATACCTAGATACACATGCCATTTTTTTTCCTAGTTAATTTATATTCATCAGAATTCAGCCTGGTGACACCACCTTGTCCACAAGACTGCCCTGCAGGAAGAGCAGCGAGGGAGGTGAGCATAAGTTACTGAGGACACCGATGCCAGGGGAGCAGGGAGACAGGGTGAAAGGCTAAGTGTGGCTGGCTGGTGGCCCCTCTATCCGACAGCACAGATTATTTTTATAACATCAGAAAGTTCTACCCGACAGCGTTGTTCTAGGCCATGCAGAGTCTTGCAGACACAAGTGCAGAGGGAACTGGATTCACAGTTACCCTGCCTTCCTCCCAAGAATGAAAACAGCAGTATCATCATTGCCTTTGCTTTATTGAATAAAGGAGCTCTCATCTCTGCTGAAAAGCGTCGCAATTGCTGATTCTGCATAATCAAAATAGTGAATTGATCCGTTAAAGAGAAATCACCCCCTGATCATCTCATTCTGTCCTCCACAGAACACTAACCACCCTTAGAGACAAATTGATGCCTTTGTACCCAGAGAATTAATCACACGTGATTTTTCCCATATCTAAAATTAGGTCAGACTTGACTCATTTCATTGAAAGAAAAGCATTCTTGGCTGCAAACCCCTTCTGAATGATGCTGCTGGTTTTGAAAGACACATGTAAAGCTTCATGTGGGTACCAGAGCAGTTCCCCAGCAGATGAAGAGGTCAGAATGCCTGCTGGCAGCTGACACATCACACCCTAAAGCTTTGAGACCACCGGCAGGTCCCGGGCGTCAGTCTCCAGCCACTCAATGAGGATCCGATTCAACTCAGTGGGCCTGGAAAGGGAACAGAAGGCAATTCCCATTTGTCTCCACCCACTCACCTGGCTCGCGGGAAGGTAGGGGTGACGAAGCGAGCAGCTCATTGGAGGTGAACAGGGAGCCCTGCTGTCCCCCACCCAGGGACCCCCATCTCCTTACTTCTCCATCTGTGTCCAGTGTCCACAATCCTTAATGTGTCCCCTTTTCAGGTGGGGAATCTGGAAGAAAATCCCACCCAGAAAAGTAAATGGCAGAAGGCAAGTTTTCTGCTCTCCACAGGCCACCCTGCTGAAAACCCCACATTATTTACAAAAGGAATGACCACTGCTCAAGTTCCTACTATGTATTAGGTGCTCTAAACACACTGCACCATTTAACCTTGACCATGATCCTCTGGGTAACTTGAAGGCTCAGAAAAGAAGCTAGGTGACTGGCCCAAAGCCACACAGAAAGTGGCTGAGCTAAGACTCAAATTCAGGCTGACCCATACTCATCACAACAGACTGCCTCCCTTCAGAACCATTAGGACTTGGTCCATTCGCTACCTGGAAAAGGCCAAGTCAAGCTTGGTTGACTCTTGCCCTGCAGCCATGATCTTGTCCCCTCCCCAGGCTGCCTCCCTCCTCCCTGGTGGTCTCCGTGCAGGGCTGTTCCGCCTCTCTTTGGCACCTGAACCCCCAAAGTAGGTCACAGCCCTTTCTTGACTGGTTCCACAGTCCACAAAGGGCGTCCTTTGCAGCAGCCCTTGAAACACAGTCTCTCTGTCGCACGAGATGATGCTAACAAAGCCACGGCCAAGTGCAGGCGAATGCTCTCAGTATCCAGCCCCAATACTTGAGCAGTCATGGTGACCCCACTCAAGACCTCCCAGTTCCCACCAACCTCCAAGCTTTTGTCAGAGAACACTTCCAAATCACAGCTTTGACTCTTGAGAGTCTCTTGGACAGCAAAGAGATCAAACCAGTCAATCCCCAGAAATCAACCCTGAATATTCATTGAAAGGACTGGTGCTTAAGCTGAAGCTCCAATACCTTGGCCACCTGATGTGAAAAACTAGATGCTGGGAAAGATTGGAAAAGACCCTGATGCTGGGAAAGATTGAAGGCAGGAGAAGGGGATGACAGAGGATGAGATGGTTGGATGGCATCACTGACTCAATGGACATAAGTTTGAACAAACTCCTGGAGGTGGTGATAGGTAAGCCTGACATGTGGCAATCCATGAGGTCACAAAGAGTCGGACGCCACTTAGCGACTGAACAACAACAACAATTCCACTTCAGTGGGCTCCATGCGCTTAGGTCCATGCAGCTCAGCAGCTCCTAGCAGGCTCAGGGAGACCCTGATGCCTATCGGGTTCCTACCATGCTCTGAGCTCTTTCATCTACCCTCACCTCTCAACACCCCATCTCGTCTCCCATTCTCTCTCTGCCAGGCAAGCCTTAAGAGTTCCTCAAGCCCAGAAGTGGTGGTCAGCATTTCTGTGAAGCCCCTGCTCCCAGCTGTGCCCCTATCCTCCCAAGCCTCTTGGGTACCGCATTAACGGCTGGCCATGAGCTCCTGCATGGCGGGCTCCGTACCTTCTTCATCTTTACCTCCCTGGTACCTAGCACTGTCCCAATGCGTCTCAGTGCACTGTAAAAGCCCATGAGATGAAAGAGTGAGTGATGAGAGACTGCAGCAGGGTGGTGGAAAGGAGGTCTTAATTGCTACTCCCCAAAGGTGACTATCTCACTGTGGAGGAAGGACTTATTAAGCAAGTGGTTTCCCTGAACATCCCACTCTGCATCCTCTGGGACACCTGAGACCTCTGCCAGGAAGCCCCGATGACCCCTAGCAGGACTGTTCCCTTACCCAGTCCTCCATATGCTTGGACATCTCAGGAGTGAGCACCAAGTCCTTCTCCGCGGTGACCATCAGGGCTGGAATCAGGATCTGGGGAGAAATTAACAGGAAGTAGAAGCGATTTTCACGCTTGGGCTCCCCCATCACCTGGGAAAGGAAATGTTATTTTCACGCCCTGTAGCTTCCTCCACTTGTTTAGTCGCCAAGTCGTGTCTGATTATTTTGTGACCCCATGGACTGTAGCCAGCCAGGCTCCTCTGTCCATGGGATTCTCCAGGCAAAAAAACTGGAGTGGGTTGTCATGCCCTCCTCCCAGGGATCTTCCTGACCCAGGGATAGAACCTGAGTCTCCTGCATTGGCAGGCGGGTTCTTTACTACCGAGCCTCTCTTAACTCCCCCCAAAAGACCCCTCAGAGCACTACTGTGGTCTGGCTTTGTTTTCACCACATGCTTTGTGCGAAGGAGGCACCACTATTATTGAAGATCTACAATGACTGTGTAAGAGATTAGAAAATGTATTAATATATCTCGGCCTCTGCCCCTGGTGCCTGACACAGAGCTCCTGAAGCCCTTGTAAATTCCTAAGTAGTAAGCATTCTCAGAGCATCTTTTGTTCTAATGAGGTGACTCTGGGTGGGTTCCTGGGTGGGAGCTCATCACCAGAAAGACAAAGCCAGGATTAGAAGCTTGGGATTTTCAGCCACTTCCCCCTTCCCCACAATGTCTGGAAGGGGAGGGAGGAAGGAAGGGCTGGAAGTGAAGTTAATAATTGATCGTGCCTACATGAGGAAGTCTCCATGAACATCCACCCAACTCCAGGAGCATGGAGTTCAGAGACCTTCTAGGCTGGTGAAATCCACACTGAAAGGGTAATATGCCACAACTCCAGGGAGACAGAGGCTCCTGTGCTCGGGACCCTCCCAGATCTTGCCCTGTGCCTCCCTTCATCTGGCTGTTCATCTGTGTCCTTTATTAAATTCTTTTATAAACTGGTTAGGGTTAGGGTTCTCCAGGGGATCTTCCCAACCCAGGGATCAAACCTGGGCCTCCTGCATTGCAGGCAGATTCTTTCCCGACTGAGCCACCAGGAAAGCCCGAATAACACTTTATAAACAGGTAAACAAAAGTGCTTCCCTGAGTTCTGTGAGCCACTGTAACAAGTTAATAGATCCGGGGGGTGGGGTTCTGAGACCCTCCAATTTATAGCCAATCAGTTGGAAGCACAGGTGACGACTTCAATGTGGGGCTGGCATCTGAAGTCGAGGGGTCAGTCTTGTCAGACTGAGCCCTTAACCTGTGAGCTCTGATACCCTCTCCAGGTAGATAGTGTCAGAATAAGTTAAATTGTAGGTCACCTAGCTCGTGTGGCAGAGAACTGCTTGGTGTGGGGAAAAACCTCCACACATTTGGTGGTAGTAAGTGTCAGAAAGAAAGTGTTTTGGGGACTTCCCAGGCAGTCCAGTGGATAAAACTCTCTGCTTCCGATACAGAGGGCTTGGGTTCGATCCCTGATTGGGGAACTAGACCCCACATGTCGCACCTAAGACCTGGTCCAGTCAAATAAATAAATAAATAATTTTGTTTGTTTTGAAAAAGAAGACAGTGTTTTGTGTGAAAGTAAAAGAGACACAGAGAAGGAAAAGACTGTGTTTTTCTCAATTGGATGGATTTGGGCATGTAGTGACCACTCAGGTTCCGTGTATGTGTGTGTAATACATGCATGTGGTCTGCTCCAGGGACTGATATTTCTGGAACCAATCAAATGGCACCAGGAAGGAGGAAGATGCCCTCGGATAGGTGGAGATCAATATTTCTTTTCTTTGAATTGAACGGATGCTTTAGAAGGGCAGCCAACATGGTGACCAGCATGACATTCGAGGCAGCAAAATGACTTCACTTTTGTCCTCTGATAAATGGGGCACTGCCAGATCGAGAGAGCCCCTCTTTATTCTTGTTCTCACGCCACCATTACAACTTCCAGACAGTGTTCATTGTCTCTGGTTAAGGAATTTGCACTATTTTTTTTTTACCTACAATGCAGAGCTGTGTGCTTCTCACTGCTCCCCCTCCTCTGAGGAGTGAAGACCCAGGGGTGGCTTTGTGGCTGAAATGAATCCTGAGGCTGCTGTGGGGGGATGTGGAGGGACGCCCTCCACAGTGTTCCAAGGGAAAATGTGAAGGCATAGTAGAGGTGTAGAAGGAGGTGGGAGAGAAGAGCTGGAAGGAAACCTCAGAAGAAGGGGTCCCCAACCTCAGATCCCTGGGCTTCACCTCCCTAAAGACCTCATCTTCATCCCTCACGCTATGAGAGAATCTACCGATCACACTGGGGTTTTGTCCATCACAGAGTAGAGTGATGATTGGCTCAAGAGCATTAATTAAGCCACTACTATGTATCAAGCATTGTTCTAGCTCAGCATTTCATATGCATCAACCCACTGTATCCTTACACAGATCCTGAGGAAGGCACCACTCTTGCCATTTCCATCTTAAGCAGCCACAGAGAACAGAGTGGGTAAGTGCCTTGCCCAAGGTCACACAGGGATTACAAGGCAGTTTCTGCCCATCCTGTTCTTTTTTCTTTTTTTAAATTTTATTTATTTGGCTGTCAGGTCTTAGTTGCAGTACATGGGATCTTTAGTTACATGTGCTCAGTCGAGTCTGACTTTCTGCAGCCCCATGAACAGCAAACTGGTAAGCTCCTCTGTTCATGGGATTCTCCAGGCAAGCATGGCAGGTTGCCATGCTCCTCCAGGGGATCTTCCAGACCCAGGGATAGAACCCAGGTCTCCTGCATTGCAGGCAGATTCTTTACCATCTGAGAAACCAGGGAAGCCCAGATATTTAGTTGTGACATGTGAACTTGTAGCTGCAGCATGTGGGATCTAGTTCCCTAGCCAGGGATCAAACCTGGGTGCCTGCATTTGGGAGCATGGAGTCAGCCGCTGGAACACCAGGCAAATCCCTGCCCCACCTGCTCTTTACTATGTTTCATGTTCTCCTGACTGAATACCTGATCCCGAGAGGTTTGGACCGCCCTTGTTTTATTCATCTGGTGCCCCAAAGTCTAGTACAGTTCCTGGCACATGGAGGATGTTCATTTTCACCTGAATCAAGGAGATGGCTGGGGTTACCGAATGAGCGGGGGAAGGTGAAAATGCAATTTCCCTTAGATTTTTAATGCTCTGAGTGTAAACCTGGGACCCCATTACTCCGTTTGCTGACCTGGAGATTGGAAACCTGTCTTCTGCTTGACAAATGAGGAAACTGAGACTCAGGCTGACTTGGTCAAGGTGACACACCCAGGGCTTAAAGCCCTATCTCTCTTGTCTCTCAGAAAGCACATGATGCTCCTTCTGTGAGCTGGGGGCTTCAACCTTGTGATCTCTGGGGGTTGCCCTGGACCACCTGCACCCTGAGCCGGGACACCACTGGGAGACCTGGGTGAAGTCACCTGGCAGACCCCTGTCCCCCTGCCCCACCCTCTGCCATTCCAAGAGAAGCAGCCACACAGAGGTCCCAAGAAGAAACTCTGCAGTGGAGGTGCTTCCCAGAGCAGCTGGCAGTCTGTCCACCCCTAACTCTGACCAGCTAAGTGGTGTCCATGGATGCCCCGAGGGTGACTTGGGAGAGAACAGGGTGGGACTCACCTTCCTCCCTGAGCCTTTGAAGCCCCACTCCCAGTTCTTGTCCATGTTTCGGTACCAGTTTAGAGGCCCCCTGGGAGGGGCAGATTGGGAAATAACAAAAGGAAAGCTTTTAGTAGATGTTTGTGTTACAGACCCCACCAGCAACCAGCTTGGCGTAGAGCCAGTCTTCCCAGGAAGAGCCAAGATTCTGGCAGGGGGTCGAGAACACAGCCTAGGAGTCACGCCCTGGTGCCCTATATGCCTGCCAGGCTTTGTGGAGCACAGCCTGGTGCAGGCATGGCCCTGGACTGGGAGCTGGCACTCTCTGAAACCAGCATTAGGGGACACAGAGAAGCCAGCCCCACAGGACTCTCCGCTTCCTCCCAGGGCTGTCTCAGAAGAGGGTGGGGAACTTGGTTTAGTGGCCTCACCAGCCAGAGCCACTCCCCCTACCCCAGGAAACCCACAGAAAAGGGATACGAGGAGATGCTTCCTCCTAATGGGACACCAGTGAGTGTTGCTGAGGCGTCTCCACTGGACTAGCAGGGTGGCCCCAGGGCTGTGCCTGGAACATTCTCCCAGTCCTCAGGCACAGTAGCGGTTGGTGCTGTTGGGCCCTTGAGACTTCTCCAGTGTAAACGAGGCCTGGAAAGACCCTAGACAAGCCACGTGTCCTTTCAGCATGCACGTTTCAGTTGTCTCCATGGACGGTAGCCAGGCTCCTCTGTCCACGGGATTCTCCCAGCAAGAAGACTGGAGTAGGTTGCCATGCCCTCCTCCAGGGTATTTTCCTGACCCAGGGATCAAACCCATGTCTCCTGAGTCTCCTGCATTGCAGGCAGATTCCTTACCACTAAGCCACCAGGGAAGCCCCAAGTGTGTGTGGGTGGTGTGCTCAATTGTGTCCGGCTCTTTGAGACCCCATGGACCATAGGCTGCCAGGCTCCTCTGTCCAGAGGATTTTCTGGGCAAGAGTCCTGGAGTGGGCTTCTAATACTTCGGGGCTTCTAAGTTTCCCTCCTGTGAGAGGAGGGGCTGGAGCAGATAGCCTTCTACGCTCCTTTCTATAGCACATCTATGCCCCAGTCTGAGGCTCCTAAATTGCTACCCACTTCAGAAATATGTATGCAGTTTTGAGTTTACGTGGGTTTTTGTGTTCTTTTGAAGTAAGAACTCAGAACTGTCTTCTGATCCTCACTGAGATCACGACTGAAAAAAAGCTAAAAACGTGTGCTCTGAAGGGACTCCTAAGCATAAGGGAGAACAAACTAAACTCTCCAAACTAGAGCAGACTGAGCGTCGTCAGTAAAGAGCCTCCTGACACTGGAAGCATTCAAGCAGAGGCTAGCCAGACATTCAAGAGGGCTGATGAGCTGGAGGATCTCCGGGCTTCGCCCTGCACCGTGTGAGTAGAAGAAGCTGTCTGCCCACCTTCTCTCTCCTGCGTTCGGGGTGCTGTCCTCTTTACCTGAAACCAGACTTCTTGAACTCCTGCACATAGAACTGGATGTCCTCCTCAGTGACCATCTTGCTGAGGGTGGGCTCCTCTGGGGTGTTCACAAGGAGTCCTCCTGCAAAAAGCCACTTGTTTCTTCACCATCCCCTTTCCATTGTTCTTCACCGCCAGCCCCTCCCCGGGGTCAGATGTCTGAGTTACAACACTTTGGTGTCTCTTGAGACCCTCCACCACCTCTCCTTGTCTTATTAGGGTGCTCTTTGCCTCCTTAAGAGACTATATGGCAGAAGTCAGCACAATATTGTAAAGCAATCATCCTCCAGTTAAAAATAAATAAATTTTAAAAAACAGACTGGGACTCCCTGAGGGCAAAGACGCTTTCCCATGGGTTTGGATACCTGCTCCTGCTTTTACACCAAGTGTACACTTTAAATGTTTGAGGAATGAAGGAATGAATCAGTGACCATGTGAATGAGTAAAGGGGTGAAGGGAGGGAAGGGAGAGGTGTTCCTGACCAGTGACAGGAGTTTAACCCCAGCCTGGCCACTTTGGACAAACTCTGGCACTCTTGTAAGACTCATTTTTCTCATCTGTAGAACAGAGATAATAGTGAGAGTTTTCAGGGATGTCATGAGGATGATAAACAATATATCTAAAAAGGGCTAGCCCAGTGTCTGATGCACAGAGTAGGTGCTCAAACAAGTGGTAGCCATCATCATCATTAATACAAAATACAAGGGAATCATGGCAAAGTCACAGGCTTGGAGTCAAGCAAGGTTCTCTGGAAACAGTGCTGGATCCAGAAGCTGAGGGGATGAGCACTTGGTCTGCTTCTGGCTCTGGCTCCTTGCTTATTTCCAAACTGGGAGAGAGAACAGGGGCTGTTGGAACAGAGCTTGATGGAGGGGAGGCCAGGGAATTGTGACAGAAGTGACCTGGCTGGGGTGTGGCCTGATTTCCTCCTTACCTGGACCAGGTGACCATACAGAGGTCAGGTTCTATCTTGGGTCTCTGTCCTAATCAGTAGAGGATGCTTTGACAAGCTCTGAGAGTTCTCCAAGCTCTTGGCTCTAAAACTCTGTGGGTAAACGGAAGCTGGGGCCTCATGGTCACCCTGGGTCAGGGTAAATGTGATTCACCAGCAGAGGTTCTATGTTAAGCATGTCAGAGTTCAGGCTGGCAGGTGACTGCTTCTGCCCGCAGCCGGCAGATGGAGAAACAATCATTAAACGTTCATCTGGTTCCTGCCATGGCCCCTCCTGTTTCCCTTCCCTCCTGAGAATGTCTCTTACCCATTTCACAGGTTCTGCTCACTGTGATGAAAGTCTGGAGGGAGAAAAGTTAGAAACAACGTCATGGGTCAAGCAAAGGAAATACGTATGAACAGGGCATCTAAAAGCCCTGTGAGTGCCAGCAGACCACACAAATATTCTAAATGCCCAGGATTGCTAGGCGGGTCCTGAGTGGTCAGAGTAGAGACAGCTCCCAGCAAGCTCCAGGTTACAGCTGCTCCTGGGTGCTTGCAGGTCTTGGTAACGTAAAAACCTGGGTGTACCAACCAATAGGAACAAGAGATTAGGCCTTAGGTCTATGGCAGATGGGAAGTTAAAAATGAGATTGTCCCCACCATCCACAGAGTTAATCTGGGGTCATCAGTTAAAGGGTGGACTAGGAAAAACCTGGAGAAGGAAATGGCAACCCACTCCAGTATTCTTGCCTAGAGAATCCCGTGGTCAGAGGAGCCTGGGGTCCCACAGAGTTGGATACAACTGAAGTGACTTAGCAGCAGCAGCAGGAAAAACCCACCCATCATGATAGAGAGAAATCAAGGGAGCTGTCTATTCAGTTTGATACTAAGAAGATGCTAAAAACACTTCCCTAGGAATTCACAGCTACAAGTCTGCCTTTGCATGTATTTGAGTTTGAATCCACACTGTGAGATCTGGAAAGCCCCAGTAAGTGATGTAAAACACTACAGTAGCGAAAGGGAGCCTGGGCTGGTAAATTCTACCAGGAGGCCTGGCAGGAGCAATAAATGCTGGACCACCCAGGAAGGGCATTTCCTCCATGTCATCTGAAGCAGGTTGGAGCAGATTAAGTGCTACTGAAGATGAGCTCGCAAACCAAAATTATGGAACTCTCTCCACTACCCCCACATACACAATAAGGCCCCACTGCAAGAGACAGAAAGCAAAGCAGACAGTAAACAAGACTCTTCAAGAATACTAATAGAACCTGAACAGAGAGAGAAGAAAAAATGAGTATGCTTAAGATGATTAATGTGGCTTCCCTGGTGGCTCAGATAGTAAAGAATTTGCCTGTAGTGCAGGAGACCCAGATTCAATACCCAGGTGGGGAAGATCCCCTGGAGAAGGCAATGGCAACCCTCTCCAGTATTCTTGCCTGGAGAATTCCATGGACAGACCATGGGGTCACGTGGAGTCAGACTAAGATAGAAGAAGGAACAGAACAACAAGACTAGAACCAAGACTCTATGGACAGAGATCTGAATGCTTTGAAAAATAATCAAATACAACTTTCAAAAATTAAAAAAAAAAAAAAAACTGTTCACTGAAATTAAAACCTCAAAGATGGGTTAAACTGTGGATCAGACATGACTAAAAGACAAATAATACACAGAAGGTAGACTTGAGACCGATTTCTTACAATCAGTGATAGAAGTTTCTAGAAGAAAATAATTGTCAACCTAGAATGCTCTGATAAACTGTTCCTCGGGCCTAAGAGCAAAATAAAGATATTTTCTAGGCCAAAATATGATGAGTTTATTCCTAACAAACTTATTGAAAAAACTACAAAAGAAGGTACTTCAGGAAGAAAGAAACTGAACTGAATATCAAAGAGTGAGGTGCCAGAAGTACTCAGCAAAGAAACTGGCAAAAATCGGGACATCTGAGCAGGCACTGACCAGGCAAAGCAACAGTGACTCCTAACACATAAGACGGGACAGTGGGATTACCACGATAAAGCAGTCTGGGCTCTTGCGTTGCTCCAGAAAAGAGTTAGAAGCATCAACTCATTCTGTACCTTCATAAGCAATCATGCATATGAAAATGATAATGGTAATAATTTCTTAACTGTCACCATTATGATCAGTTCAGTTCAGTTACTCAGTCGTGTCCGACTCTTTGAGACCCTGTGGACTGTAGCACACTAGGCTTCCCTGTCTGACCAACCCTGTTTGACCAGCTCCTAGAGCTTGCTCAAACTCATGTCCATCAAGTCGGTGATGCCATCCAACCATCTCATCTATATATACATATGTTTCAAAGCCTTCCTGGTGTGTTTCAGTCAGGACCAGACCTTTCCCCATTATAATGAAGGGACCAGTGGGAGTGAGGACCCCAATCACCCTGACCACAGAAGTCAAAGAAAAGAAGGCCAGTTGCTAACTGCCAGACCCTGACACCCCCATCCTCCCATCCCCGCATCCTCCCGCGGGAGGCATCTGGGGACCTGCACCCCTGCAGCTCCCACTTTCTGCTGAAAACCCACCCCACGCCCCGCATTCCTCACCTCATCATTTGATCTGAAGAAGCTTTTGAAAGTCCGACTCAGGTTCTTTTCCAGTTCAGCCTCAGCCACTCCCTAAAACAATCAAGAAAGCAAAATGAAAGATGCGGCAGAGATCTCGGAAACCTATCTGACCCAAAGCAAGAAGCCCATGACCTCTGTCCCATTCAGCCCAAGATTCGTCAGAAGTGCATGATTTTGAATTTTCATATTGAAAACATTTTTTTTTAAAGCTTCAAATAAAATATGAGATTCTGACAGAGGTCCCCTCCACCCCACCCTGAACCTGGGAGATAGGTTTATGGCTATCACTTTTTTTCTCTTATTCTAAATTTTTACAACGAGAATGTAGTTCTTATAATAATCACTTTATTATTATAGACTGGGGCAGGAATGAAGTGTTGGGGGCTGAAGGGTGGTGAGGGGAAGAGGAGGGTTTGGAGGAGGCCTAGAAGCCAAGGGCGGTTCCATCCACGGGTCTCGAATTGCCATGGTAACGTCAAAACCAACTCCTTTGATTTGGACCCAGGTTGTCTCCCCAAGAACAGGACAGTAAGGTGTCTTTGGCTAAGGAGCTGGGATGCATATCATTTGTGCTCCCAGTTCTTCCCGCCACATGGGAGGTCAAGTTGTACCTTGGACTCTTTCATCCATATCTGATTCTTTGGTCATTTCCAGGCCAAATCAAACCCTGTACCAAACCCTGCCTTCTCCTTGAAGCCCCACATCCCTCATCACAATAAAACAGCTCTGCTCTTCCTGGATCCTACAGGGTCTTTCATGTGCTCTCCGTGGTCCACCCTGAGAAAGCAGGAAAACATCCACTCCGGGGGGCATCTGTGACTGGTCCTGGATGGACCAGAAACTGGATGTGGTGAAAGGTTTATTCGTCTCCTGCTAGTAACATTCCCAGAGAGTGTTGCCGAAAGGAGGGTGTGGGGTCTGGCTGCTTGCTGCTCAAAAGCCAATAAACAGGCCAGATTGGTGGAAAGGAAAGTTTGCTTCATTTCAGATGTTGACAACTGGAGAGGGAGGGTGGCAGATGTCTGTCCAAAGGCTGACTCCCCCACCCCCACTGGCAACCAGTGGGCAAGAGCTTTTATAGACAGAAGGTGGGGGAACTATATGCAGAAACAGCACAGTCAGCTCTGACAGTCACCTTTCAAATTGGTCATCGGTGGTCCAACCAGCATCATCTTGATTGTTTTAGGTACAGTCAGTTCCAGGGTCCATTTGTTTCCATTTCTTTGAGCTCAGTTCTTGGAATTGTGGCAGCTTATGTCATGGCTATAGTTTGGTCATCATGTAGTTAACATCTTCAACCTGGGATTTCAGTATCTACAAGACAACTTAACAGGAGATGACTCAGAATATTATCTATAGCCCTTGAGAAAGAACTAAAGGTCCTCAACTATGCTTAATGAGTACATTACTGTTATTTGGTTTCTTTTGACTCTTTTCCTTTGTTTTAACTGTTTCTTACTTGTCTGATTAAACTTATTCTCTGACTACAGTTTTCCACAGACAAAAGGCTGGCAGATGATATGGGTGGGCTTGGGGCAAGGACCCTAATAGGGTCCTGCTCTGTTTTAAGAGGAGGGTCCTGTAAGCCAAGCTGGCAAAGGGTGCTGGTGGCCCTCAGACCCTGCACACTTAAAGAGGTCCTGCTACCCTGCACTTGTTTATTCTGTAGGTTGCATATCATGAGAGCTCTGGATTTACAAGAGAGCGGCACTACAGGCAAGGAAACATTTATCATCAAGCAGCGCTGCGTCAGCAGTTTGAGGTTTTCTGATGAAAGCAATGTTGGCATGTTAATCACAATCCTTTGACAAGCATAGGATTCCATCACGATGGAGAATCAATCGTGGCCTTCAGTGATGTGATGAATGTTGGGGCCAGAAATAGCCATGGAAGGCAGTGCATTTTATGTGCTCAATAAAGGCCCCGCATGTTACCACAGGTCATCATTCTTCTTCTTCTTCTTTTTTCTTTTTATTGGTTTCTTTGCTCTCTTATTTATTTATTTTATTTTTGACTGTGCTGGGTCTTCATTGCTGCTCAGGCTTTTCTCTAGTTGCGACAAGCCCCCAGAGGCTACTCTCCTGTGGCAGTGTATAGGCTTCTCATCGTGGTGGCTTCTCTTGTGTGGAGCACAGGCTCTAGGGCGCCCAAGCTTCCACGCTTGCAGCATGTGGGTTCAGCAGTTGCGGCTCCCAGGCTCTAAAGTGCTGGGTCAGTAGTTGTGGCCCATGCGCTTAGCTGCTCTGCAGCATGTGGGATCTTCCTGGATCAGGGTCGAACCTGTGTCTCCTGCATTGGCAAGTGGATTCTTTACCACTGAGCCAGTAGGGAAGCCCCATCATTCTTATTTATTGTGAACAGCCCCCATCTGGGAAACAGCTTGGTGTTCATGAGCTTGGGATATGTCTCAGCATGTGGAGGAATCTCCACGGGGTCAGAGGTCTGGACAGGCTGCAGAGCTCAAACAGTCCGTAAAAGAGCAAATGAATATCAAAAGGGTCAACCAGAAAATCAAAGAGAACACAAAGGTAAATAAGTCTGTCCACCCACATGAAAGCATATCAGATCAACAGGGGTGATGAGGACAAAGGTGAGGGCCAGAAGGGGAGATAAGAGCATTTGTACTCTGGTGGTGTGGTCTGTTGATATTCTCGGGCTCTCTGTAATTTACAAAAGGTGTTACTCTATTTTTAAGTCCCACAGACCAATGACAAGCCTCCTGTTAGTCCACTGTATGGGGCTCCTCCCTTTGTGCTCCTGATCAGAAGAATTAAAGGATGAACTTTGGAATCTAACAAACAAGGTTTCAAGCCCCACTGCAAGTGCTAATCACTTAGTTGGGTCCAACTGTTTGCAACCCCATGGACTGTAGCCCTCCAGGCTCCTCTGTCTGTGCAGTTCTCCAGGCAAGAACACTGGAGTGGGTTGCCATTCCCCTCTCCAGTGGATCTTCCCAATCCAGGGATAGAATTTGGGTCTCCTGTATTGCAGGCAGATTCTTATCTGTCTGAGCCACCAGGGCAGCCCCACTACTTCTCCTTATTAACTGGGCAACTTAATCTTCCAGAGCCTCAGTTTCCTCATCTGTAAAATGGGAGTTTTATAAGGATAACAGGAGATAATGCCTGTTTCTGATCATGCCTGGAAGAGTATACGTAGGAGAGATGCCAATAAATGGTGATTATTATTGTTGTTATTATTACCTCCATAGTTAAAAGTGACTTGGATTTTCTTTTGTTCCATTTTCAAGGGCTTTTCCCTTTCTTTGTCTTTTAGCCACCACCATTTTGGACTCCTTTTTCCTATTCTAACTACCTAACAGTTAAAAGTTATTTGATTGCATAAGAATTGTCTTTGGTGGGAATGTCTTCTAAATGACCACATGGATTGTGGCTTTTATTTTTTTGCCCTCTACTGTAAGCTCCTATTCACCAAAGAAAGTGAAAGAAAATGCAGATTTTATGGCAGGAAGTGAAGAAGAACTAAAGAGCTTCTTGATAAAAGTGAAAGAGGAGAGTGAAAAAGTTGGCTTAAAACTCAACATTCAGAAAACTAAGATCATGGCATCCGACCCCATCACTTCATGGCAAATCGATGGGGAAACAGTGGAAACAGTGGCTGATTTTATTTTTCTGGGCTCCAAAATCACTGCAGATGGTGATTGCAGCTATGAAATTAAAAGACGCTTACTCCTTGGAAGAAAAGTTATGACCAACCTGGACAGCATATTGAAAAGCAGAGACATTACTTTGCCAACAAAGGTCTGTCTAGTCAAGGCTATGGTTTTTCCAGTGGTCATGTATGGATGTGAGAGTTGGACTATAAAGAGAGCTGAGTGCCGAAGAATGGATGCTTTTGAACTGTGGTGTTGGAGAAGACTCGTGAGAGTCCCTTGGACTGCAAGGAGATCCACCCAGTCCATCCTAAAGGAGGTCAGTCCTGGGTGTTCATTGGAAGGACTGATGTTGAAGCTGAAACTCCAATACTTTGGCCACCTGATGCGAAGAGCTGACTCATTTGAAAGACTCTGATGCTGGGAAAGATTGAGAGCAGGAGAAGGGGATGACAGAGGATGAGATGGTTGGATGGCATCACCGACTCGATGGACATGGGTTTGGGTGGACTCCTGGAGTTGGCGATGGACAGGGAGGCCTGGCGTGCTGCAGTTGATGGGGTCGCAAAGAGTCGGACACGACTGAGCGACTGAACTGAACTGAACTGATGGCAGGACAAGAATAATTTAGACATAAAATTTTTTTCTGTGACTTTCAGCCTCCTCTCCCCCAACACTGTGCACTGTGTATCTGCATTAGACATGGAACAAACCCCCATCAGCAGAAATACCTGCTCAACCATAAAGAACAACATTCTTCTCACATCAACAAGACAACTCCTTAAAAGAAAACCTTGACCTTGTAAGGGGCCACGATGAACCATGATGACTCACTAGATTGTGTAAACTGTTGATAAGACATCATTTAATATACAGCCCTCTGTCTCAAAAAGTGTAACTGTGTCTAGACCTCTAATCAGTAGGACAGTTCTCAGAATTTTCTGAGAGACTGTTTCTGGATTACAGTCCTCACTTTGACTCGAATAAGATTTTGCATTTCTGGGACTTCCATGGTGGACAAACCCAGACAATGTACTGAAAACCAGAGGCATTACTTTGCCAACAAAGGTCTGTATAGTTTTTCTACTAGTCAAGTACAGATGTGAGAGTTGGACCATAAAGTAGGCTGAGCGCCAAAGAATTGATGCTTTCGAACTGTGGTGATGGAAAAGACTCTTGAGAGTCCCTCGGACAGCGAGGAGATCAAACCAGTCAATCCTAAAGGAAATCAACCCTGAATATTCACTGGAAGGATTGACACTGAAGCTCCAATACTTTGGTCACCTGATGGGAAGAGATGACTCACTGGAAAAGACCCTGATGCTGGGAAAGATTCAGGACAGGAGGAGAAGGGAGCAATAGAGAACGAGATGGTTGGATGGCATCACTGGCATCACTGACTCAATGGACATGAGTTTGAGCAAACTTCGGGAGATAGTGAAGGACAGTGGAGCCTGGAGTGTTGCAGTCCATGGGGTCACAAAGAGTCGTACATGACTGAGAGAGGGAACAACAATATGCTTAAGTACACTTAAAAGCATAGTTTTAAAACATCTGGGAAATACTCATCAAGCTATTCATAGTAGCTAGTTCTACAGAAGTGAAGCGGGATCTGACTTTTTATTTTAGACAACTCGGTACTTTTTTTTCAGATAGCAAGCATGAAATACCTAAAGAATAAATGATGTAACAAACCACAAGCAGTCTCTGTAGCTCAAGGAATTACTGTGTTCTAGAGATTAAGACGGAGAAGGCGATAGCACCCCACTGCAGTACTCTTGCCTGGAAAATCCCATGGACGGAGGAGCCTGGTAGGCTGCAGTCCATGGGGTCGAGAAGAGTTGGACACGACTGAGCGACTTCACTTTCCCTTTTCACTTGCATGCATTGGAGAAGGAAATGGCAACCCACTCCAGTGTTCTTGCCTGGAGAATCCCAGGGATGGGGGAGCCTGGGGGGCTGCCGTCTATGGGGTCACAGAGTCGGACATGACTGAAGCGACTTAGCAGCAGCAGCAGCATCAGGGATTAAGAAAGATTCTAAACATCAAGGGTAATGTGGATGTAGATAGTAATGTGGATGTGGATGTCAAGGTTCCTTCCTTCTATCTCAAAACCATCTCTCTTAATTACCTATTATTTTCCCCCACATTTTATCTCTATTCCCTAGTTTCTCAGCTGGTTAAACACCTGAAAGTGTGTTTGGTGCTTGAAATTTGCCCATAGCTATGGTTTTACACACACACACATGGACACCCCTGGGCACCATGAAATCTTCTCCAAAGAAATAAAATATAAATACATTGCTAAGGAGAAATAAAGAGGAAGCAGTGTTGGGGTTGGGAGAGGGCAGGGTTAACAGGACACACTGGACGTGCTGAGATGTCCCCAGGGTCAGAATCTTAAGATTAAAAACAAATGGAACAGGTCGTACTGAAGTCACCTAGATTCTATTTGTCTTTGCTGTCCTGAGCTGCCACTGCCTTCTCCTCCTCCTCCTTTTCCTCCTACAAAAAGGTGAAGGTTATAATCCCTTCCCTGAGAAGAAAAACACAGCTTTTGATTTGAGTTTCCACCAGACTTGGCGAGTTCCCAGGACAGAACAGTACATGTTGGCTAACAGTTCAAAGAGCTGGATCTCAACGTGGCGTTTGTCTAAGCTACATTTCGAGGTGCTCCGAAGAACTTGAGGTGGGAGGGCTGGGGACAGGAGTCTGGACACCTGAGAGCTCACAGACGCCACCTGCAGGCTGGAGAGAGGTGGCAGCTGTGGTAGGGAGATAGGAGGGTGGTGGTGGTGGTGCAGGGTAGGTAAAGGGTGGGAAAGAGGGGCTCCCAGTGCCTGCATGCATGCTGAGTCACTCAGTCGTGTCCAACTCTTTGCAACCCTATGATGGTAGCCCGCCAGGCTCCTCTGTCCATGGGATTCTCCAGGCAAGAATACTGGAGTGCGTTGCCTTGCCCTCCTCCAGGGGATCTTCCTGACCCAGGGTTCAAACCTGAGTCTCTTACATCTCCTGCACTGGCAGGCAGGTTCTTTACCTCTAGTGCCACATGGGAAGCCCAGGGCTCCCAGTGCCCACCCCTGAATCAAAGACTTGCTTTATGCTGTGTTTTATTTATTGGCCTGAATTCAGCTTATCTTTAAAGCTATCACCTGGATGAAAACTATCCAACCAGACCCACCTTTTTCAAATAAGAAAACTGAGTGTAGAGACAGAAGCATACAGGGCTTGTCCATTTCCTCACTGAGCAGGGAGTATACAGGCTGGAGGGACTCATCAGCCACCATGGTTTCTCCTTAAGACCCAGCTTGGGGCCCATCCTACCAGGCCCAGATACCGAATTCACTCAGTCTGGTCTTCTAGTAGTCAGATCACTAATTTGAATATAGAACACTTCCCTGCCAAGAAGCTTTGTCCTTAAGAACAAAGCCAGCCCCAAACAGTGACCACAGAACAATAAAGGTACTGATTTTTTCCACAATGACTGTAATAACCTTTGAAACAAAAATCATTGCTCTACAATGGCTGCTATTAGTAAGCATCGTTCCCCCTCCCCTGAGGTCACTCTGACCTTGAGCTTATCCTGGGTTGCCCCTCCCCTCCCTGCTTGGATGCACAGGATGCACAGATAAAGTCCAAATTCCCTCTGAGTGTGGCTGAAGAGGAGGTGTGAGGGCTTTGAAGACAAACAAGGCAAGGTCAGCATCCTGACCCAGTCGAGGATCTGGTCTCTGGCCACTGAGAAAGACTCCTCGAGCCAGCTCAGCTGAAGAGATGGGAGAGAAGGCCACGTGATGATGCAAACAGAACTACCTGGCCCAATAGGCACCCAAACAGCAGGAGTTGCAACCCAAGCGTCCATCAAGGGAAGAATGCATGAGCCAAATACACAATGGGATACTGCATGCGTGTGCGCATGTTCAGTTGTGTCTCCCTCTGGAACCCCACGGACTGTAGTCTGCCAGGCTCCTCTGTCCACGGAATTTCCCAGGCAAGGATACTGGAGTGGGTTGCCATTTCTAACTCCAGGGGATCTGCCTGATCCAGGAGACGTGGGTTAGATCCTTGGGTCAGGAAGATCCCCTGGAGAAGGGAATGGCAACCCACTCCAGTTTCCTTGCCTGGGAAATCTGATGGACAGAGGAGCCTGACAGGCTATAGTCCATAGGGTTGCAAACAGTCGGATACAACTTAGTGACTGAGCGCACACACGCACACGCGCGCACACAAACACACACACATGAGTAGCAGACAGGCAAAGGCTGGATGATAGATGTGGTGAGATGCTGTCATGATCTTTATCAATAGACTCGATCCATCCTTCTCTCTTTGGAGTGTTAGGGAGCATTTTTATCCTTTCTGGAATTACCCAGACATAGCTGGGCATCAGAGTGCAGAGCCCACAAACGGAGAAGGATCAGATGAGGGCAGCTTCAGGGGGGCAGGCCGGCTGGACGATGTTGCTTTCAGGGAATCCAGGGACAGGTGGAAAGCAGCCACATGGATCACACAGCACCCAAACCCTGGGAGGCAACTCTGAAAGGCATCCTAGGCTTTGAGGCACACAGGTGATACCTAGAAGCCTCCCACATCTCTCAAAGGACATCTGCAGGGGCTCCATCTTTTAGGCTCCAGTGCTGTTTGTAACTACAAACATCACTCCTCAGTACACAGAAATATCAGGTCCCAGGCAGGAAGCCAGGAGGTGTTCACAACTAGAGGTGAGTTTCACCAGCTGCTTAGCCAGAGAACTAAGAAGAGGTGGCTCCAAACGAATGCTCAAGCCCCCTGCTTCCCCATTTCAGAGAAGCAGGAGAACCCCATCCACCACACTGCTGTTCCATCAACATCCCAAATACACACACACACACACACATGCAGAATTGCCATCACTCAGGAAGGACCAGCTGAGCTCAGCTTCACCTAAGCCTTCTTGTGAAACACCTTTCTCACTGAAGCCACAGAAAACTCAAGAGGGCAGACACAGATCAGACCATCAGGGAGAAGGAGGGAGGAAGGAGAAAGAACAAAACCCTCGGTGGGCTGGCAGGGCCCTGAACTTACTGGTTCCTGGAAGTAGAGCTGGTAATTGAAGGTGGGGGTGGCCTTGATGATCTCCATGGTGGACACTTTGGGATTTGACGGCATGAAGGGAGTATTCAAACTGGCCACTGCCCTGTGGGAAGAAGAGGTGTCAAGACACAGACCCCATAAGAAGACAGTCTGCAAGGACCAGAAAGGATCTTATGTATCAAAACGTAGATCGGAGTGGGGGAGTGCCACATACATGATCTTACTTCAGCAGTGCATAGACAACAGGACCTAAAACTAAACCACCCTTCTTGACTTTCCAGTCCAGTGCTTTTTTTTTAAATTTAATTTTTATTTATTTTATATACCCCAATACAAAACCAAAGACATTTTTTATTGAGGTATGACCAATTAACAATGTTGCGGTAGTGTCAGGTGGACAGCAAAGGGGCTCAGCCTTACATATACAGGCATCCATTTTCCCCCAAATTCCCCTCCCATCCAGGCTGCTGCATAACATTGAGCAGAGTTCCCTGTGCTGTACAGTAGGTTCTTGTTGGTTATACATTTTAAATATAGCAGTGTGTACACGACCTTCCCAAAGTTCCTAACTATCCCTTCTCCCCAGCAACCATAACTGCAGTATTTCTCACCTACTTGCCTTCGACAAAGACATGCACACAAGCATGCCCTCATGTATGTTACATGCAGTATATCTATCTTGATTAGAATAAGTGCATAGCATAATCTTTCTCTAGATTTTAAAAACACAGTCATATTTCCTTCCTTCCTTCACTCACTGTTTCCTCTGTGTTGAGTGCAATTCCATGCCACATACTAGGGGAGAGAAAACATAAAACCAATACTCCAGGAGCTTACTATGGTCTAATAGGAAGCCTAGACAGATACATGCATGTGTGCTCAGTCGTGTCTGATTCTTTGCAATCCCATGGACTGTAGCCAGCCAGGCTCCTCTGTCCATGGGAGTTCCCAGGGAGGAATATTGGAGTGGGTTGCCATTTTCTTCTTCAGGGAATCTTCCTCACCCAGGGATCAAACCTGGGTCTCCTGCATTACAGGCAGATTCTTTACCAACTGAATTACTAGGCTTCCCATAGGAATAAAAGAGAGCGTGAATTTGAAAGACCCCATGAATGCAGAACTAACAGAAGTTGGCCAGGAATACAGTTAGCTTGACTGGTTGGCAAGAATTCCATATCCCACTCTTACCTTGGGGAAACTTCCTATGAAAGAAACAGATATATAGGGGATTCTCTTGGTGGTCCACTGGTTAAAGCTCTGTGCTTCCAATGCAAGGGGTGTGGGTGTGACCCCTGGTCAGGGAGCTAACAACCCACATGCCACTAGGCATGACCCACGCCCGCCAAATAAACAGTTTAAAAAAATCCCATTAAAAAAAACCAGATATATGAAATTATTAAAAAACAGATATATAAAAAATATACATATTTTATATATAAAATAGGAGCAATGGGATAATCAGGGCAAAAGAAATAATCAGAGGAAAGACTGGTAAGGCTTACTCCATACCAGCCAATAGAAATATAATTCAAACCATACATGATTAAAATTTTCTAGTAGCCTGCAGTGCAGGAGACCTGGGTTCAATTCCTGGGTTGGGAAGATTCCCCTGGAGGAGGGGATGGCAACCCACTCCAATATTCTTGCCTGGAGAATCCCCATGGATATAGGAGCCTGGCAGGCTACAGTCCACAGGGTCACAAAGAATTGGACATGACTGACTAACTAAGCACAGCACAGTAGCCAAATTAAAACCAGTAAAGAGGAATATGTGAGGTTAATTTTAAACATTATTTAATATTAATTAATTTGATATTAATTTTAATTTAATGTTAACTGAAACGTTAATATTTAACCTAATATATCAAAATATTAATAATTTTAATATGTAATCAATATTAAGAATTATTAAGAAGCTATTTTACATTCTTTTTTTCATACTAAGTCTTTGGAATCTGGAAGGCATTTTCTACTTATAGTAATCTCAATTCAAACTGGCCACATTTCAAAGGTTCAATAGCCATTATTAGTGCAAGTTATGGTACAAATCTCATTGGAAAAGACTCTGATGCTGGGAGGGATTGGGGGCAGGAGGAGAAGGGGACGACAGAGGATGAGATGGCTGGATGGCATCTCTGACTCGATGGACGTGAGTCTCGGTGAACTCTGGGAGTTGGTGATGGACAGGGAGGCCTGGCATGCTGCAATTCATGGGGTCGCAAAGAGTCGGACATGACTGAGCGACTGATCTGATATGATGGTACAAATAAGTTATATTTATGCCTATAGGTTTCTAATGATACCATAGTGAACCCATTTTAAGTGCTATTTAAGTCACAAGTCAAGAAACTATAACTTTTACTAAATACTTTGGACAGAATGGGGTTTTCTTTTTAATCACCTTGACACACTATTTATTCCATATTAAAAAACCATCACTAAATGAGATGATAGCACGTAAATACTTAAAGACTACTTAGTACATATAAACTGCATTAAGATTAGAAAAAGCTGAACCATAGCCTCCTGGCAGCAGCATCTTTAGAAAGGATATAAAACAAACAAGGGAGTACATCCTTATTTTAAATAGGTCCTC
This sequence comes from Bos taurus, assembly GCF_002263795.3. Taxonomy (NCBI): domain Eukaryota; kingdom Metazoa; phylum Chordata; class Mammalia; order Artiodactyla; family Bovidae; genus Bos; species Bos taurus. The sequence continues at coordinate 74,639,919 of NC_037335.1, read as the reverse complement.
AAAGCTTATTTGAGTAGAATGGCAAAACCATGATTCAAAGAAATATTCCACATCAAATGTTACCTTTTCTTTTTCCTTCACTCATTGTCTGAATAGAAAGGCAGAGATCAGTGCTATCAACAATATTTTTTAATAAAAGATGCTCCCAGACCCAGAGATGCGCAGTCCTATTCTCTGGAGACCCAGAGATGTGAGACCCTGAGAGGGTCTCAGCTCCCTTACAACCTCCCAGGAATAAGGTAACAGGGCTGATTTGATGAGAGCAGATGGAGGAGAAGCTACTACCCCAGAACCAACAGCAGACATGGTGGAAACAGCACAGGGAGAAAAGAAACAGGAAACCAGAGCACGCCTGCGTGTTTCAGATCTGATGTTATTATGCACAAAATTTCACTTGGCTCATGTTAAATCTTTTAAAATTCTCACAGGAGAGAAAGAGACAAAGAGAGAGAGACTAAGTTTAATAGAACAGCAATGTGGAGACCATATGTTGTTGCTCTATTTCTTTTTGTTCCCTTCAAGAAGCATCCAGGGACTTCCCTGGTGACCCAGTGGTTAAGAGTCTGCTTTCCAATGCAGGGTCTGTGGGTTCAATCCCTGGTCGGGGAACTAGGACCCCACGTGCTGAGGGCAACTAAGTCACAACTAAGGCCCGGTGCAGTCCAATAAATAAAAAAAGAAGAAGAAGAAGCCCCTAACATGGTCTGCAGAGTAACTTTTTGGTGAAACTGATTCTTGAGAGCTGATTTCTTACCTTGCTTTTGAATGAGAGAGAAAAAACAGAGAGAGAAGCTAAAGAGATCAGAAGAACAGAGCACAAAAACTTAAAAACTATTTTAGGAAATGTTTGATTTTTTTCTGGTCTTTGAGATCACCCAACCGTTTGAACTGGGGTTGAACTGAGCATAAACATTTTTAAAATTTCTCAAGTGTTTCCATTTGTATAAAGTCTGCCAAACAAAAAGTAATTGGGTTAGTTAGGGAAACACAGAGGACTCCTAAGGATAATGTTTTAGTTAATTTGCTAAGATAGAAGGCTGAAATGGGAGGTCAGACAGGCTTTAACTGCAGTTACCAACTCAAGTGGTGTGTGGCCACAAAGACCATCTGACCCTCCAGGTTCAAAACAGGTCATCTGAAAGCTCCCATGGGTGCCCTGAAATGCCATTCTCAAAACAATTATGAGTGATGTGATCATGATCATGAAATATCACTCCAACCTGACTTCTGTACAGCATTTTGCAGGGGAAGTAGCCATGTGTGTGTGTATGTGTTCAGTCATTTAGTTGTGCCAGCTCTTTGCAACCCCCTGGACTATAGCCCTCCAGGCTCCTCTGTCCATGGGATTCTCCAGACAAGAATACTGGGGTGGGTTGCCATTTCTTCCCCCAGGGGATCTTGCCAGCCCAGGGACTGAACCTGTGTCTCCTGCAGCTCCTATATTATCAGGCAGATTCTCTACCACAGAGCCACCTGGGAAGCCCTGGAAGAGTTGGGCAGGAGTGGCAATCACCACTTTGTGGTTGAAGAAACCAGGGCCTAATGTGTGAAGTGAGTTGTCACACAGCCAGTTTAGGGCAAAATCGAAAGCTGCATTTTCTGACTCCAACCAGGGCTAAAGTCTTTCCTGGTCCTCAATTCTATGAAGCTGACATCCCTGCTACCTCACCCACTCCCCTCAAAGCCCACCCTCATTGTCCTGCATTCTGGCTACTAGGGTGCTGCATTATTCCCTGCATTACTGGTGACTGGGACAGGCCTGGTGCCTAAGACATTAGCTCATTAAACTGTCCCTATTAAGAAATGGAATATTTTCTGCCATATCAGTAAACAAAGGATGTCGCAGTCATCAGCAACTGCAGCCCTCCAAAGTGAGCAGGTAAGCCCTGAACTCAGGAACTCAGGAAAGAAAGAATACCTACCATCTAGGAGCCATCAGACTGAAGCTACTCCCTAAGTTGAGCCCTGAGAAAACTCAGGATGTAAAAACACAGCATGCTGGCCTCAGACAGCTGAAGTGCACGTCAAAGGCATGGTTTCAGTGAGCCCAGACTCTTGCATCTTCCCATACATGGGAAGCATCTTTCCATACATGGGAAAGTGCTCAATTCCCTTAACTTGAGATATCTCGTTTTCTTTAATTAACAATCAACTTAAAAAAAATTATTGGAAGATACTTGCTTGACAATATGATGCTGGTTTCTGCCATACATCTGCCATCTGCTGCAAAACTGCTATACAACCTGGCCCCCGCTCACCTCCTCAGAGCAGTTTCTCAGAGCTATCCAAGTCACTGTCTCCAGGCTGCAGTCCTCACTTTGCTGCAAATAAAACTTACAACACTCAAGTTGTGAAAAATTTTTTCAATTCTACTCACACACCAGTGAGCTAAGGGAATAAGGTTTTACCTTCTCAGATAACAACCTACCATTTTCAAGATGTTTTCTGGAACTCAAGACCTGAGAAAGGATTTTAGGGAATTCAAGTCCGGTCTGACCCTAACTCTTGATGCCCATTGCCTAATTACCTCACTCTCTCGGGGTGGAAGAGAGCGATGGTCCACACCAGCATGCCGCCCCAGTCGTGGCCAATGAACACAGCCTGAGAGATGCCCTAGGAGGACAAAGAAAGGGGAAGAGTGTGAGCAGGTTCCTGGGATGGGGGATAGGTGCTGAGAGCTGAAGGCCTGGTTCTCCCTTGAGGTCCAACCATAGCAACTACTTCCAATGTCCACTGTCTTGAAACCTCTGTCCCCACGTGTGGGCCCCACAGACCTGCCATACAAACAATTGGCCTTTTAAATCTTCTTGGAAGACTGAGGCCACTGGCCATGAATTCCCTCTCTACCTTCTCTCCAATCAAAATTTTTTTCACCTTCTTTCCTCCTATTTGTCTTAAAGTTAGAATGACTCCCCTCCCCTCCTGTGCTCATCTCACACTGAGTGGTTATTATTCTGTTCCCCATTCTTTTGGGATCTTCTCTCCCCTAAGTAGCCAGGAGAGCCTCAAAAGCATCTTATATCTCCTGATTTCTCCCTGGAACTTCCTCTTCTCTGCTGCTGTAACCACGAATGACCACACTCCCTTCCATGGAAGACCTACTGTGTCACAGGCTCTTTGTCTTCTAACGCACATTTTGCAAATGAAAGATGGTTCACAGTGGTCAAGAGACTTGCCCATGCTGCACGGATGATAAGTGGTGGAGGTCCCAGGTGGAGGTCAGACCCAGGTCCCCCAGCCTAAGGACTTCCCAGGTGGTGCTAGTGGTAAAGAATCCACCTGACAATGCAGGAGACATAAGAGATGCTTCCCTGGGTCAGGAAGATCCCCTGAAGGAGGGCATGGCAACCCACTCCAGTATTCTTGCCTGGAAAATCCCATGGACAGAGGAGCCTGGTGGGCTAGTCCATAGTGTTGCAAAGAGTTGGACACTACCAAAGTGACTTAGCATGCACACAGCCCCCAACCTAAAATTGGGCTCCCTCCTCTATCCTACCTACTGATCACATTTAGGGCCTTCAGATCCTTCCCAGCCTCACTGGAAGGAAGTGGGCAGGACACAATCATTAAAAGAATGATACAACCATTAAGATCAGGATATCACAAAAATCTGTTAGAATGTACTAGGCCCAAGATGGCAAAGGTTCGACCTCCAATAGACCTTGAGCCTCATTATACACTCAAACATTCTAAACCACGTTAAATGAAGGCATTAGATTTTAAATATTTCAAAAGGGGTGTAACTTTTAAAAAGTTGTGTAATATTGTTGTTCAGTTGCTAAGTCATGTCCAACTCTTTTGTGACCCCATGGGCTGTAGCCTGCCAGACTCCTCTGTCCATGGGATTTCCCAGGCAAGAATACTGGAGTAGACTGTCATTTTCCTTCTCCAGGGGATCTTTCTGACTCAGGGGTCAAACCCACATCCCCTGCATTGGCAGGCGGATCCCTTACCACGGAGCCACCTGGGAAGCACTGTGGGAATATTAGGATATTTTCCAAACTTCTTAACTTGGCACTAAGCCTCTCCACCTGGCTTAAAGCCAACAAAGATATCCTATCCTTCGGAAGATGCTTTTCATAAAACAAGAAGCAAAACAAATTCATCTGTGTATTCTCCAAACCTGTCTTTGTGGTCCCTTCCCACCCACCACCCCCACTTCCCTGGCCTGTGCCACTCCCTTGAGAGCTCTGACAGATGACATCTTCTAGGATTATATCTTTTCTTTAACTGCCCAGCCCCAAACAGAATTCTCCAAAGAGATCAGTTCAAGATAATTAACTTACCAACTTATCCAGGAAGGTGATCATGTCCTAAGAAAGAAAGCACACAGCAAAATCAGAACTGTAGCCATCCAACTCAGCAGTTTGAAGATTAGAATTACTGTGTTTGCCTTTTTTACAGTCTGAATTGTGTCCTCCCCAACCACAATCCCATCCCCAAATTCCCCTAACCCAGAATATGGCTGTATTAAATATCTGAAAGTAGAGTCATTTAAAAAGTGATGAAGTTAAATGGGATCATTAGGATGAGCCTTAATCCAATATAAAAGGGAAAACAACTATGGCTTCCTGTTTCTCAGCCCCGCTCCTCCAAAAAGACTCCCAGGTAACTTGTCACACCATCTCTGCCTGAGCCAACACAAAGGGCCTCTGCTCAGTACAGTAAGTCTACAGAGCTGCATATACGGAGCCCATAAGGGTGGGGCCCTGGGCCAGTAAGATTAGTGTTCTTATAAGAATAGCCCCAGAGTTGTTCTCTCTCCCTGCCATGTGAAGACACAGCAAGACGGCAGTCACCTGCAGGCCAGGGGGTCCCTCACGAGAACTTGAGCCTACTGGAACCAGATCCCAGACTTTCAGCCTCAAGAAAGAGGAGAAATACATTTCTGTGGTTTAAGCCCTCTGGTCTGTGGTGTCTTGTCATGTAAGCTCGAGCCGACTAATGCATACACTAATGGGGAATTTAGCTGAGAGATTCCCAGAAACTCCATGACGTGCAAAGTGGCAGCACCCATGAGGTTCCCGATGAGGAACCAACAGACTGTCTGATGTAAGAGCATCTCCAAGGGGTGAAGGGTGCAGAACTGTGGTCCAGCTACAGTGACTGGGGTGAACTGAGTCCCCCATCAGCAAGAAAAGTGATTAAGGAGGAATGTGGGAAATGAAATAAACACAGGAACCCCTTTACCTTCTCCTCCTAGCTGATACTGTCCATACCACTCCCTCAGCACTAAAGTTTTATTCATAGCATCTCTCCACTTCCTTCTTTCTTTATCATTCCCTTAATTTATGGGTTCTCAGACTGGTTCCTCAGACTTGCCTGAGCACGGGCACTGTTTGCCGAGTCCACAACTCTGCTTTGGAAGCAACTCAGAGCATGGGCTTTGCTTTTTGGCAACTTACAGAGGCTGTTCACAGGCTAGAGTGAAGTCAGGGTCACTAATTCCAGGGCAGCCAGAATCCTGTGCTGTTCCTGGGACCACTTCATTTCTAACAAGAAACAGCATCATTCTCACAGTTCCCTGAAGGATCTCTGGTCCTGGGGAAATCATTTCCAGAAGGAAGGTCCTGGATCCATACATATTCTCAGGGGTCTACCCAGATAACTATCCACTGGAAAACTCACTAAGTGTACTTTTTCTGTATGACAGGTAGGCTTATACCTGGGCAGGCCACAGTCCCCTCATCCTGCCAGTAATAAGCATTTGTAATTTTAGCATAATCAGTGGCATCACCAGTTTCCAGGCCACACAGGAGGCTGTTTCTTCCTCCCGGTCCCTCCAGCCTTTGCTTTTGCTCTAGGGCTGATGGAGGTTTGGGAGCAAGCTCTGAGATGAGGGTCCCCCTCCTAATGGTGCTTATGCCTTAGAATAGGAAGACCACTGCAGTCTCCAGTCCACACACCCACTCCCAGGGTCTGACCAAAATGTCTTTACCAAAATAAAGTGATTTTTTAAAATTCTCAGGATAGAAAGTTGATATGGTGGAGCAGTTAAGAGCAGGAGCAGGGGAGCTACTATAGAATTCAAACCTGGCTCTAAAACTGTTGACCTCAGGCAAATTATATGACTCCTTGTACTCAATTTCCTTTTCCATCAAACACTTAGAAAAATACTTGATATACAGGGTGTGCGTGCATGCTGAGTTGCTTCAGTCATGACTCTTTGCAACCCTATGGACTATAGCCTGCCAGGCTCCTCTGTCCATGGGATTCTCCAGGCAAGAATACTGGAGTGGGTTGCTATGTCCTTCTCCAGGGAAACTTCCCAACCCTGAATTCCAACCAGCATCTCTTACGTCGCCAGCTTTGGTAGGTAGGTTCTTTGCCACTAGCACCACCTGGGAAAACCTACTTGATATACAGTAAATGTTGGCTATTATTTCAAAATATTTCAACCTTCAGAAAGAACTTATACCCAAATGTTGTGAAATGCTGCATTCTTAGGACTTAAATCACACTTCTGTCTTTTATCAATGAAAACACAGGATGGAAAATAAGTTACAGATGTTACCCAAAGACCCTTCTTACCTTGCTTAACACTTCCAAGGAATATTCTTCTATTTCTGCAATTATAAATAAAAGAAACATTTAATTTAATTTAATTTGTGTGATTAAAAATTCAGTTCAGTTCAGTCTCTCAGTCATGTCCGACTCTTTGCAACCCCATGAATCGCAGCACGCCAGACCTCCCTGTCCATCACCCACTCCTGGAGTTTACCCAAACTCATGTCCATTGAGTTGGTGATGCCATCCAGCCACCTCATCCTCTGTCATCCCCTTCTCCTCCTGCCCCCAATCCCTCCCAGTTACCAACAAACTAAAAAGGCCCCTTAGCAAAAAAAAACGTATCTTATTACATGATTAGATTGATACAGTCTGTACAAGGGATTCAGGGAAGATTACAATAGAGATGAATGAAAATAAACACTTAAATAATTAAAGAAAATACCCTTAGACATCTTTCCTGAATATCTGGACTGAGTCCTTCCTTTTTTTTTTTTTAGTTCATCCAACAAGAAGCCATAACTTTATTAATGATAGAAACAGTACAAATTTCAAACCCAGCTGCAGTTACTCTTTTGAAACACCAAAAAAAGGTCCTCTTTTCAGATGGTTACATTGTTAATTCCATAATAGCATTTACAATATCATTACTGTTGTTCTTCAGGGCTCTGACTGCCTTTGCTCTGGACACATTTGCTTGTGACATAACCAATTCTATGTTCTTAACTTCCACACCTGTTTCATCAACCTCTTCCTCTTCACTCTCCTCTTGTACAGTTGGAGTCTGTGTGTTTTCTTGGATGTTTGAGACAGCTTCACCTTGAACTTTGAATTTCTCAGCAGCTGCTAACTGTGCTTGCTGAGATAAATCCTCAGTCTTGGCTTCCCCCAAAACAATGTAGGTATCTGAACCTGGGCTCTTGTACACATCTGGTTTTGTGATGACAAAAAGGATATTCTTAGATTTCCGGATAGTGACTCTAGTAACCCCTGTAACCTGTCGAAGACCCAGTTTGGACATAGCCTTCCGTGCCTTCTTTTCACTCCGGCTCTGTTTTGCTTTACTGACTGGTTCTTCATCGATTTCAGCTGCTGCTGCCAGCTGAGCTTGTTGTGTGGTTGCCTGTGTAGAATCCTGTTCCTCAAGTTCTGGGACTGATTCATCACTATCAGATTCTGTTCCAGACCCTGTCTCAGCCTGGGGCTGTGGCCAACTTCTGCTCTGTAGCAGGGACGGTGTCTGTGGCTTCACCAGGCATTTTGTGCGGGGAACGCGGAACCAAGATGGCGGCAGAAAGAGCTGAATCCTTCCTTTTATCTAAAATGCTTCTGTGTCATTCAAGAGGTAGTAAGCTGAGGCTGAGTTGACATGATGACATTTAGGGAACAATCATAGAGGCACACTCTTGCCATGATAGGCTGAGTGGCCTGGAGGTGGCCCCTGAGTGCCTAAGAGCCCCAGCCCATGTCAGCGGGTTTCCAACTCAGCATAGCAGGGCTGATGTGAATGTGGCTGCAGCAGCTCAGGAAAGGGGTGGTGAGCCACTGCCTGGGCTCACTAAGCTGCTAAGAGCATCCTTGACGACAGAGGGACCAGCAACTCTGCTGCACACCTGACTGCTTCTCATTCCCTCCTCCACATGGCATTCTTAAAGGTTGGGGGCTGAGGAACCCTCTGACACTGATAAAGACAATGCACTCTTGGGCAATCCAGTGCTTAAGACTTTGCCTTTCAATGCAGGGGGTGCAGGTTAGATATCTGGTCAGGGAGCCAAGATCCCACATGCCTTGTGGCCAAAAAACCAAAAACATAAAACAGAAGCAGTGTTGTAACAAATTCAACAAAGACTTTAAAAATTGCCCTAATTAAAAAAAATCTTAAAAATATAATGGATTCCTCCCTTCCCAGGGGAAATGCTCATAAACCCACATGTGGTCTCAAGGGTTCACAGGCCCTGACATCCTCGGATGGGCTCCCACTAGGGCCCATAGATGCCGGGTTAAGTAAGAATCTGGCCTGCAAATTACGGTATGATTCAGCAATTCCACTTCTGGGTATATATGCCAAAGAACTGACAGAAGGGATGCAAAGAGATATTTGTACACCCGTGTTAATTGCAGCATTATTCACAATAGCCAAAAGGTGAAGCCATCCCAGTGTCCATCAATGGATGCATGTATAAACAAACTGTGGTCTATTCATACAACAAAATATTGTGTGTGTGTGTGTTCAGTCCCTCAGTGGTGTCCGACTCTTTGTAACCCTGTGAACTGTAGCCCGCCAGGCTCCTCTGTCCATGGGATTATTCTGGAAAGAATACTAGTGTGGGCTGCCATGCCCTCATCTAGGAGATCTCCCCCACCCAAGAGTCAAACCTGCATCTCCTGAGGCTCCTGCATTGTCAGGCATATTCTTTTATCACTGATCTACTGAGCCTCCCACAATGGAATATTATTCACCCTTAAAAAGGAAGGAAATTGTGATACAGGGTATAACATGGATGAACCCTGAAGACATTATGCTAAGTGAAATAAGTCAATTACAAAAGGATAGATACTGTATGATCCACTTAGATGAGGTACCTGGTGAAGTTTATAGAATCAGAGAGCAGAAGGGAGCTTGATGGAAACTGAGGGGAGGGAGAATGGGGAGTCACTGGTTAATGGTCCAGAGATTCAGTTCTGCAAGCTGAAAAAAGAAGCTGCTGCTGCTAAGTCGCTTCAGTCATGTCCGACTCTGTGTGACCCCAGAGACGGCACCAGGCTCCCCCGTCCCTGGGATTCTCCAGGCAAGAACACTGGAGTGGGTTGCCATTTCCTTCTCCAATGCATGAAAGTGAAAGGGAAGTCGCTCAGTCATGTCCGACTCTTTGCGACCCCATGGACTTCGGCCTACCAGGCTCCTTCGTCCATGGGATTTTCCAGGCAAGAGTACTAGAGTGGGGTGCCATTGCCTTCTCTGAAAAAGAAGCTGCTGCTGCTGCTGCCAAGTCGCTTCAGTCGTGTCCGACTCTGTGCGACCCCATAGACGGCAGCCCACGAAGCTCCCTCGTTCCTGGGATTCTCCAGGCAAGAACACTGGAGTGGGTTGCCATTTCCTTCTCCAATGTAGGAAAGTGAAAAGTGAAAGTGAAGTTGCTGAGTCTTGTCGGACTCTTAGCGACCCCATGGACTGCGGGGTCCACCAGGCTCCTCCATCCATGGGATTTTCCAGGCAAGAGTACTGGAGTGGGGTGCCATTGCCTTCTCTGGAAAAAGCTAGATGGTACCAATTACACTTTATACCCTCACTGACTCACAGGAGACTCCCTTGGGGGCACAGACGGCTGAGTTTCTTATATTCATTCAGAGTATGAGGACCAGAGTCATCTGGGGCCCAAAGTGCACAGACATGGACACTGCAGGAACTGGGAGGGGATGGGGTAAGTCAGACCTCCTGGAAGGGCTGCCTGCTCTGACATGAGACCAGGGGAAGACAGTACAGTTGGAGAGCTCAGACAGTCAGAGGGCATGACTCACACAGGAACAGCTGTAAAACAGCTAACTCACCAGGAGGAGCAGATGACTCTCCGTAGCCTTTCATGTCCACAGCTAGGACCCGGAAACCTGCCTGGGCCAGAGCAGGGATCTAGAGCACAAACATTTCAGAACCCCTCTGGTGTGGTCTCATTAGTATTTTTTGGACACTCCCTCTTTGCTTCTTATAAATGGCTTGATTCTAAGTGCCACATGATACTACCTGGAATCCTTGCCATGGGGTTGGAATCTCACTGGGATGGGGCTGCCATGGATGGTGGTAGGGTTTGTACACTGCATCTACTGCGACACGAGAGAGAGTAGCTTTCCTAGTAAAGACCTTGCAGATTTTTATAATCACTACAGACACTTCCTAGCAGGTGGCATAAAGCATCTTGAGGAAGTCGACCTTTATGTAATCTGCAAAGAGATTATAGGAACTAGCACAGCTCTGAGCTGTGAAGCCATCTCCAACCCCAATATTTCAGAGATATCACGGTCATCCTTGGGAGACGATGCTCCACAGCAAGGTGTCAGCTTCTTAACGATAGCCAAGGCTGGGTCACACTGTCTAGATGCTTCCCTCCCCTCACCTGACCGTGGTGTTTCTCCCAGTTTCCCTTACCTGATACCTCCAAGAGAACCAACTCTCAGGAAATCCATGGCAGAGGCACACGACAGGGCCAGAGCCCAGCTCCACAAAATGCAGACGTACCCCTGGCTGTAGAAGAGAGAGGGGAACAGGGAGTGATCACAGCCTGCAGGCCAGAGGGAACCAACACCTCTTCCCAAGACCACACGGCCATTTCAGTATGCTGCCAGATCACTTGCGCCTGGCCTGGCTTTCTCAGCGAAAACCCCCAATGTTAGAAGAAAATGTCTGAGAAGAGACAAATGGTCAAACTGTGCAACAGAAATAGGCAGCTTCACTGGAACAAGAAAAGCATGAAAAGAAGATCATAATGTCAATCCCAAAGAAAGGAAATGCCAAAGAATGCTCAAACTACCGCACAATTACACTCATCCACACGCTAGTAAAGTAATGTTCAAACCTCTCCAACCCAGGCTTCAGCAATACATGAACCGTGAACTTCCAGATGTTCAAGCTGGTTTTAGAAAAGGCAGAGGAACCAGAGATCAAATTGCCAACATCTGCTGGATCATCGAAAAAGCAAGAGAGTTCCAGAAAAACATCTATTTCTGCTTTATTGACTATGCCAAAGCCTTTGACTATGAGGATCACAAAAAACTGTGGAAAATTCTGAAAGAGATGGGAATACTAGAGCACCTGACCTGCCTCTTGAGAAACCTGTCAGGAAGCAACAGTTAGAACTGGGGACTGGTTCCAAATAGGAAAAGAAGTACGTCAAGGCTGTATATTGTTACCATGCTTATTTAACTTATATGCAGAGTACATCATGAGAAACGCTGGGCTGGATGAAGCACAAGCTGGAATCAAGATTGCAGGGAGAAAATCAATAACCTCAGATATGCAGATAACACCACCTTTATGGCAGAAAATGAAGAAGAACTAAAGAGCCTCTTGATGAAAGTGAGACAGGAGAGTGAAAAATTTGGCTTAAAGCTCAACATTCAGAAAACTAAGATCATGGCATCTGGTCCCATCACTTCATGGCAAATAGATGGGGAAACAGTGGCTGATTTTATTTTTCTAGGCTCCAAAATCACTGCAGATGGTGATTGCAGCCATGAAATTAAAAGACACTTACTCCTTGGAAGAAAAGTTATGACCAACCTAGACAGCATATTCAAAAGCAGAGACATTACTTTGCCAACAAAGGTCCGTCTAGTCAAGGCTAAGATTTTTCCAGTAGTCATGTATGGATGTGAGAGTTGGAATATAAGGAAAGCTGAGGGCCGAAGAATTGATGCTTTTGAACTGTGGCGTTGGAGAAGACTCTTGAGAGTCCCTTGGACTGCAAGGAGATCCACCCAGTCCATCCTAAAGGAGGTCAGTCCTGGGTGTTCATTGGAAGAACTGATGTTGAAGTTGAAACTCCAATACTTTGGCCACCTGATGTGAAGAGCTGACTCATTTGAAAAGACCCTGATGCTGGGAAAGATTGACGGCAGGAGGAAAAGGGCACAACAGAGGATGAGATGGTTGGATGGCATCACTGACTCAATGGACATGAGTTTGGGTAGGCTCCAGGAGTTGGTGATGGACAGGGAGGCCTGGCCTGCGGTGGCTAATGGGGTCGCAAAGAGTTGGACATGACTGAGTGACTGAACTGAACTGAATTGAAGTGAACGTTGGAAAACAAACTGATTTTGCTTTCCTCCCTAAAAGGCCCTCATATCCTGTCAGGGTTTCTGGTACCATATGTATTGCATATTTTAAACTAGGGGCTGGGGCTTTCCTGGTGGTCTAGTGCTTAACAATCCTACTTGCAATGCAAGGGACACCAGCTCCATCCGAGGTTGGGAGGATCCCACATGCCACGGGGCAACTAAACCCGTGCACCACAACTAATGAGCCTGCACTCTGGAGCCCAAGAGCTGCAGCTACTGAAGGCCGTGCACCCTAGAGTCCATGCTCTGCAATAAGAGAAGCCATGGCAACAAGAAGCCTGAGCACCACAACTACAGAGTAGCCCCCTGCTTGCTGCAACTAAAGAAAGCCCTCGAACCGCAACAAAGACCCAGCATAAACAAAAATGAAATCAATTAATTAATTAAAAATAAAGTAAACTGGGGGCTGCTCTCGTGCAGGGCATAATATTCAGATGAAGGTGCAGAACACCGTGATTGTTACGTTAAAAGCCGTTTGTCTCTTGAATGTGAATTTTTTTCCCCAGCTCTGCTATACTTCTGGTCTTTGGTGGACTACACAGGTGTGCCTAAGACTGCTCGGGCTGAAAATCCACCTTCTTCTCTACTCCTTGGCTTCTGCTGACATTTTCCAGGCCTCTCCCAACCTCGTTGCAGTGGGTGTGGCCGTGTGACTTAGCCAGTGCTGCCTGAGTGCAAGAGCCCTGAGTTCCATCTGGGCCATAAACCTCTCTCGCACCTGGTTCCCCCTCGCTTTTTCTATCTGTACCCGAATGGACTGGACTGTGAGGAAGGAAGAACCTGCAAAAAGAAGAAGCCTGGGTGCTTGAATGACTGTGAGGAGAGAGCCCATTCCCAAACCACAACGGATTTCGCTGCCAGACAGAAACAAACTTGGGAGTCAAGCCACTGGAAGTGTGGGGCTACTTATTACAGCATCGAGCCTACCCTGACCATTACAGCAGGGTCTAAGCAAAAGAGCTAAAGCAATATATAGTCAAAGCACCCTATTTTCTCCTCAAAATACATATCTTTAAATTTCTAATGGAAATAAATGAAAAAAAAAAATAAGCTCCATCTTATGGAAATCTACTTGGAATGACTCTATTTCACTGCAGGTCATACAACTCCAGGGTGGGCATTCCAAACTGGAAGTTTCACTCATAATTCCCAATGAGCTATTTTGCTCAAGAAAATATCAGGCTGATGTTTCACAAACTATTTCATGGACAATAGTTGTTGTTGTTTTTTTTTTTTAAATCAGAATATGTTCTATAGTCTTTCCTTCAGTACTTGGCAAAGAAAGGGAATTGAACTTTTTTGTTTAGGCAACAGTTAATATGCATGGGGTCGCTAAGAGTCGGACACGACTGAGCGACTTCACTTTCACTTTTCACTTTCATGCATTGGAGAAGGAAATGGCAACCCACTCCAGTGTTCTTGCCTGGAGAATCCCAGGGATGGGGGAGCCTGGTGGGCTGCCATCTATGGGGTCGCACAGAGTCGGACACGACTGAAGTGACTTAGCAGCAGCAATATACTTTAATTTGTAAAACTTGACTTTTGCATGTAAAATTGTTATTTAGTCGCTAAGTCATTGGACTCTTTGGCGACCCCATGGACTATAGCACACCAGGCTCCTCTGTCTATGCGATTTTCCCGGGCAAGAATACTGGAGTGGGTTGCCATTTCCTTTTCCAGGAATTGAACTTTAAATTCTATACTCCTTTATATTGAAAAATATTACAGTGCTTTTGTTCAGTCAAATGATCCTAACCGCCCTCTGTTCTTAATGGATCTTAACTAAAAGGTTTGTTCTTTCAGCTGAGTAGCTCAGCAAACACCTGCACTTTCCCATCCTTTGAACAACTTGTTAACACAACTGTCATTAAGCCAGAAATCGGAGATCTATTATTAGCCCACTTTGAGTTTCACTGGCATCAAGGCAACAGTACCCTCAGAGCCTAGGATCCCCAGAGGCCACTACCCCAGTCCTTAAGTTTGGGGTGAGGCCAGAGGAGGTGGTTAGGCAGCTCTGAATCACACTCCTTCAAGGTCAAATAGGAATCTATTGAAACTGGCTGGATATGCAAACATCAGGAGGATTGTGAGAACAAACACTGTCCACTGGGTTGGAGACGCAGGGTCACAGCCCAGACCCCAGCCCCAGGCAAGGAGGCCCTCATGCTGATTCAGTATTAGAGATGAGGTCTGGAGGGAGCTTATGAAACCTTCACCACTCCAGGAGTACCCAGGACCGCACTCACTGATGCTCACCAGAAACGCCCTTTCTCACTGTTCAAATCCCACTCATTCTCTGATGCCTGCTTCGCCACTGAGCCTTATCCCCAGCAATTACATTATAGTCACTTTCTCCATCCCCATAGCACCCATTCTGAGTACCTGAGTCACTGCCAGTAGGGCCATATCCTGTGATGTCACCATGGGAAATATTTTCCTGGCAGACTGCAGACCGCACAAGTCCCGAGGTCATGGAAGACCTCCATTCATCTAGGTTGTTTCTTGAGGTGCCGAGCAAACAGCAATGCTCCCTGAATATCCCTGTGGCTCTCCTCCAGGACATCAGGCACCCCCCCACACACACCCAGGTCCCAGACCCGCACAGCTCAGGACACCTGCTCTCTTTGTCCTCAGCTCTCTTCTTTGTGGAGCATGAGGCACAACACCCCATGATCAACACAGGATATTTCAGTTAATCCTTACAACAACACCAAGACCAGGTATTAGCACCGTCACATCACATAGCTGTGTATACTGAGGTTCAGGACATTAAGAAATGTACACATATGTGTAGACTTAGTAAGTGCCAATGCAGGATTCTAACTGGTTCTTTCCGGCTCCAAAGCAACTGTTGGGGTTTTTTTTGTTGTGTGTCAGCTAACCCATAGCTATACTTGCTTTTATAGTTTAAGTAGTAACAGTGCCAAATGAAGAAAGATCCCAAAATGAACCTGAGTAGATGTCCCAAAGCCCTGTCCTGTATGCCAACTGGGTCGGAAGTCAGGGCCCCTCTGCACATGGCCTTGGTCTTGCCGTAGCTCTGATCCCTGGGCTTAAAACTGGCCATCTCCCTCTTTTTCTTTTCCCTGCATTTTCCCCAGGACAGGTCTGGTGCCTCCCTGCACCCTTCATATCTGGCTCATGCCTGACACAAAGGAAGGCCCCAATCACACCCGCCAGATGAAATAATGAAATTAAGTGCCAGACACACAGGATGTGCAGGCCAAGCAAGGCCCCCACATGGCCTGTTGTTTGGTGGGAGTCTGATCACACTGGCCCACATCTGTTGTCAAGTTTTGAGGAATGATGCTTTTGTTGTGTTGTTGTTTAGTTGCTAAGTCATGTCCAATCTTTTTTGACCCCATGGACTCTATAGCCCACCATGCTCCCCTGTCCTTGGGATTTCCCAAGCAAAAATACTGGAGTGCGTTGCCATTTCCTTCTCCAGGGGATCTTCCTGATCCAGGGATCGAATCCATATCTCTTGTATTGGCAGGTGGATTCTTTACCACTGAGCCACCAGGGAAGGTGGATGCTTGTGGGAAAGGCCTTTTCCCTATAAATGGTGGGTGTGCAGCTCCCCAGGAGATTTCACAAATGTACATGGGCTGGTTGGAGAGGACTCGGCTGACAGCGAGAGCGCATGGACTCACCTTTATGGGCACGTATCCATGGGTCATGGTGCTTGGATCACATGAGATGGGCTGGGGGGCTGAGGTTTGGAGAAGCTGAAAGTAAGAGACACACAGTAAGGGAGATGGCTCTGCTTCTGTCCACAAGACCTCTGAGTTCACACAAAGTATTGCAAGACAGCCCCAAGTTGTGCCATGGACTCCTGAGCTGATGAGGTGACTGACCTACTGGCCCCCTCTCCCCTCGGGTCATAGCCAGGCTTCACTCCCTCCATTTCCCCTTGGGTCAGTGGAGTCTGATAACTGAGTTCTGGCCAATGGGTAGCAGACAAAAGAGTATGGCCCATGCAACTAGAGGTGATCATACTGAGAGAAGCAACTCAGAAAGAGAAAAGACAAATACCATATTGTCACTTATAGGTAGACTCTAAAATACACACAAATGAACCTATCTGTGAAAGAGAAACAGACTCAGACAATAAACAATAAGGCCCTACTATAGAGCACAGGGAACTATATTCAATGCTGTTGTGTAGTCGCTAAGTTGTGTCTGACTCTTTTGCGATCCCATGGACTGTAACCCACTAGGCTCCTCTGTCCATGGGATTTCCCAGGCAAGGCTACTAGAGTGGGTTGCCATTTCCTTCTCTAGGGGATCTTCCCAGACCAGGAATCGAACCTGCATCACCTGGATTGCAAGAGGATTCTTTACCGCTCAGCCATCAGGAAGCTCATGGAAAAGATTTTTAAAATGCATGAAAAATAAAAGAAGAAGAGCGTGGTCTGACCACCAGACCTGTGAAAATCCACATGCAAATAATGGAGGAAGTAGACTGTGAAACTGACCTCCTTTTAAAAATGGAAGAGTCTGCCTGGGAATCTGTAGAGGGTGAGACTGGTGGGTCTCCACCTATGCAGTGTTCAGAAAGGACCCAGGGTGAGGTGACAGGGATGGGCAGCTGGGTGCCTCTGACAGTGATGAGGGAGTCAAGACAGCCCCCAGGGCCAGTGTACCCTGGAGTCCTTTTTCTAATGTGTCCCCAACTTCCCAGATCACACACTAGGGGCTGTCTCCCTGATTCCATGGGTGGGGAAGGTGGGGATTTCCTCCACACACATGGTTCTCCCATGTTTTTGTCCAGCTTATAAAGCCCACTCATGACTGATTCCCATAGCCTTTCTGACAGATAAGAGGCACTTCCCTCTTTAAAAAGGAGTGATTAGCATTTTTCCTTACACCTTCCCCATGCCTCTTAGGAGGACAAGTGGGACATAGTTTACTTTCCCTATTATAATAAGGCCGGTGTGTGTGGCTCAGATGTGATGAGGGGATAAATCTCGTAAGTGGGAGCAGCAAGTGGCCACTCTA
The DNA here is from genome assembly GCF_002263795.3 of Bos taurus. Taxonomy (NCBI): domain Eukaryota; kingdom Metazoa; phylum Chordata; class Mammalia; order Artiodactyla; family Bovidae; genus Bos; species Bos taurus. Next base: position 74,622,582 of record NC_037335.1, on the reverse strand, counting down.
ATCCCAGGTTTGGCGCTTCCTTCTCTGCTGCACAAGGCTTCTGGGCTTTCGGAAAGACAAATCAAGCTTGGGAGAGATGCTCTAACGTTGTGAAGTCATTGTGCTGTGTGTGCTATGCTAAGTTGCTTCAATTGTCTCTGACTCTGCGATACTATGGACTGTGGCCCACCAGCCTCCTCCGAGTCCATGGGATTCTCCAGGCAAGAAAACTGGAGTGGGTTGCCATTTCCTTCTCCAGGGGATATTCTAGACCCAGGGATGGACCTGAGTCTCCTGCATTGGCAGGTGGGTTCTTTACTACTGAGCCACTTAACTTCCCCCAAAAGACCCCTCAAGGCACCACTGTGGTCTGGCTTTGTTTTCACCACATGCTTTGTGCAAAGGAGGCACCACTATTATTGAAGATCTACAATGACTGTGTAAGAGATTAGAAAATATATTAATATATCTCAGTCTCTGCCTGGCACAGAGCTCATGAAGCCCTTGTAAATTCTTAAGTAGTAACAGTGCTCATTGAAAAAGCAAGAGAGTTCCAGAAAAACATCTATTTCTGCTTTATTGACTATGCCAAAGCCTTTGACTCTGTGGATCACAATAAATTGGAAAATTCTGGAAGAGATAGGAATACCAGACTACCTGACCTGCCTCTTGAGAGATCTGTATGCAGGTCAGGAGGCAACAGTTAGAACTGGACATGGAACAACTGACTGGTTCCAAATAGGAAAGAAGTATGTCAAGACTGTATATTGTCACCATGCTTATTTAACTTATATGCAGAGTACATCATGAGAAATGCTGGGCTGGAAGAAGCACAAGCCGGAATCAAGATTGCCAGGACAAATATCAATAACCTCAGATATGCAGATGACACCACCCTTATGGCAGAAAGTGAAGAGGAACTCAAAAGCCTCTTGATGAAAGTGAAAGAGGAGAGTGAAAAAGTTGGCTTAAAGCTCAACATTCAGAAAACGAAGATCATGGCATCTGGTCCCATCACTTCATGGCAAATAGATGGGGAAACAATGGAAACAGTGGCAGACTTTATTTTCTTGGGCTCCAAAACCACTGAAGATGGTGATTACAGCCATGAAATAAAAAGACACTTACTCCTTGGAAGGAAAGTTATGACCAACCTAGATAGCATATTAAAAAGCAGAGACATTACTTTGCCAACAAAGGTCCCTCTAGTCAAGGTTATGGTTTTTCCAGTGGTCATGTATGGATGTGAGAGTTGGACTGTGAAGAAAGCTGAGTGCTGAAGAATTGATGCTTTTGAACTATGGTGTTGGAGAAGACTCTTGCAAGTCCCTTGGACTGCAAGGAGATCCAACCAGTTCATCCTAAAGGAAACCAGTCCTGAATGTTCATTGGAAGGACTGATGTTGAAGCTGAAACTCCAATACTTTGGCCACCTGATGCGAAGAACTGACTCACTGGAAAAGATCCTGATGCTGGGAAAGACTGAGGGCAGGAGGAGAAGGGGATGACAGAGAATGAGATGGTTGGATGGCATCACTGACTCAATGAACATGAAGTGAAGTGAAGTGAAGTCGCTCAGTCGTGTCCGACTTTTTGCGGCCCCATGGACTGTAGCCTATCAGCTCCTTCATCTATGGGATTTTCCAGGCAAGAATACTGGAGTGGGTTGCCATTTCCTTCTCCAGGGATATTCCCAACCCAGGGATCGAACCCGGGTCTCCCGCGTCGTAGGCAGACGCTTTTACCATCTGAGCCACTAGGGAAGCCAGTGAACGTGAGTTTGAGTAAACTGCGGGAGTTGATGATGAACAGGGAGGCCTGGCATGCTACAGTCCATGGCATCACAAAGAGTCTGACACGACTGAGCGACTGAACTGGACTGAACTGAAGAGTGCTCAGAGCATCTTTTGTTCTAATGAGGTGACTCTGGGTGGGTTCCTGGGTGGAGGCTGGTCACCAGAAAGACAAAGCCAGGATTAGAAGCTTGGGATTTTCAGCCACCTCCCACTTCCCCACAATGTCTGGAAGGGGAGGGAGGGAGGAAGGGCTGGAAGTGAAGTTAATAATTGATCGTGCCTACATGAGGAAGTCTCCATGAACATCCACCCAACTCCAGAAGCATGGAGTTCAGAGACCTTCTAGGCTGGTGAAATCCACACTGAAAGGGTAACATGCCACAACTCCAGGGAGACAGAGGCTCCTGTGCTTGGGACCCTCCCAGATCTTGCCCTGTGCCTCCCTTCATCTGGCTGTTCATCTGTGTCCTTTATTAAATTCTTTTATAAACTGGTTAGGGTTAGGGTTCTCCAGGGGATCTTCCCAACCCAGGGATCGAACCTGGGCCTCCTGCATTGCAGGCAGATTCTTTCCCGACTGAGCCACCAGGAAAGCCCGAATAACACTTTATAAACAGGTAAACAAAAGTGCTTCCCTGAGTTCTGTGAGCCACTGTAACAAGTTAATAGATTCGGGGGGTGGGGTTCTGAGACGCTCCAATTTATAGCCAATCAGTTGGAAGCACAGGTGACGACTTCAATGTGGGGTTGGCATCTGAAGTCGAGGGGTCAGTCTTGTCAGACTGAGCCCTTAACCTGTGAGCTCTGATACCCTCTCCAGGTAGATGGTGTCAGAACTAAGCTAAACTGAAGGCCACCGGCTCATGTGGCAGAGTGTCAGGAAATGTTCAACAGTAGGATTCCTGTGTGCTGTTTCCTATCTCTCTTGAACCCTCTGTTCCTTATCAGTTCCTAATAGGAGCGAGAGGAGTGGCAAGCCACTCCCAGGACTGAGGTCAAAGAGATGGGATTCTTGCATAGGATTTCCTTCATTAGCTTTTCCATATGGTGAAAGGGATTATCTACGACCCTCTTTTGATATGGATTGCCTTTTGGCCTTATGGCCTCTACTGCTCTTTGTTTCCTTGGTAACTCCCGGTAAAGCCCGGTCTTTTGATCTTTATCTGAAGAAGCTATCTTGTAATATGGTATATATACTCACACAAAATTCAATGAAGCACACTTGTTCCATCAGACTTGGGTCCCTGTGCCCTTCCTTCTCTCTCTCTCTCTTTCTGTCTTATTCCCTGGAGTGTGAAGGCCAGCTGCATAACCCAGGGAATATTACCCTCTTTCCTTCTTTCATTTTCTTATCGTCGACTCTGGACCACCAGGTTCTGGTCCACTGAAGGACCCCAACAAGTGGCGCCCAGAACAGGGGCCTGGTATATGCGGTACTTCGGACAGAGTGACTCAGGGCCTATTGAGGCCGGTAAGTACAAAGACATGGGTCAAACGGCTGGAAAGCCCCCCTCACTTTTCTACTCTACTTCATCATCTATTTAAAGTTCAGGGACTTTCGGTTTTGTGCCAATGAGTAGAGGCTTGCCTTCAAACAATAGTTGAACATAATCCCTGGTTCCCTGATGAAGGCAGTTTTGATTTAGAAATTTGGCACTGGGTCAAAGAGAATGTTGAACAAGCCGCTAGACGGGGAAAAAACATTCCAATTGATTTCTGGCCCCTGTGGGCTCTCATTAAAGCTGTAATCTGCCATTTCAAGGCAATTCTAGCCCTCCCGATATTCGACAACAGACAGAACGCTTATTACATTAATATGAATTAGATGATGAAATTTTACAAAAGGCCCAATTAGAACAACATAAAATATTTCAGAATTTTCCTACAAGCCCTGCCCCGGCTGCTCCAAATGCTCCTCCTCTGCCAACAGGCGCGAATCCAAAAGTCTCTCTTTTTCTAGAACTTAATGCTTCTGACGACTCTCCTGAGACACTTTGTGACACCAAAACTGGCAATACTTTTCTGGATAATAATGATATGTCCTTAGCACAAATTCATATTTGCAAAAAATTGCTACCTACTCACTCTCCTTTGCGACAGAGGCACTCTGATTTGCTGGCTTTGCAATCACATGTCTCTGAAGCCGATGGTTTTTTCTGCCTTCCCAGTTTTAGGAAATGCAAATGCTCAAAGGCAAACAATATCTCAATATGAGGGTATTAACTTTTCTCACATGCAACAAATGAAAAAGGCTGTAAATATGTATGGCCCACATTCACCTTTTACTAGAAAAATTCTAAATGCTATGGTGTCTTCTACTGGAACCTTTATTCCCTATGATTGGTCAACTTTAATAAAAGCTCTCCTTAAACCAGGAGAATATCTTCAGTGGACAATGTGGTTTTAAGATATAGCCAGAGATCATGCTAACAAAAACACTCGAGCTGGCACTCCCCCAAACCAAATTACTTTTGAAATGTTAACTGGCACTGGACAATTTGACGCTATAGAAGCTCAAATACAATGCCCACCTTTCTTGCATGAATAATTAAAAACAGTGGCTCTTGAAGCTTGGGATGGAATTACTCCTCAAGGGGAGCCTACAGGTAGCTACACTAAAATATTACAAGGACCTAATGAAACTTATGCTGATTTTTTTAGCTAGATTAGAAACTGCTATTTCCCGTACTGTAATCAGAGAAGAAGCTAAAAGGCAACTTGAGAAACTACTTGCTTATGAAAATGCAAATCAGGGATGTCAAAAGGCTATAGCCCCAGTTCGTGAGACAAGGACTATTATTGATTATTTGAAGGCTTGTCACAATCTAGCATCAGAAACTCAAAAAATGCAAATGCTAGCTGAAACAATGGCTGCTTGCTTTAAAAAGGGAAATGGGGGATATTTTACATGCGGGGACAATAACTATTTAAAAAGGGATTGTCTTAAGTAAGCTAATAAAAAACCTCCAAAAGTCTGCCCCCACAAATCTTCGGTCTTTTACTCAGCCGATCTAGTTTGACTTCTAAAGGAATTAATTAACTGTTCACCCTGGAGTAATCGATTCAGATTATAAAGGAGAAATTCAAATTATGATGTCATCTAAGATTTTATGGCAATTCAAAAGGGGGGACAAAATTGTTCAATTACTTCTTTTACCCTACATTTCTATTAACTCCTCTAATGATGTACGGACAGGCGGATTCGGCAGTACAGATCAAAAACAATCTTTATGGACATCATTGGTATCTGAATATGCCCGACCAAATATAAATATCAAAATTAACAGTAAAAGATTTTCTGGTCTCCTTGATATTGGATCTGATATTACTATTATATCCAAACATTTATGGCCCAAATCCTGGCCTATACAAAAAATCTCTTGCCAAATTGCAGGAATTTCTCAAATCAAAGTACAAGAAGTTCATCAAAGTGTTCAAATCTACCCATGTGAGGGACCAGAAGGTCAAACTGCAACATTAAAACCTTATGTGATAGATGCACCCCTTAATCTAATAGGAAGGGACTTACTTATGCAATGGCAAACTCAGATATACAGTCCACATTTTTCCGAGGGGCCACTGCTCATTTAACAAATAATACAATTATTAAAATAACTTGGAAGAATGATGAGCCCATTTGGACAGAGCAGTGGCCTCTTATGAAAGAGAACAGGCTGCTAAAGAACTTATAGATACACAATTAGAATTGAAACATATTGAGGAATATTACTCTCCTTGGAACTCTCCAAGTTATATTTTTGTTATAAAAAAGAAATCTAAAAACTGGCGTCTCTTAACAGACTTTAGAAAAGTTATTGCTACTATGAAACCTATGGGTGCATTACAACCAGGAATCCCATCACCTACCACTATTCCTCAAAATTGGCACATTATTATTATTGATTTGCAAGATTGCTTTTTTAATATACCTCTATGAGATTCACTTTCTCTCTCCTTTATCCCAATCATATCAGGCTTCATAAACGATACCAATGGACTGTATTGCCTCAAGGAATGATGAACTCCCACTATGCGTCAGTACTACGTAGCTAAAGCCCTTGAGCCTGTGAGAAAACAATTTCCTGACTTGCGACCCCATGGACTGTAGCCTATCAGGCTCCTCCGTCCATGGGATTTTCCGGGCAAGAGCGCTGGAGTGGATTGCCATTTCCTTCTCCAGGGCATATTCCCGACCCAGGAACTGAACCCGAGTCTCCTGCATTGCAGCCAGACACTTTACCGTCTGAGCCACCGGGGAAGCCCTGTTATCCTTTACATGAATGATATATTGTTTTCGGTTCCATCTGTTTTAGAAACTCAACGTATGTTTGATACAGCTCAACAATGCTTATACTCTGGATTAATTATTGCCCCTGAAAAAATTTAAGCCTCTACACCTTATCATTACTTAGGATTTGTTGTTAATAGACAACATATTACTACCCAACTAACTCAGATTCATACTGATAACCTTAAATGATTTTCAGAAACCCTTGCTGCTGCTGCTGCTAAGTCACTTCAGTCGTGTCCGACTCTGTGTGACCCCATAGACGGCAGCCCACCAGGCTCCCCCATCCCTGGGATTCTCCAGGCAAGAACACTGGAGTGGGTTGCCATTTCCTTCTCCAATGCATGAAAGTGAAAAGTGAAAGTGAAGTCGCTCAGTCGTGTCCGACTCTTCACGACCCCATGGACTGCAGCCTACCAGGCTCCACTGTCCATAGGATTTTCCAGGCAAGAGTACTGGAGTGGGGTGCCATCGCCTTCTCCGTCAGAAACCCTTAGGTGATATAAATTGGATTAGACCCTCTTTCAGTTCAGTTCAGTTGCTCAGTCGTGTCTGACTCTTTGCGACCCCATGAATCACAGCACGCCAGGCCTCCTTGTCCATCACCAACTCCTGGGTTCACTCACACTCACGTCCATTGAGTCGGTGATGCCATCCAGCCACCTCATCCTCTGTCGTCCCCTTTTCCTCCTGCCCCCGATCCCTCCCAGCATCAGACTCTTTTCCAATGAGTCAACTCTTCGCATGAGGTGGCCAAAGTACTGGAGCTTCAGCTTTATCATCATTCCCTCCAAAGAACACCCAGGGTTGATCTCCTTCAGGATGGACTGGTTGGATCTCCTTGCAGTCCAAGGGACTCTCCAGAGTCTTCTCCAACACCACAGTTCAAAAGCATCAATTCTTTGGTGCTCAGCCTTGTTCACAGTCCAACTCTCACATCGATACATGACCACAGGAAAAACCATAGCCTTGACTAGCCAGACCTTTGTTGGCAAAGTAATGTCTCTGCTTTTCAATATGCTAACTATGTTGGTCATAACTTTTCTTCCAAGGAGTAAGTGTCTTTTAATTTCATGGCTGCAATCACCATCTGCAGTGATTTTGGAGCCCAAAAAATAAAGTCTGACACTGTTTCCACTGTTTCCCCATCTATTTCCCATGAAGGGATGGGACCAGATGCCATGATCTTAGTTTTCTGAATGTTGAGCTTTAGGTCAACATTTTCACTTTCCTCTTTCACTTTCATCAAGAGGCTTTTTAGTTCCTCTTCATTTTCTGCCATAAGGGTGGTGTCATCTGCATATCTGAGGTTATTGATTTTTCTCCCTGCAATCTTGATTCCAGCTTGTGCTTCATCCAGCCCAGCATTTCTCTTGATGTACTCTGCATATAAGTTAAATAAGCAGGGTGACAATATACAGCCTTGACGGACTCCCTTCCCGATTTGGAACCAGTCTGTTGTTTCATGTCCAGTTCTAACTGTTGCTTCCTGACCTGCATATAGGTTTCTCAAGAGGCAGGTCAGGTGGTCTGGTATTCCCATCTCTTTCAGAATTTTCCATAGTTTATTGTGGTCCACACAGTCAAAGGCTTTGGCAGAGTCAATAAAGCAGAAATAGATGTTTTTCTGGAACTCTCTTGCTTTTTCCATGATCCAGCGGATGTTGGCAATTTGATCTCTGGTTCCTTTGCCTTTTCTAAAACCAGCTTGAACATCTGGAAGTTCATGGTTCACGTATTGCTGAAGCCTGGCTTGGAGAATTTTAAGCATTACTTTACTAGCGTGTGAGATGAGTGCAATTGTGTGGTAGTTTGAGCATTCTTTGGCATTGCCTTTCTTTGAGATTGGAATGAAAACAGACCTTTTCCAGTCCTGTGGCCACTGCTGAGTTTTCCAAATTTGCGGGCATATTGAGTACAGCACTTTCACAGCATCATCTTCCAGGATTTGAAATAGGTCAACTGGAGTTCCATCACCTCCACTAGCTTTGTTCATAGTGATGCTTCCTAAGGCCCACTTGACTTCACATTCCAGGATGTCTGGCTTTAGGTGAGTGATCACACCATCGTGATTATCTGGGTCGTGAAGCTCTTTTCTGTACAGTTCTTCTGTGTATTCTTGCCACCTCTTCTTAGTATCTTCTGCTTCTGTTAGGTCTATACCATTTCTGTCCTTTATTGAGCCCATCTTTGCATGAAATGTTCCCTTGGTATCTCTAATTTTCTTGAAGAGATCTCTAGTCTTTCCCATTCTGTTGTTTTCCTCTATTTCTTCGCACTGATCCCTGAGGAAGGCTTTCTTATCTCTTCTTGCTATTCTTTGGAACTGTGCATTCAGATGCTTATGTCTTTCCTTTTCTCCTTTGCTTTTCACTTCTCTTCTTTTCACAGCTATTTGTAAGGCCTCCCCAGACAGCCATTTTACTTTTTTGCATTTCTTTTCCATGAGGATGATCTTGATCCCTGTCTCCTGTACAATGTCACGAAGCTCCATCCATAGTTGATCAGGCACTCTGTCTATCAGATCTAGGCCCTTAAATCTATTTCTCACTTCCACTGTATAGTCATAAGGGATTTGATTTAGGTCATACCAGAATGGTCTAGTGGTTTTCCCTACTTTCTTCAATTTCAGTCTGAATTTGGCAATAAGGAGCTCATGATCTGAGCCACAGTCACCTCCCGGTCTTGTTTTTGCTGACTGTATAGAGCTTCTCCATCTTTGGCTGCAAAGAATATAATCAATCTGGTTTTGGTGTTGACCATCTGGTGATGTCCATGTGTACAGGCCTTCTTTAGACATTGCTAATTATGAACTGAATAACCTATTTAATACTTTAAAAGGAGGTCCTGATTTAAATAGCCCTTCTTCACCTTCTCAAGAGACACGAGAGGAACTGTATTTAGTGCAAAGTAAATTACAAAAACAATTTCTTACTCACCTTAAACTAGATTTACCTCTAAAATTATTTGTACTCCCCTCTCTTCATTGTCCCACAGGACTTCTTGCCCATCAAGAACACCCAGTAGAATGGATCTATACCCATTTTAGGGGAATAAAGTCACTTACACCCTACCTTGATTTAATTGTTCTAATCATTATCAATGGAAGAAATAGGACTAAAACTCTAATTGGCTCTGATCCTCATAAAATTGTAATACTTATCAATAAATCTCAATTTGAGAATGCATTACAAACTTCTACCGATTCCAAATAGCTTTTCTGGAATATTTTGGAGAAGTTTCATTTCATTATCCTTCTGGTAAGCTGTGGAATTTCTTCAAAAATGCTGAATGTATTATTTCTTGCATTATCAGCTCACAGCCTATACCATAGCCTGAGGTTTTTTGTATAGATGGGACTAAAAATGCCAAAGCTTCATTTTAGTCTCTTAAGGAATATAAAGTCTTTTATACTAAATTTCATTCTGCTCAACAAAATGAATTATATGCTCTTATTCAAGTTGTTTGCCTACATCCTTACCCCATTAATATAGTCTGACTCTTTATAGTCTGTTTTTGTATTAAAAAATATAGAAACCTCCACCATAAACTCCAATCAACCTATTATTCAACAACTCTTTTTCGAACTACAATCTGTTGTTAGAAACTGCAATTCTCCCATTTATATTACACATATTGGAGCACATTCTTGTCTTCCTAGCCCCGTGACTATGGTAATGAACAAGCTGATAAACTGGTTTCCTTTGCTACTCCAGAGGAACAGCATGCTCTGTTGCATAACAATGCTGGCTCCCTACACCAGCTATGGAAAATCCCATAACACCAAGCTAACGAAATTATTAGTAATTGCTCTACTGGTAGATGAAGACCCCTACATCTTCGACCCATCGCACAAGGTATTAATCCTCACGGTTTGCAACCTAATGAATTACGGCAAATGGATGTAACTCATTGCCCTGAACTTTCTCCATCTTCTTCCTTGCATGTCTGTATCGACACGAATTCTTCTTTTATTTGGGTCACACCTCTTCGTGGTGAGGTTACACAACACGTTATAACCCACTTATTAACTTGTTTTGCTGTAATGGGAACTCCTAGTTCTAGAAAAACAGATAATGGCCCTGCCTATATTGCTAGACACTTTAAACAATTTTTACAATCTTTTTCTTTAAACATATTACAGGTATTCCTTATAATCCACAGACACAAGACATAGTTGAACGAACACATCACACACTAAAGTTACAAATAAAAAAAATAATAAAAAAGAGGGAATACACAGGAACGCTACTGTCTTCCTTATCTAAAGCAGACTTTACCAGATTCCAATATAAGATATTTTCTAAACGTATAACTATTGTTAATACAGCTTTATTTGTTTTAAAATTTTTAAACTTACCACAGGGAGATATCTTAACGAGAACAGAAAGGCATTTTGAGGAATTGAGGACACTCCTCTTCCTCTGCCCATTTGGTACCAAGACGGGTTAACGAAATAATGGAAATCTGGGAAACTAATCTTACAGGGAAAGTGGTATGCTTGAATTTCCCCAGATGGATCAAACGAACCCACATGGCTTCCCCTTCAAAAGATTCGACTCAAGGGGGCCCATGGCCTTCAAAATGGAGACGGCACAACATGGACACCAGGAGGAAGAAATTCGAATACGGGCCATGGCGGCTGTAAAGATCTCCAGGAAGCACCGCCCTCAGCGGCATCAACCATATGATCTCCCCACTTGGGGACAAATAAAAACTCTTACTAATCGAGCTAAAAACTTGGTCTTTGAACAGGAAATGCCTCGTAGTCCTGAAAACCTCAGTTGGTCTGCGCGACCCCTGGTTGAGCCGGATTAACTAATCAGACTTAACTGGGCTTACTTACCCAACTGCCCTTTATTGCAGGACGTAAAATGGACGGAGAAAGGACCAATCATATCAACCAATGACTCCACCAATAAGCCTGGAATGTGAAAGGGCCCTCACTTTGGGGAGGAGGGAAAACTAATTAACATTTCTTTAGGCTATGAAGTCCTTCCCTTGTGCCTGGGCCCAGGGGAATTATGCATAAACGTCAGCCAACAAACTTGGGCTTTTGTCCTGCCTCCCCCCAAAAATTTTCAGACGTTGCTTGGACTATTTACTGCCCTTTCTTTGTCTGTGAACCAAGTTTATACTATTGAGACTTTAGGGAAAGTGTTAGGGAAAGAGTTAGGGAAAGAACAAAGAACATTACGCAAAAGGTTTACTTATAAGAACTTTACATATACTCCTGTTCGTTGGGACAAATGTCAAGCCAAATCAGGAAAATTAATGTTTGTGGCTAATCATACAATTGTTGATTGGGGACCCCATGATAAGTGGTGATCCAGTTGCTCAGAAGAGGTTAACAGCATGGTGTGTGACTGTTACGCAAGTGACATGGAGGGTCACTGACACTACGATGGAGCATTACCATGACATAGGACTTCTTGGGTGGCTTGACGGTGGATTAGCCCCACCTCGTCCTAGGATTATCCTCGATAAACAGAGTGGGCCTGAACAATGGGACATTTGGAAACTTGCTGTGAGCACCGAACAACTTGGAACTTGGACCGGACATTTCACAGGGAACAGTCATGGTCATAGTAACTATTTCTTTTGCTATAATCAGTCATATCTTATATAGGCCTGTGTCCCACTTCCTTTTGTTATAGCCATAGGCAAAGAATTACCCACAGCATCGGGTCTGGAACTATAACTTTGCTGATTGTCTTGGTAATTATATTTGTTGTTTATCGTTGCCTTTCTATAAGGTTGGTTAATACTAAACAAACTCAACTGGTCAGGCCCTTTTTTACAAATAAAATAAAATAGGGGGAATTGTCAGGAAGCATTTAACAGGAGGCTTCCTGTGTGCTGTTTTGGATCTGTCCTCTGTCCCTTATTAATTCCTGAATATTCAGGAATTAAGTGGAGTAGCAAACTACTCCCGGGGGCTTAGGAATGCATGCATTTCCTTCGTTAGTTTTTCCATACGGTGATAAGTAACTATTTAAGACCCTTTTTATGAACCATACCATAAAAGTGATTATTTACAACCCTCTCTCTTTCATATGGATGACTTCATGTTTCCTCGATAACCTGTAAGTTTTGATTTTAGCTCTGCTGAAAATAGCTACCTTGTAAGACAGTATAAATACTCACACAGTGTTGAATAAAACACCTTTGCTCCATCAGAACTTGGGTCCCCGTGTCTTTCTTTCTATCTCTCTCTCAGGCTAATTGTCTGGAGCGCAGAAGCCTGTTGTGTTCACTTTCCCACCCAGGCTTCTAAGACCCTCTCAAGAAGGCGCTCTGTGCCTTCACCCCATCGAGAGGGCGCCAGGTGCCTTCGTGAACAGCGCAAGCCCCATGTCAGGAGCTTTATTGGTTTTCTGTGTAAACCAAGGAATATCAGCCTTTTTCTCTCTCCTTTACTTTCTTATCATCGACTCCAGACCACCAGGTTCCAGTCCATTAAAGGATCCCAACAGGGGAGTACACTGGAACATTGCTATCTTCCCTTTCTAAAGCAGACTCTACTAGATTCCAACATAGATATTCCCTAAACCTATAACTATTGTTAATACAGCTTTATTTGTTTTAAGTTTTTCACACTTACCACAAAGAGGTATCTTGATAAGAGCTAAAAAACATTTCGAGGACCTGAAGGACACTTCTCTTCCTCTGCCCATTTGGTATCAAGACGGGTTCAATAAACAATGGAAATCTGGGAAATTAATCTTACAGGGAAAGGGCTATGCTTGTATTTCCCCAGATGGATCCAACGAACTCACATGGCTCCCTCTTCGGAAAATTTGACCTAAGGGGGACCCCGGCATTCAAAATGGAGACAAAACAACAAAAACCCGAGGAGGAAGAAATTCCAATACGGGCCCTGTCGGCTTTAAAGATCTCCAGGAAGCACTGCCCTGGGCGACATCAACTTTATGACCGCCCCTCTTGGGGACAGATAAAAACCCTTACTAATCAAGATGAAAATCTGGTTTCTCCACAGGGAATGCCTCAGGTCCTGAAAACCTTCTTATCGCTATGCTTGATCTGTTGGCCTGCACGACCCCCACTCTAGCTGGATTAACAAATCATAGTTACTGGGTTTACCCAACCCCCTTTTATTGCAGGTCGCAGAATGGATGGAGAAAGGACCAACCATATCAACCAGTGGCTCTACCCAGATACCCCTTCCCTGGAATGTGCAAGGGACCTCACACTCTAGCGAGGAGGGAAAAAGAATTAACATTTCTTTAGGCTATGACCTCCTTCCCTTGTGCCTGGGCCCAGGGGAATTATGCATAAACGTCAGCCAACAAACTTGGGCTTTCATCCTGCCTCCTGAAAAGGATTTTTGGATGTTGCTTAGACTGTTTACTGCTTGGACTATGCAATATGCACTCAATATGCAATATGCACTCAATATGCAATATGCTGGGAGCCGGCATATTGCATATTGAGTGCAGCACTTTCCACAGCATCATCTTTCAGGATCTGGAATAGCTCAACTGGAATTCTATCACTGCCAGGAGCCAGCGTGAGGAACTCTGCCCATGACAAAGGTCATGGAAGGAAGGAGGCTCGGCATACGCAAAGGCGGGATCGAGCTTCAGGAGTCCCCCTGGAAATTCTCGAGCATCTACCCCCAAAACCAGAGTCTGCCTACTTTCTGCTTTGTGCTTTCACCTACACCTCTGACTTTTCGGAGGGATGTCCCCCACTACCTCTCTCTGAAAAAAGAGTTAGCTTACAGCTCAGTTAATAATTCCTGGGTGTGACAGTGTTTAACCTACAAACTCCTTTGGAAATCCTCTAGCCTGCCTGAATAGGTTTTTCTGGCCACATGTGATTGCTCAGAGCCTCCAAACTGTGAGAGGCATGAGATGTTCTAAACTGTCTAAATACAGATTCCTTTGAGCAGTTAAAAGATTGATTAGAAATTGTATTGGTGAAGGGATTTTCACTTTTTGGGCCAATGTTTGCTGCTAAGTTTCCATATCCCTTACCTGCTGTGTCCCTGGCAGTGTATTGATTAATATAATTGGTGTAAATAGTAGCTTTAATGTTTGTAACCTGGGACCCTTGAGTTAATTCTTTTTCTTGTTATAGCCCACCACACCTTTGCTATCTAATGCTTTTGGAGGGTGGCGCTTGACTTACCACCTTTAGAGAAAATTAAGTTTTCTGAAGAAAGGATCTTAAAATGTTAACAGGCCTCTGGGCCAGAAGATGATGCAAATCACCTAAGCTTTTGCATATGATAAGTTTGCAGGAAGAAAGCCTGGCTTGCTGCATGACTCTACCCCTTCCGCCATTATCCTCTATGCATAACTTAAGGTATACAAACTACTTTGGAAATTAAAGTGCGGGCCTTGTTCACTGAAACTTGGTCTCACCATGTCGTTCTTTCTCTTACCTTCTGGCTGAATTATTCAGCCTCTTTTCTCCACTGAATTTCCTCACTGAGCTATCCTTATTTCAGCCTCTTTTCTCCACTGAATTTCCTCACTGAGCTATCCTTATTCCATTACTCTTTATATCCTTAAAGTTTAATTAAGCAGTTGTTTCCTGATCCTTGCCAATGCCGTCCCCGCTTCGAATTCCCTGGATCCACCAGGGCTGGACCCCGGCAGTGAAAGGGATTATCTACGACCCTCTTGATATGGATTGCCTTTTGGCCTTATGGCTTCTACTGCTCTTTGTTTCCTTGGTAACTTGTAAGGCCTGGTCTTTTGATCTTTATCTGAAGAAGCTACCTTGTAATATGGTATATATAGTCACACAGAATTCAATAACGCACCCTTGTTTCATCAGACTTGGGTCCCCGTGTCCTTCCTTCTCTCTCTCTCTCTCAGTTCAGTTCAGTTCAGTCACTCAGTCATGTCCGACTCTTTGTGAACCCATGAATCGCAGCACACCAGGCCTCTCTGTCCATCACCAACTTCCAGAGTTGACTCAGACTCACGTCCATCAAGTCAGTGATGCCATCCAGCCATCTCATCCTCTGTCGTCCCCTTCTCCTCCTGCCCCCGATCCCTCCCAGCATCAGAGTCTTTTCCAATGAGTCCACTCTTCACCTGAGGTGGCCAAAGTACTGGAGTTTCAGCTTTAGCATCATTCCTTCCAAAGAAATCCCAGGGCTGATCTCCTTCAGAATGGACTGGTTGGATCTCCTTGCAGTCCAAGGGACTCTCCAGAGTCTTCTCCAACACCACAGTTCAAAAGCATCAATTCTTTGGCGCTCAGTCTTGTTCACAGTCCAACTCTCACATCGATACATGACCACAGGAAAAACCACAGCCTTGACTAGCCAGACCTTTGTTGGCAAAGTAATGTCTCTGCTTTTTAATATGCTATCTAGGTTGGTCATAACTTTCCTTCCAAGGAGTAAGCGTCTTTTAATTTCATGGCTGCAATCACCATCTGCAGTGATTTTGGAGCCCAAAAAAATAAAGTCTGACACTGTTTCCCCATCTATTTCCCATGAAGTGATGGGACCAGATGCCATGATCTTCGTTTGGCTTTAAGCCAACTTTTTACTCCCACTTTCACTTTCATCAAGAGGCTCTTTAGTTCCTCTTCACTTTCTGCCATAAGGGTGGTGTCATCTGCATATCTGAGGTTATTGATATTTCTCCCGGCAATCTTGATTCCAGCTTGTGTTTCTTCCAGTCCAGCGTTTCTCATGATGTATTCTGCATATAAGTTAAATAAGCAGGGTGACAATATACAGCCTTGATGGACTCCTTTTCCTATTTGGAACCAGTCTGTTGTTCCATGTCCAGTTCTAACTGTTGCTTCCTGACCTGAATACAGATTTCTTAAGAGGCAGGTCAGGTGGTCTGGTATTCCCATCTCTCTCTCTATTTCTGGCTTATTCCCTGGAGCGTGAAGGCCAGCTGCAAACCCAGGGAATATTAGCCTCTTTCCTTCTTTCACTTTCTTGTCATTGACTCTGGACCACCAGGTTCCGGTCCATTGAAGGAGCCCAACAGCAGAGAACTGCTTGATGTGGGGAAAAACCTTCACACATTTGGTGGTATTAAGTGTCAGAAAGAACGTGTATGGCAACTAAGACTTGATACAGCTAAATAAATAAGTTTATTTTTAAAAGAACAAAAGATACCTCCTCTCTGGCAGAGCAGGCTAACCCCTAGCAGCCCCCAGCAGCATCTTGGTGGGCCTCCCTGCCTCCTGAGAGAGGAACAGGTTAACTCTGGAGCCTTCCCTCTGACTACCAAGAGGGTGTGGCCCAGGTGGAACTAAACCACTATGCCTGAGTGCCAGTAGCATCACCAGGCAGATGAGAGAAGAACAGGGCTCCTGACCACCTCAGGGGAGGACCCAGCAGTGACACTCTTAGTATTTACTCTGAATATGTGACTCTGAGGGCCTGGCTCTAGTCTTGGTCCCCTGCCTCTGACCAATATAGATTCTTGCTCTCCGAGCATCCGTTCCCTGTTCACTGATTGCAGAGAAGGAACTAGGAAGTTTGTCACAGACATCATGCTGGTTACAGGAAGGGTAACAGTCTTCCACCCAGGAGGTCCTCGCCTGGAACTCTGTGTGTTTTGCTGAGCATGGCTGAACATAGGCAAGTGACTGGAAATCCGACTCGGCACAGCTGGAAAGTTACCTGCACCCCGGTTACTTTCTCTAGCTCCTTCAGGGCTGCATCAGTGTCGTGGACGAAAATGGTGACCATCCCCATCTCATGGGCCGGCTTCAGATTAGTTTCGAAGTTATCTAAGAAAACCACCTGAATGCAAAGAGCATGGATGGTAGCGTTAGTTTGATCAAAGCAAAACTGAAGCACGAGGGCCATTAGCCTGAAATATGCTACAATGTGGACAGTGACTGAGGTTAAGAATTAGTAATCTCAGGACTTCCCTGACAGTCCAGTGGTTAAGACTTTGCCTTCCAACGCAGGGGGTGTGGGTTCTATCCCTGGTCAGGGGTCTAAGATCCCACAAGCGTCTCAGCCAAAAAACCAAAACGTAAAACAGAAGCAATGTAACAAATTCAATAAAGACTAAAAACGGTCCATATAAAAAAATCTTAAAAGAAAAAAAAAGGATTAGTAATCTCATGATAAGATTGATAAAATATTGAGTATTTTTCTCTCCATGTAACTGTTCACTCTTAAAATAAATTTTGTAATTAATTTAATTATGTAAGCATACATATAAACACATAGTTAGATACACATGTTCCCTGAATCTGAAACTGTAAGAAGATGAAAGATGCATATAAACTTACTAGATGAAACTTAAAATTCATCTAGGAAAATCAACATGTATGAATAGACTCCCTCCAAAAAAATGTTTGGAATAGACCTATAATAAGGTCATATAATAAAAGGTTTCATAAAATATGAAGCTATAAAAGGTATAAAAAGAAAAAGTTTTGTTCTAGAAAAGAATAAACATATTAATGAAATAGAAGAGTCTAGGAATAGACTCATATGAGACTCAAATGAGAATTTAGTTTCTAATAAAATTGTCATGCCCAGTTGGTAAGGAAAAGGATTACTTAAAAGATTAAATATTTCAACTGTTTGGGGGGAAGAAAAGTTATTCCTTCTTTCACTTATTCTCTATATAAATTCTGAATAGATCAGATCTAAATTTAAAAAAAAAAAAAAAAAGATCCTTTGGCACTTCCCTGGTGGTCCAGTGGTTGAGAATCTGCCTTGCAATGCAGGGGACACTGGTTAGATCCCTGGTCAGGGAACTAAGATCCCACATGCTGTAAAGCAACTAAGCCTGACTCTGCAACTGCTGAGCTCTCACACCACAACTAGAGAGTCCGTGTGTCAAACAAACAGCTTATGGGTGAAAGGGGCCAACAGGAAAGTGTCAGAGAGGAATTTGTCTTGGTCCAATCACGTTTGTGGAGAATAGAGTAGTGAAATACAACAAAAACAACATTTCAGACCAAATAATCTAGAGATGGCACGAAGGCAGGATTTAGGGGTGCGGGGGTGCCTACAAGGAGACTCCTGCAGTATTGGATCCCCTTCCTGTACAGCCTTTGGTTGGGTGACACTGACTAGCCTGTGGTTTTGGGAAAGTCTCCCAGGGTCTATGTTTCTTTATAGGTAAATGCAGGCAGCTGGTCTGGCAGCTGTTTTAACCAAGCTCTCCAGGGTATCTTCCCAACCAAGGGATTGAACCCGCATCTCTGACGTCTCACTGCATTGGCAGGTGGGTTCTTCACCACCAGTGCCACCTGGGAAGCCATTCTGAAGGGTCTGGACAATAATGCCTGTTTTAACCAAGGTCCTGCAAGAGGCACAGAGGTCAACCAGAGGGCCATCTCTGGTAGAACTTCCTAGGCTGAAGGGGCAGGTGAAAACCCTTTAGAAGTCCTGGCCTGGGAGAAGTCGCTCCTGCCACTGGACACTGGACCACTCTGCCAAGTCCCAGGTGTCCCCTACCTGTCCACACCTCTTTAATGTTTTTAAAATTTGTTTATTTGGCTGCATCAAGTCTTAGTTGTGGTACCCTGGATCTCTCCACTGGGGTGTTCGGGCTTAGTTACCCCACATCACTGAACCTGTGTCCCCTGCATTGGAAGGCAGATTCTTAACCATTGGACTCTCTAGGGAAGGTCCCTCAATTTTTCTTGATTGCAATCACTCTAGAACATTCTTTTCCATCGAAAGGCAGTGTCCACATACCTCACTGGGGCTGATCTTCAAGGTGTCCAGCACAAACTTGTAGATCTGAGGGTCAGGCTTGACCATTCCAATCTGGCATGACTCAATCAGGAAATCAAAGTGTGGCTTGAGCTCACACAACACCTGGGCCAGGCTGCCTCTCTCTGTGCTGTCATCCAGCCAAGTGTTGGTGAGGATGCAGGTTGTAAATCCTAAGCAAGAAGGTGCCAATGAATCGGCCAGCTACAGAACTTTGCTCTGCGAAGCTCAGGGTGTCCCACTGAGGGGGCCCCAAAGATGGGGCCAAACAGGTTTCTGCTCACTTATATCAATCTCCTGATGCTCGGCTTCTCAACTGACAAGTTGGAAAAGCACCATCTTTACCCATCCGCCCCTTCTGATGCAGACATGAGAGCCAGCTAGTGGTGTGTACCAAGGGCTTTTGGATGGAGATGATACATCCCTTCATTCCTTGCAATTGCAGAGCAAGAAGTTGTGACATTTGTCAGCTCATCTGATCAAAGTGTTTTAACTTTCATCAGCCCCTTTGATCCTTACGCCTTTGGGGCAGGCAGGGTAGGCCTTACCATCCCACCTTTACCAACAGGAAAATGAAAGCTCAGACAAATTCTACCCTGCCCAGAGCCACACAGTACAGGAAGAGCCAAGCAAGGCCTAGAATCCCACCTTCTGACTGCCACTCCAACCCTCCACCCTCCTCCCAGTCCACGTTACTGCAAACTTTGTTAGTGTGTGTGTTGTTTGTTTGTGTGTGTGTGTGTGTGTTCAGTTGTGTCTGACTCTTTGCCACCCTATGGACTGTAGCCCTCCAGGCTCCTCTGTCCATGGGATTCTCCAGGCAAGAATACTGGAGTGGGTTGCCATGCTTTCCCTCCAGGGAATCATCCTGACCCAGTGATCAAACCCAAGTCTTCTGCACTGGCAGGTGGGTTCTTTATCACTAGTGCCACCTGGGAAGCCCTTTCCTTCTTTATACCCAACTGCATTTTTACATAAGTGTAATCTTAGTGTTCTGACACTTTTACCATTCTGCTTTTATTATTTAACCTCCTGTTTAAAGCATTTCTCCATATTTTAAATCATCTTTGTAATTAACAGTTAAAATTTCTGTGATAAATAAGTAAATGCCTATTGAGTGGACATGACCGCATGTCCTAGACTATTTGACACCACTTGAACCCATGTCAGCCAGCTCATATAGCTCAACCACTGTGACATGAAGAGGTTGAGAAAATCATGGTTGCTTAAAAGGTCTTGTTTTTGGGACTTCCTTGGTGGTCCAGTGGTTAAGACTATGGGCTTCCACTGCAGGGGGTGTGGGTTTGATTTCTGGTTGGGGAACTTAGATCTTCTGTGTTTCATGGCACAATCAAAACAAAACAAAATAAAAAGGCTTTGTTTTCTAATCACTGTGATAAGAGGTTGGGTCATTCAGGTCATTACTGGTACCATGGTAGGGGGAGAATTTTGCTCATGAAGCATAAATTGCTAATTAAACAAAATTCTTTCTTACAGGTATTCTGATAGTGCTGATTTTGGCCATTTCCTAAAACTTACTTTGAAGCTGTGTTTGAAGAACAGCTTTCCATCTAGGCCCAGAAAATTCCTGATCTCCAACCACATTTCAACATACTACAACCTGACCTTCCCAACAGTTCCGTTGCAATTAGGTCAGAGAATGGCCAGTATTGAATCCTTACCCTTCTGTTTGAGAGTGACAGCTGCCTGAAGCATGGGGTAGTTGATCTTTCTTGATGAAAGTATCTTCTCAAAGATTTGCTTTATAGAGAAATTCTCTGGGAGGCAGATTCCACAGTCCTTGGAGCACTTCCTGCAGTCTTCTTCCATGAATGGCACCCACTGCAAAAGTGAATTGATGAGGGACTGTCAGTCGGTACAACCACTTGGGAAAGCTTTGGGCAGCACGTACTTAATCTGAAGACACGCATTGCCTGTGATCCACCAGATCTGTTCCTGGACACATTATTGTTCGTACTCAGTCATGTCCGACTCTTTGCAGACCCACAGACTGCAGTACACTGAGCTTCCCTGTCCTTCACTATCTCCTGGAGTTTGCTCAAACTCACGTCCATTTAGTTGGTGATGCCATCCAACTATCTCATTCTCTGCCACCCCCTTCTCCTTCTGCCCTCAATCTTTCCCAGCATCAGGGTCTTTTCTCAGCATTAGGGTCCTGTACACATACTCAGTGGAAATTGTCTACACATGTCAAAAGACATGAGCCAAAGTGTTCTAACAGTGATATTCCCAAGAGCTCCCAGTTGGAAACTACTCAAACATCCCTATTATGAGCCTACTTTTGTTTCCTCCAAATTCATGTTGAAGTCCTAAATCCTAGGACCTTGGAATGTGATGTCG
This sequence comes from Bos taurus, assembly GCF_002263795.3. Lineage (NCBI taxonomy): Eukaryota > Metazoa > Chordata > Mammalia > Artiodactyla > Bovidae > Bos > Bos taurus. Next base: position 74,601,464 of record NC_037335.1, on the reverse strand, counting down.
TTGGTGAGAGGGTCTTTATAGAATTATTAAGGTAGCTCAGATGGTAAAGAATCCACTTGCAATGCGAGAGACCTGGGTTTGATTCCAGGGTTGGGAAGATCCCCTGGAGAAGGGAATGGCAACCCACTCCAATATTCTTGCCTGGAGAATCCCACAGACAGAGGAGCCTGGCGGACTACAGTGCATGGGGTCACCAAAAGTCAGACACAACTGAGTGACTTTCACTCACTCACTTCCCTAAGGTAAAATGAGGTCACCGGGGGCCCTAATCCAATCTGATGGGTGTCCTTTAAAGAACAGGAGATCAGGACACAGATACACACAAAGGGACCAATGTGTCTGGACAGGGAAAAGGAGGCCATTTGCAAGCAAATGAGAGAGGCCTCAGGAGAAACCAGCCCTGCTGACACCTTGATCCTGGGCTTCTACCTCTAGACCTCTGAGAAAATCAATTTTTGTTGTTTAAGTCACCTAGTCTGTGGCATTTTTTTAAAATGGCAGCACAACAGGAGACTTGAGTTTGATCCCTGGGATGGGAAGATTACCCTGGAGGAGGAAATGTCAAGCCACTCCATTATTCTTCCCTGGGAAATCCCATGGACAGAGAAGCCTGGTGGGCTACAGCCCATAGGGTCACAAAAGAGTTGGACACGACCAAAGCGACTGAGCATGCACAAATTTAAAAAGTTAAGGTTGTAGTAATAATAATAACCACTATTTCTTAAGCACTTATTACATGACAAGCACTGTGCTAAGCACTTTTCAATCTTCATAACAACCTAGGAGATGGACAGTGTTATTTGTCTCATTTTATAGATGGCAAAACTGACTTTGAGAGCTTCTGTGACTTGGTGTGCTCACACATCTGTATGTGGGAGCCGTGACCCACATTCTGTCCCTAGATTCCAAAGTCCACCCATCACATAGTTATTAATTAGCAAAACTGCCTCTGACCCAGTGGCTTGGCCTGAAAACAACTACTCTAAGGACGACTACCATTAAAAAAAAAACAACAAAAAAACACGAAAATAATAAGTTGGCAAGGATATGGAAATACTGGTAACCTTGGGTGTGTTGCACAGAAATGTAAAATGGTGCAGCCACTATGGAAAATCATATGGTGGTTCCTCAAAAAATTAAAAAGTGAAACTGCCCTATGATCTAGCCATCCCATTTCTGGATGTATACCCAGAAAAACTGAAAGCAAGGTTTCAAACAGATATTTGTACACTCATGTTCATAGCAGCACTGTTCACGATAACTAAAAGGAGAAAGCAACCCAAACATCCTTTGAAAGATGAATGGATAAACAGAGTGTGATCTATCCATACAGTGGAATACCATTCAGCCTTAGAAAGAAGGAAATGGTGACACATGCTACAGTATGGATGAAACTTGAAGACTTCATGCAAAGTGAAATACGCCAGTCACAAGAGGACAAATATTGCATGAGTGTTAGTTACTTCAGTTGTGTCCTATTCTTTGTGACCCCAGGGAATGTAGCCTACAAGGCACCTCTCTCTATGCATGGGATTCTCCAGGCAAGAATACTGGAGTGGGTTGCCATTTCCTCCTTCAGGGGATCTTTCCGACCCAGGGATGCAACCCGGGTCTTCTGCATAGGCAGGCAGATTCTTTACCATCTGAGCCACCAAGGAAGCCCATATAAAGTATCTAGAGTAGCCAAATACATGGAAAATTTAATAGTGGTTGCCAGGGGCTGGGGGTAAGGAGGGCTGGGAAGTTGCTGTTTAATGGGTATAGAGTTTCAGTTTTTGAAGATAAAAAGAATTCTGGGACTTTCTTGGTGGTCCAATGGATAAGACTCTGAGTTTCCACAGCACAGAGTGCAGGGTCAATCCCTGGTGGGGGAACTAAGATCCCACATTCCATGTGACTGAAAAAGAAAGAAAGAAAGAAAGAAAATACAACATATTAACTTAAAAATTTTTTTAAAAACAGTTCTGGAGATGGATGGTGGATTTGGTTACCTAACATGAATATACATAACATTACTGCATTGTATACTTAAAAATGATCACGGTGGTAAATTTCATGTGATGTGTATTTAACTACAGCTTAAGAGGGAAAAAAAGCTACTCTGGCTGCTGTAATTCCCTGGCACACATCTTCAAGGGCTTGGGGAATCTCCTAGTCACCGAGGCATGCCCCTCTGTTTGGCTCAAAGAGACAGTAAACCAGCCTGAAATGTCTCCACACCAGTCTTGTGAGTTAAGTGTTATAAGGGGTAAATGGATGAGGCAGAAGACGTCCTGCCCTCACGGAGCTTATGGGTAGCAGGGGAAGATGGGTGTAGGCACAGAACATCTCCTCAAGGGGGTCTATGAGACGTCACTGCACCTGGGAGAATGTGATCTCTCCTTTCATCACACGGATGCTAGGACCATCCGGGCCTCCTCTCAGGAAAGCTTTACTCAGAAAGCCTCTGCAAGACACAAAGAAACATTGGGAACATTTCAATGACTTCATCACAGCAGCAGGCAGGGGACAGACACCTCGATGGTGGACTTCTAGCTCCTGGAATTGCTGTTGAAAACACCCAGTTTGTAGTCCTTCTTTACAGTAACCCTAGCTGATTAATACACTGGTTCATGGTCATCCTGTGTATGTGGCCCAGAGGAGAGGCAGACAGAGAGAGACCAGGCCATTACCCTCTTACATTCCTACATTACAAAACAAAAGGTTCCATTCCACTTTCTTGATAATTTCTCACCTCCCATGGCAGGCTGGGTGACATCAGACAGGTAGCAGATGGCAGATACAACTCTGTTCCCTCAAATTCCTGGCCGATTTTCTAACCTGTCACATCCTATACCACTGCATTCAGACATTGATTTATAGTCCTTCTTAGTATAGGGCTCTAGGCAAAAACTTAGAATGGAATGGAATTGGCAACCCAGTTGAAAGTATTAATATTTAACATTCCATGTTAAGAGGACAGACATCTGGGAGTTTCATATCTGATAAGTCAACAACCTTTTACCCAACGAATCCTCTTGCAGGTAACAGTGATTAACATTAAGACATAATATTAAAAAAAATATCCCTACTATTTATAGCCTTGTTCAGTTTTCTAACATCAACAATGGCTTTGGCACATCTTTGCCATTGGTTGTCTTTTTTCAGATATAACTTTATTAAATTATACTTACATGTCCTCAAACTCACAAGTTTTCAGTGTACAAGTCAATGACTTGTAGTAATTTTTGTAGTGGTGCGCAAACATCACTGTGTTGCAGTTTAGAACATTTCTATCTTCCCTGGTGGCTCAGATGGTAAAGAATACACCTGCAATGGGGAAGATCTGGGTTTGATCCCTGGGTTGGGAAGATCCCTTGGAGGAGGGCATGGCAACCCACTCCAGTATTCTTGCCTGGAGAATCCCCATGGACAGAGGTGGGCTAGGGTTCATGGGGTCACAAACAGTCAGACATGACTGAATTACTAAGCACGACATGGTGCATCACCTCGAAAAGATCCCTTGTGCCCTTCTTAGCTGCCACCCACTTTGAAGAAACAACACACAGTTCAACTCAACAATCTTTCATTGAGGACCTAAGGCATCAGGGCATTGTGTCTGGTGCTGTGATAGAAAAATGAAAAAATATGGATATATTCTTAGGGAGCTCCTAGGGGAACAAGTGAGGCAACAAATAAACAAATAACTATTACACACTGGATGAGTGAGATGGAAAAGTACAGGGAAAATTGATTTTGCTGCCTGACATTGGGGGTAGGTAAAAGAAGAGGAATTGAAGGAAGAATGTAGCTGTACAGGAAGGAGAGGTTGATAACTCTATAAAACAAAAGGAGGCAGTATTTTTATTGGTGTCTCAGAGAAGCAATTGGAGATAAGTTGTTGGCACTGGAAAGTATGACTTTCAAATTTTAAGGTTGCTTAATAAAAGCAGGGAACAGTGAAATGGCTATCACAGAAATGAAATTAGTGAATCAAAAGACCCAACAAGATTTCCGAGGACAAAGAGTAAAATGATGAAGCAATTAAAATGAATGTGCAAGCAGGGAGGTCAACTTGGTGCTCTGTGATGATCTAGAGAGGTGGGGGATGAGAAAGGAGGTCCAAGAGGGAGGGGATATATTTATACACAGAACTGACTCACTATGTTGTACAATAGAAGCTAACACAACATTGTAATTATACTTCAATGTTTAAAAAAAGTTTAAAAAAAGAATTAATGTACAAAAAGATAAGGCCCATGGAGGCCAAATTCCTTCAATAAACAATAAGAATCATAGAAGGAAAGATCAAAAAGCAATAGTCAAAGGAAAAATAGGAGAAGATGTTTCCAGGCTAAAGAAAAATCTGAGTTCTTAAATCAAAGGTGTTCACCAAAAAAAAAGTGTTCACCAGTCAAAATTAATGAAAAAATAACCACAGCAGATAGAGGGTGGGGAAGTGTTTCAATTCTTGGGATAAGAAAGTCTAACAGACAACATTTTGGGCAAAAAAGAAAAACAGACTATACACAAAAGAAGAACAATTCAGACTGACAACAGCCTTTTATGCTTGCAGCTTTAAATGTGAGAAAATGGTGGAGTAATACACACTAGACACTGAGATAAAAAGATGGCAAGAAAGAATGCCCCCCAAGTCTATTGCCAGAAAACTTATTTTATGCCCAAGGAGGCACCTTTGTTTTAGAGATCTTGGTTGATTTTCATAACTGATCAAATGGGGTATTTGTTCTATTTCCATGCTTTAAATTCCCGCTCTTGTTTGAAATTCACCAATAAAGAGTGAGCCCATGAAACCATGGCCCACATCCTGAACCCTGATAAAAGCAGAACTCAGGCCCACGTGCTCTCAGTCTCCTCATATCCTCACTATGTGGCCCCAGGTGTGCTGTGCAATTTCCAGGTCCCATAAGTAATAGAATCTTTATTTTTTTCAAAGTTCCCCAATGGCTACTGCTGAAGGATGTCTTGTAATCACAAAAAGAACCTCAAGGACTGGCCCAAACAGAACACTGGTTATTGGTAAGCTGAGACCCACACAAACCAGGTTCAGGCAGGGAAAACTAATATAGTAGTTTGCCATCATGCCTTTCCTGGAAGAAAAAAAAATACAAGAAAGACTTCCAGTTAACTTAAAGATAGATCAAAAAATCCTGAGAAGAGCAAAGAAATGGTTTAAAAGAAATTACAACAAACAACTGTCTCATTCAAGAGAATTATCAAATGGCCAGTAAGCACCTAATAAGAAGCTCAACATCATCATTCATCAGAAAAACATGAATTAAAGCCATGGTGACAAAGCACCAGGCCAGGCTCCCTGTGTGATATAGCAAATTCTCACTAACTATCCACTTTACACATAATAGTGTATATATGTTGATGCTACTTTCTCTATTCGTCCCACTCTCTCCTTCCTCCTCCATGTCTACAAGTCCATTCTCTACATCTGTGTTGCCATTCCTTCCCTGCAAATAGGTTCGTCAGTACCATTTTTCCAGATTCCACATTTGGGCATAAATATGCATTTGTTTTCATCTTTCTGACTTATTTCACTCTGTGGGATGGGGGTAAGGGAGGGAGGCTCAAGAGGGAGAGCATACAAGTATAATTATTTCTGATTTGAGTTGAGTTGTTGTATGGCAGAAACCAACACAACATTGTAAAAATTAAAAAAAAAATTTTTTTTTAAATCCAAGGGCTAAAAAAACATACAAATGAACCATGAGATAACACCATAAACCCACCAGATTTGCTAAATTTAAACAGAATGACATCAAGTACTAATGACAAGGTGGAGAAACTAGAACTCTCTTATATTTCTGGTAGGAGCAGGATTTGATACAACTGCTTTAGAAAAATTGTATACCTACTGAGAACTTTTATACTGACAAAGGGCACAAACATTTACGCAGTAGAGTTATAAGGCACACAAGGTTATGCACGGATTACAATAGAGTGAAAGGAAAACCAGAAGAGACCCTGATGCTGGGAAAGACTGAGGATAGGAGGAGAAGTAGGCAACCAAGATTGAGATGGTTGGATACCATCACTGAATCAATGAACATGAATTTGAGCAAACTCCAGGAGATGGTGAAGGACAGGGAAGCCTGGCATGCTGCAGTCCATGGGGTTGCAAAGAGTCGGACATGACTGAATGACCGAGCAATAATGATAATGAACGAGCGGTCTGGAATGGAGCCAGGAGGCTGCCGAGGACACATGACTTATGTACGTCTCAGTCTGGGTGAGAGCATGTATTGTCCTATGTACTGTCCTAGGAGACATCAGAATACCTGCCAGAAACTCAGGATACGTACTAGGTTCCTTCCCCAAAGGGCAACTATTTCGTTTCTTGAATCAGAGCACAGCCTCGTGGCTTTTGCCTTAATAAGCCCTTGACTCTTTCTCTTCCCCAAAACACTCTCGGTTTTACCCAAATTTGTTTCTCCCGAATTGCAATTCTTAAGACTCTTAAATCAAGCGCTTTGTTCTTTGCAGCCTTGATTCTATTGAAAGAGGGGATTGTGCCAAGACATCACTCTGGGCACTTATCTGTTTCTCTCTCTGTCTAAAATACCACTGAAATTACACAAAAGATAGCCTTAAAAGATTTAAAAAAAATAATAATTTCAGGAACTCCCTGGTGGTCCAGTGGTTAGGACTTGAAGCTTTCACTGCCAGGGGCCGGGTTCAATCCCTGGTCAGGGAACTAGATCCCACATGCCATGGCACAATCAAATAAATAAATATTTTTTAAAAAAGAAGTAGCAGAAGAGATGGTAAGTAAAAAACATAAAACATCATGGTAGAAATAAAAAGTTCCTAGAAATCAAGAAGAAAGTGATAATCAAATGCAAAAAAGGGCAAATGGTATAAAAAGGTAAACACCAAGGGAAAAAAATACAGATGACCAATAAAAATGAATAGCAGAGAGGAAAATGCAGACTGATACAGGATAATGTTTTTCCCTCTATGTCTGGCAAAAGTTCAGGAGAGTCATGTCCACCTTAGGGAGGATCTGGGCTGGCCTACTCAAGCATTGTCAGGGCAGGTACAGCATGTTCTGGAGAATAGCTTGGCAGAATCAGTCAATATTTTAAATGTAAATACTACTTGCTTTTACTTGGCAACTCCACTTTTAGAAAACTACTCTATGAAAATATGATAGTGACATTATTTGTAATAGTGACCACTAACAAATAAATGTCCACCAACAGGGGAAAATGGTTAAATAAATTATGGAACTTCCATATTGTGGAATACTATGGAGTGGTTAAAAAGAGAAAAGTAGGTCTATGTAAACAAAAAGACATCCAACTGTTGAATGAAATAAAATGGTTAAAATTAAATAAAAAGTTAAAAAATTAAATAAAAAGTTAAAACCTAGAACAATACATGTACTAGAATTCTGTTTGTTTTAAACATACCTGTCTACCAACCTACCTACCTACCAACCAATGTATTCATAAACGTGTCTGCATTTTTCAGACTATAAAGGTAAAATGGGGAATATACCATATATTAAGTAACATCTCCAGGAGGCTGTGGCAGCCTGTGTAATCAAATTCATGAAGATATTTATAGTGAAAGGTGTGACTATTTGAGGTTTCCCAGGTGGCTCAAGTGGTAAAGAATCCACCTGCCAACGAAGAAAAAGCAGGAGATGCCGGTTTAATCCTTGGATCGGGAAGATCCCCTGGAGGAGGACATGGCAACCCACTGCAATATTCTCACCTGGAGAATCCCATGGACAGAGGAGCTTGATGGGCTGCAGTCCATGGGGTCACAAAAGAGTCAGACATGACTGAGAACACACGCACATGCACAGGTGATTATTTACAGTAGTAGGAGAGATAACGGTGATAAATAACTTCATGCTTGTTCAGGTCAGATTTGACACCAAATGAAGCCAGGTAAGATTTTGCTGCCAAAAGATTATAAAATAAACAAATAAAACCCTGGGTTTTGCCTAAATGATTTATGTATCAACTATGATGATGTCTGGGATGTGGAGAGGAACAAGGAAAAGTGAAGAGGCACTTTCATTTTCTGTCCACAGGCTAATAAGGTCAAAGTCATGGACTCTGACTTCCGGGGTCAGCTAGCTTTGCTATACTGTTTTGTGACTACTGGGAACAATCCTCACCATGGTCACAGAGATAGTGTGTGAGTCAGTGCCACACTGGATGAACAGAATATCCCAGTACATTGCTCTCCCTGTGCATGCTGCTGCTGCTGCTAAGTCGCTTCAGTCCTGTCCGACTCTGTGCGACCCCATAGACGGCAGCCCACCAGGCTCCCCTGTCCCTGGGATTCTCCAGGCAAGAACACTGGAGTGGGTTGCCATTTCCTTCTCCAATGCATGAAAGTGAAAAGGGAAAGTGAAGTTGCTCAGTCGTGTCCGACTATTAGCGACCCCATGGACTGCAGCCTACCAGGCTCCTCTGTCCATGGGATTTTCCAGGCAAGAGTACTGGAGTGGGGTGCCATTGCCTTCTCCCTGTGCATGAGAACTGAATAAATAAAAAATGGATCAGGAACACAGTGGCCCACCTATCTTACGTGTCATCTAATTTAACCCATACAGAAATTTGAGGGGAGGTATTTTCTTATTTTAAGACTAAGGTCTCAGTTGAGTTGAATAAGTCAGGTTAAGCAAGTATTAGGCCCAACGCTAAGTATTAGAACTGAGATTTTAACCTAGGTGGGACTCAAAGTCCAGTGCTGTTTGAAATTCTGTACATTTGTGGGTTCCATTGTGTAATGGTTAGCACTCTGAACTCTGAAATGTTGTACATTTGTAAACTTGACTACTGGTGACCTGTACACTCACAGATATACTCTCAAGTATATGCACTGGTATACTGACAAGTATTCTTGTGACTTGCACATTCACAAGTCATGTTCTCTCCCCCACTGATGAGGTCACAGGTATAAACATACGACATACCTTACTCTCTTTTAATGTCTTTTAAAAAAATAATAATACAACTTACAGGGTAAAAAAAGTGAAACAATACCATGGTTAAAAGGACTTCAAGAAAAGGCAATCAAAACTACAGTGAGATACAACCTCACATCTGTTAGAATGGCAAGCAATAACATGTTTGGCAAGGATGTGGAGAATGATAAACCTGCCTGCACTATTGACTGGAATGTAAATTGGTGCAGCCACAGGGATATTTTGGAACATTTCTTTCAGGCATCTTCAACAGGTAGCTGTTTTTCCATAGTTGAAATAGTTTTTCCATAGTTTCCATGCTGTATAAACAGTTGTACATTCTGGTGGGTTTGTTTTTCTGCACTTATTATAATAGATATGTTCTGATGTCACTGAAATCTCATCCTGAACATTCCGGTTACTGGTTATGCTTCCTAGTTGACCATTTCCCAGTAGTTAGGTTTGGGGGCTGTTTCTGCTTTGCTGTTAACATTGTGCAGGAACACGACGTTTTCCTCTAAAAACCTTCAGCGCAGCTCTCTGAAGTGAAGGTCGCTGAGTCGTGTCTGAGTCTTTGCGACCTCATGGACTATACAGTCCATGGAATTCTCTAAGCCAGAATGCTGGAGGGGGTAGCCTTTCCCTCTCCAGGGGATCTTCCTAACCCAGGGCTCGAACCCGGGTCTCCCTCATTGCGGACGGATTCTTTACCAGCTGAGCCACAAGGAAAACCCGAGCCCATTCCATTACAGAGAAGTAAGTGGGCAGCAGACACCTCAGGGAGTAATTTCTCTGACTTTAAGAAGAGATTTCAATATAAAGGTCAATTTTGGAGTCCTTCTGCTGATGCTAAGTCACGTCAGTCGTGTCCGACTCTGTGCTACCCCACAGACGGCAGCCCACCAGGCTCCCGTCCCTGGGATTCTCCAGGCAAGAATACTGGAGTGGGTTGCCATTTCCTTCTCCAGTGCACGAAAGTGAAAAGTGAAAATGAAGTCGCTTAGTCGTGTCCGACTCTTCGCGACCCCATGGACTGCAGCCTACCAGGCTCCGCCGTCCATGGGATTTCCCAGGCAAGAGTACTGGAGTGGGTTGCCATTGGAGTCCTTAGAGAGCTTTAAACACTCAGCATTTAGAAAGACAGTGGATCTACTTACACACACTGGTATTTGAGGGCCGAATAATTGTTCTAACCTTCCACCCAGCGCTCTCGCCCTACAGCAATCTGAAATCAGAACCGCGAGTCTCGAAAAGCAACTTCTCCAAGGAGTGGCGCCCCACCCGCCCGGACCAAACCACGCAGGCTTCTGAGCACTGGCAGCGATGCGGGGTCCCTTACCCGGGCAGCGCCAGCTCCTCCTCGGCGCGATCCCAGAAACTGGTGGCCGAAGGCAGAGTCAGGATCCCGCCCAGTTCGAACACGGCCGCACGCAGCGCCATGGCGATCTTTCAACCAGAAATCAAGCGAAGCAAGATGCACGAAAACCGGGCGGCCAGACTGGAGCAGCAGGCCACCAAGGTTACCTAACTCGAGCTCGGCCCCGCTCCAGCCCGAGCCTCGGCCCCACCCCCTGCCTTCAGACTGGACACACCTCCACCCCGCCCCCTGCCCTGACCCTGGCCCCGCCCCTGCCCCGGCCTCCGCCACGACCCCCTGTACCAGATTCGACCGCGACTCACCTCCGCTCCGCCCCTTGACTTGCGCTTGACCACGCCCCACCTCCGCCACGTCCCCTGACCCCGGCCCCGCCACTCCAACACGCCCCCATGCCCCGCCTCAGCCACGCCCCCCCGTGCCAAACTTTATTGCCACCCATCTCCGCCCGCCCCCTGTCCTGGTCCCCGCTGGGGTCGCCAGGAGGTCCTATGAGCCCTCCTTTGATGTACCCGCACCCGACTGAGCGACTTCACTTTCACTTTTCACTTTCACGCATTGGAGAAGGAAATGGCAACCCACTCCAGTGTTCTTGCCTGGAGAATCCCAGGGACGCGGGAGCCTGGTGGGCTGCCGTCTGTGGAGTCGCACAGAGTCAGACATGACTGAAGCGACTTAGCAGCAGCAGCAGCATCGTCCGAGGCCCGGATTCCATCTCCTTGCCTCCTCGCGCCTGCATCTGGGGCTGGAATCTCGCTTCTGAATGCATCATCTTCTGTCCCCAAAACGAAATTCCTAAGAAGATCCCCTGGAGAAGGAAATGGCAACCCACTCCAGTATTCTTGCCTGGAGAATCCCATGGACAGAGGAGCCTGGCGGGCTACAATCCATGGGGTTACAAAAGAATCGAACTTGACTGAGCGATTAAACAAGAAGCCTCAGGCCGGAGCAGTGGCTGCTTGAAAAGATGGACCCAGGCCAGGGAACAGGCTGACAGGCTTAAAGTGTACTTGTCAGACTTTCCAGTCTGGGTGAAGATGGGGACCTGAGAAAAAGCCAGAGGCCACAGAACCTTTGAGAGAGAAAGAGAGAGAGAGAGTGTGTGTGTGTTGCCAAATCTTTCTTCATTCAATATTTGGATCTTCTATATTCATCTCCGGAGAAGGCGATGGCACCCCACTCCAGTACTCTTGCCTGGAAAATCCCATGGATGGAGGAGCCTGGTAGGCTGCAGTCCATGGGGTCGAGAAGAGTTGGACATGACTGAGCGACTTCCCTTTCCCTTTTCACTTGCATGCATTGGAGAAGGAAATGGCAACCCACTCCAGTGTTCTTGTCTGGAGAATCCCAGGGACAGGGGAGCCTGGTGGGCTGCCGTCTTTGGGGTCGCACAGAGTCGGGCACGACTGAAGTGACTTAGCAGCATATTCATCTCAGTTGGAATATCTAAAAAAATAATAGATTTGTGTCCCTAATTTTCTAGATTAAGTACATACAGATTTCCTCACTATCCTGACCATGTGCCTCTAGTCACACTTGTTTGTCAAGGCAAAATGTAATTCTAGAATAAAATAGAATGCCTCATGTATGGTATGCCAACAGAATACATCCACCCCAGCCTCTTGTGGAATGAGGTTTAGAAGACGTTGTTGTTCAGTCTCTCAGTCGTGTCTAACTCTTTGCGACCCCATGGACTGCAGCATGCCAGGCTTCCCTGTCCTTCATGATCTCCTGGAGTTTGCTCAAATTCATGTCCACTGAATCAGTGTTGCTGTCTAACCATCTCATCCTCTGCCTCCCCCTTCTCCTTTTGCCTTCAATCTTTAGCATCAGGGTCTTTTCGAATGAGTAAGTTCTTCGCATGAGGTAGCCAAAGTATTGGAACTTCAGCTTCAGCATCAGTCCTTCCAAAGAGTATTCAGGGTTGATTTCCTTCAAAAGACACACATTTGAACTATGATTACTCCTTTGTACATTCTTTTTATGCTAATGCTGCCTTAAAATGTTTGAACTTCATTTTAAACTATACTCTTGGCTCATTTGTGTTTTTGGAAAACCTAAACCTTAGGAGTGTCCGAGTTGAGCTTACTAATGGGTTGTTGGATTCTCTGTGCCTTTGTAGTAAGTTCTGTGAGTTAAAGCATACACCTGGCCTAATGTTCCAACTTGCTGAGATGTGGGTTCGATCCCTGGATTAGGAAGATTCCCTGGAGGCAGGCATGGCAACCCACTCCAGTATTCTTGCCTAGAGAATCCCATGGACAGAGGAGCTTGGGGGCCTACAGTCCACAGGGAGGGTTGCAAAGAATTGGACACAAATGAAGCAACTTAGGATGCATGCTCAAAGACCCTAGGTTTGAAGACTGAGCCAGAGTTAAAGTGAATAAATACAGTAGTCACTCAAGAAGTTGATGATCTTAGGGACTTCCCTGATGGTCCAGTGCTTAAGACTTCACCTCCCAATGCAGGGGGTGCAGGTTCCATCCCTGGTCAGGAAGCCTGGGGCCATAAAATCAAAACATAAAATAAAAGCAATACTGTCATAAATTCACTAAAAGACTTTAAAAGTGATCCACATCAGAAAAATTTTTTAAAAAGTTGGTGATCTCAGAAGTAAAATTGAGTCGAAAAAAGGAAAGAAAATGGCTGCCTGACTTATGTAGTTTAAAACCTCTTAAATTGAAATCTACAATTTAGACTTCTCTGTGGTCTCCACATATGCACATGCAATTTTCTATTCAATACCTCCTCATGAATATCTCATAGGCATCTTGAATTTCTAATGATTGAAACAGAGTTCTTGCTGCATTCACACCTCCCAAGTCTGCTCCTGGTCTTCAGTTCAGTTCAGTCCAGTCACTCAGTCATGTCTGACTCTTTGTGACCCCATGAATCGCAGCACGCCAGGCCTCGCTGTCCATCACCAACCCCTGGAGTTCACTCAAACTCATGTCCATCGAGTCGGTGATGCCATCCAGCCATCTCATCCTCTGTCATCCCCTTCTCCTCCTGCCCCCAATCCCTCCCAGCGTTAGGGTCTTTTCAAACGAGTCAGCTCTTCGCATCAGGTGGCCAAAGTCTTGGAGTTTCAGCTTCAACATTAGTCCCTGCAATGAACAGGACTGATCTCCTTTAGGATGGACTGGTCGGATCTCCTTGCAGTCCAAGGGACTCTCAAGAGTCTTCTCCAACACCACAGTTCAAAAGCATCAATTCTTCGGCACTCAGCTTTCTTCACAGTCCAACTCTCACATCCATACATGACCACTGGAAACACCATAGCCTTGACTAGACAGACCTTTGTTGACAAAGTAATGTCTCTGCTTTTCAATATGCTATCTAAGTTGGTCATAACTTTCCTTCCAAGGAGTACGTGTCTTTTAATTTCATGGCTGAAATCACCATCTGCAGTGATTTTGGAGCCCAGAAAAATAAAGTCTGACACAGTTTCCACTGTTTCCCCATCTATTTCCCATGAAGTGATGGGACCAGATGCTATGATCTTAGTTTTCTGAATGTTGAGCTTTAAGCCAACTTTTTCACTCTCCTCTTTCACTTTCATCAAGAGGCTTTTTAGTTCCTCTTCACTTTCTGCCATAAGGGTGGTGTCATCTGCATAGCTGAGATTATTGATATTTCTCCCAGAAATCTTGATTCCAGCTTGTGCTTCATCCAGCCCAGCGTTTCTCATGATGTACTCTGCATATAAGTTAAATAAGCATGGTGACAATATACAGCCTTGACGGACTCCTTTTCCTATTTGGAACCAGTCTGTTGTTCCATGTCCAGTTCTAACTGCTGCTTCCTGACCTGCATACAGGTTTCTCAAGAGGCAGGTCAGGTGGTCTGGTATTCCCATCTCCTGAGGAATTTTCCACAGTTGATTATGATCCACACAGTCAAAGGCTTTGGCATAGTCAATAAAACCATGTTTTTCTGGAACTCTCTTGCTTTTTCGATGATCCAGCAGATGTTGGCAATTTGATCTCTGGTTCTTCTGCCTTTTCTAAAACCAGCTTGAACAACTGGAAGTTCACGGTTCATGTATTGCTGAAGCCTGGCTTGGAGAATTTGGAGCATTACTTTATTAGTGTGTGAGATGAGTGCAATTGTGCAGTAGTTTGAGCATTCTTTGGCATTGCCTTTCTTTGGGATTGGAATGAAAACTGACCTTTTGCAGTCCTGTGACCACTGCTGAGTTTTCCAAATTTGCTGGCATACTGAGTGCAACACTTTCACAGCATCATCTTCCAGGATTTGAAATAGCTCCACTGGAATTCCATCACCTCCTCTAGCTTTGTTCATAGTGATGCTTCCTAAGGCCCACTTGACTTCACATTCCAGGATGTCTGGCTCTAGGTGAGTGATCACACCATCGTGATTATCTGGGTCATGAAGCTCTTTTTTGCACATTTCTTCTGTGTATTCTTGCCACGTCTTCTTAATATCTTCTGCTTCTGTTAGGTCCATACCATTTCTGTCCTTTATCGAGCCCATCTTTGCATGAAATGTTCTCTTGGTATCTCTAATTTTCTTGAAGAGATCTCTAGTCTTTCCCATTCTATTGTTTTCCTCTATTTCTTTGCATTGATTGCTGAGGAAGGCTTTCTTATCTCTCCTTGCTATTCTTCGGAACTCTGCATTCAGATGCTTATATTTTTCCTTTTCTCCTTTGCTTTTCACTTCTCTTCTTTTCACAGCTATTTATAAGCCCTCCCCAGACAGCCATTTTGCTTTTTTGCATTTCTTTTCCATGGGGATGGTCTTGATCCCTGTCTCCTGTACAATGTCATGTACCTCTTGGTCTTACTAAAGGGTATTTCCGATCAGGCAGTTGCTCAATCTAAGAAACTTGGAGCGGCTTACATATCTCTGGTTCCCAGCTAAGTGTGTCCTTGAACTTAATCCCAGTGGAGGCTGGCTGACTGGGGCAGAGGTGACAGCTTTCAGTTCAGTGGTGGTGTTTTTCTGGGAGTCTTTCTATTTTTTAAGTAAATAAAGTCTTTTTTATTAATCATCGTTATATAAATTAATTAACCATGAACATTTGAGTGACAACATACACAATTTATCTCTCTAGAATATTGGCTTTTTATTTTATTTTGGAGTAGAGTCGATTAACAATGTTATGATAGTTTCAGATGTACAGAGAAGTGATTCAGCTATACATATTGTGTAACTGATACATGTATCCTTATTCAAATTCTTTTCCCATTTATGTGATCCTGTAGGCTCACTCCTGGGCATATATCTGCAGAAAAACATGGTCTGAAAGTATACATGCACCCTAAAGTTAACTACAGCACTGTTTATAATAGCCCAGATATGGAAGCAACCTAAGTGTCCATCGACAGAAGAGTGGATAAAGAAGATATGGTACATACACACCGTCAACAAAAAAATTAATCACAACCTGAAAGTAGACTTATTTTATTTGGTGGGGATGTTAAGGACTCCAAGCCTGGGAGATATCATTTCAGTAGCCATGAGAAAACTGCTCTGAATTGGCAGGAGAGGGAATCAGGCTATATACAAGTTTGCAACATAGGGAGCAGGCAGTCTGAACATTAGAGATTATTATGAAGTAAGGAAAACCAGATATCAAGTTAAGGAATTTAGCGTTCTTCTATGCATGGAAAGATGCAAGACTATGGGATTATTGAAGTCATTCCTTTCATATGCATCTCAGCTATCTGGGGGCAGCATCCTGCACAGTGACATTTTTCTCTTTCTTGAATTTCCTTAAGACCTTGCAGCTCACACTGGATTGCGATAATCACTGATGATTATCGTTCCTCATGTAGGAACTTGAGCACTTGTCAACATGGTTCAGAAACTCACATTTGGAGGGCCAGGGTCATGGATAGCTGTGACATTTCTTAACCACCAATATGGCAGGAAATATTTTATTTCACATTACAACGGAATATTACTCAGCTGTAGAAATAATGAAATAATGCCATATGTAGTGACGTGGATGGGCCTAGAGATTGTTATACTGAATGAAGTAGTTCAGACAGAGAAAGAGGAATATCATATGTTATTGCTTTCTTAAAGGCCCTGTCTGGAGCTCATTCTGCCATTTTTTTTCCCCAAAGATTCTACAGGTTCCTAATTTCCTGTATTCAATCTCTTGCTATTTAAATTAACTAGAGTGATTTCTGTTGCCTGACTGATGCAGTACTGTTTAGGAATACACATATGTGTTTGTGAAATGCAGCGAAGTGAAGAGGAAGGTCACATCAACAGAATTAGATTTTATAAAACCCCCTTTGAGAAAAAAAAATAAGAAAGTTAGAATATGAGACCCCACTTTAGGTGGGAATCATCTTTGCTGAAGACGAAATTGTGACCCTTTGTTTATTCCAGGGCTGTAAACTAGGAGACTGATTTGATCTGGACTATTTTATAATACCTTACAGGACTTCCTGGATGAATTGCTTAGGGAAAGATGAGAGATCTCAATTGCATTTCTCTGTGTTCCACTTTTTCTCATAGGTCATTGTCCCCCTCTGTTTTCTGCCACACAAGATATAGGAAGTTGCGAGTTCACTCAGGTGGACAATGGAAATGGTATACCTTTTTGAGATGTAAATCCTAACTCTTATGTCTACTAATCTTAATATTTATAAATATGTTTGAGGTGATAGCACTGGGATCATAAAACATGGCCAGTGTAGTAGTGAAAATTCAGAAATTACACCTGCTATCAATCACTCAATTTGTAATGAGCTTATCAGATTTTATTTTGGATTTCCTGCCCCTGCAACCCCTTCCCCACCTGCTGTCGGACATTGGTCTTCCAACTCTATTTTAAAGACTTATTTATTTTTATTTAGTTTTGGCTGCAGTGGGTCTTCATTGCAGTCATCAGGGGCTACTCATCATTGTAGGGTGCAGGCTTCTCATCACGGTGGCTTCTCTTGCTGTGGAGTACGGGCTCTAGGCCCACAGGCTTCAGTAGTTGTGGTTTGAGGGCTTTAGAGCACAGGCTCAATAGTTGTGGTGCATGGGCTTAGTTGCTCAATGACATGTGGGATATGCGTGGACCAGGGATTGAGTCCATGGCCCCTGCATTGGCAGGATGATTCTCACCCATTGGACCACCAGAGAAATCCTCCAACCCTATTTTAAAACCCTGCTTAATTCCTAATAGTTGAGAGAGAGGGTCACAGTGCTGTTTCTCCTGCTGTAGGTGTTTGAATCACGCTCAAAACTGTCTCAAGTGTTTTCTAAGCCCTCATTTCACCTGAAGGTTGGTCTTTCTTCAGTGCAGCAAATGAATCTCTTTTATTCGTTCAAGAAATACGTATCAAGTACCTGCTGTGTGCCAGGTACTTTCTCAGCACTTGGGATCAAGTGGGAAATAAAACAGATCAAAAATAGAAACAAAAAGTTTCCATTTTTAGTGTAATGATGAATTAAGGAGTTGCCAGTTGCTTGTGGGGCAATGAGAAAAATGACATTGGGAATAGTGATGTTAGCTACTTGTTTTTTTTTTTTTTTTTTTTTAAGCAAGAAATATAACTGTATTTATTTTCAGAAGACATGTTCTTAAAAACAGAAATCCACTAAAAACTGTTAGAACTAATAAGCTGAACAAGTTGCAGGACATAGGGTCAATATAAAATAGTCAACTGTATTTCTATACACTAGCAGTGAAAAATATGAAAACAAAATGTAAAAAACAATTCCATTTATAAAAGCATCAAAAAGAATAAAATAATAAAAATAAGCTTAATAGAAGTGTAAAACTTGTATTTTGAAAGCTGCCAGACTTTTTTAAAATTTAAGTTGTTTTTTCTTATTTGTCATTTTTTGGACTGCCAACACCTATAAACTCTTGCTACCTTTAGAAAATTCTGCCCCAAAGTGGACATCTGTCAGTCAGAGATGCACAATGTTCTTCAAACATCTCTCTATTTTGGTATCTCTCACATTTTGAATTTTACACAAACACCACAGTAGTCAGGCTGTCCTCCCACTGATCACGTGACTTGGGTGGTGCCAGTCAATGTGCTCGCCTGTTGGGTAAGGGAATGAGCAAGCTGAAGTGACAGCCGTGTGAGGTGGAACTTGCTTCCAGCCTTGGCAGTGGCAGAAGCATCTAGCTTTGATCTTGGAAAGATAGCTGTGAGGGGTCCTGAAGAGAGGTTTTTAACTCCCTGCCCAGGAATTGAACCTGGGTAAGCCTGGAGAGTCCCATGGACAGAGGAGCCTGGTGGGCTGCAGTCCATGGGGTTGCTAGGAGTCGGATACGACTGAGCGACTTCACTTTCACTTTTCACTTTCATGCATTGGAGAAGGAAATGGCAACCCACTCCAGTGTTCTTGCCTGGTGAAACCCAGGGATAGGGGGAGTCTGGTGGGCTGCCGTCTATGGGGTCGCACAGAGTCGGACACGACTGAAGAGACTTAGCAGCAGCAGCAGCAGCAGCAACCTGGATGAAAACCAGAAACCTTAACCACTAGACTACCAGGGGCTAGAAGCTAGAAGCAAAGTTCAGTTCAGTTCAGTCACTCAGTCGTGTCCGACTCTTTGCGACCCCATGAACTGCAGCACGCCAGGCCTCCCTGTCCATCACCAACTTCCAGAGTCCACCCAAAACCATGTCCATTGAGTCAGTGATGCCATCCAACCATCTCATCCTCTGTTGTCCCCTTCCCTTCCTGCCCTCAATCTTTCCCAGCATCAGGGTCTTTTCAAACGAGTCAGCTCTTCGCATCAGGTGGCCAAAGTATTGGAGTTTCAGCTTCAACATTAGTCCCTCCAATGAACACCCAAGACTCATCTCCTTTAGGATGGACTGGTCGGATCTCCTTGCAGTCCAAGGGACTCTCAAGAGTCTTCTCCAACACCACAGTTCAAAAGCATCAATTCTTTGGCGCTCAGCTTTCTTCACAGTCCAACTCTCACATCCATACATGACCACTGGAAACACCATAGCCTTGACTAGACGGACCTTTGTTGACAAAGTAATGTCTCTACTTTTTAATATGCTGTCTAGGTTGGTCATAACTTTTCTTCCAAGGAGTATAAGCGTCTTTTTTTTTTTAATTTTATTTTATTTTTAAACTTTACAATATTGTGTTAGTTTTGCCAAATATCGAAATGAATCCGCCACAGGTATACATGTGTTCCCCATCCTGAACCCTCCTCCCTCCTCCCTCCCCATACCATCCCTCTGGGTCGTCCCAGTGCACCAGCCCCAAGCATCCAGTATCATGCATCGAACCTGGACTGGCGACTCGTTTCACACATGATATTATACATGCTTCAATGCCATTCTCCCAAATCTTCCCACCCTCTCCCTCTCTCACAGAGTCCATAAGATTGTTCTATACATCAGTGTCTCTTTTGCTGTCTTGTACACAGGGTTATTGTTACCATCTTTCTAAATTCCATATATATGTGTTAGTATACTGTATTGGTGTTTTTCTTTCTGGCTTACTTCACTCTGTATAATAGGCTCCAGTTTCATCCACCTCATTAGAACTGATTCAAATGTATTCTTTTTTATGGCTGAGTAATACTCCATTGTGTATATGTACCACAGCTTTCTTATCCATTCATCTGCTGATGGACATCTAGGTTGCTTCCATGTCCTGGCTATTATAAACAGTGCTGCGATGAACATTGGGGCGTCTTTTAATTTCATGGCTGCAATCACCATCTGCAGTGATTTTGGAGCCCAGAAAAATAAAGTCTGACACTGTTTCCACTGTTTCCCCATCTATTTCTCACGAAGTGATGGGACCAGATGCCATGATCTTAGTTTTCTGAATGTTGAGCTTTAAGCCAACTTTTTCACTCTCCTCTTTCACTTTCATCAAGAGGCTTTTGAGTTCCTCTTCACTTTCTGCCATAAGGGTGGTGCCATCTGCATATCTGAGGTTATTGATATTTCTCCCAGCAATCTTGATTCCAGCTTGTGCTTCATCCAGCCCAGCGTTTCTCATGATGTACTCTGCATATAAGTTAAATAAGCATGGTGACAATATACAGCCTTGACGGACTCCTTTTCCTATTTGGAACCAGTCTGTTGTTCCATGTCCAGTTCTAACTGTTGCTTCCTGACCTGCATACAGATTTCTCAAGAGGCAGGTCAGGTGGTCTGGTATTCCCATCTCTTTCAGAATTTTCCACAGTTTATTGTGATCCACACAGTCAAAGGCTTTGGTATAGTCAATAAAGCAGAAATAGATGTTTTTCTGGAACTCTCTTGCTTTTTCCATGATCCAGCAGATGTTGGCAATTTGATCTCTGGTTCTTCTGCCTTTTCTAAAACCAGCTTGAACATCTGGAAGTTCACGGTTCATGTATTGCTGAAGCCTGGCTTGGAGAATTTTAAGCATCACTTTACTAGAGTGTGAGATGAGTGCAATTGTGCAGTAGTTTGAGCATTCTTTGGCATTGCCTTTCTTTGGGATTGGAATGAAAACTGACCTTTTCCAGTCCTGTGACCACTGCTGAGTTTTCCAAATTTGCTGGCATACTGAGTGCAGCACTTTCACAGCATCATCTTCCAGGATTTGAAATAGCTCCACTGGAATTCCATCACCTCCACTAGCTTTGTTCATAGTGATGCTTCCTAAGGCCCACTTGACTTCACATTCCAGGATGTCTGGCTCTAGGTGAGTGATCACACCATCGTGATTATCTGGGTCGTGAAGCTCTTTTTTGTACATTTCTTCTGTGTATTCTTGCCACCTCTTCTTAATATCTTCTGCTTCTGTTAAGTCCATACCATTTCTGTCCTTTATCGAGCCCATCTTTGCATGAAATATTCCCTTGGTATCTCTAATTTTCTTGAAGAGATCTCTAGTCTTTCCCATTCTATTGTTTTCCTCTATTTCTTTGCATTGATTGCTGAGGAAGGCTTTCTTATCTCTACTTGCTATTCTTCGGAACTCTGCATTCAGATGCTTATATATTTCCTTTTCTCCTTTGCTTTTTGCTTCCCTTCTTTTCACAGCTATTTTTAAGGCCTCCTCAGACACCATTTTATTTTTTTGCATTTCTTTTTCTTGGGGATGGTCTTTTTTTTTTTTTTTTATAAAAAAATTTTTTTATCATAAGGCTATAGCTGCCATAATTGGGGATGGTCTTGATCCCTGTCTCCTGTACAATGTCACGAACCTCCGTCCATAGTTCATCAGGCAGTCTGTCTATCAGATCTAGTCTCTTAAATCTATTTCTCGCTTCCACTGTATAGTCATAAGGGATTTGATTTAGGTCATACCTGAATGGTCTAGTGGTTTTCCCTACTTTCTTCAATTTCAGTCTGAATTTGGCAATAAGGAGCTCATGATCTGAGCCACAGTCAGCTCCCGGTCTTGTTTTTGCTGACTGTATAGAGCTTCTCCATCTTTGGAAGAAGCCAAGTAGCCCTAACTCTTTCCTGGTTTGAAAGCAAGAAAGTTTCAAGGAGGCAAAAACTCCACAAACAGTTACAAAGTTTATTATTAGAGACACAGCATAATATGTGGGAGAGCACACAGAGAAACAGTTTGTTTATTTAGAGCAGAAGTGAGACAGAAATACACCCTCAGGGAGGAGCACAGGTGTCCTGAATGAGGAACACATTAAAGAGGTGATTTAAATCAGCAGTCCCCAACATTTTTGGCAGTAGGGACCAGTTTTATGGAAGAGTTTTTCCACAGACCCGGCAGTGGCGGGGGAGATGGTTTCAGGATAATTCAAGTGCATTACATTTATTGGACACTTTATTTCTATTATTATTACATCAGCTCTATCTCAAATTGGAACAGAACAGGACAATATGGTCCTTGTCCTACCAAGTCCTCTGCCTGCCTTTTGTCTGGAAAACTTTAGTCAAAGAATAAGTTTAATCAGAGAAGTGAGAACGTGTGAAAACAAAGGCAAATAGTCAAAGGAGACCAAATAATGATAATGAGTCATTAAACATAGTCAAAGATCTTTAGTTCTTTCTCAAGGGCCACAGATAATATTCTGAGCCATGTCCTATGAGCTGTCTTATAGATACTAAAACACCAGGTGGAGAAGTTACTTGCATGATGACCAGACTGTAGCCATGACATAAGCTGCCACAATTCCGTGAAATGACCACAGAGAAATGGTAACAAATAGACCCTGAAACTGAAGATTCAGTTCAGTTCAGTTCAGTCGCTCAGTTGTGTCCGACTCTGCGACCGCATGAATCACAGCACGCCAGGCCTCCCTGTCCATCACCAACTCCCGGAGTTTACTCAAACTCATGTCCATCAAGTCGTGTACCTAAAACAACCAAGAGGATGCCGGTGAGACCATCGACAACCAATTTGAAGGTGGCTCTTAGAGCTGACTATGCTGTTTCTGCATGTAGCCCCCTGCCACTCTGTCCACAAAAGCTCTCACCCCCTGCTTGTCATGCGGGGTTGGGGGAGTCGCCCTTGAAACAGGTGTCCACTCTCCCCCACCAATTGCTGGCATCTGAAATAAAACAAACT